>NW_027362765.1:411462728-412662728 GCF_046119375.1 Phyllobates terribilis
CATGACGGTCCGGCCTCCAATCAGGTCTTGTCTCATTCTGATCCGGAGCATAATAAATATTCATCCTCAGTATGGAACCAGCAGTGGCAACATCGGACAGGAATCTATGAATTAGAGTTACACAGTTTATACTTATTTAATCATTCGTTAGATATAGTATTATTCTGTTTCTATAGGATCTATAAGATTTTTGTAGCTTCTACGATGCTTATTAATTTAAAGCATTCCGTTTCTATTCTCCTGTTCATCTCAAAACTCCTTGAACGCTTTGTCTACTCCTGTCTGATCCACTATCTTTCAGATAACGTTCTACTTGACCCTTAACAATGTTTTCCACTCTACAGAAACTGCCCTTATTACAGTCTATAACGATCTCCTAACATCTAAATCTAATGGTCACTGCTCCCTGCAGATTCTCCTGGATCTCTCTGCTGCATTTCACATTGTGGATCACCAGCTCCTCCTCACTTTGCTCTGCACGATCTGTCTGAAGGACACCACTCTCTTGGTTCTCTTCCTACTTCTCTGACCGCTCATTCAGTGTATTTTTTGCTGACTCTTCTTCCTCTTTTCCTTCCTGTTGGGGTTCCTCAGTGTTAATTCCTTTGGCTCCTCCTTTTCTCTATACGTCGCCCCTATTCAACAAACAATCATTAGATATGGTTCCCAGAACCATCTCTGTGCTGATGACAACCAATTATACACATATTGTCCTGATATCACTCTCGCCTTACTACAAAATACCAGGGATAGTCTTTCTGCTCTCTGGCATCATGTCCAACCTCTATATGAAATTGAACCTTTCCAAAGCTGAACTTCTTGTGTTTCCCCCCTCTACTAACCTACCTAAACCTGAAGTTTCCATTTCTTTTGAGTGTTTCTACCAATTCTCCCGAGCAGCGGGTCTGCTTTCTTGGAGTTATATTTCACTCCCTATATCCGATCACTCACTCGCTCATGTCGCCTCCACCACAAAAAAAAAACACAAAACAGAATCCAACCTTTTCTTCTTTTCGAATTTGAAACTGCGAAAACTCTACTTGTTGCTTTTATTTATTTTTATCTGGACTGCTGCAACTCTCTACTAATTGGTCTCCCTCTTACTAAACTCTCCCTTGACTATAGAATGTAACATAAACTTATCACTTTCATCCACAAAGCTGTCCACACTGCTTCGACTCCTTACATGCCCTTCATTATCTCCATCTACCACCTTCCCATGCTCCACATTATGCTAATGATGGAAGACTAAAGGCCCCGTCACACTTAGCGACGCTGCAACGATCCCGACAACGATACGACCTGTCAGGGATCGTTGCTGCGTCGCTATGCGGTCGCTGGTGAGATGTCAAACAGGCAGGCTCACCAACGATCAGGGGAGCAGCGACATCGTGGAAAGAATCTTTCCACGATGTCCTGCTCCTGGTTACCAGTCTGCTGCTGAAGCAAAAGCAAGCTGGTAACCATGATAAACAGTGGGTTACTAGGGGCACACGCGCACTTAGTAACCCGGTGTTTATCATGGTTACCACTCTGCTACGGTGAGCGGGAGGTTACCGCTCACCGTAGCAGAGTGGTAACCATGATAAACAGCGGGTTACTAAGTGCGCGTGTGCCCCTAGTAACCCGCTGTTTATCATGGTTACCAGCCTGATCACTGGTCCCGCTGGTCACACACAGCGATGTGTGCTGACCAGCGGGAGGGCAAAGACCTAAAAATGGTCCAGGACACTTTGCAGCGATCAGCGACCTCACAGCAGGGGCCTGATCGCTGCAAAGTGTCACACATAGCGACATCGCTGGTGAGGTCGCTGTTGCGTCACCAAAACCGTGACTCAGCAGCGATCTCGCTAGCGATCTCGCTATGTGAGACGGGGGCTTTACATCCACCATAATCCGAACCTCCAACTCTGTCAGCATTCCTGTTGTCCTTCTACAGTTTGACCATTAGTGGCTGCCATTGTTCACCTTAATAATTGTGCTGTAAACCCACTCCTTACCACTGGAGGCTGCTGTTGTGTTCTACAATTGCCCTTTACTAAGATGGCAGATTCTGAACCTGCGGGATCCATCTTTTTTCCTGTTTGGGCCTACTTAATGGATCTCACTCATTGCTTGATTATTGTGTCTAGCGGTTAGCCTAGTTCTAGTCTCCAGCTCCTGAACATTCTTACCCAGACTGTTCTCACCGATCTACGGATTGTTTCCTACAACTCCTTTACTAAACTCCAAAAACTTCTACTACCGCTTGCTGTTCCTGCTCGTGCCTCTTTGGCCACTGGTTTCCAGCAGTACTATGCCAGTATCGTAACACATGTCCCCCATGAACTGTAAAGAACCGCAGTATATGTATTGGCTATAGAAATCAAATGTATTAGTTTATAGACAGTCAGTGTATCTGCTTCAGTCCAAAAGGAATATGAAGGGCCTCCTTACAGGTTTCATAAAGGTTCTCCAAACCCTCTAATTTCAGCAAGGTCACCTGACCATGTAATGTGTATGGGGGCCTCATGACTCACCTGACAAATGATGTTTCAGGAGATGAGGATGGACAGTTTAAAATCAACTTATTAAGCAGGCAGAAAATCCTCTGCCAGATGCGTCTGGCAGCAGCTTACTCCCCTTTTCCAATAGAGTACACATGAACGCTTGTCTGAGCTGCAGGGTTGCCAACTTGACTTTATTTTTTCTGGACAGCTGATCAGAAAGTCAATATTTTTTGCATACCTATTATAAAGCCATAAATCATTATGATTATAAGTGATATATTTCTACTGCCTATAATTCTGATATGAAGTCATTAGTTGCATTCACTGTAACATGTAAAATAATTACAGTAAAAATAAACTGCATAAGTTTCTTAAGCTAAAAGAAAAATCACGAACGCCTTAACATTTTTTTTTACGGACTGTCCTGGAATTTCTGGACGGTTGGTGACCCTGCTGAGTTTGGCATTCATGTGTATGAGGGAAGAGAGCGCTTTTTGGGGGTCTGACATCCTTTATGAGCAGTCAGTTACTCCCACCGTCTAGCATCTGACTGACGGCTTTCTCCCTGTGCACAGTATAGAAAAAGAGCTATCAATCAGCAGTAAGAGTCAAAGGAAATTTTTGATTACAGAATCATCAGAATTAGGACAGTATCAGTTTTGCCAAAGTTTCATCTGTTTTTCTCTGAAAAAAATGAAGGTTTCTTAAGCTTGTCTTATCAAACAGTCCGTGAAAAACAGACAACCTTATGGTATCCAAGTACAGTACTGTCCTTTTTTTTTTTTATGGATCCATAGATTGTGTTAAGTTTGATCAGACACTCTGATCACTATCAGACCGGCCTCCATGCTTTTGTGTGGAGTACTTGGTCAAATATGTCAACTACCCCATAGTCTATAATAGGTACGATTGCTGTCTGTGAAAACACTGTTAGATCTTGTGCAAGAAAAACACAGTATCAGCTGTCAGGTTCCCTTCAAACAAATCCACTATGTTTTTGGACTGTTTAGTTCAAACCTCTTAGAATCCAACTATTTCTCTATTTCAGGGGATGTTTGCATAGAACTCTGTCACCACCGGGTGCATTATAGGCTTTCAATAAACTGTGATCCCCATTCCTGCCTTAACTCGTGTACATACTAGCTTGCATCTTTTGAAATGTTCCTTCTCTTACATAATAAGCACATGTACATTTAGTTTCCAATTGAGGTACATTAGTAATCTATCAAAGGAAAAGATAAGACCCTAATACTCTGTACGTATTCATATAGTAGGTTTAGCAATTATATTTCACTGTCACTACAAATTAATTGAATCATCATAAAAAAAAAAGCCTCATCTGAAGCAGACGCGTTTTATGTTAGTTTTCTTTCTAATCAAAATGAAGTAAAATCCATAAATGCTAATGCCGCTTGATATTATATGATTAGATTAGAAGAAAATGAAAATGAATGAATCTTGTGGTTTTATTTATATCCTGTAAGTATACCTATTTATAATGGACATGTCAGGCAGGGCTTTGAATTGCAAAATGTTCAGTCCTAGTTAATAGAAGCTCATTGAGTCCAGATACAAATAAAGTAAATATTGTGATCCGTACGATATAAGAAAATCGAATAAGTAATGCTACAAGTTGTGTTTTTTTTCTAATTTAATAATTTACAGGTAGGTAACTGGAAAGATACTGCAGCGTTAGGCAGAATTGAAACATTTCAGAATGTTTCATTTCTTTTCATGCGGCCATCGGAGGGAAAAAGACTATCAACGAATTTGATGCCAAAATTATCTTTATAGCTTTCTATGCAATAGATCTTAGTGATCTCGATGCATCAGTTTTTGCACCAGACTGAAGTAGAGCCGGATCAAAAATGTTGCATTCACCATTTTTTACTCATCTGTGGACAAGACTGGTGTAATTTGCCATCAGTTATGGCTCAGGAACACAGCAACTAGCTGGACACAACTGATAAGTTATGACGAATATTTAAAAAAAATCTATTTTTTTTTATCTTATATGTGCTCTCTACTCTATTGAAAAACCAAACCAATGATAAGGGAGAAATGCAGTCTTATATAACACGTGTTTGCCGAATACCCCTGGTGAAAATGGAGCCATCATTGCAACCAATGTTTGTGTGCTTTGTGCACCCTGGGTGTGGCTAAACAACGCTGTACACTGTTCAGCCCACTGGTTTTGCATGCTCCGCCTCCCTCACTGGTGATTGACAGCACTGGCTTCCCTGAAGAAAGCTCTGTACAGAAAACTCAGGCAAGCCAATGCTGTCAATCACCAGTGATGGGGTCGAGATGTGTAAATCCACTGTTGTGGATGGTGTACTGAGCACCTTAATTAGCATATTTTATTAAACTTTAAAGCAAATATTTTTATATATAAATATATTATATAGTTATCTCTATCTAGTTAATGTGTGTGTATGTATATATGTATATGTGTATATATATATATGTATGTATGTGTGTATATATATATATATATATATATATATATATATATATATATATATATATATATATATATATATATATACACACTGCTCAAAAAATAAAGGTAACACTCAAATAACACATCCTAGATCTGAATGAATGAAATATTCTCATTGAATACTTTGTAAAGAACAAAGTTGAATGTGCTGACAACAAAATCACACAAAAATAATCAATGGAAATCAAATTTATTAACCAATGGAGGCCTGGATTTGGAGTCACCCCCCCAAAATTAAAGTGGAAAAACACACTACAGGCTGATCCAACTTTGATGTAATGTCCTTAAAACAAGTCAAAATGAGGCTCAGTATTGTGTGTGGCCTCCACGTGCCTGTATGACCTCCCTACAACACCTGGGCATGCTCCTGATGAGGTTGCGGATGGTCTCCTGTGGGATCTCCTCCCAGACCTGGACTAAAGCATCCGCCAACTCCTGGACAGTCTGTGGTGCAACGTGACGTTGGTGGATGGAGCGAGACATGATGTCCCAGATGCAGAGGGCCGTAGGAGGGCAACAACCCAGCAGCAGGACCGCTACCTCCGCCTTTGTGCAAGGAGGAACAGGAGGAGCACTGCCAGAGCCCTGCAAAATGACCTCCAGCAGGCCACAAATGTGCATATGTCTGCATAAACGGTTAATAACCGACTCCATGAGGGTGGTATGAGGGCCCGACATCCACAGATGGGGGTTGTGCTCACAGCCCAACACCGTGCAGGACTCTTGGCATTCACCACAGAACACAAGGATTGGCAAAGTCGCCACTGGCGCCCTGTGCTCTTCACAGATGAAAGCAGATTCACACTGAGCACATGTGACAGACGTGACAGAGTCTGGAGACGCTGTGGAGAGCGATCTGCTGCCTGCAGTATCCTTCAGCATGACTGGTTTGGCAGTGGGTCAGTAATGTTAGAACCCTCCTGTTAGTTTTTTCTATCTTGTGTTTTGCGGTCACGTGACCATCTGCCTATATATTCAAGCTCCGCCCTTCTGGATTTGCTGGACTTCAGTGTTGTTTGACTGTTTTGCTAGCCTGGTGCTTCGGTGCCTATCTCTGTCTAGTTTGCTTGGTCCTCTGGGACCTCTAGTACTTTTTGTCAGTTTGTCTTTTGTGTTCTACAACAATTTCTGTTTAGGAGGTGTCCCATTTTTGTCCCAGTCCTTAGTTCTTTTAGGGACCCCTTCCTTAATTCTATAGGTCTTCGTTCAGACTAGCCGAGGACGAAGGCGGGTTTGTTCACTAGGAACAGGCAGCCCGCTACATCAAAGGGATTCGGCTTAGTCTTACTGTAGGGACAGCTTTCTCCTATCTTTCCTTAGTGCTTGTTGCAGATCATAACAGTAAGTCCAGCCTAAAAAAAAAACTAAAAGAAATTAAATTCGGGGATCAGTATGGTTTCCGTCCAGGAGTTGGCTCAACGCCTACAGGGATTGTCTCTGGAGGTGGCCGAGCTTCAGCAACACTTGAGTAGCTGTCCTGGAGCGCATTTTGTGGAACCGAAGGTAGGACTGCCTGATGTTTTATGGTAAACAGCAAGATTTTTTTCCTTTAAAAATGCTTGTTTGTTATATTTTCGTTTGAGACCTAGATCCTCTGGAAATGAATCACAGTGCATTGGTTTTATTATGTCACTTTTGCGCAAAGAACCACAGGGTTGGGCCTTTTCTCTCCAGCCTAATGATCCGTGTTTAAGTTCTGTTGAAGAATTTTTTTCTGCTGTGGGGCTATTATATGATGATCCTGATCGAATCTCATCTGCTGAATCAGAACTTAGACGTTTGAATCAGGGGTCTGATGATGATGAAAATTATTGCACACACTTCAGGAGATGGGCTTCAGAAGTTAAGTAGAATGATTCGGCGCTGAGATGTTTATATCTTGCTGGTCTGAGTGAAAGGGTTAAGGATTTGCTAATTGCATTCCCTGCACCTGAGACTCTGCAGGAAGCTATGCAGTTAGCTGTTCGTATAGACAGGAGACTGAGGTGCAGGCTCAATGAGGTAAAGACTCCTGTAATGTCAGGTCCTAGTCCCCAGAAAATCTGCTCTGACGGTGGGGAACCGATGGAGGTTGGGGGGATGTCACTCCGCTCTCAGGAAAAAGACCGGAGATTCGCCGAGGGATTGTGTCTTTATTGTGGTAAAGGTGACCATTTGATTAAGTATTGTGAGCGTCGTTTAAGTAAAGAAAAAAAAAGGTCAGTTACGCCCGTATTGCTTGTTTACGCTCTGCAGGAGTATTTCTTTCTGGGAGTACTACTCTGCAGGGAGATTTGATTGAATTTCAGGTATTTGTGGATTGTGGTTCAACACTTAATGTGATTGATAAAGGGTTTTTGGAAAACCTTAAGTTGAAATCCAAACCTTTGTCATCACCTATTTCTGTGGTTGCAATTGATAACACTCCTTTGAAATGTATTACTCACAAGACTTCTGCATTTCCTCTCACTATCAATGGAGTTCACCAAGAAATTTTGGACTTGGTTGTTTTGGATAATTTACCCTCTCCAGTTGTTCTAGGATTGCCTTGGTTAAAACTGCACAATCCTTTATTGGACTGGTCTACTAATGTGATTAAGTCTTGGAGTCCGAAGTGCTATGATAAATGTTGTAATGGTCGCATTGCGACTGTGGAAAAAGTGGAATTACCTGTACCTATTCAAGATTTTTGGAGGGTTTTTTCGGAGGAGGAGACGCAAGTTTTACCTCCTCATAGGGATTATGATTGCGCCATTGAGTTTGTTCCAGGTGCTACTCTTCCCAAAAGTCGCTTGTTTAATCTGACTATCCCTGAAAGAAAGGCCTTGGAGGAGTACATACAGACTAGCCTGGCTGCTGGTCACATTAGACCTTCTAAGTCGCCTGTGGCAGTTGGATTCTTCTTTGTTAAAAAAAAGAATGGGGGTTTACGTCCATGTCTGGATTTTCGTGAAATTACTAAGATTACCATACGCAATTCCTACCCATTACCGTTAATTCCTGACTTGTTTAACCAGTTAGTGGGAGCCAAGTGGTTCTCCAAAATTGATCTCCAGGGGGCATACAATTTGTTACGAGTAAATGAGGGTGATGAATGGAAAACTGCTATTAACACTCCGGTAGGTCATTTTGAGAATCTGGTGATGCCTTTTGGTCTTACCAATGCACCTGCATTTTTTCAGAACCTTATTTATGACATCCTGAGACCTTTGATCGGTAAGAATGTGGTTGTGTATTTGGATGACATTTTGATTTATTCACCAGATCTGGAGTCCCATTGGCAGAGTGTACATGAAGTCTTGCAGTTATTGACTGATAATTCACTCTTTGCTAAGCTGGAGAAATGTGAGTTCGCTGTGCAGAAAATTAGTTTTTTTGGGCTACATTGTCTCCAGCGAGGGCTTTGAGTTGGACCCTGTGAAGGTTCAGGCGGTGCAGGAATGGCCTAGGCTTATTGGTTTGAAATCTATACAGAGATTTTGGGGTTTTGCCAATTATTACAGGAAATTCATTAAGAATTTTTCTGTAATTGTTAAACCTCTAACCGATCTCACCAGGAAAGGTGCGAATACGGCCCAGTGGACTACTGAGGCCATTGAAGCGTTTGAGTTTCTCAAGGAGAGGTTCAGTTCTGCCCCTATCCTTATGCAGCCTGATGAGACCAAGCCTTTTTTGGTCGAGGTCGATGCTTCATCTGTGGGTGTCGGAGCAGTTTTGTCTCAGGAGAACAAGGGTGGAGTACATCCTTGTGCCTTCTTTTCGAAAAAAATTTCGCTAACCGAACTGAATTATGATGTTGGAAATCGGGAGTTGCTGGCTATTAAACTTGCGTTTGAACATTGGCGTCATTTTTTCGAAGGCACTAGATTTCCTATTCAGGTTATCACAGATCATAAGAATTTGATCTATCTGGATGCTGCCAAGCGCTTGAATGCCCGTCAAGCTAGGTGGGCACGTTTTTTTTCTCGGTTTCATTTTTCTGTTGCCTATATCCCTCGTACTAAGAATGTTAAAGCTGATGCTTTATCTCGCAGCTTCTCTCCTACGGTCGGTGCCGAGGAGGAGGAGAGCATTTTACAGAAAGGAGTTGTGGTGGCGGCGTTGGACTCAGTTTTGGAGAATGAGATTCTGAAAGCTCAAGATGATGCTCCATCTAACACTCCCCATGGGAGGTTGTTTGTGCCTAGAGCCTTTAGGAGAGATTTGTTTGTGGAGTGTCATGAGTCTCTGTTGGCAGGTCATCCAGGAATTTCGGAGACTAAGAGACTGATCAGTCGCAGTTTTTGGTGGCCTGGATAGCAGAAGGAAGTCATCAAGTGGGTGCGTCAGTGTACTGTGTGCGCTAGGTCAAAGGCTTCACATACTCCTGCTGCGGGGTTGCTTTGCCCTCTGGAGGTTCCTAGTGCGCCTTGGACGCATCTCACTATGGATTTTATTACTGATCTTCCTGTGTCCGAGGGTTTTACTGTCATCTGGGTGGTCGTGGACCGTTTTAGTAAGATGTGTCATTAGGTTCCATTCATTAAGTTGCCCTGCGCCAAGACACTCACTAAGGCGTTTGTTAAGGAGATTGTCAAGCTCCATGGCGTTCCCACGGATATTGTTTCTGATAGAGGACCTCAGTTTGTGGCTCGCTTTTGGCGTGCTTTTTGTGACCGGTTGGGAGTCCATTTGTCATTTTCGTCTGGTTATCATCCTGAGTCTAATGGACAGACTGAAAGAAAGAACCAGGATGTTGAACAGTTTTTGCGTTGTTTTGTGGCGGACAATCAAGAGGTGTGGTCGGAGTTTCTGCCTCTCGCAGAATTTGCTCTTAACAATCATACATCCTCCTCTGCTGGGTGTTCTCCTTTTTTTTGTTGTACTGGGAGACATCTGTCTTTTGGTTCGTTCTCCAAATTGGGGTCGGCGGTGCCGGAGGAGGAGAATTTTTCCGGTGATTTGGAGAGAGTTTGGACTAATGTACGTTGTAACCTTCAAGAGGCTAACAAGAAGTCCAAGAAGTATTTTGACAGGAAACGTAAAGAGGTTTTGTTTACTGTGGGTGACATGGTTTGTTGTCCTCGAAGAACCTGCGGTTGAGGATTCCCTCTAAAAAACTGGGTCCTAAGTTTGTGGGTCCATTTAAAGTGCTTCAGGTTGTTAACCCGTCTGCGGTTAGGTTGATGTCCCTACTTCCTGGAAGATTAATCCTGTGTTTCATGTTTCCTTGTTGAAAAAGGCTGACGTATCTGATATGGACGTCACTGTCACAGTTCCTCCTGTGGTGGAAGACGGCGAATATGAAATTTCGCGTATCTTGAATTCTAGATGTCATAGAGGGAGATTACAGTATCTTGTCTCCTGGAAGGGTTTCGGTCCCGAATACAACTCCTGGGTAAGGACGGATGATGTCTCTGCTTCTAGGCTTGTTAAAGCTTTCCACAGGAGGTTTCCGGATAGGCCTGGGCCTGGAGGATCAGGAGGATCCTCATAAAAGAGGGGGTATTGTTAGAACCCTCCTGTTAGTTTTTTCTATCTTTGCGGTCACGTGAACATCTGCCTATATATTCCAGCTCCGCCCTTCTGGCCTTGCTGGACTTCAGTGTTATTTGACTATTTTGCTAGCCTGGTGCTTCGGTGCCTATCTCTGTCAGTTTGCTTGGTCCTCTTGGACCTCTAGTACTTTTTGTCAGTTTGTCTTTTGTGTTCTACAACAATTTCTGTTTAGCAGGTGTCCCATTTTTGTCCCAGTCCTTAGTTCTTTTAGGGACCCCTTCCTTAATTCTATAGGTCTTCGTTCAGACTAGCCGAGGACGAAGGCGGGTCTGTTCACTAGGAACAGGTAGCCCGCTACATCGTAGGGATTCAGCTTGGTCTTACTGTAGGGACAGTTTTCCCCTATCTTTCCTTAGTTCTTGTTGCTGATCATAACAAGTAATGGTGTGGGGTGGCATTTCTTTGGAGGGCCGCACAGCCCTCCATGTGCTCGCCAGAGGTAGGCTGACTGTCATTAGGTACCGAGATGAGATCCTCAGACCCCTTGTGAGACCATATGCTGGTGCACTTGGCCCTGGGTTCCTCTTAATGCAGGACAATGCCAGACCTCATGTGGCTGGAGTGTGTCAGCAGTTTCTGCAAGATCAAGGCATTGAAGCTATGGACTGGCCCGCCTGTTCCCCCAGACCTGAATCCGATTGAGCACATCTGGGACATCATGTCTCGCTCCATCCACCGTCACGTTGCACCACAGACTGTCCAGGAGTTGGCGGATGCTTTAGTCCAGGTCTGGGAGGAAATCCCACAGGAGACCATCCGCAACCTCATCAGGAGCATGCCCAGGCATTGTAGGGAGGTCATACAGGCACGTGGAGGCCACACACAATACTGAGCCTCATTTTGACTTGTTTTAAGGACATTACATCAAAGTTTGATCAGCCTATAGTGTGTTTTTCTACTTTGATTTTGGGGGTGACTCAAAATCCCGGCCTCCATTGGTTAATAAATTTGATTTCCATTGATGATTTTTGTGTGATTTTGTTGTCAGCACATTCAACTTTGTTCTTTACAAAGTATTCAATGAGAATATTTCATTCATTCAGATCTAGGATGTGTTATTTGAGTGTTACCTTTATTTTTTGAGCAGTGTGTATATATATATATATATATATATATATATATATATATATATATATATATATATATATATATATATATATATATATATATATATATATATATATATATATATATATACATATATACATATATATATATATATATATATATATATACATATATACATACACACACATTGAGCAGTGTATATGTGTATATATATATCATTTATTTTTTTTTGTATTAGGGCTATTTCACCAATATGGCTGTGCGCTTAGTTTATGGCTGTGCACTTAGTTTATACTGTCTGTTTCTGCAGACTCTTCCTTTAAAATTTATACTTTGCAAAGTCTTAACTGAAATAAAATAGAGAACTTATGTAGCCCAATTATGTCTCCACACCGCTGGTCCATTAAAGATCTTCTTCAAAGCTCTTTTTTCAGGATCGGTGGTTGTCTCGATGGTTAAAACCCTCCAGTGATCAGCTTGATGGGGGATAACTTACTAGTTTGGGAAAACCCCTTTAATAGACCAGAGAAAAGAAAGTGTTACTATATGATCAGACTACACAGCGTTTGTAGTCTGTAACCATGGAGACACACAAGGTCTGCTTAGGAGCTGTATACAGAAAATTATTTGATTCTATTCAAGGACAAATTCTTCATGTTTTTCAGATGCAATGCGTTGGAAAGGTGAACATGTCTTTTTTAAAAATGAGAGCCTGTACGACATGTAATACGAGATGCTAATTAATAATACAGCCACAATTTTGCATCAATCTATTAATCCCCCCTATTAATAAGAGTAATAACATTATTGATATATTGTCTCCATATATGTGTGTAAAAACTGAGTTTGTATTTTCCAATTTGCTCTTTTGGCATGAGATGCTATTACTTTACTGCTACTAAAATATAATGGTTTTTATACATTTTTTTTCCTTGGTTAGAAACCAAAAACTGAATGCAATTTTGGAAAATAAAATCTACTTCCGCTCTCCCTTTCTTTGTGTACTGATTTGTCTGAATGGGCCCATGACAAGACGCACAGAACAGATGTGTTGTTGGATACTGTTGCTAACACAGAACATTCCCATTGTTCTTCCAGCCAAGAACTGCTGGCAGTGAGATCCGTGCGGGGCCTTTAGTGTGAAACGGTTAAGCAGCCACAGGTAGTTCCCCAGTACAATAGTCACGCACCCCCAGTATACCACTACTTCATGCCCTACCAGTACCCTCTGGATTATTGCAGATTAGGATTTGTAATCTTTCCTAGTGCACCTGTTTGTGACCAGTCCTAGATCAATATTCTCATTACCTTTTTGTTTAGTTATCAGTGAGTATCACTATGCACTTCGATATGAAGAGTGTTTTTTGGGAATATGATACTAGAAAATGACCTATTGTTTTTGAAAATTAATTTTTTTTTTTTATTTCTTTTTAAATATTTCATATTGCTATTTTGCTATTTATATTTTCAGAAAAAATATACTTTTTTTCACAATGAACACAAGGCCTTATAACAAATTTATATATATCACTGGATCTATTATTCCCGGAAGGTGATGGTAAAGCTCACCTCCTCCCCCTCCCTTCACAATGATCTTTGTCCGGCTGAGAGCAAGCTCATTAAATTCTTCAATAAAATTCAGTACAGTCTTGGTCAGTCTATTGCTGCAATAGGCGGACAGAGTCCAATATAAAAATTGCAAAATGTTCTATTTTTTTTATATAAATTTGTGGACACTATGTGGCTGCAGAGAGGAATAACACATTTTTTTTTATTTTTTTTTTTTTAGTGTTGCACTCCTTTGCAGAGATATTAGCAATAAAATATTTTGCACCTAATGAGTTAACTTTAGTAAAGTCCACGTGGGTGTTATCAGATAATTTTCACTGGAGGCGTGTACTACTTCTTGCTGTTAGTGGGTGTTATCAGATAGTTTTCACTGGAGGCTTGTACTACTTCTCTCTGTAAGTGGGTGTTATCTGATAGTGTTCACTGGAGGCGTGTACTACTTCTCCCTGTAAGTGGGTGTTATCAGATAGTGTTTACTGGAGGTGTGTACTACTTCTCTCTGTAAGTGGGTGTTATCTGATAGTGTTCACTGGAGGCGTGTACTACTTCTCCCTGTAAGTGGGTGTTATCAGATAGTTTTCACTGGAGGCGTGTACTACTTCCCCCTGTAAGTGGGTGTTCTCAGATAGTGTTCACTGGAGGCGTGTACTACTTCTCCCTGTAAGTGGGTGTTATCAGATAGTTTTCACTGGAGGCGTGTACTACTTCCCCCTGTAAGTGGGTGTTCTCAGATAGTGTTCACTGGAGGCGTGTACTACTTCTCCCTGTAAGTGGGTGTTATCAGATAGTTTTCACTGGAGGCGTGTACTACTTCTCGCTGTTAGTGGGTGTTATCAGATAGTGTTCACTGGAGGCGTGTACTACTTCTCGCTGTTAGTGGGTGTTATCAGATAGTGTTCACTGGAGGCGTGTACTACTTCTCGCTGTTAGTGGGTGTTATCAGATAGTTTTCACTGGAGGCGTGTACTACTTCTCGCTCTTAGTGGGTGTTATCAGATAGTGTTCACTGGGGGCGTGTACTTCTCCCTGTATGAGTTGCTATCTGATAACACCCACTTGGACTTAAGTCATTAAGTGCCAAATATTTTGATTGCTAATATCTCCGCTACAGAGAAGCAAAAAAAAAAAATAAATGAATTCCACTATTACAGTGTTTGTCCAGTTCAAAGTGAAACATTTGGTGAAAGGTTCTCTTTAAGACCAAAAGGACTGAGCATATTAAATTCCTCCACAGCCCGATTTTTTCATTCTCCCAACATTTGCTTTTGGGGAAGAATGGGGTCAGTGCCATACACTTTAGATGGACAGCTGTTCCTGTTAAAATTGGCTTGGCTCTGGTGACATTATAGCAGCTTTGAAATTGCCATTCTTATTTATTTGATTTCTTGTCGTCAGTGTTTATTTCTGTGTCTGTATTGTTGGCTCCTTTGTAGTTGCCTTTCTGTTAACGGGAGTTTTGACCTATGCATGCAAAAAGTTTTGTGAAAGCTGATCATGAGTGATAGGACAGATCAATCCGCTGTTAATTTGTATTAATGTAAAACGCTTACAGCCAGCTTTCATTTACAATAATGCGCTCGGTTGAGAAATGCCGAACACAAGAGTAATGTGCTTTTTTTTTTTTTTTTCTTGCAAACAAATGGTCTTGAAAAATCCCAGCATTCATCAAACAGCAATATAATGAGTAAATGTGATTGCTCAGCAGATATTTCCTACTTGTTTGTCGGCCTGACTCTTTGTATGCTGGAAGAAGGACTCTTGCTTTGCAAATGAGATCTCATGTGCCAGGTGGTATAAATCATTCCCATTTTTAGGGGATACTCTGTCTTTTTGGCCTAAAACTGACAATAGTCAAAACAAATTTTAGGGGTCACTGGACACCTGACACTAGTAATTCGTTTTGTATTTTCACTCGTGTATACATATGCAGGGGTTAGACGCCTAAGACCCAAGGCAGAAATTTCTATTTTGCATAAAAAGGTGTTTTTTTTTTTTTTTTTTTACATTTTGGTGGAGAACTCACTTTTTTCTTTTCATATGGGTTACATATGTATACATATGTGTGCATGTACGGTATATTAGAAAGGAAAATGTGAATTTAATAACTTTTCATTTCTATCCAATGAGGAATATTTTATAAATTAACTGCATTGTTTTGCGTAGTGCTCATATGCTCGCTATCAATTAACTCATCTCATTATTATACAATGCCTTTTATCACCTAAAGGTGAAACTGCTGGCTTTGACGTATACCTGTTTGCTGCTTTATTGGCTCCAAACCAAGTGGCGGCTTTTCTTTTTTAATTATCAATGTAAAGGCAGTGATGTGCTCAGAGCAATTGGTACTTACCGTCTCCTGTTCTTCTCTAATCCTTAGTGGATGACATTTTCAACCTAGAAGTTATTGCTACATTGTAGTATATACAGTTGAAAACAGAAGTTTACATACACTATATAAAAAGACACATATGCATGTTTTTCTCAATATCTGATATGAAATCAGAATAAACCTTTCCCGTTTTAGGTCAATTAGGATTACCATCATTTTTAATATTTGCCAAATGCCAGAATAGTGAGAGAGAGAGAATGTTTTAAGACATTTTTATTACTTACTGCAAAGTCAAAAGTTTACATGCACTAAGATTACTATGCCTCTAAACAATTCTGGACTGCCTATATGATGATGCCATGTGTTTGGAAGCTTCTGATAGTTTTTTTTTTTTTGCAACATCTGAGTTAATTAGAGGCACACCTGTGGATGTATTTTAAATAAGTTATCCACTACTTTTTCATTGATGCCCTATCCATGTTTGATTGGCCGGGGTCCCGCACCCGGCACCCCAGCCGATCAGCTGTTATCGTCCGCCGGCCGGATGTACTTGCTTGCGATGCTTGGCCGTCTAGATCTACTGCACATCCGCCTTCTATTCAATTCAATGGGAGGCAGATGTGCAGTACCCTGCGGCGGCCACTTCAGCTTGACTTCCAAGCACCGCAAGTAAGTACTTCTGGCCGGTGGTCGCCACCGCCTGCCCCGATAACAGCTGATCGGCGGGGGTGCAGGGTGCGGGACCCCAGCCGATCAAACATTGATCCCCTGTCCTATGGATAGGGCAGCCGATCAAACGTTGATCCCCTGTCCTATGGATAGGGCATCAATGAAAAAGTAGCAGAAAACTTCTTTAATGCACACCTGAAAAACACTGCTTCTTTGTGTAGCAGCATGGGAAAGTCTAAAGAAATCAGCCAAGATATCAGGAACAGAATTGTGGACTTGCACTAGTCTGGCTCATCCTTGGGTACAATTTCAATATTCCTGAAGGTGCCTCGTTCATCTGTACAAACAATTATATGCAAGTACAAACAAGATGGGAATGTCCAGCCATTCCGCTCAGGAAGGAGACTGCGTCTGAATCCCAGAGATGAACGTGCTTTGGTCCGACATGTGCATATCAACTCAAGGACAAAAGCAGAAGACCTTGTGAAGATGATGGCAGAAGCTGGTAAGATTGTGTCAATAACCACAGTGAAACGAGCACTGTATCAACATGGGCTGAAAGGCCACTCTGCCAGGAAGAAGCCATTACTCCAAAAGAAACATAAGAAAGCCAGATTAATGTTTGCAAATGCACACAGGAACAAAGACCTTAATTTTTGGAGACATGTCCTGTGGTCTGATGAAACTAAAATGTAACGTTTTGGGCATAAAGTTCATCTTTACGTTTGGAGGAAAGAGGGAGAATATTGGAAGCCTAAGAACACCATCCCAACTGTGAAACACGAGGGTGGCAGCATCATGTTATGGGGTTGTTTTGCTGCAGGAGGGACTGGTGCACTTCACAAAATTGATGGCATCATGAAAAAAGAAGATTATGTGGCAATACTGCAGCAACATCTCAAGACATCAGCCAGGAAGTTAAAGCTTGGGAGGAAATGGGTCTTCCAAATGGACAATGACCCGAAGCATACTGCCAAAATGGTAACAAAGTGGCTTAAGGATAACAAAGTCAATGTTTTGGAGTGGCCACCACAAAGCTCTGATTTCAATCCTATTGAAAATTTATGGGCAAGACGACCTACAAACCTGGATCAGTTACACCAGTTTTGTCAGGAGGAATGGGCCCAAATTCCCACCAACTATCCCAAACGTTTGACCCAAGTCATTCAGTTGAAGGGTAATGGTACCAAATACTAATGAAATATATGTTAACTTTTGACTTTGAAGTAAGTAATACAAATGCCTTGAAACATTCTCTCTCTCTCTCTCTCTCTCTCTCTCATTATTCTGGCATTTGGCAAATATTAAAAATTATGGTACTCCTAATTGACCTAAAACGGGAAAGGTTTATTCTGATTAATGTCAGATATTGAGAAAAACATGCACATGTGTCTTTATATATAGTGTATATGTAAACTTCTGGTTTCAACTGTATAACCGTTTATTACCTTAAAGTGCACCTGTCCGCAGGCTTATGCTCAGTAAACTACATACACTGTCAGGTTGGCACCGTTACACTGATATAATACCTTGGTTGATGAAATCCGTCCTGTGGTTCTTGTGTAATCTTTACTTTCAGTTTAGAGATAATAATATGCTTGTGCTCCGGGGCGGCCTGTGGGGGGCGCTCTATCCGGTGCTCTGCTTACATATTCATCTGCATGCTCTTATGACAGCTCACTGATCGTTCACTGACCTGCCTTCTATTTTATATAATGCATCTAGTAGCGTGGGGTTATGTAAAGAGGCAGGTCACTGAACGATGACCTACATTTTAAGTTTGCTGCTATAGGCCTCTAAGATTTCCACTGTACACTATACTGTGTATTACACCGCCTAACTCATAAAAATTTGATTTAGTGTGCAGCATTATGGGATCAATAAGGTATCAGTGGAAGGTAACATTCATACAAAAATTCCCCCTGATTTTGGTGATCTGATTCTGGAAAGTGAGGCTTGTGCACTTTAGAACTCATCAGTGTCGCAGTAACATAGCTTTGGGAAAGGGGGCACAGGCGCTAAATTCTGTGAGCCTGCATAATTTTGGGCAACACCCCACGGCATTCCCTCGCTCATTGCAGTGCCACAACCGGCAAGCTGGATGAGTAAAATAGATGACAGCTCTGTCATTTTTATTTTCGCCAGTTCCTATGCAGAGTGCAGCAGTTGAGATGAGCTCCCCATCGGCTGCTGAGCTCTGCGTAGTCCACAGTGACAGAGACTGAGAAGCTAATGAATGGAGTATTTAATCATGTGCACGGTACTCTTCTACTGTTCTCTACCTCACTTGTAATTTTGTGAGAGCAGAGACCTGCTGGGAGAGCTGTCACATATTTAAAGTGCCACTTCTACAAAAAAAAAAAAAAAAAAGTAGCTGTAATTACAATGGCATATAAAAGTTTGGGCACCCCTGGTGAAAATTACTGTTATTGTGATCAGTTAAGCAAGTTGAAGATGAAATGATCTCTAAAAGACCTAAAGTTAAAGATGACATATTTCCTTGTATTTTAGGCAAAAAAAAATCTTATTTTTTACATTTTAAAAATTGCAAAAAGTAAAATGGTTCTATGAAAAAGTTTAAGCACCCTGCATGGTTAGTACCTAGTAACACCCCGTTTTGAAAGTATCACAGCTTGTAAATGCTTTTTGTAGCCTGCCAGGAGTCTTTCAATTCTTGTTTGAGGGATTTTCATCCATTCTTCCTTGGAAAATTCTTCCAGTTCTGTGAGATTCCTGGGACATCTTGCATGCACTGCTATTATGAGGTCTAGCCACAGATTTTCAATGATGTTCAGATCAGGGGACTGTGAGGGCCATTGTAAAACTTTCAGCTTGCACCTTTTGAGGTCGTCTATTGTGGATTTTGATGTGTGTTTAGGTTCATTTATCCATTTGTAGAAGCCATTCTCTGTCAACTTGAGCTTTTTTTACAGATTGTGTTACGTTTGCATCAAGAATTTGTTGAAATTTCATTGAATTCATTCTTGCCTCTGCCCGTGAAATGTTCCCCGTGCCATTGCCTGCAACACAACCCCAAAGCATGATTGATCCACCCCCATGCTTAATGGTTGGTGAGATGTTCTTTTCCTGAAATTCTGTGCCCTTTTTTCTCCACACATACCTTTGATCATTGTGGCCAAACAGTTCTATTTTACCCTCATCGGTCCACAGGACTTGTTTCCAAAATGCATCAGACTTGTTTAGATGTTCTTTTGCAGACTTCTGACTCTGAATTTTATGGTGAGGACGCAGGAGAGATTTTCTTCTGATGACTCTTCCATGAAGACCATACTTGTGCATGTGTCTCTGAACAGTAGAACAATGTACCCAAACTCCAGAGTCTGCTAAATCTTTCTGAAGGGGTTTTGTTGTCAAGCGGGTGTTCTGATTTGCCTCTAGCAATTCTACAATCGACTATCACTGAAATTTTGCTTGGTCTTCGAGACCTTTTCTTGACCTCCACTGTTCCTGGTAATGACATTTCTTAATTACATTTCAAACTGAGGAAAGAGCAACTTGAAAACACTTTGCTATCTTCTTATAGCCTTCTCCTGCTTTGTGAGCCTCCACCATTTTCATTTTCAGAGTGTTAGGCAACCGTTTAGAAGAACCCATGGCTACTGTTTTTTGGCACAAGGTTAGAGGAGGCTGGGTTTTTATAAAGTTGCATCACCTGGCCTTTCCTAGCGATGATGGTGAACAAGCCATAACGTCTGATATATTGGTCAAAGTTTTCTGAGCACACACATCTCCAAGGGTGCTCAAACTTTCCCATCTTCCTTTTTGTAATGTTTAAGTGGTTCAGTACTAGACTGGTGTCAGGGACTCCGTAAAATGCTAATAGTCCATGGATTAGGGGGCAAAGTACTTACAACGGGCTCTAGCAATTCACCCTATACCATTTCAGTGTCATGACTGCACGAATCACCATAAAATCCAGGTTATTTTGCATTAAACATCTGAAGGTTTTGTGGAATGAGTAGATATTTCCTTAAATGTGCCCACTAATACTGGTTCAAATACAGATTTTCTCAGAAAACTGATCTATTCTTTAATTCAAGTTTTGTTTTTTTCTTTAAACATATTTAAGAATTTAATTTTCCATTTTACTATTTAAAGAAGCAAATTGGAAACTTGCCGTTTTCATTTTGGCCACCAAGTCCCATATTAGACTGACACTTTCTGTTCTATAGAGATCACTTCTTAGCAGTCTTATTAATACCTATGTATGGATAATAATGAATCCACCATTGACAATAGGCGATAATCACAGCTCACCTCCTCCTCCTACCCTGCACAGATCACAAAGCATGACCTAGAACAATGCTGTAGAAATAATTTCATCGTCTACAGACTACAGGCTCCTATGGTTCATTTGGCTGCTGAAAAGATGGTCTGCCCTATAATCATGTACTGAAAACAGAATAGAAACCTCTACAAGAGGAAAATAAAAGATTAAAAAAAGTGTTTAGTTAGGAAAAAATATTTACCAACCATTTATAAAAATGTAAATTGTGAAACTTCTGATAAACATATTTTAAAATGTCCTTATAGATATAAAATTAATAAATTGCACTTTTTTTTCATTGACAGTTAAGCTGATACTTTGCAATGTTACGCAGACTAAGAAATGTATCAGCCTCTTTATAGGTAATGATCTCTCAACAATGATGTATCTGTTCTCACCGGTGAGAGAATCTTTGAATCTATGACTTTCGTAGCTTAGATTAAGTTTATTAAATGGATGCAATTTTTTTTTACTTTTCATCTTAAATAGCTACTGACAAGGTCATTAATTTAACGAAATACAACATTTTGTCTTCCCAACGGTACTATTGAAATTAAAAATGGACGTTGCATCTTAATCTAAAGCGTCTGGCAAATGCTATAAAGTAGCAAATTAATTACCTTCTCCGTTTGACAACACCTCCAGTGTTTAGCATCTTCAACCATTCTGTTTGCTTATTATTAATAGTCATAAGCTTTTATATCAAGACCCTCGTGTATTTGTGCGATCAAACATAGTTCTTTAAGACAAACTTGCATACGCCCATTGATGTCATATTTGCACATTCAGTTTTTTCTCCTTTTAATATGACCAAAAACTAAAAAAAAAATCAAAAGTAAAAAGCATAACAATCATTAACTCCATCCCTCCTGAGCATCTTTTTGTTTTTCAAGCTTTATTATCCCTTTTATCAAGTTCATAAGTTTATTACTAAAGAAGTTGTCCACTACTTATCGTACAGATAGGGCATCAATGTCTGATCAGCCGGGGTCCGTCTCCCCCGACGATCAGCTGTTATCGGTGTCGTCGTCGGCCACCAGCCGGAAGTACTTGCTTGCTGAGCTTGGCTGTCTAGTTGTAGTGGCCACCGCGGGGTACTACACATCTGCTTCCGATTGCATTGAGTAGGAGATGGATGTGCAGTACCCCGCAGCGGCCACTACAACTAGACGGCCAAGCTCAGGATGTAAGTACTTCCTGCTGGTGGCCGCTAACACCAATTACAGCTGATCGACGAGGGTGTCCTATGGATAGGGCATCAATGTACAGTACAGACCAAAAGTTTGGACACACCTTTTCATTTAAAGATTTTTCTGTATTTTCATGACTATGAAAATTGTACATTCACACTAAAGGCATCAAAACTATGAATTAACACGTGTGGAATTATATACTTAACAAAAAAGTGTGAAACAACTGAAAATATTTCTTATATTCTAGATTCTTCAAAGTAGCCACCTTTTGCTTTGATGACTGCTTTGCACACTCTTGGCATTCTCTTGATGAGCTTCAAGAGGTAGTCACCGGAAATGGTCTTCCAACAATCTTGAAGGAGTTTCCCAGAGATGCTTAGCACTTGTTGGCCCTTTTGCCTTCACTCTGGGGTCCAGCTCAGCCCAAACCATCTCGATTGGGTTCAGGTCTGGTGACTGTGGAGGCCAGGTCATCTGGCGTAGCACCCCATCACTCTCCTTCTTGGTCAAATAGCCCTTACACAGCCTGGAGGTGTGTTTGGGGTCATTGTCCTGTTGAAAAATAAATGATGGTCCAACTAAACGCAAACTGGATGGAATAGCATGCTGCTGTAAGATGCTGTGGTAGCCATGGTGGTCCAAATTTGGACTGATCAGACCAAAGTACAGATTTCCACTGGTCTAATGTCCATTCCTTGTGTTCTTTATCCCAAACAAGTCTCTTCTGCTTGTTGCCTGTCCTTAGCAGTGGTTTCCTAGCAGCTATTTTACCATGAAGGCCTGCTGCACAAAGTCTCCTCTTAACAGTTGTTGAAGAGATGTGTCTGCTAGAACTCTGTGTGGCATTGACCTGGTCTCTAATCTGAGCTGCTGTTAACCTGCGATTTCTGAGGCCGGTGACTCGGATAAACTTATCCTCAGAAGCAGAGGTGACTCTTGGTCTTCCTTTCATTGGGCAGTCCTCATGTGAGCCAGTTTCTTTGTAGCGCTTGATGGTTTTTGCAACTGCACTTGGGGACTCTTTCAAAGTTTTCCCAATTTTTCGCACTGACTGACCTTCATTTCTTAAAGTAATGATGGCCACTCGTTTTTCTTTACTTAGCTGCTTTTTTCTTGCCATAATACAAATTCTAACAGTCTATTCAGTAGGACTATCAGCTGTGTATCCACCAGACTTCTGCACAACACAACTGATGGTCCCAACCCCATTTATAAGGCAAGATATCCCACTTATTAAACCTGACAGGGCACACCTGTGAAGTGAAGACCATTTCCGGTGACTACCTCTTGAAGCTCATCAAGAGAATACCAAGAGTGTGCAAAGCAGTCATCAAAGCAAAAGGTGGCTACTTTGAAGAACCTAGAATATAAGACATATTTTCAGTTGTTTCACACTTTTTTGTTAAGTATATAATTCCACATGTGTTAATTCATAGTTTTGATGCCTCCAGTGTGAATGTACAATTTTCATAGTCATGAAAATACAGAAAAAAATCTTTAAATGACCAGGTGTGTCCAAACTTTTGGTCTGTACTGTATATATATATATATGTGTGTGTGTGTGTGTGTGTGTATATATAAATGTGTGTGTATATATATGATTGGATTGAAACTAAACTATGTAACAGTCAGAAAATTTATATTGAATTACCAATGTTGTCAATTGGGTTTCAAGGGTATAAAAACTCCACTGTCCAGACTGTATTGTTTTATTTCTTTTTTAGACAGCACACAAAGTTGTTTGTTTTTTCATCTACAATCCTACAATCCAACTACAAACCTTTTTTTCCAGCACATTTCTGGTCTGATGTCTCTTCTCTGGTAGGACCAGATCCAGAAAGCAGGAGATTCTCGCAGTGCATTTGGTAGGATGAACTCCTCAATCTCTTCCTGCTTTCTTTTCATTGTTCTGTTACGTTCGTGGTTTCATCTCTGACTTTCAGAGTGATCACATTAGTTATTGCTCCCAAACACATGAACAGAGAAACGTGTGTGTAGATCTGCAGTATTTCCACTAGGAGTCCTCATGAAACCTACTTTTTACTATTGTAGGAGGACTATAGTTCACTTCTGGTTCATACACTTGTTTGTTTTTTCTGTTTTGTTTCATTTTTTTTTTTTTTTTTTTACTGTCCAGAAATTTGTGTTTATCAACTCATGCCATATAAATGCATAAAATCCATGAGCAATGAAGTGCTTCTTATTTCTATCACAGTTAGGCTATGTTCACACATGTTGGGTTTTTCAGCTTTTTTTGCTGCAGATTTTTATGCAAATTTTCAGCTGCGTTTTGCAGTACCAGCAAAGTCTATGAGAAACCAGAATTCTCTGTTCACACATCTTGTTGGGTTTTTTGTTGTGTATTTTGTGCCTTGGTTGAGTTTTTGGAAAATAGAGCATGTCACTTCTTTCAGCGTTTCTTCACCCATAGGAAGTAATGTGTGGTGAAAAAAATGCTGAAAAACGCATCAGCTTTTTTTTCACTGTTTTTGATGGCAAAATAGAATGGGGTTCTTTTTTTTCCGCAGAACTTTATATACATGCATAAATAGAGACAGAAGGACAGCGAAAAAAAGCTAAAAAAAACGCATCAAAATCTGCGTTTTTGACTGATTTCCTGACAGAGATGAGTTTTGCTGCAGATTTTTAACGTTAAAAAAAAAAACATGTGAACATAGCTTTAGGCTGCACTTTTTTCCCCAACTAATTTAGGCTAAAATCCAGGCTAGTTTTGTGTTGAGGAGGAAAATTAAGGTTAACGTGTGTCAGCAGGACCAGGGATGAAGAAAAGTTTCTGCCTTTGAGACATTTATCGTAAACAGTAAGTATTCTAGAATATGATGTCTGTGATGTAAAACTAGTCCCCATTTATACATGGTACTGAAACTTGTCCCTACAATCTTAGGCTGCGTGCCCACTATGTGTTTTTTCAAGTGTTTTTGCCGTGGAATTTCCGCAGCGAAAACGCTTAAAAAACGCTTGGTAATACGTGCCCCATAGTCCCCAATGATAATCCGCATGTGCTGTGCACATGCTGCGGAAATTTCCGCTGCGGATTATCATTGCGGAAAAATCCACAGCATGTCCATTAATTTTGCAGACACGCAGCTTAATTACCGCCGTTGACTTGCATTGAATCGCATAATATCCGCATGAGTACATGTGCACATGCGGATATTAAGCGATTCAATATGCGGATGGTACCCGGGTCTGGATAAGTGGAGACTCTCCTCCAGACCCGAGTACCATGGTACCTGTTGAAAAGAAGAATTTAAAATAAAAAATATACATTATACTCGCCTTCCGATGTCCCCCGGTCTCCTCTGATGCGTCCTGGCTCCCCGGTGGCTCACGATGGTGTAAAAGGACCTTCCATGACGTCATTTAGTCATGTGACAGGTCACGCGAATGCTGACGTCGGCGGTCGTGTGACCTGTCCCATGACAAAATGACGTCAAAGAAGGTCCTTTTTACACCGCCACGAGCCATACAAGAGACCGGACGCACCGGAGAGAAGACCGCGGGCCATCAGAAGGTGAGTATAATTTTTTTTTTTTACCATTTTTATTCTTTTTTTAACTGTTAACTTGGTCACACTATATAAATCCATGCTGGTTGCATGGATTTATATAGTGTGACCAAATTGTCAAGCACTTTTCCAAGTGATGCTAAAATCCCTTGGAAAAGCGCTTCATAACCCGCATGCGGAAATGCATGTGAAGAACGCTTGACAAACGCTTCTACCTGGCAGGAAAAACGCAGGTAAAATCTGCATGCATTTTTCCTGCCATGGAGATGCGGAAAAAATCTGCAGCATTTCTGCATCATGGGCACATAGCCTTACTAAATCTTCCCCTCTATGTAATGCTGTGTTGTACCAGCTGGGTGTCATTAAGAAGGTAATGTAACTGGAAGTGAATGTCCCCAGATCTTCTTAGAAGGGGCTTTGTCCGGTCACCTTTAGCTGACCTTCATTTGACAATACTACAAGCCAGTGAAAGTCCTCTTTGTTGTGAATGTGGCCGGTGGGATATCGCACAGTTTCCCTTGCACCTAGCTGCTATGTAAAGCTGTCTATTGTCTCCGGGCAATACATGGTCCCCCCTTTCGACTCCCTGAACTGACAGATTGCAAAACCCAGGATCCACTAAGGCTTCCCAGCTACTTTCATGAGATTCTTATTTAAATGGCGTCTTTCTAGATCAAAAGGTTAAGAAATTAAGCTGATTGGTAATCACATTCCCTAAAGAAAATGACCAAATAATAGATGTTTATTAGAGGTTTTTATATTTTAATGCAGAGAGTTAATGATATTTTGATCTTTCTCTTCTTTCTGAGGATTGAGTATGTTTTTAAGGTTTAAGTGTTTTGTTCTCACTTTGGATTTTGTAAGTGAATGGTCTTTTGGATGAGCTGAATATTTTTAATACGGAAAACTTATTTTTTATTTTTGGTTTCAATTTACATTTATTCTAAAATATGTAGTTGTCTCGAATAATCATACAAATGATCAAGAAGATCTCTAGCACGCTTAGCACTCACAAATGCCCTTTAAGTGTTTCTATCAACCCTCTTAAACCATCTATATGGGCATGTTGATCATAGGAAGCAGAATAAGATGATACCTTAATACAGGGGTCCTCAAACTTTTTAAACAGGGGGCCAGTTCACGGTCCCTCAGACCATTGGAGGGCCGGAATATAGTTTTTAAAAATAACTATGAACAAATTCCTATGCACACTGCACATATCTTATTTTGTAGTAAAAAAAACAATACGGGAACAAATACAATATTTAAAATGAAGAACAAGTAAGGTTAAATCAACCGGTATTTCAATAGGTAGGTAACTGTACCCAATAGGCAGCATAGGTCCTCAATAGGCAGGTAAATGTCCCCAATAGGCAGCATAGGTCCTCAATAGGCAGGTAAATGTCCCCAATAGGCAGGTAAATGTCCCCAATAGGCAGCATAGGTCTCCAATAGGCAGGTAAATGTACCCAATAGGCAGCATAGGTCCCCAATAGGCAGCATAGGTCCCCAATAGGCAGGTAAATGTACCCAATAGGCAGCATAGGTCCCCAATAGGCAGGTAAATGTCCCCAATATGCAGCATAGGTCCCCAATAGGCAGGTAAATGTCCCCAATAGGCAGGTAAATGTCCCCAATAGGCAGCATAGGTCCTCAATAGGCAGGCTGATTCCCACTTATAATGCCCTATGCAGGCTGTTCCCCCCTTATTATGCCCCATGCAGGATTTCCCTTTCTCCCACCATATAATGCCTCGTGCAAGATATCACTCCCCTGTCTTTATAATGCCCCATTCAGGATGTCAACCCCCCATATAATGACACATGCAGGATATCACTCCCCTGTCTTTTTAATGCCCCATTCAGGATGTCACCCCCCCATATAATGCCCCATTCAGGATGTCACCCCCCCTCCCATATAATGACACATGCAGGATATCACTCCCCTGTCTTTATAATGCCCCATTCAGGATGTCACCCCCCCATATAATGCCCCATTCAGGATGTCACCCCCCCATATAATGCCCCATTCAGGATGTCACCCCCCCCATATAATGACACATGCAGGATATCACTCCCCTGTCTTTATAATGCCCCATGCAGCACGGCACCCCCCCATATAATGCCCCATGCTGGATGTCACCCCCCCATATAATGCCCCATTCAGGATGTCACCCCCCCCCATATAATGCCCCATTCAGGATGTTACTCCCCCATATAATGACACATGCAGGATATCACTCCCCTGTCTTTATAATGCCCCATTCAGGATGTCACCCCCCCCCATATAATGCCCCATGCTGGATGTCACCCCCCATATAATGCCCCATTCAGGATGTCACCCCCCCCATATAATGCCCCATGCTGGATGTCAACCCCCATATAATGCCCCATGCTGGATGTCACCCCCCATATAATGCCCCATGCAGCATGTCACCCCCCCCCATATAATGCCCCATTCAGGATGTCACCCCCCCCCATATAATGCCCCATTCAGGATGTCACCCCCCTCATATAATGCCCCATGCTGGATGTCACCCCCATGTAATGCCCCATGCAGCATGTCACCCCCCCATATAATGCCCCATTCAGGATGTCACCCTGCCCCATATAATGCCCCATTCAGGATGTCACCCCCCCCCCCAATATAATGACCCATGCAGGATATCACTCCCCTGTCTTTATAATGCCCCATGTAGCACGTCACCCCCCCACCATATAATGCCCCATGCTGGATGTCACCCCCCATATAATGCCCCATGCTGGATGTCACCCCCCATATAATGCCCCATGCTGGATGTCACCCCCCATATAATGCCCCATGCAGCATATCACCCCCCCCATATAATGCCCCATTCAGGATGTCACCCCCCCCATATAATGCCCCATGCTGGATGTCACCCCCCATATAATGCCCCATGCTGGATGTCACCCCCCATATAATTCCCCATGCAGCATGTCACCCCCCCCATATAATGCCCCATTCAGGATGTCACTCCCCTGTCTTTATAATGCCCCATGCAGCATGTCAACCCCCCATATAATGCCCCATGCAGCATGTCAACCCCCCATATAATGCCCCATGCAGCATGTCACCCCCCCATATAGTGCCCCATTCAGGATGTCACCCCCCCCCATATAATGCCCCATTCAGGATGTCACCCCCCCCCCCCATATAATGCCCCATGCTGGATGTCACCCCCCATATAATGCCCCATTCAGGATGTCACCCCCCCCATATAATGCCCCATTCAGGATGTCACCCCCCCCCATATAATGCCACATGCAGGATGTCACCCCTAATATTATGTCCCATGCCTCCAAACATTAAAAAAAAAAAAATCCAATACTCGCCTCCCTCCTTGCCTGCTGCCGCTGCTCAGGTCCGGACTCCAGCGTCTCCGGCGTTGTCCCTCTCTGCGCTCCCTGTGACGGCACTCGGGAGGGCGCGGTGTAAAGATGTCACTGCGCCCTCTGACCTGAGACGTCACAGGGAGCGCAGACCAGGAAGACAGCGGATCTGCGGAGGCACGGGGAGAGGTAAGTATCGGGCTGCCGGGGCTCTGAGAAAGCGGGGGGGAAGGGCGGGCGCTGACACCGCTCTCCTCTGCCCGGGTGGCCGGATAAAAGTCCTCCGCGGGCCGCATGTGGCCCGCGGGCCGTAGTTTGAGGACCCCTGCCTTAATATCTGCGATCCGATGTCTTTTTCCAGAGAAATCCACATTTTTCTTAATATGTAAATGAGCTGTTAAGATCTATGGGCCGGACATAGATCTCACTGAGAATCTGCCACCACAGCTGCTTATACATGGAAAAAAGGGGGTGGAGGGTTAGCAGTCAATCATTACTTATCACATTGGAAACTCCCCCTTTCATTTACAGTAACCTCTGGAGGCTGATTCTCATGGAGATCTATGTCCGACCCATAGATTTTAACAGCTTATTAACATATTAAGAAAAATATGTTTTTTTTTTCTCTGGAATAAGACATCGGTTCGCAGATATCAAAATATCATAAATTGAATTTTATATGACCTACATGGCTTAGGACGGTTGAGCCATCAGAAAATGGTCATCAGAAAATGACCTTTCATTTAAATTAGTTTATTTTTTTCTTATTCCTATCTTTATTGAAGAAAAAAAAATTTGTAATCTTGGAAATTTTACACTGCCAGAGGGGTCTATTTTAGATAAATGCTCCTTGTCCTTTCAGGAAGAATTTTCATCAGGCTCCTTATCATCAGAGCCAGGATTACAATGACCAGTAATGCCTCTATACACAGCTGATAACACAGGATTCACCAACCACAATAGACTGGCACAGCTCACCTCCTCTTTCTCCCTTCACAATGACTTTTGCACACGCTCAGTAGATGCTTCAATATAAAGGATAGGGTCTAAGTCTGTTGATTGCTACTAATGTATATGGGAATTTCTGGAATCAAAAAGTTAGTCTAAAATATCTTCAGTGGCCAGTGTGAAAATTGCAATACAGTTCTGCTCATCGTTATTGGCACCCATGAAATGTAATTACATAATGTGGAATATCTCTTGAAAAAAATGAATAAAGTGAAACAGTTTTTTTGTATAGAGCACGCGTGTTAATTACAAAAGAGCAAATGATAAAAAATAATTTCAAATAAAAAAACAATGGGAGGGAAAAATAGAAAACCCTAAAGCTTGCTGTGTCACTGGTATTGGCATCCTTTACATTAATTTAGAATGGAAACAGATTTTGACTCGCCTGTGGTAAATCACAAGAGATTCACCTGTGATTAATTGTCGGTGCCCATGTGACATGAATTAGCCAATGAATGACAACTTCAGTCTTTTAAAAAGCCACATGGTAGGCCCTGTTCCTTTTGTCACAATGGTGAAGACAAAGGAGCTGTCTGAGGACATCAGAACTGCTGTTGTTAGCAAACACAAGACTTCCAATGGGTATAAGGCCATCTCCAAAGACCTTGGTATCCCAGTTTCAACAGTGCGCAATATTAAGAAGTTTGCCAAGCATGGAACCGTCAAGAACCTCCCTGGACGTGGGGGAAAGATGAAAATCGACAAGAGATATCTTCGAAGGTTAATGTGAATGGTGGAAAAAAACACCACGTCAAACATCCAAAGACCTGAAGCCCAACCTGGAACAGTCAGGGGTCATGGTTTCAACAAGTACCATACGCCGCACACTAATCCAAGCAGAGCTTTGTGGGCAAAGGCCAAGGAATAAATCATTGCTGAAGAAAAGACATAAAAAGGAACGGCTGATCTTTGCCAAAGAGTACATTGACTAACCACAATCCTTCTGGGAAAATGTTCTGTGGACAGATGAAACAAAAATAGAGGTTTTTGGCAATGCAAAGCAACAGTTTGTTTACAGATGGTGCAATGAAGCCTATAAAGAAAAGAACACCTTACCAACAGTTAAGCATGGTGGAGGATCCATAATACTGTGGGGATGCTTTGCTGCGTTTGATACTGGAGGCTTTGACCGTATCACAGGAATCATGAAATCAGAGAATTATCAAGAGATTTTATAGTGAATTGTCCTACCCAATGTAAGAAAACTTGGTTTGAGTTGAAGATCATGGGTCCTCCAGCAAGACAATGACCCAAAGCACACATCTAAAAGTACACAGGAAAGGTTGAACAAAAAAAATGGACTGTTTTAAAATGGCCAGCAATGAGTTCTGACCTCAATCCCATTGGAAATCTTTGGGGTGAGCTGAAATCTGCCATTGTGAAAAAGAACATTCAAGAGCTTGAACAAGCTGCAAAGGAAGAGTGGGAGAAAATTCCAGCTGAGAAGTAGAAGAAACTTATAGATGGCTACAAGAAACGTTTGGAGGCTGCCAGCTTGGTGTGCAACCAAGTATTTGCCTTAATTGCTGCATATGCTGTTTCTTCTTTGAAATTGCAGCATGGAAGTTGAAAAACAATGTTTTGTTGTCGTATTACTTTGGACCACTAATTAAAAAATCCTGAGGATATAACTTTGGTACATTTCCACTTATTTCTGAAGATATTGTACAGTCTATGAAAAAAATGAAGGGTGCCAATAATGATGAGCAGCACTGTAATTCTATTTTTTATTCTTAATAAAGATTGTGATTAGAAAGGGAAAAATAATGCAAAAACAAATTTAAAACGGTTAAACTAAACATGAGGTCATTTTCTGATGACACATTACCTTCAATGTGTTAAAAAATTAAATATCTGGGAAGGCCAATAATTGTGATTTAGTGGTCTCTGTTTTGTTGGTGTATATTCACATGTGGCAGATTTCTTGCAGAAGTCTGAGAATCTGCCCAACGTATCTGAATAGAATTCTGGTGGCAAGCATGGGGTTTTCTGCAAGCTTCTTTCAGATGAATGGGAAAGACGAAGAAGTTTCTGAAACAAATCTACGCGTGTGATTAAGCAGCTGCAAATTTCCTTTGGAGCTTCTTATCTTTCGATTGAAGCTTTTGGGTGTATTTGCACATTGCAAAAATACTACGGATCTTCTGCTCCTTATTCACTGCATTTTACAGTGTTGGCATAGTTCTATGATATTCTAAGAAATCTCATGCACCCACTGCAAAAAAAAATATTGGCAGCATAAACTGAAAGCAGCTGCGGGTTTTAGATCCATAGCATATTAATGTGACCATTTCATATATGAAGCTGTGGCGCTCTGTTCGGCCGACCCGCGACCAGTACGTGTATTGCGGTCCGATCTCTGAAGGATTTTTACGGATGTCTGAACGCGCCCTTATTATGGGCTTATTTGACAGTAACATGCAACGTGTCAAATTTAGGGACGATCGGGTCAAGAATTTTGAGGTTATCTTTTGGATCCACCAACACTACAGTGAGCTGGTAACCTTACAAATTACAACAATGCAATATATATAGTCTTTTTTTCTGCAATTTCAATATTTTGCCTTTCTGGAAAAAAGAAAAAATGAAGGTTACCTATTCTGATGACAATATTTTTAAGCAATATGTAGGGATATTCGTTAGACAATAAAATAGAGTGTAAATCCACACTATTAATGTTCAACTTTCTAGAAAATATAACCGTTTTTGTTCCTTTAAATTTCAACTTTTTTCTTTGATGTACCATACAAAGTTATATTGTGGTACCGTGTTAGCCAGAAAAATCTATGTAAATGCTTTTCTGCCCAAAAATGACAAAAGTATTCTCGGAATGATACGTTTATTAGCTAACCAGAAAAAAATATATATGCAAGCTTTCAGAGCTCAGGGGCTCCTTCTTCAGGCGGGATTACAAATGCCTAAAGAAGGAGCTCCTGTGACCGGAAAGCTTGCGTTTATATATTTTTTTCTGGTTAGTCAATAAAGGTATCACTCCGAGAATACTTTTGTCATTTTTGGGCAGAAAAGTCTTTACATCATCTTTTTTCTATGTAATCTAAAAAATTTAAGGGGGGAAAAAAAAACTCCATAAAAAGGATTTTTTTTTTTTTTTATTGATGTCGAGGCAGGATGAATTGGCCGGAGGAAGCATGTTTATAGACTGTGTGAAGAACTTTGTCTTTGTGTGGGAATGTTGGTGACACTGTTGTGGTTTGCTTGAATGAACTGCAATGACGCGACTAATAAGGTGCCCCGCTGAGAACCACAGAGGGGCTTATTCAGACCTCCCACCTCTGCCATTCAGCTCTAGTTCAGTGTGGCTAATTTTTCCCATTCCTTCAATTCTTTTGGCCTCCTTACAAACAGAAAAGTCAACTTTCACACCGAATGCCTGATAAGTGCTTTAGGAAATAATCGTGTAAACAGTATGTTACCTTCTGACCTGCAGCTGATACCTTGGTCTGGGACAAAACCCTCAAGGCTATTGCATTAGGCATGGCTATTAGGGGAATAATACAGATGATGGTCCTTACAAAGTACCCTGTGAAATGGTTTAGCTAAATCAGTGTGCCCCTTGTCACATGGAGTTATGCTCAGCTGCCTCCCACTTTAAACTGCATGCATTTGTCTGAGGGGGCTCTTTTTTTTTTTTTTGTTCAGCCTCCAGTGGTATCTTGAGAAAGTATCGCTGTCATCAATACTTGACTCATGGTGTTGTAAAGGTTTTGTTCTTCTTTACTGAAATGAAGCTGTGCAGTAAAATGGTGGTGGATGAGTTAATGCCCATGAAAACTTCCAAGATGAAGGCAAATGTATTTGTTTTTGTTAATTGAACTTCCCAAAGAACATTTATATATAATGATTGATGGATATTCGATATTAAATGATTGATATTAGATATACTGTATATTTATTAGATCCTCAATAGATATTAGATGATAGCTAGGTCATAGATATTAGATGGGTTATAAATATTAGATGGGCCATTGATATTCCGTAGATGGGCCATTGATATTCCGTAGATGGGCCATAGATATTCCGTAGATGGGCCATAGATATTCCGTAGCTGGGCCATAGATATTCCGTAGCTGGGCCATAGATATTCCGTAGCTGGGCCATAGATATTCCGTAGCTGGGCCATTGATATTCCGTAGCTGGGCCATAGATATTCCGTAGCTGGGCCATTGATATTCCGTAGCTGGGTCATAGATATTCCGTAGAGGGGCCATTGATATTCCGTAGAGGGGCCATTGATATTCCGTAGAGGGGCCATTGATATTCCGTAGAGGGGCCATTGATATTCCGTAGAGGGGCCATTGATATTCCGTAGAGGGGCCATTGATATTCCGTAGAGGGGCCATTGATATTCCGTAGAGGGGCCATAGATATTCCGTAGAGGGGCCATAGATATTCCGTAGATAGATATTAGGTCATAAATGTATATTAGATGATGGATATTTTTAAATGGTTGATATTTTTCATTTGATAAATCCAGTTGAAGTCATTAATTTACAGACTAACTGAAAAATCTGTTTGTTTTTTTACAATTCTTGTCCTTTGTTTCTAGTACACATTCCCTCTCTTAGGTCAGTCCAGATCACTACTATAGCTCCAGAATGTGAAATGTCAGGATAATACTAAAGACAATGATTTACTTCAGCTTTTATTTCTTTCATCACATTCTCAGTGGGTGAGCCGTTTATATAGCATTGCCTTTATATTGTGCAGCTGGGTCATGTGATCATTCGGCCTCGTGCTGCCTCCGTGCAGGTCCTGGTAATTTTCTCCTCCTCCTCCTCTGCACCGATCACATAGATCAGTGTGGGGCAGGAAAAGAGTGCACCTCTGTGATCGGGAAGGACTATAAGGCGCACACAGCTTCTAGCAAGAGTATTTCTTGTTAAAAAGTGCATCTTAAAGTCTGAAAAATACAAGATATATATGTACGTGTGTATAGTTTTCAGGTGAGAAAAGCCGGACTCTCTGGCTTTCTCTAGGAGTCCTGATAGCATTTACACAGCTTATACATAGGAGACATGGGAGAAAAAAATCATTCAAGCTTTCAGAATGAAACAATGAACGATTTTTTATAAGGTCATGTGAACGACCCCAGATAATAAGTTATATCCTCAAACTGTTCATCTTTTTATCCATTGTTGCCTTCCTGAACTATAGCAAAGCTCTGTTGTAGCGACAGGTACTCTCTATGGCCTTTCAGCAGCAGTCTTTAAAAAACACGATGACCAAAAAGGTATTCGGTACTGATATATTCAAGTGTGAATGAGCCCTTCTGTCTGCGATGGTCACAGAAGTGACAATTTCAATAAAGTTATAATAGGAAACCATCAGCAGCTTGTTGACTGCTTTAATGTAATACATTTTTCTGTGCTACTAAAAGGAATAGCTGAAAAAAAGAAATATTATAAATGTTAGATATGACCAGAGGTGGAGCTTCACTTTACATTTACTATGTTTGCAAAAAAAAACAAAAACCTACTTTTAAAAGATGGTACATTTTGATGAAACTGTCCCTCGAAACATCCTCCGGGTTCTAGAGAGCCATTAGAAAATTTGCCTTTTTGAGCGCTGCCGGTGATGTATTGTGATATTGTTATATACCGCTCGCACTGTTACTAGTTCACCTCCTGCTCACCCTTTGTAGAATGAATCACGCCATTGTTATGATGCATCCCTTGTAACATTTACCAATGGATGCCCTCACAGGGACGACTTATGGCTTCTTCATGGGATAACATTTATAAAATCCTTAAGCTGCAGCCATAAAGCTGCGAAGTAGAAGAAGCCATTTTAATTTATCACAACTCTTCTGTATTTATTTTGGTTATCACAAATCTATCGTTCCTGCCCCAAAGTCTGAACATTTCAGCTGTTGTGTGATCTGGGAGCTGTAGCTTTACCTGTGGCCGTGCCATCCATTATCGACAGGCAGGAGAAAGAAAATGACATTAAATTTAAATCTGTATTCTCTTGATTTCATAAATAAACTGGAAGTTCAGGGAGCGGGGTGTAAAGCAGGAGTCTAGCTGTAGGGGGCACAAAGGAAGTAATTGCATTCGGACCCAGACACAAGTATTATAAATGGCATTTGGAAGGTTGGGTCCCAGGAGATTAAAGAGTATCTATCACCTTATTCCACGTTACAAATTGGATGTTAGACCTGATGAAGCTATTGTATTTACTATGAAAATCCATGTCAGAATGGCTATATAATCCTGTAGGATATAGAATGTTATAGTGGGTCTTATGTCAGGTTGCCATGTATGAACATGTATATGACATGATCAGGAGCAGAGTACACACCATTTGCGACAGATGTCGGCATCTGCCTGTAACAGCAGCAACCAGAGCTGACTGACCAATCATTTATATCACTGGCGGACACGGACAGAAAAGGGTCCCTGGCCAAGAACAATATATGGGCCCTTTGCAGCCCAAGAGCTCCTAAAAAGGCAAAATTGCACCTGCTTTGGAGGAAGAAATGGGCCCCTGTGCGGCCGCCCAGGTTGCACTATGATATGCCCGCCCCTGATTTATATGCTGCTGTCAATCACTGACTGACAATGCAATTGTAGGGAGCCAAGGTGCCATTGCTGCTTGGGGCCTGCAGATGGCACCTTGGCTGCCGTCTTAGTCCTTCTAAGAAGCTGAGCCACAGGCTGGGATTCTTAAGAGAATGTAATTTTCTCTACTTATTGCAATCCTACAGTATTGCAGTACATTAAAGTCCTTTTGAAAGGACTAAACATTTAAAATAAAAATTGATAAAAGGTTTAAAAAATTAAAATCATCCCCCTTAGTTTATAAGTAAAGAAATGAAGGGGAAAAAGCATATATTTAGTATCGCCGCACAAAATCCATTATAAAGCAATCAGAACTTCATATATACCACAAAATAGTATAAGAACGTCAAAACAATTTAAAAAAAATAATTTAATTTTTTTTTCTGCCACAAAATATACTTTGAATTTGTTTAAATTGTTTTTTCACTGTATTTGGATTTTTTTCATTGTTTTAGACTATTTATTACGGTAAAGTGATATCATTCAAAACTACAAATCATCCTGAAAATAGCCAAGATTTCAAGAAAAATGCACACCAGGACTCAGCCGGCCCCCTTTTGTTAGAAGGAGGTGCATTTTTCTTGAAATCTTGGCTGGTAAGTACCATTGCCTTTTGCTATTTTCTAATTTGACTTTGGAATTTTTTCAAACCTTCTGTTTATTGTTCTGGCTATGCTGTTTGTTTCTAATTTTAATATAGCTGCATATTCTAGCGTAAAACTTTTTAATCCCAGAAAATCAGTTGTCCATTGTCTATTTTGTCTCTTTTATTGCTCATCCACAGGTCTGAATCCAGTATTCTCATAATGAATGTTATACCAACTGAGCATCACTTTTTCAACAAGTAATGGTAGAACTGTCAGATTTTATTAATTTAACATTTAATAAAAATTGGGTGTCCGAGAATTCAAAAACTTACTGCGATTATTTACAGAACAATGAATGCTAAAACTGAATAAAAAATCGCCACCGTCTATAAATTAAAATAAAGTGCGTTTTAGGTGAAAATAGCTTTTAAAGAGAAATTTGAAAAAATATATAGATTTTTTTCAGTATTTGCTCGAGATATATGTATTTTTGTGCGTGTATGTGTATATAATATACACACAGTACTGTGAAAAAATTTTAGGCCTGTGGAGGGGGGGGGGGAGGTGAAATGCTGCAAAATAGAATTCTTTCAAAATAGTTTATTTTTCACAATTGACCAACTGTAAAGTGAATGAGCAAGAGGGAAATCTAAATAAAATCAGTATTTGGTGAGAATGCACTTTACCTTTTAAAACCGCATCAAAGAATCAGTTCTTCTAGTTACTTTTACACAGTTTTTAATGGAACTCAGTAGGGAGGTTGTTCCAAACATCTTGGAGAGCTAACCACAGATCTTCTGTGGATTTCGCTTGTGCAAATCCTTCTGTCTCCATGTGATCCCAGACAGACTGGATGCTGAGATCAGGGCTGGGCTCTGTGGTGCCAAATCATCACTTCCAGGACTCCCTGTTCTTAGTTACTTTGGCTGTATATTTGGAGTTGTTGTCCTGCTGCTAAATAAATTTGGAGACAATCAGCCGTCTCTCTAATCGTTATTACATGGTGGTCAAGTACCTGCCTGTATTACTCAGCGTTGATGACACCATTAATCTTGACCAACTCCAAACTTCAGTTGCTGAAATGCAGGCACACATTTACAAGGACTCGGCCTCCACCATGCTTCACTGTTGTTGCAGATACTCATTATTGTGCTGCTTTTCATCCTTTCGGCAAGCAAACTGCCTTCTGCTACAGCCGAATTTGGACTCCTCAGTACTGAACGTCTGCTGCCATCCTTCTAGACTCCCAGTTCCTATGTTTTCATAAATATTTGTTTCACTTGGCCTTGTTTCCATGTCAAATGTATGGTTTTTGGCCACAGTTCTTGCTTGAAGACCTTTTCTGGCCCGAGTTTGCCAAAAAGTAGATTGGTATAGCTGGGTCCCTCAGTTCTGAGCTGATGGCACTGCTGGGCATCTTTCAATATTGAAGGTAAGTAAGCTTGTTGTGACTTTGATCTGCTGCACTAAACTTCCTTGGCCGACAACTGCGTCTATGGTCCTCAACGTTGCTAATTTTTTGGTGTCCTCAATGCTGAGAAATACCGACAGATAATTATAAATCATGAAATGCCATTAGGGAGGCATATGATTGGTTTATTCTAGAGCAGGACAACGACCTCAAACATACAACCAATGTAACACCTATCTTCAGCATAAAGAAGAACAAGGAGTCCTGGAAGTGATAATATGGTCCCACAGAGCTGTGATATCAACATCATTGAGTTTGTCTGGGATTAAATGAAGAGACAATGATTTGCATAAGTCAGAAGATTTGTGGTTATTTCTCAAAGACGTTTGGAACAACCTTCCTGCTGAGTTCCTTCAGCTGTGTACATGTGTACCTAGAAGAACTGATGCGGTCTTGAAGGCAAAGGGTGGTCACACCAAATACTGATTTAGATTTAGATTTCTCTTTTGTTCATTCACTTAGTTTATTTTTCTCAATTAACAAGTATCTCTTCTATTTTTTAAAATCATTCTTATTTTACAGCATTTTTATATCCCTGTCTAAATATTTTATACACTAGTGTATATATTCAGAAATCTGTCACACAGGGCTATACAGGCTATCTGCTGGACTAGCACTTCCTGTTCTGTACAGATGACTTTTCAGCAGTGTCATTATCCAAAATTGCACCAGGCTCCTTATCAGCAATGAAAGTTAAAACCTCTATATACAATAGATAATATAGGATCCACCATTGATCAGAAGTGATGTTACCGCTCCCATCCTCCCTTTCCCTTAACAACAAAGCCGCGTTCACACATTCCGTATTTGGTCAGTATTTTACATTAGTATTTGTAAGCCAAAACCAGGAAAATGCAGAAGTGGTGACGTGTTTCTATTATACTTTTCCTCTGATTGTTTCACTCCTGGTTTTGGCTTACAAATACTGATGTAAAATACTGACCAAATACTGAACGTGTGAACGTGGCCTAATTCTGGCTCATAATAGAGCATACCCTGTTGATACTTCTATACAAACAAATGGGGTCTGAGTCTGCTCCTAATGTCCATGTGAAGAATAAAGCCCCCGTCTCACATAGCGAGATCGCTGCTGTGTCACGGTTTTGGTGACGCAACAGTGACCTCACCAGCGATGTCGCTATGTGTGACACTTTGAAGCGATCAGGCCCCTGCTGTGAGGTCGCTGATCGTTGCAAAGTGTCCTGGACCATTTTTTGGTCGTTGCTCTCCCGCTGGTCAGCACACATCGCTGTGTGTGACCAGCAGGAGCAGCGATCAGGCTGGTAACTATGGTAAACATCGGGTTACTAAGAAGTAGGAATCTAATAGGCCTAGTGGCCAGTGGGAAAATTGCATTATTTTTATTTATAAATAATATGAAAAAAATTTTAAAGCACAAACATTTTAAAAACCTACATTTAACATAATTAGTTAAATAGGTAATTTTCTGATTAAACAGTTCCTTTAAGAGTTGAGAGGGAGCTAAAGGTACACGAAGTGCAAGTTTTTCTGGGTCTTTGGTCCTCATCCTTCATTGAAGAACACTTTCCACCATGCACAGCCATCAATCCATAGCTGGGACACTCAGGGCCGCCTTTCTGTGTCTTCAGGGCAAAGCATGATCTTCCGAACCGAGGTGAAACTTATCATTTTTATGAAATCCCTAAATGTGTTAAAGTAATGTAATTGAGCTTTAATTAACTGATTTCTTTTTGTTTCTGGCCCGGATTTTTTTTTTTTTTTACTCCATCATTTCTGACTTGTGATATCCATTTAGTTAACAAGCCGTAAGTAGCAGATCTTTGGCAAGAAGTGTCAATTTTAAAAAAATGACTTTGGGGAAAAATTAGCTGCACATACCTTCCTTGAAAAATCAATTTATTTAAAAAGCAATCCGTCACGCCTTTCTGCCACTTCACCAACATTCATTATTTTTATGTTAGCTGTAAATGACCTTGAGCAATGCCAAAAATCGAAATGAATTACTGAAATTGGCAAAGGCCAAAATGTCTTTGCTTAAAGTTAATGTGTTATGAATTGTGGTGTGAACCTAACAGGAATGGTTTGGAACTTTTGGAGAAAAATGGACTGATGTTCTGTGACCGGTATTGACACCTGCTTGAAATATATACGACATCTATTCCAGTTGAATTTAAAGAATCTGATCGGCTGGGGTCCGACACTCGGCAACCCCGTCGATAAGCTGTTATCGGTGGTGGCTGCAGGAAGTACTTACTTGTGGAGTTTGGCCGTCTACTTGTCTAGGAGGCAAATGTAGAGTACCCCACGGTGGCCACTAAAAGTAGACAGACATATTCCATAAGTAAGTACTTCCGGCCCGCGGCGACCACCGATAACAGCTGATCGGGCGGGGGTGCCATGTGTCGGACCCCGGTCGATCAGACATTGATGCTCTATGCTAAGGATGGGGCATCAATGTAAAAGGAGTGGACGACCTCTTTAAGAATATTTCAGTTGTCTTGTAGTATCACCTTTCAAAATATCCTTATTTTTGTTTGTCCAGCCCTGTTCCTCTTTATGGTCATAGTGAGGTCCCCTTACACATTAGATAGCTCCTGCTACTCATCCATACAATGAGCATTCAGCTTGGCCGATAGCTCCTGTGTTCTCTACGAGAGGACCGCTACCACACTCCATTAACACCGGCTCATCTCCAAGAGAAGAAGAACAATTGGCCATCAGAAATCTAAAGTTATGGGGATGGTAGAGAATCAGGAGGCAAATTAGACCTCTGTTCGATATCAGCAGGTTCTACCCACTTTAGTCTAATTTGTATGGGGATCTTTCGGGTCAATTCCTATTGCATTTGCTTGAAATTACCAAAAAAAAACTTCGAGTTGTGTTAAAAATTCTGTTCAACCATCTTTTTTTTAGTAATGCTTGTTTCACCGACTGTGGTCCTAATAAATCTTCCATATGGGTTGTCGCCCAACTTGAATCATAAAGAAAAAGTCTCTAGTTATGCAATGATACAGGGGGAAGATAACATTAGAAATTTCTGGACAGGATTTTTATCTATTTGATAGAAAAGGGTGATTAAAGATCTTCATATGTTTTATCCATGGGGTTGTTTCTGAAGCAGATCCATTGATTTCTTATGAACGAGACAGTTGTAGATATTTCCTCAAATTCTTCCTAAAAGCTTGTCATGTTCATAATCAGTCTTTATTTTATTCCTATATACATTTTGTATTGAGCCTTTTATTCATTAAAAGTTCTTTCTGTGTGACTGACATAGTTTAATTCTTTAGTATTACAGATCATCGATTTGAGAAAGTTCCCTACTTTGTCTTTGGAGATTTTAATTTTCGACTGGATTTAAAATCCGTGGTAGAGGTAAGCCATGTACAGTTTGCTCCATCCTTGTACAGTGAAAATTACCTGATCTCTTATGACCCTGCTTCGATCATTTACCCCCTTCCTTGTCCTTTAAGGGTTATTCGGCAGAAGTCCAGATCGACTCACTTTTTTACGGCATTACAACCCGCACAACTGCCGACATGCATTCTCCCTCTGTGTCTGATGTCTCAGCACAGTTGGCGCAAAGACGTCACTATTTTGCGCCCGTTGTGTCGAGCAGTGCAGAGCTTCAGAGCACTCGCTGCTGAGACTGGAGCAGCAGTGGAATGTGGATAGGTGGCTATTTTTTTTTTTCATGTTTGGCCCATTATCCTGTACAGAGGACTATGAGGGGCCATTATACAGTACGGCAATGCGGGGACCATACTGTATTGAGGACTGTGTAGGGCCCATTATAGTGTATGGAGGCCTATGTGCGGCCATTATACAATACAGCAATGCAGGGACCATTATACTGTATTTATTTTATTTATTTATTTTACTCACTTATACAGCGCCATTAATTCCACAGCGCTTTACAGACAGTATGGGCACTGTCCCCATTGGGGCTCACAATCTAAATTCCCTATCCGTATGTCTTTGGAGTTTGGGAGTAAACCAGAGAACCTGGATGAAACCCATGCAAACACAGGGAGAACATACAAACTCCTTGCAGATGTTGTCCTTGGCGGAATTTGAACCCAGGACCCCAGCGCTGCAAGGCTGCAGTGCTAACCACTGAGCCACCATGCTGCCCAATATGGGGGACTGTGTAGGGCCCATTATACTATATGGAGGACTATGTGGGGCCATTATACGGTACAGCAATGCAGGGACCATTATACTGTATGGGAGACTATGTAGGGCCCGTTATCCTGTACAGAGGACTATGTGGAACCATTATACGGTGCAGCAATGCGTGGACCATTATACTGTATGGGAGACTGTGTGAAGCCCATTATATTGCATGGAGGACTGTGTGAAGCCCATTATATTGCATGGGGGACTGTGTGGGGCCCATTATATTGCATGGAGGACTATGTGGGGCCCATTATATTGCGTGGAGGACTGTGTGGGGCCCATTATACTGTATGGAGGACTATGTGGGGCTCATTATATTGCATGGAGGACTATGTAGGGCCCATTATATTGCGTGGAGGACTGTGTGGGGCCCATTATACTGTATGGAGGACTATGTGGGGCTCATTATATTGCATGGAGAACTATGTAGGGCCCATTATATTGCGTGGAGGACTGTGTGGGGCCCATTATACTGTATGGAGGACTATGTGGGGCTCATTATATTGCATGGAGGACTATGTAGGGCCCATTATATTGCGTGGAGGACTGTGTGGGGCCCATTATACTGCATGGAGGGCTATGTGGGGATCACAGTTGGGGGGCATCATACTGTGTTAAAGACACCATATTTTGCAGGGAGGATTTGGGGGGATTACAGTTAAGTCATCATACAGTGTGTGGAGAAATTCACTGTTTTGATGTCGTACTGTGTTTGTGGTCACTTTTGTTGACATCATATATTATTTCCTGTATTAATTAATTTAAAAAAAAATTATCCTTTATTACATATTTAAATTAGGCCATATTCTTTTTACTGCTCTTTGATAACATATTCTGTTATTTCAGTATGCCCTATTTGTGATTGTTTATTTTATTACAATATCTGTTAATTAAAATGTGCTTTGTTCATTTGACAACCCCTTTAAGTGTCTTTCTAAGGCTGTGTGCCCACGATGCGTTTTTTAAGCGTTTTTGCAGCGGCAATTCCGCTGCAGAAACGCTTAAAAAACGCATGGTAGAAGGTCTGCCATGTCCCCCAATGATAATCCGCATGTGCTGTGCACATGCTGCGGAAATTTCCGCTGCGGATTATCATTGGGGAAAAAAACGCAGCACTACCAATTATTTTGCGGAAGTGCTGCGTTTTCGCCGCCATTGACTTGCATTGGAACGCTGACGTCGGCAGGTCCTTCAGTGTACCACGAGCTGCCGGCAAGCCAGGACGGATCGGATAAAGACCCTGGGGGCCATCAGAAGGCAAGTATTATTTTTTACATTCTCTCGGGTCACACTATATAAATCCATGCCGGTTGCATGGATTTATATAGTGTGACCAAGTTGTCAAGCACTTTTCCAGGTGATGCTAAAATCGCTTGGAAAGCGCTTGACAACCCGCATGCGGAAATGCAAGTGAAGAACGCTTCACATCCGCTTGTCCCTGGCAGGAAAACGCATGTACAATCCGCATGTACAATCCGCATGTACAATCCGCATGCGTTTTTTTCTGCCAGGGAGATGCAGAAACGCTCAGGAAAAAATCCGGAGCATTTCTGCATCGTGTGCACATAGCCTGAATGAAAAGGTTCATCGTTATATCTGATAAAGAAAACCTTCCTCATTTTTTTAAATAAATATCAAGGTTGGCTCTCAACTTTTTCCAAGTTTTTAATTTTGGCTTCTGTGTAGAATTGTTGCTAATCATTGTCTCGTCTCTGATGGCCGATATGTGGTGTTCCATGGTGGGAATCCAATAAATTTTATATCTTTGAAGATGCTAGCAGCTTTTTTTTTAACCGTGGATCAGCTGAAGTGTCACAGGCTTAGAGACCACTGATTGAAGTAATATATTGTATGCCATAATGCATATTTGCTTTTCTTCTAGCCTCAAACCTTCAGTTAATCTCTCCACTGCTACAATCTCTCTTGTCCCGGTGGTTCTTTAAGTTCACCTTTTCTGGTCTGGTCAGACCCCGAGCTACACACAGATATTTTTGGGAAATGCTTGTACAACTGCATCTGTGTGAAACCTTTGCGTTGCAGCTTTTGCAAATGTAATTATTTTCTCAAATATTAAGTTTTCCATTTTAAGCCGCAAAACAAAATGTCGAGTGATTGATTGGGGTTAAAGCAGGAGAAAAAAACTCAAATGCTCATTTTTAAAATATAAAATATAAATATGGCTGTTCCAGTTTTTCTACTGCCAAAAACAGCAGGTGAGAAACCACAGGAAAATGCCAAGTGCAAATACGATAGCAGCTCAGTCTAACGCTATGACCCAAGATAGTGATATCACTTTTTGATCCAATCACCTGGATCAGTAAACAGCTTCTTTGTGCCAAGTTGTTTTTTTATTTACGTTTTGTCAGACTGGTTATCGTTGTTGTAAGTTTTTGTGCTATTTTCTTACCTATTAATTTTAGCAGGCGAAAAGAAATCCTGTCCTGCAATGAACTTTTCCAAGCAGTTACATTTGTGACTATTACAAAAATGGCCAAAGAACAACACATCCAACCAGAAATATGACAATATACTTGTCCCCCGGTCAAGCCAATAACATCAATTCATAGAAATAAGGCTGGAATCACACGTCCGACATTCACGGTCTGAGCATGAACCATGACTAGCTGTGGATCTCCAGTCCTGAACTCTAAAACCTCATATATGTTGCTTAGATCACAAATGTCGGAAAAGTGAAGCCGGCCTAAAATTGTTCAAAGTGTTGGGTAGACTCAATCAGACCAAGATCGGAACGCAGTGCCCGGACTGGCCGGCGGCTATCTCGACCTGAGCATAGAGATACATGATGCTGTCACGCTCAGGTCGGGATAGCTGCCGGCCAGTCCATGCACTGCATTCAGATTTACACTGCCGTCTGTCTGCACCCTAATAATGACTATAAAATGCGCTGACCTCTATAATGTGCGGAAAAGTTTTTTTCATCATTTACAGACTTTTTTTTAATTTTTTGGTGAAAAGGTAAAAATGTAAAAATTGACTCGTTGGCTGCTCCAAAGCTCGGGCAAATAAACCGGACTTCATTACTCTGTTACCCTGCACACCTAATCAATTGCTGGGTCTTTTACACCTCCGTAATTGGAGTCTACCCTTTAGTAGAGCAGATAGTGTACCTGTAGCCGAGCGTCATTATTCTCCTAATCACCGCTACAACAGCTGTGTTTGCTCTTCTAGGTTCATACTTTTGTGCCTTGTTTATGGCCATTTTGGACAATGCTGGCGTGTAAGTAATTAGCTTACAGTAAATCATCCTTCATTGCAGTCCAAGTGGTCGTTTAGTCATTGAAAAGAAGAATCGCCTCCTTAGCTTTGCAGATATCTCAGCCGTGCCTTTCGCATTGTATCATCGTCAAAAAGAATTGTGAGTGTTCTGGGATTAAAGACAAGTTGTCGAGACTTCACTTGAGGAGATCCAATACTACGGATAGAACAAGTGACAAGTATTCTTTGCAGCAGAAATACAATCCACATATTCTGATGAGTTTGTAGTGGCACAATATTAAGATATTCCAACATTCCAATATTTCGTACCAAAAAAAAAAAAAAAATCATTAAAGAATAAAAATAAAAAAATGTAATGAGAGAATGAAATTAAAAATTGAAACATAAAAATCCCAAATGTTGATTTATTGGGGGATCAACCACTGGGAACCCCACCAATTCCAAAAACTGAGCTGTGTAGAGCCTCATTTGAATAGAGCGTCAGTCGAGCAAGCGCAACATCGCTCCGTTGTCTATAGGACTGCCAGAGATGGCAGAGGTCAGGATTTCATTGGAGCCTTCATTGCAGAAATAAACCAAGGCTGTTGGAGATGTGACGGCAAGATTTGTGACGACCCCCAGAATTGTGGATACAGCTCTGGACTAAAGTACAGCCTGTAAATCGGGACTACTCTGAAAAAGTAAAGATTTGGATTTCGAAAGGAAAACCAGACGAATGTTGGTGTTCTAGAATTATTAATGTCTGCAGCTCCGTGCATTCGTCCAGAGGCCAACAAGAAAGCAAGCACGGTCTTATCCTTAACATGGACGAGAATGTGCGCTTGCACTTTAAGGGTATGTGCAGACAGCCGTAGATTCTCTCATCCATATCGGGCCGATTGTGTGATCGGAGTGTCTCAGATGAGCAGAATATGGAGAGAGAAAATTTCTCCATATTTTCGATTCTGACAGTGTGCGGAAATCAGACTGCACTCAGATGTCATCCGAGTGCAGTCCAATGTTTCCCACGCACTCATTCACTTAAATAGCCGAGTGCAATCTGCATATTGGACATGTGCACAGCCCCATAGAATAACTTTGGTGTGAGTGCGAACCAGTGTTTTCTAGGATCGTACTCGGACCAAAAATACGCTAGTCTGCACTTGCCATAACATTGACCAGTGTGCGATCTGTTGCACACATAACAGAACTGGCCAAAATTGGTAGTCTTATTCAATTCCAACACGGGGCTGGAAAATTTCTGCAGCAAAATTTTTCTGCAAATTCGCAGATATATTTTCCCTGTTTTAAGCGGAGATATTGCTGTGGATTCTTGGCACATTTTAGCCCTTCTGCATAGAAAGTTATGTGATGAAAATCCGTGACAGATTCCAAATAGAATGAGCTTGGTGCAGATTTTAAAAATTTGTAGCATTTTCATTCACACGCTACAAAAATCATCAGCATGTGAATGAAATGTAGAAAATCTTAATCATATAAATTTGCTTGCTACCATTCTATTTTCTACCATCTTATTTTTATAAAAGTTTGGTGGGTTTAATTTAAGTTTTTTATGTCTTCGATTGTTGTTTAGTAGCGAGGAACCGCTCATCCAGCGGAAACAATGATTTTCCCAATTGTGATTCCTGTGAATACAGACCGGAGTGTTTGTCAGGTCCCTTTTGTTGTGAGGAATTAGAGGAGGAGGCTATGTAAGTGAAATATAGCAACACTCACTGCCGGGGACCATATCAATGACTGACTGTCAATCACTGTGTAGGAACAGCTTACATAGCCTGCTTCCCACTGAGTCTTCTGAAGACCACACAGACTCATGCAATGTGAGAAATCAACAGAGGGCCAAAGGATTTCTACTGAAAATATTGTATCACGTGTCCGAGTACAGACCGCGATGCCAGGACCGGCTGTGGCTCTCCTGATTTGAACTCAAAGACCTAATAATATATGCTGCTTGGACCATGAATATCTGAAGTGTAAAAGTGGCCTAAGATGTCTCAAGGGGTTGGGGAGACATACCGTCCTTCCTGATCTGACCTGGGAAGGCACAACTGCATGTTGAGTTGTAGTTGCTAAAGCAGTCTACCGCTATCCAACAATTACCATGAATGTTTTGTTTGTTTTTGTACGTTCTTGAAGAAAATATATGCTCCTTAAAGAGAATCTGTCACCAGGTTTTTGCTACCTAATCTGAGAGCAGCATGATGTAGAAACATACTCTGATTGCAGTGATGTGTCACTTACTGGGCTGCTTGCTGTAGTTTTGATAATCTGCTGCTGATAAAACAGTTCCATCACTAGAGGCCTAGTGAACCTGCTGCCATGTTTTCCAACCACTGATTGGCAGCTTTACGCCTATGCACAGTGAACACAGAAAGCAGACAATCAGTGGTGTGGGCGGGGTTATACAGAGCTCAGCATTCAGAGAACTGCTAGATCTACAGCAGATAAAGGGAGTTTATCAAAGCTGCAGCAAGCAGCCCAGTAAGCGATGCATCAGATGGGATAACAAAAACCCTGGTGACATTTACTGTAATGTTTCCTGTTCACATTCAGCCAAGAGTAGGGTCATGACCCCAATTTGCAAATGTGTAAGAATCCTAAATATTAGTGTCTAAAGCTGCATTTGCTGTGTGCAATGCGCGATGTTAAAAGATCACCGGTTGGCAACTTGTTTGACAGTCGTTTAATAACCTGTTTACCTCGCATAAGAGGCGCACAGATCGACCTGTAATGGCTTGTTCTGTGCTCATTAGCTGCCATTGTTCTCACCAATGCCGGCTCGGTGTACACAGAACAATGGTTTGCCGAGAACGATAATCTTTTGTGCAAACTAAAAGATCTTTGCAACCGATAAACAAGCATTTTGCTCGTTCGTTGGATAGTAGGCAGCTTATTTACACTGCACGATTATGGTGAAACAAGCATTTGTAGGGACTCTCATTCACGTTAATTTTATAATGTAAGTGGACCTTTATTCTGGCTGGTTGTAGCACGGTTAAAGGGGTTGTCTGGTCCAAATGAATAAGTCTGCAGTCACTCTGTGTGACTGCAGACTTATGAATCCCCCCGGTGCACGCACTGTGCGCTGCGAGGATTCACCGGTTTTCTGAGCCGGGACCGGAGGCTATGTATACACTTGTATTGACCGAGGACGTGCCCCACCGTCCAGTGGGCATGGCCTACTTGAGGGCGCTCCTTGCTCCATTAAAGTGTATGGAGTGAGGTGGCACCCACTGGACGGGCTCTGGCGGGGGAGTATGTATAACCAGCAAATCCCTGCAGGGTACAGTGCCTGCAATGGGGAATTAATACGTCTGCAGTCACCCAGAGTGATTTGGACTGAACAACCCCTTTAATCTACTCCCTTTCCAGGTCTTTGTGAGAACCAATATCTATGATGTTTTCATTCTCCCTCTAGAATAATTTGGGCTTAGGTCTCATTCACATGTCTGATTTTTCCACGAAAAATGGACCGATTTATTCTGGTCGGCGTGTGGTCAGTGTGTCATCCATTTTTCTCGTACTTGGAGAAATAAAATAAAGGTTTCTCCACCTTTTTCCATGTTGACGGTCTGTGAAAATCAGACTGCATTCGAATGTCGGATGCCGTCCGTTTTCTTCATGGACCCATTGACTTGTATTGCCAATTTTGATCCGACCCTTGAATCAAAATCAGACCTGACTCTCTCTTGGTCTATGAAAAATCCCAAAAATGTGAATGGCCCCATAGACTATCACAGGTACAAGTCCTAGCTGTGAAAATCGGACACCTGAATGAGCCCTTAGTGTAATAAATATCCTTATACAACATTCAAAACTCTGTAACTTTCACTGATAAGTTTTGTTTTCAATTTCCCACATTTAATAAAAAAAAATAAAAAATTTCACGGTGCAGAACTTTTTCCCGGTAAAATGACAGGTCCTATTATCAGTCAGTGCGGTCTGTCAGACGCCATTGCTGTCGGTCATATATGCGGCATGTCATGTTTCCGGTCAGTATGAGGTAGCTCTAGAGGGATATATCCGCTGATGTCTGGGAAGGAGTTCCCATCTTGAGTCACTCTTGGCCTGTCAATAAAAATATAACGAGACCAATGTTAGGTTGGCGTCTCCAACATTTAGGGCGATGTCGGAATTCAAATATCGTATGTCATTTTTTAAAATACGTTTTCATGCTGAAACTGAGGATCAGCGGCGGTAAAAATTAGTGCGCTTCATTTTAGTAATGGCGAATTGAGTAACCGCACTCTTAAAGAAAACTTAGAGTGGCCTCTTCTAGTTGTCATTTTTTAACGAGAAAAAAAAAAAATTGAATAGTAAGGCCAGGTTCACACATTGCGTATATGGTGAGTTTTTTACCTCAGTATTTGTAAGCCAAAACCAGAAGGAGTGGAACAATCAGAGGAAAAGTGTAATAGAAACACGTCACCACTTCTGTATTTATCACCCACTCCTGGTTTTAGCTTATAAATACTGATGTAAAAAATTCACCAAATACTCGACATATGCACGTGGCCTAAACGCTGCCACCGATCAGCAGCCACGTGACACAGCAATGTCTCTAGACCTAAGGAAAGCATCAATGACCTTGCAGGAACTGCACGGCTGCTGGAGGCGGAGTATCGCTTGTTTTCATTCTATAGGGGACACTGGAGTGATTAATTAGTGGACATCCCCTTTAAGAGTCCGGTTAAGTGATTCACCTGCTGACGTCTCTGTAGGACACGCACCTCGCCAGATTTCATTTACACCAGGTTTAATCAGCCATTGCTTGTGTGCAGCAAATGTGGCTCAGTCTGTTCTTCCTTTCTCCTCTAGGCCATTGTGACAATAATGGGATTATTCGCACCATACACGATTCTGTATGTTCCTGTGTCAGTTCCATTTGTAGTCCCATTTACATTACAATGAATAACTCTCCTGATTACTGTCCGGGGCCATGTCGCTTCTCACTCTGTAATTCATTTCACCTTCTTGTTAACCTGACATGTAAATATGAGATATATTACTGAAAAGTGATGGCTGTCTTGTCTTATTATTTTTTTTTACTTTTCCATGAATGTAACAATGTTTTTTTATTATTTATTATATTATTAATTTATAGCATTCATGTAGTTTTCAATCTTAAAAATATACTCAAATGTTAATTCTCTGTAGAAGGCACGGAGCCGTAATAAAGGAGTTTTCCCCAAAAAACAAGGTTAATTTTAATCAACATTTTTATTAATAAATCTTTGAATTATAATAAGTTCCACCATTGGATGTTTTTAAAAAAAAAATAATGTTCCCGTGCTGAGATAATCTTATAAATGTGCCCCTGCTGTGTACGGTGTAATGGCTGTGTCTGACCGTGCAGGAACATGGTCTGATCATACCACAGCTCCTGGGCAGGGGAGGAGGCGAAAGAGTATACAGACAGGACAGCAGGGGATACTGCTCTGTAATGTGATATACCCTGGACTCCATATGCCATAAAGTTCAAATGCATAGGACCCGTGTATGGCATACGCTGAACCAGAATGCATTGATATTCCTTGTGCGGTCTTATAAAAATAAACTTTTTCTCTATCTCCGATTATTATTTTTGTACAGTAAAAGGCAATTCTAGATGTATGCCACCGCTTGTACGGTGTAATTCATGTTTGGCTAAGGTTAATTGGGGGAAGTTGGGGATTTAGGATATTGAATTTCTCAAGGAAGAGAAGCTGCTGCCAGAGCTATTTGGCAGTGGCCTTATGCCTTCTTATTGTTCAGAATATACATGCTCGGCTGATCTGAGCATGCATATCTGTAGGGAGGTTGCAAGGAATAGCTGTCAGCTAAGCAGCCACTTGGTCCACATCTATTGAATGTGTATGACCAGCATACTGTGTTTTTATTTTTTATCCTTCCTTGATTTTTTTTCGATCATTCATGATTTGCTTTTTAAATGGAGACAAGAAGTTGTCAACCATCAACCTATGGTCGCCCATCTTTGGCCACGAAGCATGCCCACTTGGACTTTCCATGCTTGTTTCCTATATTAGGGGCAGAAATGTGTACATGATAGCATACAAGCCCCCCTAGACAGTATTCTTCACTCTCACTTCCCTGCTAATGAGCAGAGCTGTTCCTGGACACTGTTTCTACAAATCTGGCCAATCTGAAACCATACCCAGATAAATATTTTATTACACTGCCAAAATGTTTAATCCTATAGCAGCCAGATAGTGCCACACATCATCCAGATCCAGTGCCATTTGGCATCCTGGTAGAGTGCCGCACAATACCTGACCTTGGTGACCCTCACAGACTTTTGGCAGGCATGCTGGGTTCCAGGCAGATGCAGTCAGGTTCCTGGACAAAACTCAATCTCCTTCATTCAGCCATCTGCACAACAATATCCATTAATGTAAATCACATCCATTGATTGCCATTGTGTAGTACTGACTTATTGATGGAGACAGAGTTTTATCCAGGAGACATGGTTAAGATGTCCCAATGTGTCTTCAGTCACTGTGCCACCAATAGGAGTGTGTAGGTGCAGCACTTGAGAGAGTCTGTAGATTTTTTCTCCTGTGCAGAAAGGATTGTGACACTACATATCTTATCAAACATTCTGGCTCCTCCTGGTACTAGAATTATTCATTCTTCCTCATAGGGTTTACTATAGTTTTAATAATAGGAGGAGAAAATAGTTTTGCCACTATATGAAGCATCAGTGCCACCTTGTCTGGAATATGCAACTCAGTTTTGGTCACCAGATCATAGAAAGGATGGAGCTACAAAAGGTAAAAAGAAGAGCCACAAAACTGATAAGAGACATGGGGGATCTAAAAGATCCAAGCAAAGAGCCACAAAACTGATAAGAGTCATGGAGGATCTAAAGATGGGTTTACATGAACTGATTTGCAGTATTAAAGCTAAGTTCACATGTCCAGTAATCATCCGTTAGAACTTATCCAGCAGAAATCCATTGACAAGTTGTGCAGACATAATTATTTTTGTCTGCCTGAAAAAAAAAAACATATTTCAGCTGTATCCTGTTTTTTTAACATTGAAGTATATGGAAAATGGATCCGTTAAATAGCCATCCGTTTTGAGACTGATCCAGTAAGCAAAAAAACGGATTCTTCTCAAATGAAAGAAAAACTGATGGCCACTTAACAGATTCGTTTTCCATAAACTTAAATGTTTTTTAAAAAAAAAAACGAATCCAGTTGAAATCATTTTTTTTTTTTCAGGCGGGCACAACTTTTTTTTTTTTGTCAACGGATTTCTGCTGCATCCATTCTAATGAATAATTACTGGATATGTGAACATAGCCTTAGATGAGCACCGACCTGTAAAAAATGTCAATCTCCAGAGGCGTCAATACTTCTTATCATGATAATTCTTTAATCTTTGGACCTGGTCAAAGCGGGAACAGTCGTTAATTTCAACAGCGCACTTTGTCCATTGTGAGTAAAGTGCAATACAAATGTTTGTTTCAGAATAAACCTGGACGGAAATAAATACTTTAAATGTGTGCAGTTCTTGTGCTGAATGTTGAACAACTGGGACAGTGAATTAGCTGTTTTAGGGCATGTATTATGGTTGTACGTATACCTTCTTGCTTTTATCCTCTCCCGTGCATTTTAAGAAAAACATGGATTTCTCAGGCATCGCTTATCATGGGTGATGGGTGGGCATAGCCATGCACCATCCCACCCATGTTACACACATAGTTGCATAGCTAGACAGGACTGGCGTGTAAACACCAAATTTCACTATTTTTGCACAAAAATATTGTGGCGACTTAAGGTATTTTACCCTAGAATTCAAGTGTAAACACCTTTTAATAAATTGCATAAAATGTTATTTTAATAGTGCCCACTGTGGAACAATTGGTAAAAGCTGCAAATAGAAAAAAAAAGTTCACGTCTATAGACCTCCATTCATTCCTGGCCGATATACAGTAGTCTGCCTGTGTCGGTCCCTTGAAAGGGTTAAGCACGACAGCTTTATGTGTATTTCATTTTTCAATTATCCACAGCTGTATACCAGCTCCAAAATGAGTCTTGATCTGTGAACATCATCCGATTACAACATTATGTCCTTAGGCTAACTTAGTAAGCCTTTTGCTATGATTTACCACTTCTGTTTGTGTCCCATTGTACTCGTGTTTGCCTAATATATTCATGGGCCAAGGATTTTAATCACAACCTTGCGCCAGGTTTAGTGCTGATTACCCTTCTTTTCAGCAGCACTTGTGACATATCTGATTGCAGTCTCATGCTGCCACGCTTTGCTGGCAAGATTCATTGGAGGTTAATTAAATCCATCTTCAAAACAACGAGGGGCCAATGAGCCATATCCTTGTTGCAATAGTAAATTAAATGATGCAATTGTTTCTACCTCCATCATCCGAGAAGGGAGGAGGGTTGAGTAAATGAATTGTTATAAGGCTCACGCGTTCCTCGCGCCCCCCGAGGGGAAGTAGCAGCATGTGGCCATAAAAATCCACCGTTTAATTTGTGGCTTCAGCTAAAGATTACTGTTATCGGCAGGCAGAGGTCCCCCGGGGGCGGCTCCATGTTAAAGATGACACATTTTAAAAAATTAAGAATGTTTTTATTCCCTGTAGGAATTTACAGCTTTTCTTCCTATTCACATGCAAATGAATGCTAAAAAAAAAAAAAAAAAAAAAAGCCAAGTCCGGGATCAGACTCCTCGCTGCCTCCGCTGTAATTAAAACATACACAAATTAAATACAATTATCTTGTGTGCTTTGAAAAAAAAAATAACAGTGCCGAGCGTCATTAATTTAATTAATATCACAGTCAATCAACTCGGCAATGCTGTTGTGATTGTTGGAAGTGTATGTTTTATTTCTTGCGTGGCAGCAACTGGCAGCTGCAAGCCTCAGCTGGCACGGCATGACAAAAGGATGACAACAGTACCAGCAGCCCCTGTCCCTCGCTCAATGGATGCTATAGTCTGCGTCTACCACACCTGCCATTCATCACCTACATGACAGTCATTGTGATAGATGACGATGAAGAAGCTTTTCTGCCCTGTCTTTCCCTTCTGATGGCTTCATCTTTTTTTTTTCTTTAAGTATGTATTTCCCGACAGGCTGTAAGCTTTTATTATTTTGTACTTTTTTTTTAGACCATATTAACATTAAGGGGTAAAAGGAACTGTTCATTAAAGTTTTTGGTTTTTTTTTTCTCCCTGGAGCATTCTCTATTTTTAACATGTCTTTTTTCTAAGCTAAACAAGCCCAACCTTTCCAACCTCTCATCATATGAGCGGCCCTCCATCCCTTCTAATAATCTAGTTGTCCGCCTTTGAACTGACTCTACCTTCAGAATATCATTCTTAAAATGTGGAGCCCAAAACTGGATCCCATATTCCAGATGTGGCCTCACCAGTGATTTATAAAGGGGCAATAGTACGTTGGGATCTTGGCATTTTATCTCTTTATACATCCTAAAATCTTGTTTGCTTTTGCGGCTGCTGCTTGACATTGAGTACTGCTGCTCAGCTTACTTGTAACCAGAATACCCAAGTCGTTCTCCTCTTCTGTAGTCCGGAGTATACTCCCATTTAATGTATATGCAGCAATAGGATTACTCCGTCCTAGGTGCATTACTCTACATTTATCTACATTAAATCTCATTTTCCAAGTGTTTTCCTATTGAGTCATCTTATCCAGATCGTCCTGTAATATCAAGGTCAGATTGTAACCCCTTTCTGACATGAGACCTATCCATACGTCCCTGTGACCTGGTACTTACCGACATGGGACGTATGGATACATCTCTGCAATTTTGCGCTTGCGATTGCTGCCAGATATCAGCTAATTCTGACAGCCGGCACTTTAACCCGCTAAATGCTGCAATCGCAGCATTTAGCGCTCAGGCAGAGGGAAGAAAGCCTCTCTGCCTTTGGATCGGAGACCCCCCGACGTCATTGCGGGGTCCCAATCGTTGCCATAGTGACCCGATGTCGTCATGATGACATCTGGATCACCAGTGCTAGGAAAGATTCCAAATCATGTGCAGTGCATGATCTGGAAACTGTGTGTCAGTGCAGACCTGACAAATTGTATAGTATAGGAATGCTGCTGCATCCCTATACTATACAAGCGATCAGCCTGCAAAAAGTGAAAGTCCCATAGTGGGACAAAGTGTAAAAGTGAAAAAAAAAATTGTAAAAATATTTTTTTTAAAATCACAAACTAATAATAAAAAAAATATATTGTACTCAAATATTTTTATGAAAAATAAAAATAAATCGGAGCAACCCAACCTATAAAACTGTCGCACTAATTAACCCCTTCAGTGAACACCATAAAATAATTAAAAAACGATGCTTTATCATGATACCACTGAACAAAAAGTAGAATAAAACGCGATCAAAAAGATGAATGTAAATAACAATGGTGCCTCTGAAATATCATCTTGTCCTGCAAAAACCAAGCCGCCATACAGCTCCATCAATGGAAAAATAAAAAAGTTATAGCTCTCAGAATTAAGCGATGCAAATATTTTTTTCTATAAAATAGTTTTTGTATAAAAGCGCCAAAACATAAAAAAGCTATAAATGTAATACCGCTGTAATCGTACTGACCCGGAGAATAAATATGCCTTATCAATTTTACCACACGCGGAACGGCATAAAAAAAGAAAAAAACTATTCCTGAATTGCTGTTTTTTGTTCATTCTGCCTCCCAAAAATCAGAATAGGAAGCGATCAAAAAATGTCACATGTCTGAAAATGGTACCAATAAAAACGTCAACTCATCCCGCAAAAAACCAGCAGTCACATGACCCTGGCAGCCGAAATATGGAAAAATTTTAGCTTTCAAAATATGGCGATGCAAAAACTAGTTTTTGCAATGAACAGCGTCTTTTAGTGTGTGACAGCTGCCAAACATAAAATCCGATCTGGTATTGCTGTAATCGCACCGGCCCCAAAAATAAAGTAATCTAATCACTTATACCACACGTGAAACGGCGTAAAAAATAAAGCCAATTCTTCACCTGCTGTTGATTTGTTCATTCTACCTCCCAAAGATCGCAGTATGGCTCGGCTCATATTTATCCTGCACTGAACGCTTACATTGGGGTTTCTGTGTAAATCTCTGAAATTCGTGATTTAGACGGAACCACTGGCGGAAGATTACTTATAATGAGGCAGATGGAGGCACTGTGGATGCCGTCTGTCCTATGATCTGTCGGCGTGCATAAAAGTGCCGTCACCTACAGTTTTGTGCACTTATGAAAAGGACACCACTAAACAGAGGCCAGATGGAGTCCAGAGTAACTCTGCTGCCTCATTATAGTGAATGGATCCCTCGGAGGTTCATCTGAATCACGTCACTTGGAGATTTAGATGGAAATCCCCCCCGATAAGTGATTAACGTAAAGCGCAGGATAAATTTGATCCAAAATATTAAGTAAAATGTTCCCAACAAAACCTTCAGCTCAATCCACAAAAAAAAGCAAGTCCGTCATCTGTTATCGGAAATATAGGGGCTTCCACATTACTAGTAGCACAAAGGCTCTGGAAAAGCGCCATGTCATTGCCCCCAAAAGAAATTGAGCAAATTCTGCTCTCCCAAATCCAAATTTCCCCCCTCCCTTCTGAGCTTCAGTGTGTGCCTAAATCGCAGTTAGCGTCCACATGTTTGGCATTTCTGTAGCGATAAGAGCCTAATTTACAGGTGCATTTCTCCAGAAGCATGTGCTGGTCACTACAATGTGCTGGTCGCTACAATGGCAGTTTGCAATTTCCACTCTGCAACATCCACTGCTGCTTGTTTCTGGAAAAGACCCATGGAGTCAAAATCGTCACTACACCTGTAGATAAATTCCTAAAGGAGTATAATATCCAAAATAGGGTCACTTGAGGGGGATTCTGCTCTTCTAGCACTTAGGGGCTTTGTATATGGAGTCCGCATACTATTCTAGAAAAATCTGCGCTCCAGGAGGCAAATGGCGCTCTCCATCCCTCCCGAGTCTCGCCATGTGGCTAAGCCGTACTATACAGCCACATGTGGGATATTTCTACATTCAGCAGAAATTGTGGGACAAATTTTGGTGCCACTTTTACCCATTTTCCAGTGTGAAAATGTAAAATCTGAGACTAAAACAAAATTTTGGTAGTAAAAATGTAATTGTTTTTTTCTTCACTGCCCAATAGTATAAAACTCTTTGATCCACCTGTGGTGTCAATATGCTCACTGCACCCCTAGATTAATTTATTGAGAGGCGTAGTTTGTAAAATGGGGGTCTCTTATAGGGCGTCTGCTGTTCTGGCACCTTAGGGGCTCTGCCAATGTGACATGGCACCCTCAAATCAGTCTAGCAAAATCTGTACTGCAATATTGTGCTTCTTCCTTTCTGAGCTTTGCACTGTGCATGAAAAGTAGTTTTCGACCACATATGGGCAATCAGCGTACATAGGAAAAATTGCACAACAAATTTTGGGGTCCATTTTATCCTGCTATCCTTTTGAAAATGAAAAAAATTGGGGCTAAAACAACATTTTTGTGGGAAATTTTTTTTTTTTTTTTTTTTTTCATTTTTACAGATCCACGTTGTAAAATTCTGTGAAGCACTTGTGGGTTCAAGGTCCTCACCACACCTAAATAAATTTCTTTAGGGGTCTAGTTTCCAAAATGGGGTCACTTGTGGGGATTTTCCACTGTTTAAGCACATCAGGGGCTCTCCAAATGCGACATGGCGTCCACTAATTATTGCACCTGAATAGTGGTTTTCCCCCATATTTGGGGTATCTCCATGCTCAGGAGAAATTGCACAACAAATTTTGGGGTCCATATTTTCCTGTTACTCTTGCAAAAAAATTGGAGTCTAAAGTTAAATTTTTGTAAAAAAAAAGTTAATTGTTCATTGTTTTCATCCACATTCCAAAAATTCCTGTGAAGCACCTGAAGAGTTATTAGACTTCTTGAGGGGTGCAGTTTTTAGAATGGTGTCAGTTTTGGGTATTTTCTTTTATAAAGGCCCCTCAATGTCACTTCAGATGTGATGTGGTCCCTAAAAAAATGGTTTTGTATATTTTGTGGAAAAATTAGAAATTTTTGGTCAACTTTTAACCCTTATAACTTCCTAACAAAAAAAATTTGGTTCCAAAATTGTGCTGATGTAAAGTAGACATGTGGGAAATGTTATTTATTAAAGTGCACCTGTCAACAGAATTGTGCTTAATAAACCACATACACTGTCAGGAGTAAAAGGATACCTTTGTTGATTAAATCTGTCCAGTGCGTGGCGCTGGCCATTTTGTTGTATGTAAATTTTATGTTTGCCACAGAAATTACAAAGGCAGTTTTTAAAATAGTAGGCAGGTCACTGAAAGCACAGTGACCTGTCAGAGGCCAGAGATAGGCATACATAATGAGAGCACCAGTTATAGCCCCTCCCTAAAGGCCGCCCCAGAGCATGAGCTTATCATTATGTCAGAAATGAAAATAAAGATTATAAAAGAACCACTGGACGGATTTCATCAACAAAGGTATCATTTTACTCAGGGTAACGGCGCCCACCTGACGGTATGTAGTTTACTAAACACAGTCCTGCTAACAGGTGCGCTTTAACTATTTTGTGTGACCTATCTCTCTGATTTAAGGGCATGAAAATTCAAAGTTTGAAAATTGCGAAATTGTTGCTAAATTTCCAATTTTTTTTCCTTCCACTTAACTTTCCATTAATATGCTTGGATACAACACTCTGTGAACAGCCAGCTTCTTTAGCAATGACATTTTATGACTTACCCTCCTTGTGGAGCGTGCCGATGACTGCCTTCTGGACATCTGTCAAGTCAGCAGTCTTCCCCATGATTGTGGAGCCTACTGAAACAGACTAAGGGACTTTTTTAAATGCTTAGGACGCTTTTGCAGGTGTTTTTTGTTAATTATTCTAATTTACTGAGATAATGACTTTTATGTTTTCATTGGCTGTAAGCCATAATAATCAACATTAACAGAAATAAACAATTGAAATAGTTCACTCTGTTTGTAATGACTATATAATGAGTTTTACTTTTTGTATTGAAGAACTGAAATAAATTAACTTTTTGATGATATTCAAATTTAGTGAGATGCACCTGTGTATATATATAATTTTATATTAAATGAAATGGTGGCGGTGATGAGCTTACAGACCTTATTAGCACTTGTGAACCTGCATTGGAAGTAGCTTCCAGGGTTAAAAGGATTAATTGTCCGGGGCAGGATATCACTATCTCCATAAGACCTTAATCACTTCCACGTTGAGCTGCAAAATCTGCAGCCTGAGTGGTCAGTAGTTAAATCACTTCAGCTGCAATGGAGCCAGCTGGATAGCAACCCGATCGCTGTAATGATTCAATGACACATCTTAAATTTTATTTTAGTACATGAAATATATATCAAGAATTACTAGACCACAGGATGCCTTTACACTCAGTATTGCATGAAGGCATTTGATTTCAATATTCAAACTATATGGACATTCTCCTAATAGAAGTGACTTGTATTTTATCTTTGGTTTGTAAGCTCGAATACTCCCAATACTTGAGATGTGCTATAAAGTGATGGGGGCACAAATGCAACAAGTGGGTACCAAATTGGTGGCACATTTTGGGGTTTCTTGTTCTGGTGTACAGACATGGTTTCATGCAATGTGACCACCTAGAATCCATTTGTAAAAGTGCGCAGTCAGGCTTATGCTGCACAGAGTAAAAATTTGGCTGTGTGCATTAGCTTCTAAGATCTTTGTATAATGTGGCAAAATCAAGGTTAGGTACTCTTTACACCAGCATCTTCATAGCTTCAGTGAGTACCAGAGCCGTGCACAGTTTTCAGGGTTCTGTTGTGTAATCAATCCTTAGGCCACGGCCCCACTATCAGTATTTGGTCAGTATTGGGTCAGTATTTTTTCTCAGGAGTGGGAGCCAAAACCAGGAGTGGGTGATAAAAGCAGAATTGGAGATTTAGACGGAAAAAGTGCAAGGCGTAAAGCACAGGTTAAATGTGATCCAAAATGTTATGTAAAATTTGGTACCTACTTGTTGCATTTGAGCCCCATCACTTTATAGGACATCTCAAGTATTTAATGGAGGAGCAGATGGACTGGTCTTCTGGTTAGATGCTGTCCCATCAGCAGTTATTTTATATCGAACAAGAGACGACTATGTAATAGAGAGGGCGCTGTGACTGACAAAAATAACAAGAATACACTATGTAAGGGACAGAACTGTACATAAGAGCAGAGGAAGCTTCAGTATATAATAAGAGACGGCACCCTATATAGCTAGAGAGGATGGTGCGTAATAAAGGAGGGTGTTATACATAATAAAAGATGAAACTGTATATCTAAGGACGGTGCTATACATAATAAGTGAGAACACTATATACTAAGGGACTGTGCTATACATAATACGGCTACATTCCTGCATCTGTGTGCAGTGTCGGTGTGCTGCCCGCTTTTACAGACTTATTGAGCATGTCCTATTCTAATCCTCAAAATCGGATCAGAACAGGACATTCTCTGACCCTCTTAGATCTTATTCTCAGATCCGTGATCTTCATGGATGTGTGAATGGATCTATAAAACTGTACGAGTCCGTGGACCATCCGATAAAAAAATCTGACAGCACACGGACATTTCACACAAATGTGAGAATGTGGCCTAAGGGATTTTACAGATAACATTATCACTCCAAGTCACACAGTGCAGATACAGAATAATATTTACATCCAGGCACTTACCGCTGACGTCTCATCTGATTAGAGTCGGTTTCTGCTGCTTCTTCTCCATCTGGTCAGACCTTCATGTTGACATCTCCCAGCCACGTCTCGTCTTGTCACGATGATCTCCAACCTAGAAAAAAAACAAGGTCATGCCGCCGCCAGGATCAGCCGAATGATTCACTGACCGCCGCCATCTTTGTACAGGAGGAGCGCATGCGCAGTTTTAATGTGACCGCTGCTATCTGCCTGCACAAAGATGGCGATGGTCTGATTTACTGCTGGGGGAGACAGCTCAAACGAGAGAACACATGAGGGAAGAAGACAGCACAGGGGTGGAGAGAGAGAGCAGACAAGGGGGAGAGCACATGGGGTACACAGGTCAAAGAACAGATCATATGAGAGGAGAAGACAGCAGATGGGGGAAAGAGAGACAGAGCACAGGGGGGAGACAGAGCACAGGGGGGAGACAGCTCAAACGGGACAGCACAGGAAGGAGAGAGACAGCAGACAAGGGGGAGAGCACATGGGGTAGACTGGTCACAGAAGAGAGCACAGATGGAAGAAGTCAGCACATGGGGGGAAAGAGAGAGTGGATAGGTGGGTGAGCACATGGGGGGAGAGATTCTCAACGCTGCAAAGCCTGCCCCCATCTTGACATTTACCACCCTCCCGATGCGATAGCATCAGGCCTCCATCTAGTTAACTATAATCTCCACCGGCCAAGAATATAAATTATTCTGTCTCTGTGACTCTCCCCAATTAACTGTAAGGCTCTGTGCACACAGAAAATATACAAGGCTTTACAGCCTTGTCTCCTGTTCCTCTCCCCAGCGTTTCAGTTTAAATAAATAAATAAAAAACACATCTTACCTCTCAGCATGCTCCCCTGCAGCATCCTCCTCGTTGCTGGAAACTTTCGCTCTGACCCAGTCGCGTGCTGCATGATGACAGCATCAAGCAGCGCAGGCCTGTGTCAGGGAGGAAGCGCCGGGCAGGAAGCAGAGGTGAGGACGGATCCCTCCAACTCCGCTGCCATTTTCCTCCTGTCAGCAGCGGAGCTGGAGGGATCGCTCCCTGCCCACCACATGTGATGAGGGCAATCTGGCCATGGGCCCCCCGGAGCCTGGGACTCCGAGAAGCAAGCCAGATTGCCCTCAGTATTAGCCGCCCGACAAGGGCCTTCATGCACTGCCGGGCCCCAGTGCAGTTGCACCGGCAGTAGTTCTGCCCCTGCTTTGATTGTTCCTCATCTGGTTTCAGCTCCCACTCCTGAGAAAAAATACTGACTGAATACTGATAGTGGGGCCGTGACCTTACAGATCCCATTGGCCAGTAATGGTTGCTTAAGGTATAAAATGTAATAAATCCTGATAGAATAAATATTGATGGTAGTCTGAGCAGAACATAAGAGGCCAAACACATTAGACCAATGATGGCCAAACCTTTGGCAGGACCAGCTGACAATCTAATGTGTGTTAGTTTAGCAGCAGATGTTAGGGGTGAGGATTGGACATGTTTAATTTAAACATGACTAATCCTTTGTTCTTAAGGGTGATATAAGATTTATTAAAACAAAGTAAAAGTTGATGCTCTCATTCTCTGCAAAGTAAACCCAGCCATACACTTTGGATGGCTGTTGGCCAAACGTTGCTCTGGCCGATGGTTTGTCTGGTGGCCGTCTCTCCCATACTCTGGTGCACTCATTAGGCCCAGTTCTCCTGTGTTCTCCCTGAGAGAGCTGAAGAGAGACATCTCTGCCGGCGGGCGATTTTTATTTTCTGAAGAACAAGGCAATCTGTATTCCTAAATCGGATACACCTGATCTCTGATCGTCATCTCCTGCTACCATCAGTTGGCCGGTGCCCCCATACTCATTAGTGTCTGCTGAACCCTTCGATATCTGTAGGATCGGCCGACATTAGTCAATATGTTTATGGAGGCCTTGAGAAATCTGCTTATTTACAACTCTTGCACTTTCGATAAATACCGCCCTCCCCCTCCAAAGTTTTTTTCTAAATCTGATACCAGGTCATAAGTGTCCAGTTCTGTTCCCACTGTTTCTCTGATTATATAGGTTTATTATTATTATTATTATTATATTTTACAATCTGCCATGATTCTAGAAAAATGGTCTTTTTATTTGGTGCTAATTTTTATAGTCTTTACCAAGGGGGCGTGGCCCATAGTATTCTTTAGGGGCGTGTCTTTAGGCTGCTTTGTATTATTAACCAGTGAGCACCACCCCGTTGGTAAAAATTTGAAAAAAATAGCACTAAATAAAAAATCCCATATCTCTGGAACTGTAGTGTGGATTAAAATAAAAAAAATATGCTTACTCAGGAAAGCAGTGGAAATAAACATAAATAAATAAATAAAAACTATTTACTTCTGACTTGGTGACAGTCTTTTTAAATTCTAGTGATACATAAATTTACTAGTGATGAACATTGTCAGATACATGTGCACTTGATACAGTGGTGGTGGTCAGATATACCCAATTGTATCAGCATAACAGAGTCCCACTCTGTCTATATACATGCGCTGTTAGAGTTAATTCCTCCTAATCTTATGATGCTTCCTACCGACGGACATTTTACAACTGTATTATTTGGCGCAAGAAAAGATTTGTCTCCGATATTGACAACAACATCTCATAATAGTGCCTTTTCATTTACTGAATGACAATGCTCCGTTGGCTCTCGGGCACAGGCGCTTCTTTGTGTATCTTAATAATGCTTGTACACAGTGATGTCAGTCAATTTCTGACCTCTGCAGTCTAGTTTTATTTTCGGCTCTGCAATAGATTTCTCCCCTACGGTCACTTACCCGCTAATAGAATCCTTCAATTTGCTGATGTTTATTGTGTCCCTGTAACTTAGGACTGAAGGATTTAATTCATTATGGTAGTACGTTTGATAAATTGTAACATATGTTTATCAGATTCTGTTTAGGAATATCGACAAGATAAACTGTCAGCGGTTGGGCAATTTGCCTTTTGTACTAATCTGTAAAAGATCTGGAGTCACTGAATACTCACAAGAGTATAGAGAGATTTGCAATAGTATAGTTTTTTTTTTTCTTCAGGCGTCCGGTGAATTTCTCAAAGTACTTTAATTGTTAAAGTATAACCGTAATCAATAGTACACGTGAAAATAAGAAACTTTGTAATATATCTTATCAGAGAAATTAGTTTCTTTTTTTGTTCTGGACTGATCTTTCCTTTTCAAAAGTCTCAATTCCTCGGTAAAATCTCTCTTCAGTGAATACAGATTTTTCCATTATTGGTAAAGGAGATGACAGTTGCAGATAGCAGATGACAGAATCTTCTCAGTAGTAACTATCTCAGTAATGTAAAAATCTGTCTTCACTGAAGACAGATTTTACAGAGGAATAGAGAAAAGGAAAGACCGGTCCAGAACAAGAGAGAAACAGATTTCTCTGATAAGAAACTTTGTAATATATCTTTGCAGAGAAATATGTTTTTTCTCGTTCTGGACTGATCTTTCCTTTCCTTTCACATTTTTACATTACAGATTTTACCGAGGAATTGAGACTTTTCAAAAAGGAAAGTTCAGTCCAGAACAAAAAAAGAAACAAATTTCTCTGATGAGATATATTACAAAGTTTCTTATTTTCAGGTGTACTATTGATTATGGTTATACTTTAGCAACTAAAGTACTTTAAGATTCATAGGACGCCTGAAGAACAAGAAAAAACAGATTTCTCTGAGAAGATAGATTACAAAGTTTCTTATCAAAGAAATCTGTTTCTTTCTTGTTCTAGACTGATCTTTCCTTTTCAAAAGTCTCAATTCCTCAGTAAAATCTGTCTTCAGTGAATTCAGGTTTTTACATTACTGAGATATAATCTCAGTAGTACCTGTCATCTGCTATCTGCAACTGTCATCTCCTTTACCAGTAATGGAAAAATCTGTATTCAGTGAATACAGATTTTACCCGGGAATTTCGACTTTTGACAAGCAGAAGTCCTGTCCGCTGACTGCTGCTATAGCTGTACAGGTGTAATTTAATTATTCCACGTGTTTTATGTAATTTTACCATCACTGCAGTGCTTGAAGAATTAAGTTTTAATCTGCACAGTCATATATGCTAGTGAATTAGAGCTAGTTCCTCAGACTAGTCCAGCCTCCCGAGCATATGGAGCCATGCAGATTAAAACGTCATTCTTCAAACGCTGCAGCGTTAGTAATTACGGTAAAATAAAAGATCTAATCGGATTAAAAAAAAAAATCTGTATTTATAATATGCTGTTGGGGACAGTCAGGAGACCTGACAGGTTCACTTTTAAGAACAGAGTTAATTTGTAATAATGAAAAACACAATTTACACCTCATCGCCCCCCAAAAAAATTGGATGTGCCCAATTTATATATTTTGTGTGTGCTTAGGACACTGTTTTTTCCAACAGTCCTAATTTTGAGAGGACAATCCCAATAACCTCAAAGTGGGTAAGATTTAGCAAAATCATGCCTTAAAAAAAAAAAAAAAGTAATTTTTTTTCACTTAAATGCCCAGAATTCTGCATTCCAGATGGTAATTATTCTTTAGATGTAATATTTAGGATTTTACTTCTTGCTAAGCAACTATAAGTAGTGGACAGATGAAGGAGCTTTTAAAAAGGCTGTCCCACAAATTGAGAAAAAAAATTGGAATAATGCATACCATTATTTTAACCATATCAAAGCAAAGAGCTGTGTTTGTTCGTGTAATGTCCGCCCTTTTACCCATTGTTCTGCAGCTCTGGCCTCTTCACTTTCTGTGGACGAGTGCAGCTTGTGATGAGGAAGTAGCTGCGTTTCCCATGATTGTGTTGCCGCTGGATCTTGATAAAGCCTACTCACCTGTGCTCTGATCTTCTGTCTTCCTCTCCTGATCTACATAGAAAGTAGTTCCTGACACACAGCCTTACTGTTCTCACTAATAAATGGCTGATGTTTTAGATCTCGCGATCTATTATCCTTGACATATTTGTCTGTCTACCTATCTCGCCTCTACCTCCTTTCTTTCCTACATAGCATCGGCCTTTTCTCTGTTGGATTACTACCCAGCAGGATGAGGAGGGTCAGAGCAGGGAAGCTACTGAGCATGTGCGTCCACCACTGAACGCGGGAGGTGGACCAACATTCTGTCCATAGGAGAAAGAACACTACCATATACAAAACTGTAGTGTATATACAAAACCATACACACTACTTTTAATGACTATATTTTGCAGATACATTTCTTTTCATGAGTTCTATAGACTTTTGATGTTGTGGTTGTGGACCATCATCAATCGCTTTGTAAATGGTTATCATATGGCTTTAGTCCAATCTTCAACCTACTAGGGGTTATGTAAAGTTGTCCGGCACCACTCCGTTCCGCATTAGAACCGATGCTGATGATATGACCCTACACACCCGCTGACACTCGTGCACCTGTCGTACTCTAATGAACAGGACACATGCACAGTACCAGCCAATCGGACACACATCTCGATAGGGGTGTCGGGTTGTAACATCTTCGGCACCTCTCACTTCCAATGTGGAATGGGGGCGGCACCGAATATCTCCTTTAAGAAGACTGACAAGTATAAAAGGAAAAATTAGTGTCTCCTTATATGACCCAGTTCTCAAGTATCTTTTGGCTCACCGTTATATTACCATTGCTTTTTTAAGATAGGTAGGTGCCAAAAAGTGAAATTTCAAATCACTGCTAAATTTTCCACTGATCTACAGTAATAATGTACTTGAATAAATCAGTTGTCCTTAACAGTGTCTTAAAGGGGATAGCCTGCCATTACACAAAGCAAAGAGACGCTACCAAGATCTGGAGGACTCAGCGCCACCATATATTAATGTAAATAGGTGCAAATTTAATATCTAATTTCTCCTACACTCTTTATTTCCTGATATCGCAGAATTTTTATGATGATACCAACATAACAGACCATTAATAATACATTACATATATAGTTCCTCAGTAGCGTTGCTGCACGTTTCCTTGCTTCCTCTGCCGGTGGGAATGATGTGTCCATGATTAGCTGCAGGGTTCATAAACATGGACAGTGGCGTAACTTGAAGCTTGTGGGCGCCAATACAAAACCTTCAATAGGGCCACCAACTATAACTGGTCTTTAATAGTATTGCTCTTCCCACATGGGCCAAAAGTATCCTTTGGGGACCCCTAGACTTCAGGGCTCGGGTATGGCTGCAATCTGTTCGCCCATTATAGTTACACCCCTAAAAGTGACTACAGAGAAGCTGCAGGGCCTTTTTTTTATTCTTAGCCCATTGTTGGGCCCAGCTTAGTTCTTTAAAAGAAAAAAAACGTGCCACTTACCATTATTTTTTTTTACCTGGTGTAAGTACCGATGTTCTGCAGAGTCTGGATTTTTATTTTGTTCTTCCAGCTCTTCATTCCTAAAATATGCATATAAATCTAGTCTTTTTAGCCAACTGGGAGTTGTCCTCTTACATAGAGAAAAAGATGACCATGCCCACTTGTCAAAAAATATATAATATTGAGGCTTCATTCACACTTTGGTTTTCACGTACGAGTACTATTCGCGATGTTCTTAAATAGCAGTCGTACTTGTGATAGTCTATGGGCCATTCATATGTCCAAGAGGTCCGTGGAAAATCGCTCAGACAAGTCCTATTTTGATCCGAGGGTGGGATCAAAATCAGCAAAGCAAATCTATGGGTCCGTGAACAAATCAGACTGCGCTCGGATGACTTTTCAGAGTGTGGTCCGATTTTCACAGACTGTCAGAATGAAGAAGGTGGAGACATTTTTTTCCACTTCTATACGTATGAGAAAATCTGATGACACTCGATCGTTAATCGGTCTGTTTTTCTCGTATGTGGAAAAATCGGACGTGTGAATCGGAGTCCTTACTCGTAGGAACAAAGGGAAAAACTATGCAAAATTCCGGGAAAAGAGCGACATTTATAGCAGGTAGAAAAAAAATTACATATTTATGGAAAGTGACTTTTTATGACTTTGCTACAGAGTTTGTGATGTTTTTTTTCCAACAGATGAATGATTGGTAAATAGGTAGATGGAAGTACAGATTGTGGCATGGACAGACAGAGGATGGATGAACTGATACATGGACATCATCACTGTGAGATTTAATCAGGGAATTCCCGGTGATTAACTGGCTTTAACTCTTGGCCATCGAGATGATTCTTCTTCTTTTCGCCTAGTTACAAGATGGCCAACTTTTTGAGCTTCATCAATTGGCCTACTTAGATTAATGATATGGTAATGGGTCAACATTCATCAAGCACTCAGTGCTGGGTATAATGAGAAGAAAGCAGGGAAATGGTATCTAAACCTTCCATTGTCCCTGGTTGGAAGCTGGAGTAGCCATTGTTGTGCTGCCTTCCCAGTGTGCTATAGAATGGGGAGATTTAAAGATGTCAATCAAGACTTGTAAATTCCAGACCTTGGACAACCCGCAATATGAAGTTACTAGTTTAAACAGGTGCAGCGTAATGATCCCCGGCCAGGTTTACAGACTGCCGGCACATTTCACACAAAAAAGCCAAAATAAAAGTTTTTATTTCTCTTCCTTTTATTCATCAGCTCGGCTCAAAGAGCTCCCCTTCATTCACAGGGTGACGTGCCCATGAATATTGACAATTTGTTGCCAGATCTAATGTTTAATGATGTCTCATTGGTCGATGAACCACCCAGATGATACTATTGTGCCGCTTTATTGCTGCTTATCTTTAATGGCCAAGTCCTTTAAATGTGGAGTGCACTGGGTTGCTGACGCTTGTACATTTTTTTTTTCCTCTTCTTTTTACTCATTCTTTTCTACAGAACATCTGTTTGAGGCGAGAATCAGCCCCAGCTCAACCCTTTTGTTTGCCCGGCTTTTGTTGCCAATTTCATGCTATCAGAGGGGCTGCATGTTTTTCTGCTTTAAGTTGTCAGACAAATAAAAGCTTTGGATACAGGGTCACATTTAGAGGGATGTGCATGAAAAATTGGTAAGAAGCACTTTTAAGGCCACCCAGCTAACCGTCCAGTTCAGGCGCGGAGTATTGCATTGCAGGGTTTTCTATCGTAAATTCTAAATATTTTACTCCTTGGGAAGAGTCAATTGGTTGATGTTTAAGGTTTTTCTTTGTTACCAATATTGATGTATTTAAAGGTTTGCTCACCTTAGGAATGAATGCTATATCGCTGGTACATGCCATCACTTTAATATCGGTGGGAAAACCTCACCGATCCTGAGAATAAAAATCACAAATTGCTTTTACTTTTACCGCTGTGCCTCCTTTTGCCTGGCCTTGCTGGATGCACCAATGTGCGTTAAAAATCGGTCTTAGTGTTATCAATTTTTCTCAGCTGGAAAAAAAATAAAATAATGGAGATTTCTCAAGCTTCTCATATCAAAAAGTCCACGAACAGACAGCATAAGAGTAGCATTTGAGTGCTGTCTTATTTTTTATTTTTTTTTTTCTCCCACACATCTGTAGACTTGCATTGGCGAGTTTGATCCAACACTCGGATCAATATTGCATAAGTCTCCATGCCTTTGTTCGGACAACTCTGTCCGAGATAAAAATAGGCTATGGAGTAGCTCACGTGTCCTATCCTAGAAAAAAATGTTTCTTGATAAAGCACCATACAGCGTTGCGAAACGCGCGTCGAGGCTGCCCCTCACCCGCTATCAGCCGACCCACCCCTGTACTCTCTGGTAAGGCCCAAGTCTCTTACTGTCTTTATCTCTATAACTTTAATGGCATTGTCCTGTGATATAATGATTTATCAGAGCACGGGCCAAACCAATGTCATTTCTATTGCACCTCACGTTTTGTAGATGGTCTTGTTTAGGGTGTTTTTCATCTGGGGCCCATTTACTGCTTGCTGTAATTTTACTTTAATTTGTATTGTATTCTTACCCTTACCCTTTGTACGTATGTTTAATAAAATCTATTTTATACCAGCATAACTCCCAGTCCTCTTAGTCTCATATGTCCCGTCATAGGTATGAGTACTACCTATCAAAAATGCAGATGGCACTCGTGCGAGAAAAAGTGACAGAGCCATAGTCTGCAAAGGCCACACAGCGCTGGACTAGCCCTGCTTCCCTTTTATTCTCCGGATTGTCGGACTCTCACTAATCATCAAATTATGGCATTTCAAGAGGTTTTCTCATTTTATATAATGTGGCACAATTGCTAGGACTGGTGTGCAATCACCTATTTTACTTGTACTTTAACCAAGTGGCAATCTTAAGGAACAATGCACGAAACCTCTCCATGGACATGTGCATGAGCCCTGAAGCTGATCGCCAATTGGCAAGTTAAACTACATTCCCACAATGAGTATTTGGTGAGTTTTTTATATTGCAGATTTTCTGCACATATTAGTTAAATTAAGTTACTTGTGCTTTTATCGCATTTGTCTTTTTTGGTATGTCATGTTTTAAATAAAGCTACTTTTGTTTTTGATACTCCCCTGGTGGTATTTGGCTGTGACAAAACTTTGATAGTCATGTGTTGATTACATGTGCTGTTAGTGCATCTAAGTGGATTTATCGCATCTAATGCAATTCTACGGGGAAAATCCGCACATAAAACTCTCAGCGTACCCGCAAGAGGAATTGACCTGTTACAGATTTGAAAACTACACTGTAAATCTGTTTATAATGAATAAAAAAAAAATCACAGTGGGCATGAGATCTATATAAATCCCTCCACTTTACTGGAACCGTAAGAATCTTCTTACACAGCTTCAAAAACTTATTGTGAGAACTTAACCTTTGGCCTCATTCAGATGTCCGTGTTGCGTCCGTTTTTTTTTTTTCACGGATAGCACAAGTACCCGTTATAATCTGTGCTCCTATTCACATTTCCATGTTTTTCATAGACCGGAGACATGTCCGTTCTTTTTCCAGTATCACAGATGAAAAGTGCCAATGCAAGTCTATAGGTCCATGAAGAACACGAACAGCGCACGGATGGCATCAGAGTACAATCCGTGTTGTATATAACTTTGCAAAGTTTAGGAGAAACTTTGTATTTTCATATATCCATCTGTGAAAAACACTGATGATAAAAACTGGCACACGAACCGTACACTGATCCCCCATTTTTTTCACGAACATGTTTAAATAGAGATGTGTGAATGATTGCGTACAAGACTATTAGAAAGTATTAATGACTGTAGGCTGGAAAAACTCATTTACCCCTAGGAAGCTTTTCACTTGCCCTTAGCTCTATTACACTTCTCTGTTCATAATGTTGCTGTCTGGAAAGGATATATCCCAGTCTTTCATATACGCATGGAGGACACTGGAGGTAAAGCATATAGTTTGTGCCAAAGCTGCAAGTTGCAAGTATATTAAACTCTACTCCGTCAGACATTATAGGATTACCGCACCTCAGACTCTAATAAGATCCCTCAGAAGCTCCTTTTAAAGACTCGCAAAGGTGACTGCAGAAAATAGTTATTACAGAAGTGTTGCGCCATTAAATAAGTTCAATTTTTAGTGTCTCTAAAAGACTAATGGCATTCGACATGCCAAGACATCAAGTGGCCCAGCAGACTGTGCAGAAAAGAGACAATTTTAGATAAAATGAATAAGTGGAAAACTTTTCATCCATGCACTTGAAATGGGGTGTTGGGGAAAAAAAATAAATAAATATATATATCATAAAAAACAAAGTTCACAAAAGAGAAATCTAAAGCAAATCAATATTTGGTATGCCCACCCTTTGCCTTCAAAACTGCATCTCCTCTTCTTGGTACCCTTGCACAAAGTCAGGGATTTATAGAATTACAGTCAGGTGTATGAGTAACCAATTATTCCAAACAGGTGAGAATGATCATTTTAATATGTGAGTTTAGGCCTCATTCACACGTCAGTATTTTCATCAGTGTTTGTGTACCAATACCAGGTGTGAAAAAAATAAGGAAAACTGTAATTGAAAAATTGATACCCGTTTCTTGTGTTTTTGAGACAGTCCTGTTTTTTGCACACAAATAGTGATCTGTGAATTAAACCTTAGGCCTCATTCAGCCATGCATGAGTCACTTACTTTTTGGTTTTTGTTTGCGGACTGAGTGGTTTGAGAAAAAAAACACTGTGGCGTGTCCATGTCTGCTCGGAGTCACAGATCAATATTACCCATACAAGTCTATGGGTCTATACAAGTCCCAGACTGCACACGGATGTGGTTAACAATGTGAAATATTTGTCTGTAACAAAAGGCAGTTTGTTTTGCCGAAGGTGTGGAAAGCAGTACAAGGAGTGTCCCTAGGTAACCATGAAGCATGGTGGAGGGTCCATGTAGGTTTGGACTTGGCCGCAGGTCTCCAGACACAAACTCCGCAGTCTCATGTATGCATATAAGGCTGCTGAGTAGGGATGAGGGGACCCGTGGAAGTTAGGGTTCTACCGAACTTTAGTCCAAAGTTCAGTTCGGGTACCAGAACCGTACCTGAACTTGAACCTGAACACCATAGAAATCAATGGGAGCGCAAACTTTGTAGCTGGAGTTAAGCACCAGACACAAGGTTTCTGGTACGAACCCTGAGCTTTACAGTTCGGGTCCACTCATCTCTACTGCAGAGTTCAGGTCTGTAGACCCACGGCCAGTCTGTAGTGTGGAGTAACTACAATAGGTGCAGGGGTTGCAATTACACCTGTGCCATGGAGCTTTTGGGGCCCAAAGAGACCCCTTGGCCTATAATAAAAGACCATTGCTATTAAAGATTTGCAATAATCGGGGGCTCTGTTGGAGCTTTTGCATTGGGGCCCATGAGCATCAACTTAACACCACCAATTTGAAGTCCATGCTCGGACCGAGCTTCACGAATGTCTTGAGTGAATCCTTAGGTTTCCCAAACCCTATTCCCTGAATTTTTTGTTGCAGAATGCCCATGTAAAATGCAACAAATACAACATCTGTATCCACATAATCTATGGTTGAAATTGCAAGAGTTCCAACCCCACCTAACGTGCCCCATCTATACTCAATATATTATGTATCTAACTACATCAGAATGTGGCAGGACACATACACTTTTTTCCCTTTGGCTGCAAAACTAATCAAATTTGCCATTCTAATATTTCGAGGGGAAAAAAAATGTAATTCTGCCCTGGCTTGCAATTGAGCTGGAAGTGCGGTAAATTTAGTTAATAATTTACACTACAGTTTTTTCGAGCATGAATGAAGAAAATCCACATATACTCCTATCACATGTAAAGCGCCATGGAATAAATGGCGCTATAATAATAAATAATAATAATATACTACATACATAGATGCAAAACTTGTTGCATACTTTTTTTGTGTGTGGAAAATAACCGTGAGTAATAGCAGAATATTTGCAGTTTCCTCAAGGAAAGAGTTTGCCAAAGTAAATCTATTGATAAAGAGATGCAACGTTTGCTCAGTGTATTACTAAAAAACTACTGCTCCCCTTGTATGTTAAACAGCCCCATGGACATCTGGCATGTTTGGTTTTAATCTGCTGATTTAAAAAAAAAAAAAAGTCCGGATTAAATCTTGCCTTTACACCCCTTTTGTACTGCAGTCAAAAAAGTGACAGAGCTGCTCTGAAACAAAGGTCTTCCTTATTCCACCCAGTGTACCATTTGGCTGATCACCCCCTGTTTCCAGATCTGCTTCTCTGAGCGACACAATGAAGCATCTGGTAGGCTTTCATGTGGCCAAGATATTTTCTTGTCTGTACCTTACCTCGGACAGTCCCCCCTAGCCTCCCTGGGTGCTAAAAAAAAAAAAAAAAAAATTTTTTCCCCCTTTAAGGGCCTGGTGCACCAAACCTAGTGGTAAGAGGTCAAGAGGCCAAAGTGATGAATTTTTATGCCCCTGTTCCTTGTGTTTCTGCTCAGTGACAATTTTTTGCGCGCTGGGCTGCCTCTGAAAAGAAGGCACAGAGAGCAATTTGTCCTCCCAGGCAGGAAGAATAGGAAGGCAGATGAGTTAAAAAAGCATGTATGAGCGAACAGAAGAGCATACAAATGTTCTCCTATGGTAGAACAGAATGCTCCTGTCACCAGTCACGCTGGGAGGTGTGCGGCGATTTGTGGCCTATTGGCATCCGATCAAATGACAAATGAATTTAACAGCACTTAAAGATATAGCAGAGAATGGGGTTTGGAGCGCCCAGGACGGTCACAGATGTTAATGGGAGGCAGCATTTGTTTTAACCAATCATGTACTGGTTAATAGTCATCAATGCAAATGCACAGAAGGATTTGTATTCACCATAAGCCATCGATGATTGTTCTGCTCCAGCATTCTGTATTGCAGTGTCCAAAAATATAAAATCTACTTACCATGTAAATCTGTTAGTGCACAAGTTTTTGCAAAAGAAAAGTCATATATTCATGTTACTTTATGGGATACATTTTATTTAAAGGAAACCTGTCACCAGTTTTGTCCTATATGAACTAAAACGATCACCTGTGCTACATAAATGCTTATATAACCTCCTGACTCCTTCTGTAGCGCCCCAAAAACCTTTTTAAATTCTCCCGCGCTGCATGGTAATCCGGTCCGGTGGGCTTGGGTTTGGGCCTCTCCATTCGTGTTCCTCCTTTAATTGACGTGGATGACTCCTCGCGTCATCCTCACTACCGGGCGAAATCTTGCGCCTGCGCACTATGCTTTTTCCCTACTGTGGGCACAGCCGAAATATACAGTACAGACCAAAAATTTGGACACACCTTCTCATTTAAAGATTTTTCTGTATTTTCATTACTTTGAAAATTGTACATTCACACTGAAGGCATCAAAACTATGAATTAACACATGTGGAATTATATACTTAACAAAAAAGTGTGAAACAACTGAAAATATGTCTTATATTCTAGGTTCTTCAAAGTAGCCACCTTTTGCTTTGATGACTGCTTTGCACACTCTTGGCATTCTCTTGATGAGCTTCAAGAGGTAGGCACCGGAAATGGTTTTCACTTCACAGGTGTGCACTGTCAGGTTTAATAAGTGGGATTTCTTGCCTTATAAATGGGGTTGGGACCATCAGTTGTGTTGTGCAGAAGTCTGGTAGAAACACAGCTGATAGTCCTACTGAATAGACTGTTAGAATTTGTATTATGGCAAGAAAAAAGCAGCTAAGTAAAGAAAAATGAGTGGCCATCATTACTTCAAGAAATGAAGGTCAGTCAGTTAGAAAAATTGGGCAAACTTTGAAAGTGTCCCCAAGTGCTGTTGCAAAAACCATCAAGCACTACAAAGAAACTGGCTCACATGAGGATCGCCCCAGGAAAGGAAGACCAAGAGTCACCTCTGCTTCTGAGGATAAGTTTATCAGAGTCACCAGCCTCAGAAATTGCAGGTTAACAGCAGCTCAGATTAGAGACCAGGTCAATGCCACACAGAGTTCTAGCAGCAGACACATCTCTACAACAACTGTTAAGAGGAGACTTTGTGCAGCAGGCCTTCATGGTAAAATAGCTGCTAGGAAACCACTGCTAAGGACAGGCAACAAGCAGAAGAGACTTGTTTGGGCTAAAGAACACAAGGAATGGACATTAGACCAGTGGAAATCTGTGCTTTGGTCTGATGAGTCCAAATAGGAGATCTTTGGTTCCAACCACCGTGTCTTTTGTGCGATGCAGAAAAGGTGAATGGATGAACTCTACATGCCTGGTTCCCACCGTGAAGCATGGAGGAGGAGGTGTGATGGTGTGGGGGTGCTTTGCTGGTGACACTGTTGGGGATTTATACAAAATTGAAGGCATACTGAACCAGCATGGCTACCACAGCATCTTGCAGCGGCATTCTATTCCATCCGGTTTGTGTTTAGTTGGACCATGATTTATTTTTCAACAGGACAATGACCCCAAACACACCTCCAGGCTGTGTAAGGGCTATTTGACCAAGAAGGAGAGTGATGGGGTGCTACGTCAGATGACCTGGCCTCCACAGTCACCAGACCTGAACCCAATCGAGATGGTTTGGGGTGAGCTGGACCGCAGAGTGAAGGCAAAAGGGCCAACAAGTGCTAAGCATCTCTGGGAACTCTTTCAAGATTGTTGGAAGACCATTTCCGGTAACTACCTCTTGAAGCTCATCCAGAGAATGCCAAGAGTGTGCAAAGCAGTCATCAAAGCAAAAGGTGGCTACTTTGAAGAACCTAGAATATAAGACATATGTTCAGTTGTTTCACACTGTTTTGTTAAGTATATAATTCCACATGTGTTAATTCATAGTTTTGATGCCATCAGTGTGAATGTACAATTTTCATAGTCATGAAAATACAGAAAAATCTTTAAATGAGAAGGTGTATCCAAAGTTTTGGTCTGTACTGTAAGTGTGCATGCGCCCACAGTAGGGAAAAGCATAGTGCCAGGGCACAAGATTTTGCCCGGTAGCAAGGCGTCATCCATGTCAAATAAAGGAGGACGACGGCGAACAGCAGCTGGTGGGATGGAGAGGCCCAAAACCTCGCCTATCGGACAGAACCGACTGGAGTATCTGCAGCGCGGGAGAATTTAAAAAGGTTTTTTGGGGGGTATACAGGGTGAGTCAGATGGTTATATAAGCATTTATGGAATGCAGCACAGGCGCTGCATAAGCTGATACCAGTTTTGTGCTATATGAATAAAAACTGACAGGTTCCCTTTAAGGCTAATCCCCACAATTACAAAATTTTTCACAAAGCGCAGTAAATGCATACTTATTATATACAGATTTTTTCTTGTATCTCACTTGTATTTTTTTCTTCTTCATCTGCCCATCAGTGCATCCAACTTCACAAAGCTGAATGTGCATGTGGTCCTATTCTTACATTGTGAAGTGTAAATTTCCCACTGCTTCTCCTCAGTGCTGCAGGCCCCTCACTCTAGGTGCCTCTGAGTTGATAACTTCAAGCCTGTCTTGGATGTCGGCTCATGGAAGAATGTGCAAAATAGCATTGTATTCCCCTACAGCTCTGCTGCTTCATGCGCTGTACTTCTTTTCCTCCACCACGATTATTTGACACATCATCAAGCTAATCTACGTGTGAAACATACCCTGCTTCTGTACAGTATATGGTCATGTACACTACAGTCACAACTACCGGTATTTTACGTTCTATATTCATATATATCAATACAGCTACATTTGTGTTTTTACGTCAATGATTTGTTAGTCTGCATCTAGCTCAGCTTAGGTGTTCTGTTCTCTGCTTTGCCTTCATAATGTAGCTTGATAAAACCATCATTAAAGCACAGCTAGGCCGATGGAAACATAGCTGAGCTGTCCTTGATGCCTGCTGCTAACAGGTCAATGATGAAAAACTGCATAGCGGCTCTGTTGCATGTGGAAGACTTTAAATTCTGCATATGCATCCATTGAGTATGTAGAGGTCCAGCTATGTGGCAGCTGCTTGGATATGCACAGGGTTTTAATCTCAAAACAAAATAAAGTTTATTGTCCTTAATAAACTTTACAGCTGCAAAATTGAAAGCAGTCTTCCTTCAGCACAAAGGAATGACACAAAATAGTCTTTTCTCTGGGAACGGTAAAGTAAAGATCATTTTATTTCTATAGCGCCAACATATTCCGCAGCACTTTACATTTTAGAGGGATCTTGTAAAGACAATAAAAGACATTACAGAATGACTATAATCACATAAATTAACAAATACCAGGAGGAGAGAGGGTCCTGTTCGCGAGCTTACAATCTATGAGGAAATAGGGGGAACACGAAAGGTGGATGGTAACAATTGCTTTTATTCTACGGTCCAGCCATTAATACAATAAAAAGGTGTTCTTGCAATGCTGTATGAACCGGTGACCAACCAATATGTGTACGGGACACAGAGGGCTAATAAGTGCATGTAGGGTGTGTTGCACAGATGCTACGTGGGTCCTGGTTTTGAAGAAAATTTTGTATGGGCAAAACAGGGATAGTTAGGTAAGTGTGTTGAGGCGAGAGGCCAGTCTAAATAAATGCGTTTTTAGGGCACGCTTGAAACTGTGGGTGTTGGGGGTTAATCGAAGTGTAAAACCAAGTCTTACCAACTTGGTATTACAGGCACTTTACAGACTATCCACAAGCTCTGTCTTTCTCCAGTCCCAACACAACACATTCTGCAGAGTTACCTCAACGAAGCTGCTCGTTTATTAGGCCTGTAAAACCCAAACTGGAGTATCGCAGCGACCTTTCCCACCCAGGCTCTTTTGGTCGCTCCTAAATCCCGGACCCAAAATTCAGTCAAAATAAATCCATCTCAGTTAACTTACCTCCTGCTTTCTTACAAGTGGCATTTTCCATTCTTGATTTGTTAGCTGGCTTTGAACACAACTTGGCTGTGCTGTGGTCGACTCTGCTGTGGTTCTACAATGGTTATTTCAAGCTCTAATGTGGAGGAAAAAGAGCAAACCACAGCAGAGCAAAACGCAGAACAGCTGAGCCGGATGCTGGCTAGCAAGTCATTGATGGCAAAACAAAAATGTTGCTACATTGCTGTGTATGGTGGAAGATCAAATTGATCTGATAGGTGTGAACAGGGTTGAGCAGTGTACAGTAAGTTAAACTTACTTTAGCTTTTTAATGTGTTAACTATATGTGATGAAGGCAAGGCAGAGCTGTGCTGGAAGCCAGTTGACAGTTCAGTGTGTAAAACCAGAGTGCTTTTCTCATGCTCATCCAGGTGTAGTGGATCTCCAGCAGGATCCATTGGCAACTAGAGATTCATCAATAGCGGTTTACTTTTTCTGCATAAATGGCACCATTTTTTGACTGCAGCATGTGCCCTTCCAGCTCAGCCGAATTTAAGTCGAATGGAAATGAGCTGCAAAACCAAGAACAGCCCATGTACGGGGGGCAAAAGGAGGGTAAGGTGCAATTTAAAAAATATATAATTAAAACATTGTTTTTAATCCTTTTCTTTTTCTTTAAAGCATCTAAAAGTCACTTTTCTACTTTTAACGTTAGCAAAAAAATTAATCAGATTTGATATGAAGATTATGAAGTCGTCTCCAGTCAACATGACGCATGGCACAGGAAGGGGAGAAAGGGAAATGTTATGTTTTTGATATTCATAGTTGATTATTTGCCTTGGCAAAGCCATCGGACTGATACTAACGATCTTACAAAGTGCTATGTATCCTAGCTCATATGTCACTGGGAATAACCTCACCCATAAAGGGTTATTTGACATCTGTACTCTAAATTCTGCATTTGCTTTGTGGTTTGATAAAAGAAAGCCTTCTGCAATGAGTGGCTGCAGATGAAGCATCCCTGTGCCCAGCAGTCCAGATGAGCAACTGTTCTATACGTCTGCTCCATCTATTTGCTGCTGTTCAATGATGTCTGGTGCAAGAAATGATTGTACAATCTGTTAGATGAGGAAACAAAATAGCCTGGCAGAAAGCAAGATGGAGAAATAAAGGGAGATGATTATATGATGCTTTCATTAAAAAATGTTAACTCTTTCAGCCATATTTTTGAGTATTTTGAGACATACAGAATATTATTTACTCACGGACTCCGACATTTCCATCAAAGTACCAAGGGATCATTTGGAGAGACCAAGTCCATACTTCCCATTAGTTCTGATTGTTGCGGTGCACTGTCCCCGGTACATGTTCAAGAGTCCTGTACTAGCAAAATAATAGGTCCTAACAGAAAAGAACCTGATAAGCAGATATATAATATAAGGTTTTTCTGGGGCCACATAGCAAAGGTCTGGATTTGTCCCCAGCTGCCATAACAACCACCCATCAGATACCCATGACAGATGGGTCTAACCACTTAAATGCTGTGATAAACATTAACCGCAGCATCTAAGGTGGTAATTTGCTGCGGTTACAAGCAGGCGATTGCAGTGTAAAATAGCCGTCGCCTACGGGGTATAGAGCAAGTTCAGCACGTTTGCAGGCACTGGGATCATTTGGCACCAAGCCGCCCCCAACTCGAGCCCATAGCGTCACGTGGTCTGCACCCATGGCGGTATGTCACTAATGTTCTGTTTCCAGGATGTTATCAAATGGCATCTTATATAATTTAGATAATGTGTATGGAGGGTTTTTCATAACTTATCTGCCTACGAATCCAGTATGACATTGTTGCATAAAGTTAATCCTAATTTTTTTTTTCACCACCAACAGAACATGTAACCTGCAATATGTCATCAGTCGTACATTGTAATTGCTGTGTGATCCTTTCAATGCATTGATCGTACCAGTAAATTTGAACATTGAGCCAAGCACTCGGGCCTTCTAGAACCAGCTTCTTAAACCCTAGAGGTCCAACCCCATTTGTGGTGGAATTGGAGCCATTGGTTGTACAGTTTAAGATTTTTCTTGTCCACTTTAGAACCTTCGGAATGTTCCGCAGAGTCGTGATGGAGAATTTGATTTTCTTGTTTGTTTTTTTTTTGTTTTTTATTCCTGCTAACCCCACAACTTTATTTTTTTTCTTGTGACTTACAATGTCAGTATATGTGAATATGACTTCACGATAAGTGGGTTCGGTTGGTGGCTCTCTTCTGTCCCTACTTCCATTTCATAAGTATACATGCTCGACTGACTCTGCATTTGACTGATTTTTAAAAGGGTTGTCTGGGCATGGGGATTTGATGACCTATCTACAGCAGATTGGTGGAGGTCCGACACCCGGTGCTCCCACTGATCAGCTGTGATTTGCATCACTTGGAACAAGGCTACTAAGCCCAAGTCCATTCAAAGTGTGACAGCTGATCTTTCAGTGCGCCGGATATCAGACCCCCACCATTCTGTTATTGATGACAAAAGTTGTAGATAGGTCTTAAAATCCCTATGCCCCGACAACACCTTAACTCCTCTAACAGTGGTTTATCTCCTCAGAACAAAAGAGGAGCTCATCGGGAAGCCCCCATACCTATGAGATGGTCGGCTGGTCCAGCCTAAATGTAGTTTTTGATTAATTTTTGTAATTGCAAGCATCCTCCATTCTTAACTGGCATAAGTTCAGAACGGGATTATTTTTTAGTAGTATTCTTTTGTTGACCTATTTTTTTCCTTCCGTTCACAAATTAAGCAGCAGTTTGTTTTATTTTGTTTTTTTTTATATATATATATATATATATGTGATAGATTGTTTGCTCTCTACACTGATTGTCATATTCATACCTGTCCCTGCCTTTAATTGGCACAAATACACTTAGACCGATTTCAAAGTAACCTATAAAACATGAGTGTATTTTTGATCATAGAAGGAAATTTTGTATCCCCACAGCATGTACCTAAAAAAAAAAAAAAAAAAGACAGTCTTTGTATCCTATAACCCATCTCAGAATGGAAAGTCTTTTTATCCCTGGCTTTAACATTGGGTCATGGAGCTTCTCCAGCAGTGTAGGAGTTAACTCCGATTCCTCATGCTTGGGTTTTATATACATTAGCCCTCTTACCTTTCATTGCATAGAAAGCCCTTTTTCGCTCCCAAGACTCTTAAGATCTCAATTGTGTGATTAATTTAGGAGCGGTGCAGAAGTCTGTGATCTCATTACAGGATTCTTTGATCAGATTTGGGTTTTTAAGTTCTCAAGTGTTTCCTTCTTCAAGCCTTGTACATTTCTATTGCCCCCCAGTTGCAGCTAATTCCTTTATTCACTTATCCGTATTACCAATAGAGACCACTACTCGTGTAGTCCAGGCTGGTGGAGGGTTGTACCGCTGACATCTGCTGTATTCAGGACCCCAGTTAAAGTGAAAACAGTGTATAAACTTTTACCGGTAGTGAATCGTGGAAAAATTACAAAAAAAAAAAAGGGGAAATTACATATTTAAAGGGGTTTTCCACTACTGAACAACCCAGGCTTAATTTATTCAGGACCCCAGTTAAAGTGAAAACAGTGTAAAACTTTTACCGGCAGTGAATCGTGGAAAAATTACAAAAAAAAAAAGTTGGTGTGGTCTCAGTGTTAAGTTTACATTAGGGTGTTTTTATGGCTTATTCACAGGTTTATGTCTTTGCCTCGGTAAAAAAAAAAATTCTGCTTTTTACAGTATCAGCAAAGTAAATGGGATTTGTGAAATCTAATACACATGCTGCTTATTTTTTCCTTGCAGATTTGAATCTTTAAAGATTTTTGTTTTTCAAATCTGAAGTTTGTCAATTCTTTCAGCATGTTTGCAGCATTTTTTCACCCAAAAAATGCAAGTAAAAACTGATCAAAAACTAACTTTTTCTCAGCTTTTTTTCTGCCAACTCTGTGGATTTTAAAGCCGAAAAATCTGTAAATGCTAAACATGTGCACATAACAGAGGGTTTCCATGGCTGTCTGCTATAACAAGACTTGGCCAAAATTTTTCCTCCATGATTAAGAAATTGGATCTTGTTGTCTTGTTTTATTTTTCGTTCTGTGCTGATGGAAATAAAAAAAAGTTATTTTTCTTTAGAGTCTTCCAATTTTAAAATATTCAAAAATGGTTATTCCTACTGCAAGCTTCTTTTTCCTGTATATAAATCTAGTCTGGTTAGCCAAGTGGGCGTGGTCCTCAACTCATCTCTCTGGGTGATTTTTGAGGACCTCACCCAGTTAGTTTAGAAGATTCAATTTTTAGACGGGGAGGAAGGGGCCATATTTCTAAAATGGAGAAGGACCGGAACAAAAAAAAAAGCAGATTCAGGAGAACAATCTTTTACACCAGGGGAAATTACATATTTAAAGGGGTTTTCCACTACTGAACAACCCGGGCTTAATTTATTCAGGACCCCAGTTAAAGTGAAAACAGTGTATACTCTTCTCTCACAGCATTGCCGTACTAGCGATATCTGTACCGATGTTCCCGGAGTTGTGACGTGACATTGTCTGCAGTAAATGAGTGGCTGCTCGTCATTTTGTACTTCCATCATCGAACCGGCTTGTGATGTTCAACCTCGATAATTTAAACCCTGATGAAAAGTCTCAAAAAGTAAAGTTTTACATGGAACCTATTTAAATATAAAGAAAGCAGAAGCCACTTTTTGCACCAAGTCTTCTCTCTGCTTCCTTCAGCTCTGTGACCCATTTTCCGGCCTTTGTTTGTGGCCACACACTTTCTTTGAGCCTGTATGCCTCTCTTCTTGGTTTTCCTTTAGGACCAAATGGGCATCACTTTTTTTTTTTCTTCTGCAATCTATTCCAGCTTTTGGAGGGGTCTCCACACTCGGACCTCCACTCATCCAACATCCAAAACAAATGGACGGGGTTGTCCTAATGGCTAAGAGTCCCGAGAGTCTTCTGCTGTGTTTTAATACATCTCCTGTGGTAAAGGGTATTTCCATCTCTGATATAGTACCAATAGAGGTAGCAAATTAGTGGCCTCAGCCATTTTTGGAACCTTCTATAGAAGTGAATAGAGATGGCCGCGAATGTGTGGCCACCACTCCGTTTAGAAACCGGGCAGTGGCCACCGCTCCGTTTCCCAATAGGGCAATATGATGCCCTGGTCTCATGGTATGCTGGTCCCAGAGTTGGAACCTGTATTTATCATTAATTTATGGCATTAATATCCAAGTTCGGAATACCCCTTTAACCGACCTATACAAGGTACTGTTTTAACCACCAAAGCTAGTGCTCTCTCCTGAAATGGCCCCATAGTAAAATAGCATCTGTGTATCCGCTGCGCAACACTGATCCGGCCCAGACTGTGCTGACTTGTCTTTACCAACATCTGCTATTATGCCACGTAAATCTTTTTCTGGTTTCAGTGTTGCTATTCTCTTAATAATCAGGTATTGTAACAATTTCTTTCAATCCATTATCTCAGAAAATATATATTAATACGTGAGAGAATATTAAACTCTGAGCCGCCAGAAATCATCCGCAGGGAATGCTTATTTATCCTTCAGCTGCTTGACCACAATGATATTCTATCATTTGATAAATACTTCGGATCAGATCCTTTGATAAGGAGGCTCTTGAAAATGTTCTGCATGGTCGCCCGCGACTGTAGCAGTTCAAAAGAACAATGCCCCGATCGCATATGAAATGAACCTTGGTATAATTGAACGGATTTCACGTCATTTTGCAACTTTTTTTGGGGGGGGCGGGCGTCTGTGTAGTCAAAGAAAAAGTCCTTGCTGTAGTGCTCTCTGTGCTACTTTTGCAGAAGTTGCAAAGTTTTTAGAGCTTTAGAGGACCAAAAGATAAAGAGGCGGCAGAGAAATACCTTCTGAGGCAGATGCTTTTAAGGGACAGAAATCATGAATTTCTTGAATTGCCGCTGCTCTCCGATGGCTACAATGACTGTGAGACAGTGGCAGGAGCTGTCCCTTGTGTTTTGCGGAGGTCTTTTTTTTTTTTTTTTTTTTTTTTTGGCCCTTTCACTCTGCAAAGCTGCTTAAGCGCACTTAAGCGCATTAGCATGTGGATGCTAGGAGAGCATATTGACCCTCATTTGGAAAGTTTAAATGAGTGAAAGATGGAGCGATTTGTTAGGGCTTTACAAACCGGCTTTAGAAAGCGTCCGGTTTGCCCCTCTGGCTTGTCCTAATGCTTGTTCTAATCTTGTGTGCTGTTTAAAGGCGACCAGACTGATTTGTGACACATAAGTCCAAAGGCCTTCTTTTTTTAGGCTTGACCCGATTAGCTAATCTGTGCTTTGACTTTCAATGCCTGATATCAGAGACGAACGCTCTTGGGAAACCACTCGCTTGTGAATCCCGGCATTTGAAAGTGCAAGCGGGCACAGATGGTTCAGAAAAATGGGAATTGCAAAATTTTGCATTGATTTTGTTTTTACTTTTTTTTTTTTTTTTTTTTAATAAATAATAGGTCGTGAAAGAAACCTACTTTATACCACCGGCCAATGCCCTCAGGGCTTTTTACCTATTTTCTTTCCGCTATGTAATCCAGTCATTTGTTGGCAAAGGTAATTAATTCAGCAAAACATTTTAATCACAAGTTAATAAAATGCTGGTAATACTACGAGTGAAGCGTTTATTTTTGGAGCAGGGCCAGAACACCCAAGTTTTCTGTATCTCTAGGTCTATATGTGCGTGTGAAATGCAGAAATAATGTGCAAAATAAGATTCATATTTTGTATAATTGTGCAATTATTATAGGTGCAATCCAGTAGCCTCAAGTAACTGCACCCTGAACTTCATATGCTGCTTATTATCCTTTACTGCAGTAATTGCAATCAATTTAATAAAAAAAGAAAAAAGTAAAAAAAATATTCAGTATAATGTCAAATTTGCTATTGGTAAATATTTTAATAGTGAGATTTGCTAAACTCGGTGATTAGCTGCAGGGTTGATGCACACTATCGACCTGCAGCCAAAAAAACTAGATCTGAGTGGCAGGGAGCCGTTGCAGCCAAACAAAACGAGATCTGAGTAGCAGGGAGTCAGCGCAATCAGAAAAATTAGATCTGAGCAGCAGGGAGCCAACGCAGCCAAAAAAATGAGATCTGAGCAGCAGGGAGCCGGCGCAGCCAGAAAAAAACAGATCGGAGTAGCAGGGAGCCGTTGCAGCTAAACAAAACGAGATCTGAGCAGCGGGGAGCCTGCACAGCCAGAAGAAACAGATCGGAGGAGTAGGGAGCTAGCTCAGCCAGAAAAACGAGATCTGCGCAGCAGGGAGCCGGCACAGCCAGAAAAACGAGATCTGCGCAGCAGGGAGCCGGCACAGCCAGAAAAACGAGATCTGAGCAGCAGGGAGCCGGCACAGCCAGAAAAACGAGATCTGAGCAGCAGGGAGCCGGCACAGCCAGAAAAACGAGATCTGAGTAGCAGGGAGCCGGTCGAGCCAAAAACTGAGATCTGAGCAGCAGGGAGCCGGCACAGCCAGAAAAACGAGATCTGAGCAGCAGGGAGACGGCACAGTAAAAAAACAAACAAAAAAAAAAAAAACGAGATCTGAGTAGCAAGAAGCCGGCACAGCGACAAAACTAAGATCTGAGCAGCAGGGAGCTGGCACTGGACCAGGGAAGGTGAATACCCCCTCTGTTTGGTATTTTAGAGCATTTGGTGTCAACTTTCCTGAAAGTGGAAAACCCTTTTAAGTCTAAGATAATATCAGAAATGCTGCTAAAATTATATATAAAAAAATTTTGGTTAGAATTGCAACTGTTAAGGGGGCACTTGGTTTTCCACTTGTGTCAGATGAGTGATGGATAATTGAGCTTTGTGCAAATACAGCAGTAATTCCAAAAGTGGTATAATTTGGTTTTCTGGGGTTATTTTTTTTTTGTTTTGTTTTTTAAGTGCTGCAATATTACGGTTTCGGGTTTATTCTAAAACTACAGCTACTTTCTTTCAGACACTTTGTGCAAAAACCACAATGCAGACAGTCCATGGAACGGACAGCAGCACCGTAGACAAGTTGGTTTTCCGAGAATCGGAGAATGATCGCAAGGTTTGTAGTCGTGTTTATTAAGGTTACTTGTGTTCTTACTTTCAGGCAGATTCAGGTTAATTTATTTTTTTTATTTTTTTTACCTGCACTAAACCTGGAGACATACACGACCATAAAGATATTCATAAAATATAGATTTTTATAAATGAAATCACAAAATAATAATTTTAAGTAATTTATAGATACCCTTAGACTGCATGTAATTGGGTTTGTCTTGTGTATTTTTACTTTTTTATGGCTAGAACAAATGACAACTATAGTCTAAGGTGCTGTTCATATGCCTGTTTTGTTTTGGTTTTGTTTTTTTGGGGGGAAGGGGAACTTTGGTAAATCGATTGTCCGCAAAATAAAAACCTAAAGAGAATCTGTGTGATCATATGTAGCGTATCCTGCATATAGTCATTTGTTGACCATGCTCTCTAACAATATTCTCCATTTTCTTTCCGGTTTCTTCCAGGTCGTGCTACAAATAGAAAAGAAATTATTTGATTATTTTAATCAAGAAGTTTTTAGAGATAACAATGGCACTGCGGTGAGTCGGGAATCTTTTACAGTTTTGTTAAATGAAGCTTCATCACTGCATAATAAAAACTTTCTAATATCCTCTTGAGTTCTGCTTGCTGTCTAGGATTTGCAATATTAGGCCATGTTCACACACCTTGTATTTTGCTGCTTATTTTGCAGGAGATTTTTTTGCAAATTTCAGCTGCGTCTAGCAGTACCAGCAAAGTCTATGAGAAGCCAGAATTCTCTGTTCACACATGTTGCTTTTTGTTTGCTACGTATTTTCTGCCTTGGTTGTGTTTTGGGAAAATAGAGCATGTCGCTTCTTTCAGCATTTTTGCAGCGTTTTCTTACCCATAGGAAGTAATAGGTAGTGAAAAAAACGCACCTGCATTTTGTGTTTTTGATGGCATAATAGAATGGGATACTTTTTTTTTTTTCAGAGAACTTTATATACATGCCTAGATAGAAACAGAAGGAGATAGAAAAAAATGCATAAAAAAAAACGCAGGAAAATCTTTTCGACGCAGCCGTTTTCCTGCCTGAGAAAAGTTGTCAGCAGATTAGCTGTAGAAAAAAACACAAGGTGTGTGAATATAGCCTTATTGTGTGCACCTTGGGGCTGACAGCCTGAACTCATCCTGCAGAATGTCACAATTTTATTTTGGTTTTCAATCAAAGTCCATTCTTTAAATGTGACCTAAACGCCACTGTGATTTTTGACAGGGATTTCTGCTTCTTTGTCCATTAAGGTTAGTAGGTAAGACCCCATAAGTATCAGAATCTGTATATAAAAAAATCATGATCATAATGTGTATATGTGGCACAGTGATTGTGGTTTTGCATAGAGGCAGTTATAAAAATATTTCCTAGTAAAACATTTTGCCATTCCAGACTACAATTATATTTTTTGACAATTTTTGCTGTTCTTTAAACAAGGACCTAGAAGAAAAACATATGTGGGCTATAATTTTACCAAAATTTTGGTGCAAAATGTTGGCATCATCTAACTTAACCAATAGGTGATATAAAGTTAGGGAAAAGTGTCTAAGGATGCCCCAAGTTGATCATCCAGCATTGTCTAGTTTAAGTCTGAATATTAGGCAGGGTCAGTAAATCTTCCCCAGTGCATCTCACCACAACAGACTGAAAGGTGATTTTCAGGAGTTCAGCAACTTAACTTAAGCTCTCAACAAATTTCTAACTGATTGAGTTACCATTTGACATATGGTGGGCTCTGCCCCCCCCCCCCTAATATGGCACATAAAAAGTCTTCATAAGACCACTGCTATGACTTTCCTTTGCAGATTTAACTCTGCAAAAATATGGAGTAATTTGCATTTTGTTAAAAAAAAAAAAAAATTGAACTGGCATCAGAGAATGGTTTGCAATTATATGAATAGAGAAATAAGCAAAGAGGCCCATGATCCCACAACTGCAGATGACCACCTTGAAGTTGTGATGCAAAAGGATATTTCAAGCTCCAAAAGATGATCACTTTTTCACTGTTTTAATTGATTGTTAAAACAAAGTTGGTTCTCCTGCGAGGACTCCCACCAATGACCAAAATCATGAACTTGCGTCCCCCTTTTCTTCCCATGTTCTCCCCTTACCAGAAGTCCACAGCCATCAGGCGCTGACTGAAGCTGCCTCTCCTGCCTGCTCTCTGCCACGTTGTTGACTCCTTATGGCCGCTACCTCTCCTACCTGCACTCTGCCTCTTTGTTGACTGTTTATGGCGCTGTTGCTTTGCTCGGCTATCGACCTCACGAACATAGACAATGAAAAAAGGAGTAGGGAGCATACTCTTCTGGCCACTCCATTTAGCGCCTCCTGGTTTCGGTCTTGTGATCAGGGGAAAACAGTTTGACACAGATCTAATTTGTGGAGACTAGAAGACCCCCTTACTGCCAAGTAGGCGGCTATACTCCACACTTTTTACTTCTACAACAAAGAGCATTGCCACCGAAACGGTACGATATGAAACTACATCCCAAGTACTGAATGGAGAATAGAGCACCAACATTAATTGTATGATCCCAATCCATCCAAAAGTCCTGAGCCCCTTATTTTTCCTCAATGTGCGATCACAATGACAAGGAGATTGGATTGAGCAGGTGTAGAGCATGTGTTCATCATGAGCGCTGTACTTTGTCCAGGGGTGGATGTATCATTGGTGCAACCTGTGTAGCCGCACAGGGACCCAAGCAGTAAGGGGGCCACTACACCTTCATAATTCAGTGGAATTTTGCATTATGATGAGCTATTGGCCTGCAAAGGGCACATATATTCTTGTATAGGGGCCCTTTTCTGTCTGTGTCCACCAGTAACTCTGTTAGTGCCATAGACTTTGAATGGATTGAGAGCACACATGCTCAACAAACACTCTATATAAACACCTACTCCCTGCAGTGTGAATATACAGGGGTGTAACCAAAGTGGGTGTAGGCATTGCCTGAAGGTTAGGGAGGCCTGAAAAGTCTCTTTGGCCAATATAAAAAGACCAGTACCATTAACAATCTCTGATAGTTGAGGACCCTATTGGAGATATTGCATTGGGGCCCTCAAGCTTCAAGTTAAAGCACTAGGACTGTCCCTGGGGGAAGGGGAACTCTAGGAACATTGTTCTATCAATGAAGGTCCTACTAGTTTTTGACATTTATAACTTCTCCTATGGAGAAATGATAAATCTCCATCTTGGGAAAACCCCATTAAAAGTGCTAGATCAGATTTACTATTTTACAGTCATGTTTTTTTATTACTTCATGGTAACATTCCATTCACGAGGAAACCCTTATTATTCTGTTTTATATTTTATTTTATTTTTTTTTGGTCTGAAATTAGAAAACCGGTTCTGCTACTTTTCTACCCAAATACAGGAGACAGCCCATTAACAACAGCGGCACTATTTTTGGAAAAAAACTGTCCATTTTTCTGGTTCTAGACAACCCTCTTTCACTATTTATCCATCTGTTTTCTTCAAAGGGTACAGCCTTAAAGTCCCCATACAAGAAAGATAAAGGTCGGCCGAAAGATCATTCAGCTAAGGGTTTTCTCCCCTATTCGTAGGAGCGCCAAGCTTTGCTGTGTTCTCTGAGATCTCTACTGTCTGACTCCTCTGGGGATGGCTTATCCCAAAGGGATTGGCTTCGGAAATTCACCAGGCCCGATCTTTCTGTCCTCTTCATCTGTCGGTGAAGAGTTGGCGCACATCAGATGGTTGGCTTGTTCTTGTCACAGGTGTATCAAGTGTGACAGAGTTACTCTGGATCCGGCTGTAGAAGTTCACTGAGCTTGGCATTGCAGACACCTTCTTGATCCTCTCATCTCTGTAGTGTAGTTCTATCCTTCTCCCTTTAGGACCCAGCAGCGACCTCCACCTCCTGCTGCTGATTGACACACTCTTGCTTGGAAGTTAAAAACTCTCAATGTCTCCAGAGAGTCGCCGGTGTTAGTTCTATGTTCCTCCAGGCTTGGTGTACTAGTAGTCAGCTAGTTTCTTCTTGGATTTCCCTTCGAGGACAGTTGGAGTGATCTCGTTGGTGTCTTCTCAAGCTAAGTGTATCCCCTTTGTTTGTTTTCCTTGTTGTCGTTAGTTACAGTGGGGCCTGACTAGTGCTCACCCCGTCCCCTCCCTACCTAGGGCCTAGCTCTAGGGACATTCAGGGATTAGGTTTCCTGCTCGGCTATAGGTGCGGAACCTATATAGGGACGATAGGGTAGTGAGGGTGATATTAGATCTGCCTAGGGGTCTCCACTTCCCCTTTCCCTAATTGTTGGGCTCACTTCTCCCTCTTCCCGTCATTGTACACTTGCTCCTTCCCTCACCTTGCATGACAGTTCTGCCAAAATCGTCGGGTTCGGATGACTTTATCTTAATGTGTACGGGGCCCTTTAGGACCGCTTCAGCTTTACCTGCAAGTTGCATGGCATATATCCTTAAGAAAAAAAAGCCGGTACTTCTTTTCGGTACTTGCAGAGAATCTTCATATCCAGCCACAGAGGCAAGAAAAAGATAAATGATATAATGAGTCAGAGGAGATAATCTAATCTTCATGGTCTAGTTAAATACGCAGCACCATGATCGCTAAAAAACAAACTACCTATCTTAAAGGATGAATGTTCCTGGGCCGAATTCAACCCCAAAAAAATCCATTGCATCCTTCATCAAGCACTGGTCTTGTACCAGGCTGACAGAAATTTAATTCGAGCTGGCTCCTGAAAATAATTATTGTATTTTAAGAGTAGTAATCATTGGCTGGGACATGATTGAATGTGTCCATGGCTATTGACTTTTGCTATGATATATGGCTCGGTTTAGTCGATATTCCCATCGAAATTGTATAATTAATTATAAGTGGGGCTGTCAGGTCTGCAGGATGGAGTGCCCTGATGAGTATTTGGGAAGATTAAATTTTCCTTCGCTGCAGCGAGGCAAGACTTGGGAATTTTCTCCGCGCGCCGCTTGTTGGATAAAGATGTTTTTCTGTGTGTTTAGCAACTGCTTGAGCTGAAGATGCATTGATTTTCTAGCCTCTATTTATTTCTATCTGTGCAGCGTCTCTTCACTAATAGCGGAATTTGTGCAGATGTGACAAGACCTGACAAATATTTATTATCCACTAACTACTTTATCATTGTCCGTGGAGAGGGGTTTTTTTTAGGTTTTTTTTATTTATATATTTATTTCGCGCCTCTCTCTTCTCTTTTCCCAGTGTAATTTAAGAGATAGATGTCCCTGATACATAAAATAGTTATCATACTTATAAAAAATCTGTAATAGATCACTTTTTTTTTTTTTTTCTCTTAGCAGCAGAAATGAAATTTTCATTCTGAAAAGCTTCAGACTTTGTAGTTCTTGATCTGTGCGGCCGTACCCAGCGGAAGCGGCTTTGGGATAATGCGTGTTTGATCAGCGTTTTTTTTTATTATTTTCTGAAGACCTGACTGTAAATATTATACCCCAAAGTTATTAAGAATTGATCTCCTGGTTTAGTCCTCAAATGATCACATGTATCTCTCTACGTGCTTTATTTCCTAATTGAATAACATTGCTGAATGTAAAAAAAAAAAGGTCATTATGTAAATTAAATGTGAGGTTTCATAAAGGGGTAAAAAAATTCTATATTTTTTGATTGCCTTAAAACAAATCTAACATGCTGGTAAGTTTTGATTTTGCTTTTTGGAAGGGCAACTACTTAAAGGGTTTATCCAGGTCATTTAAAAATCAATGGTGTACCCTTAAGATGAGCCATCAATCTTCGATACGTGGGGGTCTGACTCTCGGAACATCCACCGAACGGCAACTTAAAGGGACTATGGCTCCCCAATGATACCAGAAACGGCGCCATACTTTTAATAGTGGCTGTGCCTGGTATTGCAGCACAGTCCTATTACTTTGGATAAGACCGAGCTGCTCTTAGTTGCAATACCCAGCACGGCCACCAGTAAAAATATGGAGCCATATCTGCGAAACAGTGAAGCTACTGCTGCTTTTACTGTAATGTTGTGGTCCTTTCAGGCAGCTGATGATCCCCATCAGCCATTTATCCAAGGATTCATTATGAGCTGTATGGAACGGAATAGTCACTTTAACAGGTGAGCCAAACCTTGAACTTATTCAGAATATGTTTGCTGATGCATTGTCTGGAGCTCAAGTGTTTCAGCTCGGAGTAGCTTCAGGATATTCTCCCCCTCCCCCCTACAAAATAAAAAAATAAAATGTATTTTGATTTTGGAAAATGGGTAGTGAAAACCAATGTGGACCCCATAACTTGCCCACTGCACTGATCATTTATTCTCAAAATTGTCAATTTTCGGGTAAAATGTGTCTTTGATGAATGCAGACTCTCATTACTGAGATAGGAGATGACAGATGGTTCTCCTGAAGTTATATGGGGAACTATATAGTTTCAGAAGAACTTGCAGCGGAATATCTGTGTCTGCCTTTAGCTCCTCCCTCTCTATCGAACTTTAAAAGCACCAACTGTCATCACCTATCTCAGTAATGGGGAAATCTTACTTCACTGAATAGAGATTTTACCCATGACTTGAGAATGAAAGATCAGTCCAGGAGGAGAAAGATGCAAATGTCTCTGATGAGATGTATTACAAAGTTGCTTATTTTCATGTGTACTATTGATTAATGAAATAAAAATTAAAATGGTTAGCTTTTTTAGACTCCTCAATGGAAAATCTGCATTAAAGGCTGATGCACACGTCAGTGATTTGTCCTATAAGAAAATCGGTCTGCATTTTATCAGTGTCGTCAGGGTGTCGTCAGTCTTTTTTATTTTTTTCTCATCAGTCAGTGAAAAACTGACAGCACTCAGATGCCATCTGAGTGCTGTTCAACCTTTTTCACAGACCCATAGACTTTCACTGCCAAGTTTGATTTGACACTCGAATCAACATCGGATACATCTCCGTAATTTTGCATGAACCACTCATACCTACGATAAAAACTGACATGTAAATGAGCCCTAAAGCTAATCTGTCAGGTCCCCTGCTGCTACTTATCTGCACCCATACCACCCTAATAGTGGTTGGGAATAGTTGGGGGATCTGACAGATTCCATTTACGCAGATATATGGGACCAGCTGTGACATTCGGGACTTATGAATTCTACCATGATGATCAGCCGATCACTTTTTTTTTTTTTTTATGTCCGCTATTCAAATGAATTGCGTACTATGTAATCATGGACACCCCGGGTCTGTCATGGAGGAAATGGATCGTGCTTAGCAATCTTTACTTTGATTCAGAGAGGGTGGTCCCTGGCGTATGGACAGGGGTTGTCTTTATGAACCGATTTGTCATTTGTGTTGTATATCGGTGCAGCTTGGCAAGTGCTCCAGACTCTATACTGCACCAAACTGTAGCTGAAATGTTAAAAACACACTAAGAAAACACACTAAGAAAAGCAACACACTTCTTATACATAAAGGTTTGTGTTGTAGCTTTGTTGAAACTCTTTGCCTATGGTCACTATTATGACACCTGGCCCAAATATATATAGGCACTATGATACGTGTAGGGGCTGTCATCCACTTTGCATAAGTTGGAATCCATTCTCTTTGGAGGACTTTCTTTCCTTCTCTGCTTCCAGCAGTTCTGTGGTTGCATTCATCAATCAGCAGGATCACTATAAGCAAAAGTTTGTTTGCAGATTTTGGAACTTGTCCAGTGTATTTTTTTAGGGAATAAGAAAAAAAAAGAATGTAAATCGATGAAGATTTTTAAAATAAAGACCCCGATTCATTAAGACTTAGTATTTTGCATGCCAGTCTTAATGTAGGGAGCGCTGGAGTTGGAAGAACCAAATAAGGAAGCGCTCTCTTGTTTAAGGAAGTTGGCTCATCTTTCAACTGTTGTGCGCCAACACCAACAATGTATTCCAGGAATGGGCTGGCGTGCATTTATGGTAAGTTTTGCCACTCTATTAATTATGATGAATTAGGGGGGCACCCCTGGCCTCACCCCTTCCTGCCCTTGCAAAAATTTGCTGCAACTGGCATAAAAATGCAAATAATTGCAAACATTTTTTGCAACATCTCAAGCAGTGATAAATCAGTACTAAAATTAGAATTATTCCATACATTGGCGACTGCAATCTATGGAGAACACCTGAACTTGCATCCGGTATATGCGCACACAACTATGGGGTGACACTGTGCATGCAGCTAAACCAGAAACATCAGCAAGCGCTGCAAGCCCAAAAATTACCAGTCAGTAGCACTGTACATGCAAAGATTTTTCTGCACATTTACTAGGGTGGTGCTAGAGGTCATGGCGCAGGTTTTGTCCAATTCTATTACATTACTTCTGAAATCCTTGATATGGATGTAGAATCGGCATCGGAGTAAAAATGCATTTACCCGGCGTATATGTCACATAGTGTTTGCAACATAGAAGTTACTTATTGGGTTAATGCAGAGCTGTATATAGTAATTATCTCAGCGAGGCAGCGGTGCCATCCTTATTTATGCTGACAGCTCTCCGTACTGTACATTAAACAACATTCCTTGCAAGACTCTGCAAAGGGTCAATTGAAGAACTGTCAGGGGGCAATTAGGAGCTTAGTTTGCCTGTCATGTTCAGCGAGAGCGGACTGATAGCTTTGTTCAGATCGGTGTTGTCAGATGTGGTGTAGCACATTTTAATAGCGGATTGCAGAGAGTCGTATTACTGCTAAACAGCGCTGCGCTATGGCGACATTATACAGATTGATATCATCAGTGTAAGCTGAGCAATTCTGCGTATTGACGCCGTATCTTGTAGAATATCGCTTTTTCTGTCCGTCCGGAGCGGATTAGAGTATGAAATGAGACGTCATTAACATCGCGGTAACTGTCAAGCCTTTATAAGACCTAAACCGCCTCTGTCCCATCTTGTGCTTTATGCTTCGGAATCCTGATCTTTTGCTTGAGAGATCTTTCAGGCTTTAAAAGCGGGTGTCTGAGGGTAAAATGTGTGTATACAGTCATGGCCGAAAGTGTTGGCACCCTTGACATCGTTCCAGAAAATGAAGTATTTCTCCCAGACAATTATTTAAATTACACATGTTTTGTTATACACACGGTTATTTCCTTTCAGTGTATTCAAACAACACAGAGAAACAGTAGAAAAAAGGCAAATTGGACATAATTTCACACAAAACCGCAAAAATGGGCCGGATGAAATTGTTAACACCCTCAACGTAATATTTGGTTGCACGCCCTTTGGAATAAATAACTGCAATCAATCGCTTCCTATAACCACAACAAGCTTCTTACACCTCTCAACTGGAAGATTGAACCACTCTTCTTTTGCAAGCTGCTCCAGGTCTTTCATATTTGATGGGCGCCTTTTCCCAACAGCAATTTTAAGATCTCTCCACAGGTGTTCAATGGGATTTAGATCCGGACTCATTGCTGGTCACTTCAGAACTCTCCAGCTCTTTGTTTCCATCCATTTCTGGGAGCTTCTTGAAGTATGTTTGGGGTCAGTGTCCTGCTGGAAGATCCATGACCTAGGACTCAAACCCAGCTTTCTGACACTGGGCACTACATTGCAACGCAAAATCATTTGGTAATCTTCAGATTTCATGACGCCTTGCACACAGTCAAGGCACCCAGAGGCAGCAAAACAACCCCAAAACGTCTTTGAACCTCCACCATATTTGACTGTAGGTACTGTGTTATTTTCTTTGTAGGCCTCATTCTGTTTTCAGTAAATAGTAAAATGAGGTGCTTTACCAAAAAGCTCTATCTTGGTCTCATCTGTCCGCAAAACACTTTCTTAGAAGGATTTTGGCTTACTCACTTACTTACATTTTGGTAAACTGCAGTCTAGCTTTTTTATGTCTGTGTCAGCAGTAGGTTCCTCCTGGGTCTCCTGCCATAGCGTTTCATTTCATTCAAATGTCGACGGATAGTTCGCGCTGACACTGCGGAATCCTGAGCCTGCAGAACAGCTTGAATTTCTTGGAACTTGATTGGGGCTGCTTATCCATGATCTGGACTATCCTGCATTGCAACCTTCATCAATATTTCCTCTGCCGTCCACGTCCAGGAAGATTAGCTACAGTGCCATGAGTTGTAAACTTCTTGATTATGTTGTGCACCGTGGACAAAGGAACATCAGGAGATGGATTTGTAACCTTGAGATTGTTGATATTTTTCAACAATTTTGGTTCTCAAGTCCTCAGACAGTTCTCTTCTCTTTCTGTTCTCCAAGCTTAGTGTGGAACACACAGACATACAATGCAAAGATTGAGTCAACTGCTGCCCTTTTTATCTGGTTTCAGGTGTGGTTTTCAAATTGCCCACACCTGTTACTTGCCACAGGTGAGTTTGAACGAGCATCACTTACTTGAAGCAATGCTTTTTACCCACAATTTTGGAAAAGTGCCATCAATTTTGTCTGGCCCATTTTTGAGGTTTTGTGTGAAATGATGACCAATTTACCTTTTTTTCTGTGTTTTTTTTTTTTTTTTTGTGGTGTTCCAATGCACACAAAAGAAATAAACGTGTATAACAAAACATATGTAATCAGAATAATTTTCTGGGAGAAATACTTAATTGGCTGGAACAATTTCAAAGGTGCAAACACTTTCTGCCATGAATGTATATACATTTTTTTTAGCCACTGATTGGTTAAAAGTAATAAGTTGAGGCATATTCCCCTTCCAGCACCCTCTGCCTCACCCTGGATCCTGGTCTGGCCGCTCCGGAGGTGGTTAAGGTAAAGTGGATAATTCCTGCTTCTGCAATTGAAAAAAAAATATATATATTTATTTGATCAATCTCAAATTTCAAGGACAAAAAAATTAATAACCGCTTGGCGTACGCATTTCAAACCCATGCAAAGCCCTTAGTATTGGAGCGCTGCATGGGCTTGAAACGCGTCGGTCAAGTGTTTCTTTTAAACAAAAAACTTGGTCTTTGAAATTTTAGAGTGATCAAATAAATATGTTGCTGATGCTAGAAATATCCACTTTACCTTTTTCTCACCCAAGAAACCGTCCCATACCTTGTCCGCTCTCCACACCCAACAAGCTGCTATTGTTACCTTGAAGTGGGAGCTGATTTATTTTTGTTTTTCTATATTGTTCTGTGTTCTGTTGGTGGTGTTTGCCCCATTCGGAAATCCCAGCATCACTGCAGCCTGTACTTGGGTTTTGCGGTCAGGCGATTAGAAAAGAGCTTGATTGAAGAGACCTCACAGGGCAGATTACGCTGCCGGAGCTGGCAGAACCCTCCGTAGTAATATGCACTGGATTCGTGGGGGCCCTGGAGTATTAGTAAGCCTCCTTTTTATTATATTTAATAAATTCACGGATAAAAAGAATATTTTTTTTTTACTGTCGTGAAAACTCCCATGTGAGTTCCCTGCCCTGCTGAAATTTCTGCATCTGAAAATTTGTTCTATTCATCTGAATCGAGTTGTTTCAGATAAATGGGACAATGCAGAACTTTCTGCAATATAATCCAGAGCAGCAGGTGAACATTGCCTTAGGGCCAATTCCCATACACTGGGTATTGTCACAGAAAGTGTCGCATTTATCGGAAACAGTCCCATTCAAATCAATAGAACCAATTTTCAGTTGCTGCATCAACATCAGCAGCATGGGAATTAGTCCTAAAGATTTTAGTGCCGAACTTTGCACAATTTCACTACATTGGATCATTACCTACGTAGCATTTTGGTATAATTCCAGTATGTTTTTTTGTTGTATTGAGGGTTCTGTGTGGGGCAGCTTTGCATGCAAAAAATCTGCAACATCATACAGTACCAGAAGTTTTCTGCATGGAATTTGACCTGCAGTGCGGAGTTTGATATTCACAACATGTCAATTCTTTTGCTGCAGATTTTGCTCTTTGCACGGCTTATATGTAACTTCTTTTACCCCATGCATTGCAAATTTTGGTGCTGATTTGCTACATGTGCATGTTTGTATATTATTCACAGTACATTGACTTTTACCCATCCGATTGACAACTGTAGTAATGGTTATAGGGTTAGCATGGCTGTTCTCGTCCTGAAGCAGCGCCACTCTTCCATATAGGGTTGTGTGTGGTTATTGCAGTTTAACCACTTTTTTTTTTTTTTCATTTGAATGAACTTGATTTGCATTACCACACTCTGCCTGTAGACTAGAGTGGCGCTGTTTCTGGAAGAAAGCTGCCATACTATAATCTAATACAACCCTATTACCCTATTAATGCTTGCCTTGTGTTTCACCAAATATCATAGTACAAGAATCTCCTAAGCCATAAATGTTACATTATCAGGGCTATTTTGAAGGTGATCAGTTTGTAAATGACATTTTTAGGGCTGTAGTCACATTTACAACCAGCCTTCTTTAACGTCTGTATCTGTTCTATATTTTACAAAAAATGTGGTTAGAGCTTGTGAAATTTATCATAAATTACCCATCTAAATCTGTTATTTGTGACAGCGATAAAATGACGTGTCAGATAATAATGTGAGATGAGTCTTTGACAACCGCGGTAGATCTTAAGAGTCTGTGGACATGCTGCGGTTTTGTCAAGTTTTGGTTGCTTTTTCTTTCTGCACAGATTTGTCAGAAAACCTGAAGGATTTTCTATTGCCAGCAAAGTGATTGATTCCTGAAGTGTCATGCAGGTTGCTTATTTTTTCTTTGCAGATTTAAAAATCTGAAATAAAAATCGAACTGGAATAAGTTGGTGTGTAGGTGACGCGCCCCTGGGCCTGTGTCGCGCTGCGGTGCGCACGCGGGAGCTTACCCGGAGCCGGATCCGTGGAGGGTTGTAATCTCGTGGCGGTGACCCGGTCCGTGCCCAGGGAGTCAAACTAGACGGCAGTCTATTAGTAGTAAATAGTTGATGACTACGCCACCCGTTGAGTGCAGCCAGGAAGCTGCTGCTGCAGGGCAGACCGCTGAGGCCGGTGGTAGGATTGTGCAGCGTGATAGTATAACCCCCAACGGGAGGGGTATGGCCTCAGGGCAGCCGACGTGGATGATGGGGGTAGCAGGAACCACCCAGAGACGGTACGGTGTAGTTCAGGGTCTTTACTTTTAACAACGACAGACCCTCCCGGAGTACTTGCTAGCAAACGGGGCCTGGTCAGTCTTTGAGCAGATGGGATCTCCCCTGGCCAGGCGTAGTTGTAGGCCTCCCAAACTGACTGTACTCTTCTGGCTACCTTGCTAGAAGCTGATGTAAGTAGCCCACGTCCCTGAGTGTACCGTGTGATGCTCACCCGTATGGCCGGTGACTCGGGGCCTTCTAATGGCTTCCGCTCCACGATGGCGGTGCTGGTCCCACGCGTGTGACCGTGCCTTCGGGCTTCTGGGCCAGAGGACCTGAAATCCCCTCCCCGACGGATTCTGCTGCTGGGTAGGAGTTAGTCCCCACAGCCTCGGACTCCGGGTCCGGTAAAGAATCTTCTTAGTCAGGGCGAGCTCTGTAGCTGCCAGCCCCTGACTCCTAGTAACTCTGCTGTTTCCTATGCTGCTTCTCTTCTCCACTCTCCTTGTCTGACTCACCCTGCCTCAGCCCCGGGTTTATACAGGGGAAGTTCTTCCCCTCCCAAGACTGGGCAGGAGGTGTGGCATGCACAGGATCCCTGACCAAAGGACCTCCCACCTGCTCTCAGACATAACATTACATTACTGTGGAAAACCAGACCCCTGGGGTGCCACATTCCCCCCTAGTGAAATTTAGTACTCCGGGACTAAACACATTTAGAAAAACATAACAAAGTATAACAATAACAATACTATAAGAAAAACACATAAGATGGTTGCGGCGTGTCCGCAACCGGGTGCAGTCTTTGAAGAAAAGCAAAGGTGTCCATTTCACCAACACAGGGAGACGTAACCAGGTAGGGGTCTGTCCTACCCCGAGTCCTTAACAGTCTCTAGTCCATCCTGGGTTACGCTCCAACTATATACAAGGATTCCCGGTAAATCCACCAAGGTTTCCTAAAAACAACTGGAAACACAAAATTATTCACAAGCAACAATACACAGAAAAACATAAATAAAACAATTTATACACTTTAAATTCTCCAGCGTGCGGGTAACTGGCCTCTAGTGGCCCGAGTGGACCTACGGAGCTGACTGTCTGGCCCTGAACTACAGGGTGTAGGAGCTGTCAAGGGTAAACTGGGCAGCTGTCTACCGGCTCTTTGTCTCACTAGGGGTACGGCAGGCTCACTATAAGCAGAGGGTTGATTCTCCTGTTCTGCTTGTGTGGAGTCTTCTGCCTCCTGGACCGGCTGTTCTTCCAGCTCTACCCGTTGCTCCGTAGGTTCTTGGGATGATGGTTGGAGGAAGGTGAGTACGGGTACCACAACTGCACCATTGACTTGAGTCCAAGACTGAGGGAAGTCCCCGAGCACGGTACTAACCATATCTTCCCTTTCTTCCACGGGTCGATGGTCTTCTTGTTCCTCTTCAGGGTTCCTCAGTTGTTCGGGACACTTCTTCAGGTGGTCCCGGGATACAATGGCTGTGGTTTCCCCTCCGTCTTTACTGATGGTACAGACCTTCGGGTTCTCGTGTCTTGAGGGCAGTACGGTGTACGGGTCCTCCTCCCACTGGTCATCCAACTTGTGGAGCCGTCTTTTCCTCTTCAAGACCTGCTCTCCGGGTACCAGGGGAACAGAGGGAGCATACTGGTTGTAAGTCTTCTCTTGTCTTTCCCTAGCCTGACAGAGACTTCGCTCCACGCTCTCTTGTACTCTCCGGTACTGCTGCTGCCTCTCTGTGTCCCAGTCTGTTTCTGGTGAAGTGTCCTCAGGTGTCAGGACTCCCATTTCCAGGTCAACAGGTAACTTACCAGGTCTCGCCCTCATTAGGTAAGCCGGGGTACAGTTGGTGGAACCTACCGGGATGTGGTTGTATAGGTCCACCAGATCGGGCAACTTCTCAGGCCACAGACTGCGTTCTTCCAGGGGCAATGTTTTTAGCAGATCCATTACCACCTGGTTCATTTTTTCACAAAGTCCATTAGTTTGCGGATGGTAGGGTGTCGTCCTTATCTTCCGGCAGCCATACAAATTGCAGAATTCCTGGAAGACCTCCGCTTCAAAGGCAGGTCCCTGGTCCGTCAGCACTTGGTCCGGGTACCCGTGTGGACGGCAGAAGTGCTGCTGGAAGGCTCTAGCTGCTGTTTGAGCCGTTAAGTCCTTGACGGGGACGACAACCAAGAACCGGGAGTAATGATCCACGATGGTTAACGCGTAGACGTAGCCACTTCTGCTTGGGGTCAGTTTTACATGATCCAAGGCTACCAGTTCCAACGGTTGCCGGGTGACGATGGACTGCAGGGGAGTCTTCTGGCTGGCCCGGTCCTTCCTTCTCAGATTGCACGGGCCACAGTCTCTGCACCACTTCTCGATGGTTCCCCTCATGCCTACCCAGTGGAACCGCTCGCGCAGCAGGAACTCCAGCTTTTTCCACCCGAAGTGTCCAGCTCCGTCGTGGTATGCCTCCATCACCATGGCTGCGTCTCTTCGTGGCACCACTACTTGCCAGAGTAGTTCATGCGTCCGGGAGTTGACCATTCTGCGGCACAACTTCCCCTTGTAAAGGAATAGTCGACTCTTCTCCGCCCATAGTTGTTTGGCTTCCTCCGGAGCGTCTGGTTCAAGTCGAGCCTCCGGCCGAGTCAGCATCTCCTTCACCAGTCGGACGGCAGGGTCGCTGTCTTGCGTTTCCGCCCAGTTGTAGTGGGGTAAGGGGTTCAACGTAGCAGCCTGTTTACCCCTTACCCGGTGGGAATACTGGATAGTCCCATGACGGTGGAACGCAGGGAGTTCAACTTCTTCCAGTCCCTCCGGATCTTCTCCTTCGTCCGGCAGGTTGGGCATCCTGGACAGGGCATCCGCGTTAGTATTGGAGCGTCCTGCCCGGTATTTGATTGTGAACTCGTAGTTGGACAGACGGGCCATCCACCTCTGCTCCAGGGCACCGAGTCTTGCCGTGTCCAGGTGTATCAACGGGTTGTTATCCGTGTATACGGTGAACCGGGAAGAAGCGAGGTAATGCCTAAAGCGCTCGGTGACTGCCCATACCACGGCCAGGAACTCTAGCTTAAATGAGCTGTAATTCTCGGGGTTCCTTTCGGTGGGTCGCAGTTTTCGGCTGGCATAGGAGATCACTCGTTCTCTCCCCTGCTGAATCTGGGATAGTACGGCTCCTAGCCCGATGTTACTGGCGTCGGTGTAGAGGATGAAGGGCTGGCTATAGTCTGGGTACGCCAAGATTTCATCCCCCGTGAGGGCCATCTTCAGCTGGCGGAAGGACTCTTCTTCTAGCTCTTCCCATTTGAAGGGCGGCTTCTGGTTCTTGGCCTTCCGGGACTGGCCTATCAGGAGGTCCTGCATAGGCGCTGCCTTTTTGGTGAAACCGGGAATAAACCTTCGGTAGTAGCCTACCAACCCTAGGAACTGCCGCACTTCTTTTACGCTGGAGGGGCTTGGCCATCCCTTAATTGCGGTGATCTTATCGGGGTCGGGAGCCACTCCGTCAGCGCTCACCACGTGTCCCAGGTATTGCACCTTTGGTTTCAGGAGGTGACACTTGGAGGGTTTCACCTTTAGGCCGTAACTCGCCAGAGCTTCGAACACCTCCGCCAGGTGTTTCAGGTGGTCCTCATAAGTTTTGGAGTATACGATGACATCGTCCAGGTACAACAGGACCGTCTCGAAGTTTCTGTGGCCCAGACAGCACTCCATTAATCGTTGGAAGGTTCCTGGGGCGTTGCAGAGTCCGAACGGCATGCAGGTGAACTCACTAAGTCCCATCGGGGTGGTGAATGCGGTCTTCTCCCGGTCCGCCTCTGCTACAGGAACCTGCCAGTACCCGCTAGTGAGATCCAAGGTAGAGAAGAAGTTAGCAGATCTTAAAGCAGCCAATGACTCCTCTATCCTTGGTAAGGGGTACGCATCCTTGTGTGTGATACGGTTGATTTTCCGGTAATCTACACACATCCTCATGGTGTTGTCTTTCTTTTTGACTAAAACTAGTGGGGCTGCCCAGGGGCTACAGCTATCCCGGATTACCCCAGCCTCCTTCATGTCTCTAAGCATCCCCTTGGCGTGTTGGTAATGTGCAGGGGGTACGGGTCGATACCTCTCTTTTATGGGAGGATGATCTCCCGTGGGGATGCGGTGTTCTACCCCCTTGACTCGCCCGAAGTCTAACGGGTGTTTACTAAACACTCTCTCATACTCTTGAACCACCCGATAGACTCCTTGTTTCTGATGTGAGGGAGTGGAATCAGTACCCAAATGTAGTTGCTGACACCAGTCCTCCATGTCTTTCTTAGAGCCGTTACCTTCCTCCGGGTGAGATGGAGGCAAGGGTTCCACAGATTGTATAGAATTTTGATTAGTGGTATATAATTTGGCTAGCGTGGCATACCGGGGCAGGTACACTTCCCTCTCCCCGATATTTATTATGCGAATGGGCACCCTCCCATGGCGTACATTGACCACCCCCCGTGCTGTCAAAATGGTGGGCCTACTGTCTGAGTAAACTGGTTCTACCATTGCCTGGTAATCTCTTCCTCTCAGACCAATAGCTGCCCGGCACCAAATCATCATTTCACTTTTTGGGGGCATGGCAATAGGAAAAGGGTCACACATTCTTACGCTACCAATCTCACCGCCGGAGAGTTCCACTTGTTGCCGTTGCATCAGTGCCCGGATCTCTTTCTGGAGCACCCGCTGCTCGCCGGAGCTGGCGTTCTTGGCAACCTGCTGTAAAAGGAAAATCACCTCTGCAAGACAATTTTCAATTACGTTAGTTCCTAGAGTTATTTTTGGGTGACTCTCATGTTTATCAATATCTACAATGATCAGTCCCTGTGCGGCCAGTTCGACTCTACCGATTTTGAGGGCCACCTCCTTAAATCCGATCTGTGGCACGGGCTGGCCATTGCTGGCGATGATACTCAAGTCGTCGTCAGGGTAGTGGGTAATATCCGAGTCATTCCAGTACTGCTTGAAGAGCACGTACGGGATGGTGGTGACCTGTGACCCGGTATCCAGTAGGGCACTCATGGGAATGCCATCCAGTACCACAGGCAAGACTGGACGTCCTCCCACATATCTGTCGCGCCAGTTCGATGGGCCTGGTGATCTTTTTCCTGGGGGTTGGCCCTCTACCCCAGGTTGTGCCCGTTTAAAGAACAGTACCTTTCCATATGTCCGGGTTGATTGCAGCGGCGGCAGATGGGTCGTCCGTCCTCGCTGTATCGGTCACTGGGTCTTCCTCTGGCCGGTGGGGTCCTCCTTGGTCGACGCCACGGGATGTCCTCCGGTCCGGATGCCAGCTGGATCTTCCCTGGGGTGGAAACCTGTAAAGACTGCACAGTTCGGGTTAGCGCAGCAACGCTCTTAGCTAGCTCTTGGACCTGATGGTGTAGGTCTGGAGCCGGGTCATTGTCCAAAGCCTGCGCATCAGCTCCCACAGGCCCTGCTGACAAGGGCGCCGCCTCCTGGTAGTAAGTGGTAGTGGGGCGTCTGTGGGTCACAACGCCACCTGGTGCCGGTTCTCGGAGCACCCGGATGGCTCTGTCCTTGAACTGTGCAAAGTCCAGATGGGGATCCTGTAAGGCCATTGCCCGCAACTGGGTTCGGTGGGCATTGCAATATAAACCCTCTATAAATTGTTCAGTCAACAGCCTGTCCTCGTTTCCCACCCCATCAGGGTCGGTCTGCTTTATGGCCCTCAGGGCCTCTTGTAGGTTTAGTGCATAGTCCCTTATACTCTCATGCGCTCGCTGCTTGCACCCGTAGAATCTAAGCTTAATCTCGGCTGAGGTGCGGGTATCAAAGGTGTCCTTCAGCCGGGTTAGTATCCCTGCGACAGTCTTCCTCCCAGGTGGCCAGGATTTTACTTCCCTTTTGGCTGCCCCTGTTAGTTGGGCCACCAGGATGCTCACTTTTTGCTCTTCTGTGAGGGGGTACACCTGGAAGAGGCTATCCAGCTTTTCTCTAAAGTCATGCAGGGTATGTGACTCCCCTGAGTACTGGGGTAGCCAAGCTGCTCCCGGGATATAGGGCATGGTGAAGGGCATAACTGCAGCAGCGGTAGCGCTGGCGGGGGTTGGGGCAGTGAAGCTCTCCTCCGTATCCGACATCTTCCTCCCCCCTAGTGGACCGTGGCCTACCTTGCGATGATCCTCTTCCGTAGGCCGCGGCTCCGCAGTGGATCGTCAGGGTTGAGGACCTTCCGTCGCGCTCCTGTGACGTCGGCGTCTGCTGGGCTCCTTCCAGGACCTTACGCAACGTCCGGACGTGAGGCGGGGCTTCAGTTCTCGCGCGCTTTCGGAGTCCACGCCCCTCTTCTTCCCGCGCGGCGTCCTCAAGATGGCGTCCAATGGCGGGAAAACTCCACGGATGGCGGGAAGAAGGTCGAAGATGGCGCCGGATGGCGGGAAAACTTCGCGGATGGCGGGAAGAAGGTAGAAGATGGCGCCGGATGGCGGGAAACCTCCACGGATAGCGGGAATCTTCACCACTGGTAAGTTTGAACAGTCTTTGCTTTTCAGGCACGCAGTACCCGGTGGTTGCGGGCACGAAATCCTGCCGACTACGCCAAAGTTGACGCGCCCCTGGGCCTGTGTCGCGCTGCGGTGCGCACGCGGGAGCTTACCCGGAGCCGGATCCGTGGAGGGTTGTAATCTCGTGGCGGTGACCCGGTCCGTGCCCAGGGAGTCAAACTAGACGGCAGTCTATTAGTAGTAAATAGTTGATGACTACGCCACCCGTTGAGTGCAGCCAGGAAGCTGCTGCTGCAGGGCAGACCGCTGAGGCCGGTGGTAGGATTGTGCAGCGTGATAGTATAACCCCCAACGGGAGGGGTATGGCCTCAGGGCAGCCGACGTGGATGATGGGGGTAGCAGGAACCACCCAGAGACGGTACGGTGTAGTTCAGGGTCTTTACTGGTAACAACGACAGACCCTCCCGGAGTACTTGCTAGCAAACGGGGCCTGGTCAGTCTTTGAGCAGATGGGATCTCCCCTGGCCAGGCGTAGTTGTAGGCCTCCCAAACTGACTGTACTCTTCTGGCTACCTTGCTAGAAGCTGATGTAAGTAGCCCACGTCCCTGAGTGTACCGTGTGGTGCTCACCCGTATGGCCGGTGACTCGGGGCCTTCTAATGGCTTCCGCTCCACGATGGCGGTGCTGGTCCCACGCGTGTGACCGTGCCTTCGGGCTTCTGGGCCAGAGGACCTGAAATCCCCTCCCCGACGGATTCTGCTGCTGGGTAGGAGTTAGTCCCCACAGCCTCGGACTCCGGGTCCGGTAAAGAATCTTCTTAGTCAGGGCGAGCTCTGTAGCTGCCAGCCCCTGACTCCTAGTAACTCTGCTGTTTCCTATGCTGCTTCTCTTCTCCACTCTCCTTGTCTGACTCACCCTGCCTCAGCCCCGGGTTTATACAGGGGAAGTTCTTCCCCTCCCAAGACTGGGCAGGAGGTGTGGCATGCACAGGATCCCTGACCAAAGGACCTCCCACCTGCTCTCAGACATAACATTACATTACTGTGGAAAACCAGACCCCTGGGGTGCCACATTGGCGCATGTTCACACTGGCCATTAAACCCAAGATAAAAGCGTAATAAGCAAATACCCTGCAGTAAATAAATAGCAATAATGCTTGAAAATAACATAGGGTGCTTAGTTAGCATAATTTTGATAAAAAAAAAAATGTAAAAGCTATCCCACCACGTCACGGTGACCCTATTTTGGTGGTCCTAACCTCTAGTATTAAAACCTTACCATTTTTCAAGTGACGTGATAAGGGCTGAGAAGGACTGAGACCCCGACTAATGGACACCAGGCATGGGGAACTACGTGAATGTAATGTCCAGCTCAAAGATAAGGAAGTCCATGCCCTTATTTGCACAGAGTGCAAAAAAACTGAAACAAAAATCCTAAAGAGATGAACTGAATGGAATATACACACTGGGCACTAAACAGATAAAACCCAAGATAAAAACATAATAAGCAAATACCCTGCAGTAAATAAATAAATGGCAATAGTACATGAAAATCTACTTAGTTAACATAATTAAGAGGTTAGGACCATCCTGAATAGGGTCACCGTGACGTGGTGTGATGGCTTATACGACATCAATACTAAAGGAGATGTTAGAAAGTATCATAGTGTTGGTTGTATTTTTGGCATACTGCATTTTTAGCTGAGCAGTAGCTGCCTGGTATATAATTTTTAGTATGTCGATAGGACAATACTGAACTTTAATTTTCCTCCTTGACTTTTTGTTCCCATCCCCACATTTCAGTACACCTAAATGCTGATTACTTTTCTCTTAAGATGTGTATATTCTCCGGTATATTTGAGATGTCTGATGTTTCCTAGATCTCCAGAATTAACATAATTTGTAGTTTGGTGTTTATTTGCAGCCGTTGGCTCTTAACCAGCAACGAAGGCAGTGAAACTGTACATGGATAATTAAATTGTAAATGGTAATGTGTAACGCCGCTAACAATAAATAGCTGATGACGGGAATGATTTCCCTCTTGTCTTTTTACTTCCTGCAGCGAGCACCTGACTGCACAAACTCCTCCACATCCCACATTACCGATCTCACTTGTGGGATTTCTGAATTTCATGGAAATGGGCTTAATCACTTCTAATATAGCAAGGGCTTTGGCATCAGTGAGCTCAGTCACAATCAGGACAACCAGTGTTGGTATAAGTTTTATTCAATGTAAAGTATTTATCCTGATATATTAGACGGGGTTGGCATAAAACGATCACCTATGTACATCCACTCCCCAAATCCCACCCGTGAAAAAATGGAAGAATAACCCTCAAAACCGACCCCTACAGGAATAACAAAACCCTATGTAGTTCAAGTCTCTCTCCATAGTGAAGGGGAACTGGCTTAATTGGGTTATTCTCAAGTTTTTTTGAATGGGTAACATTACTAAGGCTTGCAAAAGCCCACAAGTAACATCGATTCTTGGGGCCCACTGTTCAGCTACATTCAAAAATAACCTGACCCTAGTACACAAATTTAGTTTCGTTTCCATGTAATATTAATTTGGCCGGGCTTGTTTAATGAATGATTAGATGATACCTTTTTTCTGCAAATTGTGAATCAAGTGTAATAGCACTGCTCATCAGCACTCCTTCACAGGAGCGGCCTACCGGAGGATTTTCCAGCTCACCTGTGCTCCTGTCCGAGCTTGCTGCGAAGTGCTTGGTAATACAAGAAACTTCGGAATTTGCCGTACTTACAAATCTTGTCTGTTCACAAGTACGGAGGGCTTTTTAATGTTTACTGCTCGTTGCTTAGAGTGCAGAGGTGGCATATAACTTATCAGCAGTGGCTGGTCTCCTAGGCAAGGAGTGCAGTGCTTACAAGCCATTTTCTATGGAGCTTGTAAACTTCTCTAAAGCTAGCTGGATCCATCCAGCTTCAATGCACATGTTCTCCTTTGATGCTGCCTCATATAGCATATTGGAGAATGTGCCATCATTCCTTTGGTATGAACTGTCAATCAGTGCAAGAACCTGGGAGGATGGCGAGTAGTGTACTCCTGAGAATTAAAGAAGCACTCCTCCTCCTCCTCCTATCAAGTTTTTTATCTTAATACATTGCAGTCATCATATTATATAGCACTGTGTACTTACAATTGCTCATTTTCCCTTTCTACCCAGTTAATTCTTCTCTTTTCCATTAGGTCTATGACATCACAAGATTAAAAACTGACCAGCCGAATCCTTCTAAGCTCTATGTAGAAACAGGAGGTCAATTTTCCCTGCCTGAGTATAGGCATATAGTAAATCTCTTAATTGGGTTATCAAATCTCAGACCACATACCTTATGTAATATGAGCTGCGGCAGTGATCAGTTGATTGCACTTGAGGAACTTACTGTCAGCTGCCCATTTTTCACTTCAGCGGCCACTACAGGGCAAATTCAGTATTACAAGTAGCCATGGTATTACCGACAACACAGCTGTGTCCAACACAAAGGGAGCCTGTGCCGAGAATCCTTTCTCATTGACTTCTAGATTTCCTGCTTGGGAAAATAATATGGGTTTTTCAGGATCTGACGACCTCATTTTTATTGCATTTGCTCCTACAATGTGAAGATATAGAATTCCTAAGCCAACCGGATGGAGGATCCGCAGCAGTTTCGCATCACAAGACAATTGCTTCTAGTTTTTACATAGCTGTGCCTTGAATTCATGCATGTACGTATTAATGGAGAGCTGACTACTTGGGTTCAAATTTTACCAAGGACATCTGCAAGGAGTTTGTATGTTCTCCCCCTGTTTGCCTGGGTTTCCTCCGGGTTCTCCAGTTTCCTCTCACACTCCAGACACACGGATAGGGAATGTAAATTGTGAGCCCCAATGGGGACAGTGACGATAATGTATGTAAAGCGCTGCACTATATAAGTAAAATAAAAATCAATTCGCATGTCAGTGGTTTTCCACATCCACAAGACAATGGACCATCAGCACTGTCCCCATTGAGGCTCACAATCTAGATTCCCTATCAGTATGTCTTTGGAGTGTGGGAGGAAACCGGAGAACCCGGAGGAAACCCACGCAAACACGGGGAGACCCTACAAACTCCTTGCAGATGTTGTCCTTGGTGGGATTTGAACCCAGGACCCCAGCGCTGCAAAGTGCTAACCACTGAGCCACCATACAGTGCTAACTACTGAGCCACGGTGCTGCCCATTGAATTGGCAGTTTTTGCAGTGATGCAAGATAGAGAAGCTCCACTATTTAGAGCATTGTTTTTAATATACCACAGAACAAAGCGCACCGCCACTATGCATCTTAAATAAAGAGAGAATGGTGATCACTTTGCTCTACTAATCTTGACTCTTCTTCTACATGTTTGTTCGTGCTGTGAGTGAGAGTGGTTCGTCCAGTGTATTTCTGGCCATTAGTCCCACGTGCTCGCAGCAGTATTAGATGTGTATTTAATATTCCCCAGAAATCACACGTGAGTGCCCCTTAGTTTTGTTTTCTTCTCCTTGGATCCTAAACTTCGTTTCCCTTGCACAGCTGTGAATTCCCCAGTGTGTGCTGGCGAAGGATTTGACAAATGCTGCTAATATCACCTCTTGATCTACCAATGCTCTGAGTTTGGTCCTCGGGTCTTGATGAGTAATTGCTGTTGTTCTACTCCAATGACTGAATTAAGTTGCCCTGTTATAAAGGGTTCATACTACAGTGATTTCAGGCGAGGCGGCTCGTGGCCATGTCCCTGTGGACAGTGACCTTTTGCAGGGTATCTTTCTACTTCCAGATAAAACGGCCTAAATTGTTTTCTATTGACTGAGGCGTCTTACTTTATCTGGTAAAGGTATTGCACGTGGCCGAGAAACTGCTCAACATTCATTTACTAGTGGCTAAAGACGATTCCTTTCTTTCCCCCCTTTATACTAATGATCATTAATTAAGATCACACTTGTCCATTTTTGAACCATCTTACGTTCTGCTTTTTGATGGGGTCGCTTCTAAAATTAAGCGGGAGATCCCTTTTTTGTCTTCCACCTAGTGGATACTTTCAATATATTTTCAGGAAGCTTTTCCAGCATATGCACTAAATGTAAAGCTCTGTTACCGTGTGCACAAAGGTTTTCTGTTGGAAACACTATGTATCATTGAAGGAAATCCAACTTTTGGGACCACCATGACTCCCAAGAAGAGCTGGGAGGACACTATTTAAACCCATAAATGTAGCCCCGACTTCTTATGTACTATGGATACCTGCTAAATAGGACAATCTTTACTCATGTGCCCTCTGTGGAGTAAGAGCATAGGCTTCCACACAAATCATAATAATAGTTCTATTTATATTGCGCCAACATATTCCATAGCACTTTACAATTAAGCAGGGACATGTACAAACAATAAAATGTATCACATTTCAACAGTTACCGGAGGAGTGAGAGCTCTGATTGCAAGATTACAATCTATAAAGTCTCCATCTTCTCCATTCTGTTAGTCTCTAAAAATAACACTGCACTCAAATGTCATCCAAGTGCAGTCCATTTTTTTTTTTTTTCCACAGGCTCATTGACTTGCATGGCCGAGTGCGTTACAATTTTCAGTTGCAAATTGGGCAGACTCTGTCTATGAGGCACTGACTCATAGAATGACATTGGTCTGAGTCCGATCCGAAAATACGGTGGTCCACACGAGCCCAAAGAGTTAAACTCCCTTTCTGAATGAGCTCACTGATGGATTACAATGCAGCAATCTGCAAAATTTGTAATTACACCATACTGCCAAAATGATTTTTAGCCCAAAAGCCATGCATTTAGAAAAAAAACTGAGATCCATACTCTTTATATGGGTTGTTCAACCCCATGATTTTTATTTTTTTTTTTTAAATAAAGGTGAAATATCTTACCAATCTACTGCTGTTAATTCTCTGGTCCCTAGTGGATCTCTGTTCACGTGACTGCAGTGATAGTGTCTGCAACACGTGACCGCTGTAGTGGTGGCGCGTTAACACAGGATACTATCAGTCAATGGCTGCAGCGGTCACATGAGTAGGCACATCATAGCTGGAGCTGGGTGGAAAGGCCAGAAGGAAACATGAAAGTTCTGACCACTTTTGTTGCTATATACCATTGTAAGCTGCTTTCATAAAATATAATTTGGTTGGACAATCCCTTTAACAGCTGATTAGTAAGGGCTCTTTTATATAAGATGCTATCAAAAATCATACAAACAATGTAGTGTTGGACTGGGGGGGGCCAAGGACCCACCAGTAACCCCAGGGCCCCACTTTTCAGCTACATGTAAAGGTGACATTATCCTCAATCACAAATTTATATAACAATGAACTGGGTAGACTGTAAATTAATAAGATGCCGCCTTTGTCTGTACATAGTGATTCATGTATATTATGTCAAGCACTGCTTATATAAGAGGGTGGTGGGGCCCACCAGAGGATTCTCCTGTTCTCCTGTCGGCCAGTCCAAGCCCGAACCCATGTAATTCTTCTTGCAACGTTTCAGATGAATAGTAATAGAATTGTATTTAGTGCTAAAGTTTTCACTTTACCCTGCAATGGTAGGTTCTCCAGAATGACTTGCTTGCTACGATCAGCTCTACAAACACTCTGTGCTGCTGTAAGCAGGCTAAGGATCAGACTAGGAGTCTATTCGGAATGGAGAAAATGTTTTTTTTCATCATAGAACAAATAAACTAATGTGTAGTAAATATATTTATTAGTCAATAATTGTTAACAGATTGAATCACTACTGTAATCCAGGTGTATGCTTACTTCCTCAGCTCCCAGATAAACTACTTAGAACTTGAGATGGCCACTTATGTGATCACCAATGCCGGTGGGCTTGGTAGCTGCTTTTCACATTGATAATTAATGTGTACAAATAGCTGCTAATTGCATGTCCCAGAAATGATTTATGAGGAGGCAAGGGGCATAAAAGGACAAAATGTCACTTCCTCCAGAACATCTACCACCATACAATGGTATCGGCACAGCTGTGAGATGGGACATGATTAATGGATGCTGGGTAAATGCAGTCGTAGGAGGAAGGTCCGCTCTTCATGACACCGTTGTAGGGGTAGGAAGTAGCGTAGGAGGATGATCACTATGAGCAGTACTGTATTAGCTGGAATAGTTGACCATATTCTCATTGGTAACATTTGTGGGTTTTTTTCCGGATTATATAATATGTAAAAACCTGGTAAAATAGTTTATTTTGGGGCCATCTAAACATTTATCCCTTTTTCCAAGATACAAACTGTACCATTTTTATGCCCTTTTATTTTTTGAAGGTGATCAGAAAAATACCTTTTTTTTTTTTTTTTTTTAAATCTAATTTTTTATATCACTTTTTTTTGTTACTTTTTACGGCATAAAAGAATAATCTGAAATTTTGCAACTTTCATATTAGCCACTAGGTGTAATACTAGATTTAAAGTTTCTGTTCTCCACAGAAGACTTTTTCAGCAGTTTCGTTATCAACACAGGCAGGATTTCAAAGACATGACACCTTTATATTCAGCAGATAACACCGGATCCACCATTCACAATAGGATCCATCACAAATCAACACCATTCACAATAGGATCCATCACAAATCAACACCATTCACAATAGGATCCATCACAAATCAACACCATTCACAATAGGATCCATCACAAATCACTTTCCCCCTCACCCCTTTCCTGCAAACTGACCTTTTTCTCGATGAGTGGATGTTTAGATAATGCTTCTATACTCCGTCACAGAGACATTAGCAGCAATAAACTGACTCAGAACCTAACAGGACTCTTAATATTAGATCTTGTGACAAGTGTGAAAATTGCTAGATTATTTTTTTAAATAGTAGCATGAAAAATAAATTAAAAAAATAGCTTAAAAACCCAATTTAAACAATAATTTCCTGAGATCTCTACATTAAACTGATGCACGATTTTATACATAGTGCAAGACCTAAAGGAGTGTGCAAGGACTTTTTGTGTCTATAATCACTGTCCTATATAATTGGAGGTGCACTTGGAGGGAAGGGGCTTTACCATGGATTGTATTCCATCTTGCATTGAAAATTTAATGAGTTTTGCCTCCTTAACGCAATAGAATAATGCGTGCAAAATGTAAGTGAGCAGAATGCCATATAAAGTCCCTCTTGCGAGATAAATGCTAATTATCGCTCATATGTGGGCGACTTAAAGAGGACTGGTCACATGTTAAAAACAAATTACATGAAATACCTTGTAAAATTCCCTGAGCTGCCCTGATTCTCCCATTCTTTTCCATTTTGTGATGCGTCCTTCTGTTGCAGAGATATTCACATTTGTTGATTTTGGAGCGCAGTATGAGAAATCTCTGCTTTGCAGTCCAACTGTTTGTGTCCTCAGTCTACTTTGGGGTTGTGCTTTTACCCCTCCTTCCTAGAGGTTGCCAGTCACAGCAGTGTCTGGAAGGAATATTAAATGTGCACGCCTCAGAGAAGACACTGAATAAATGATCAGTTGGAATGCAAAGCAGAGATTTCACATAGTGCGCTCCAAAAGCAACAAATGTGAATATCTCTGCAATGGAGCGACGCCTCGCAAAACGGAAAAGAGCGGCAGAATTGGGAAAGCTCAGGGATTTCAACAAGGTATTTAACTCAATTTTTTTGATCAAGTGACAGGTCCTCTTTAAATGTATAGTATTTTTTCTTATTTTGCACTATTATATTCCACAGCACTTTACAGACATTATCATAGTTGGATACCGTTATCTTCTTGTACTTACTGTCTGTTTTATTTGTCTTACAGCTTTTAGAATTTGACAAAGAGTTATCACTCTTTAAAGACAAATTGTATGAACTGGACATCACTTTTCCTCCCAGGTAAGTAATTTATGTCATTGCTGGTGCTCTCATAGTTCAGGTGTAAGTGAAGGGACACGTGAATGCTTGTGATCTGTCAATATATAGTGAATCCCCTTATTACAAAAAGCTGCTGAAGAACCTCTTTGTAAAGAGAAGAGAGGATCTGTCTGCAAGTGACTGTCCCTTCACATCATAACTTGACAGATAAAGTTCTGCTGAAGACTATCGGGACACTCTGTATTTGTTTTGTTTTTTGGCTGTTAATAACCTAGTACATGTATGAGGAAATGGCCTGGATGGTGTAATTGCCTTACTTTGACACTCTGAATGTACACAACTAGAGGACCCACTTAAAGGGATTGTCCTACCAAGTACATTTTAATCAATTGATCTTGGAATAATAATAAGTTCCACAATTGGATGTATTTAAAACAAAAAAAAAAGATGTTCCTGTGCTGAGATAATTTTATAACTTTGTCCATGCTGTGTACTGTTCTTTCCTGCGTCTGACCTTGTGCAGAGCTGCACCAGTTCATGGTCAGCACATACCTGTCACGCAAGGTGTGGGAAAGACTAAGCGCCGCACAAAGGGAAGCGGGAGAGGCAGCTCAAACACTAGGGAAAGGGGGAGTGGAGACTCCTAGGCAGATCTAATATCACCCTGCCTACCCTACCATCTCTATATAGGTTCCACACCTATCGCCGAGCAGGACCCTAAACCCTTTATATCCCTAGAGCTTGGCCCTAGATAGGGAGGGTGAATGGTGAGCACTGGTCAGGCCCCACTAGAAACTAAAGACAACAAGGTAGACAAACAAAGGTACACTTAGCTTGAGCAGACACCAGAGGGGAAACGCCAACTGTCCTCCAAGGGCACCAGAGAAGAAGTCAGCCAACAGCTAGTGCTCCAAGCCTGCACAAAGGTAAATAGAAGTGTCACCGGCAGTTTCCTGCAGCAAACTGAGTTTTTAACTCCCCTGCAAGGGTGTGTTAATTAGCAGCAGGAATGAGGTCGCCCCTGGGTCTTAAAGGAAGAAAGATTAAGAAGGTGTCTGCAATGCCAAGCACAGTGACTTTCTACAGCCAGATCCAGAGAGACTGTCTATAACACCTGACACACCCGTGACAATACCACAGCTTCTGACCAGGGGAGGGAGCATAAGTTACTTATGAATGAGGATACATATGAAACAACAGAGACTCGCAACTACTGCTTTCTGGGGAAGCACTTTTCTCTACCTGGCGCACCAGGAATGAGTGTTTCTACAGCGTCTCCAGCCCTCTTAGCTGATTATATATCAAGTTAGTGATGTAAGCGCTTCATTGGTCACTGGTCTCGTATGTCACTGGTCATGTGGCAAAGACACTCACTCCTGTGATAAAACAGGCAGAGCAGTGTGTCGCCTCAGAAAGCAGCAGCCATGAGTCCCTGCTGTTTTGTCTGTATGCTCACTTCACATAAATGATTTGGGCCTCCCTCCCTGGCCAGGATCAGTGATATGTGCTAACCATGAACTCCGGAGCAGCTCTGCGCGGTCAGACACCGCCATAACAGAGGACATTGCAGGGGCAAATTCATAAGATTATCTCGGTGCAGGAACTTTTCTAATCCAATTCTGGAACTTCTTATTCTAATATAAATTAATTAAAATGTACTTTGTGTGTGGCACAACCCCTTTAAGGTCTTATTTAAATGTCTGTGTTTTTCATGGATAGAACACGTTTCCTGTAAAGTCTGTCTCTGTTCAGTTATGTTTTTGTGGACCAAGTGTTCACACAAAAAAGAGAGATGTCTGTTTTTGATCCGATTCATCAAAATCCCTCAAGTCTGTTTCTATCTCTGTGAACACAGATGTCATCATTGACGATTTAATAAGTTAGGAAACCATCATTTATTTATTTTATTTTTGCATTAAAGAAAAACTGATGAAACATTGATGGTAAAACTGACAGATTAACATAACACTTCTGAAAATCTGTTCCAAAAGACTGATTGAAATCTGTATGCAGAAAAAAAGGAATGTGTGAATGAGGTCAAACTCTTTTAACCATAAACGATCTTATGCTGGATCCGATTTTAATCTTTTTTTTTTTTAATGAATGTCCAGTTTTTTTTTCCATCCGTTAATAAATAATGGAAGCTTCCCAAGCAACCAGTCAGCGAAAATCAGACTTTGCGTAGGATGTCCGGGGTCTGCTGTTTTGTTTTATCTCACTGATCCATTCACTTAGCTTGTTTTGTAAATTAAACTAAAATAGGATATGTTTTTTTTTTGTTTTTTGTTTTTGTGGATCAATGATCAACAAAAAACCTTGACATGTGAACAGCCCTGTAGAGTACAATGTGGAGATATTCTTCCTTGACTTCCGTTCTCTGTAACCTATCAGTGTTTTATTCTTGCTGCATCATCTACTGAACTTTTCGCTCTTCCCCCACTTTACCGTATATATTTTTTCCTTCTCACTTATAAGACCCTAGTATAAGTGTTGTAATCCAGTACAATGCATGTTGTTGGGGGCATCAGATCTGCTCGGCATCCCAGGATGGAGAATGCAGTGGAGCGTTTCTGGCCGTTCCCACCTCTGAGCTGCCAGCTGAGGTTCTGATTACTCTCGTCCCCCCCGGGAAGGTCAGAACCGCGCTTGACAAGGTGGCTGCAGCTCTCGATTGTTCTTGCTGATTGATTATGATGACGCTAGGGCAGAAGTGTGTAAATCTCAGGGTCTTGCCATTAGTTATATACCCCCGGCCAGTAGTGTTAAGGGGTTCTTGATTTAAGGGTGAGCATGAGGACTTGTGTTTGGATCCATGCGGCAGAAGATGGTCTCTGATGAATTGTGGGTGATTGCACTTTTTATTGTTCCATTAACCTGCACTTGGCATTTGCCCCCAGAGTTATAAAACCTATAAGGACCTTGTCACTAACCAGTAAAATGTTGAAGTCCATACCAGTCAGCTGGGTCCTATTCCTTGCCACAGTTTGGGGTTTCAGATGCCCCTTTTAATACAGGGGGTGCTGCTATTTTGTTCTCACAATCAATATTCATTGTTGGCCGCTAACCTTTTTAAAAAAAAGATTTTATATATAAATTTGAAACTAATCATTAGATTAATAAATGGAAGATGACTGATTCCAGACTTTTCAATTTAAAGATGTTTTTTCAGGGGTCAATGGTGGCCCCTTAGCTTCAGTGAAGGGAAATGTTAATTCGTCAACATGCAAGACATTTTTTAAAATTGAATGCTTACAACTTTGTGGGAACAGTTTTGGGGTGACCCTTTTCTGTTTTAGGATGACCATTCATTCCTTAGTGTACAGAGCAAGGTCCACAAAGCCAAGTTTGGGATGGAAGTACAAGGCAGACTGCACAGAACCCGGACCTCAACCCCATCACATACCTTTTCGAACAAGCTACAACGAAGATGTATAGATATATGTAGATACACTCAACATGGAAAGTGCAACACTAAGAAGGCATATTCCTGGAATTATGGAAATCACAGGATGGATAGACATGTTAATGATATGCAAATGATGAAATAATGGAAACAAAGTTTTCAAAACATCTTGATTCATTCAATATGGAGTATGAGCGCCATGTGCAGAAATCCCCGGAACCCAAATCATCAAGATCCACTGCTGGCAGCTCCTTTTGCAATTGCCAACCAAAAGTAAATGAAGAAATTCATGAGCTTGCTGTTTTACAGCAGGGAATAATCATTCACTAAAGTTAGGCTTTTTTTCACATTGGCAGTTTTCAGATTTGTTTAAAAGGTTCCTGTAGTTTTGACAGGAAGAACACCCTATTCTTCATTGCAATCTACAAAAATATCAGAAACTTGACATGCTTATGGCATGGTGGTCACTACTTTATTATTACTTTTTTCTTCCATATTACAATTTGGTCTAATTAGTTGGCCACTGGCTGGTTACTGCTTCCATTCTGATTGTTAAAGATATAATTGTTAAATTGATAAAGTTCTCATATTCACATTAAAGCATGGATTACATGCAGAAAAATTTAGCTTCATGACCTCCAGATAACCCTTAACTACTGCTGAGACCCTCTAACTCTCCCTCTACAAACATGTAATTAAAGTTGGTCAACTGATAGATCACAGACACCATTCCAATCCTCAAGTTTCAGAAGAATGGGGGAGGTGACAGATTTATGGCCTTTGCCTGCCTGTGCCACAGAACTGGCAGGCAAACTACTTTAAAATTCTTTGTCCTGCTTTGCAAGCTATGAATATTGAGGTTTTTATGAACAGCATAGACTTGACAGGTATCAGTGATATTTTCGGAGTCCTGACGGAGTGCTGATCGTAATGCATTGTCTTATGTCACTGGGCAGTTGCGGTAACACTTTCAAGTTAATACCAGTTAGATGGCTGATGCTATCCATGCCATGTTTAATATCTATAGAAAGGTACAATCGTGATAGGAAACATGACAGTAATATCTTCTGCCTGGAACCTCCAGGGGTGGAGATATTGTAGAAGTTGGGGATCCCATAATTTTCTACAGACCAGCCACATCCTATAATTTTCTGAAGACCATCCGTGTTAGGAGTCACCGGAGGGGAGGCATGTGGGCATGACTTGTATTAATAAAAGCAAATACTGAACTATGATCACTGTCAGTCCTTGGAGCCGCAGTACATTGTGTTTCTGTACCGTTAGCCCCCAAAAATCTCCCCTTCATAAGAGACAGAACCAGCCAGCCCTGCGACATCAGGTTTAGTACATTTATTTTGTTTGTCCTTTTAATTTTATGTAATTGTTTTTACTATATTGTTTTGTCCATTTTGTATAGTTTTATAAAACACTGCCTATTTATTGGATTAAATGTATAAAAATGTAATAGCTTCATTCCTCTTGCTTTATAAACCGCACCCCTTAAGCCATACGCTATCGGTAATGGGTGTCCAATCAGCCTGTATAAATGATTGGTGCTAACAGCTAGTACGTTTTTGTTATTGTGGAGTTGGCAGGGACTGTACCGAGATGGATTATAATAATTATTCCATGTGTTGGTGTATGTACTATACGCTCATTGTGAGTTCTCCAGTAACCGGCCTAGTAGTGAAAACAGCCGCAGCCTCCTTGTTCCCTGACAAATCTGTGTCAGTGATGGGATCTGTGTCATCTCCCGGCAGTGTTCTCTGACAAATTGGTGGCAGAGGATCTTCGTGATCTCCCAGCTGTGTTCTTTGACAAATTGGTGGCTGCGGTAAGATCTCAGTGATTTCTCGGATGTGATCCTTGACAATGATGTGTTCTTCAGTCATCTAAATGAATTATTATAAAGTAATGTTACATACCACTAAATAATAAGAATCAAAAGACTCAGAAAAGCTTTGTTGCATGAATCATTTAAAGTGTTACCTTTATCAATTAAATGTTACACTTTGTATCATTGAACATTTATACAATATTGCTGTTTTTGTAAAAATCCCTCATAGTTTTCACAATCTCTACATATAATGGATTCCTTCATTGTTTTAATGGTAGTAAATCTATCCTGGTTTTAGACAGACTTGCACCATTCTTGGGGGTGTATTAAAACTTTGTAGATTTTTTGGAAAAGTTTCTTTTAGGGAACGGTCCGATTATTTTGGTCATAGTACCATAAGTTTTTCTCGGACGTGAAGAGAGAAAATAAAAGTTTCTCTACCTTCTCCATTCTGTCAGTCCATTAAAATCAGACCATATTCTGATATCTGAGTATAGTCTGATTTTTTTCACGGACTTATAGACTTGCCGATTTTGATCCGACATGGCTCCAATTTTTTTTCTGCGGACCACTCAAGCCAAGGATAAAATCAGTCATGTGCACAGCACCATAGAATATCATATGTATGAGTTCTATCCTTGAAAACAACGGATAGCACTTGTACTAGAACATCTGTAGTGTGAATGAGCCCGAAGTGTTTAAGTATTTAAACCATCCATATGCAAATCAGTCAGGAAGTGCATTGGGGGGACGTCGGTCCACTTGTTCCAAATGCATTGGTACGCCCCAAATGCTCTTCCAGCCTGATTTGCATATGGTTTCTAAGCAAGTTTTTTTTTTCTTGACTCACATTGCATATTAATTTTTAGTCTGGGATAAAATCCTATATCGCCATACCACTACTTCCATATGCTGTAGGGTTCCTTTTAATGGGTATTCCCAATAGTGGACAACCCCTTATTAATATGCCAGGGAGCAGGAAAACTAAAATTTAAAAAAAAAACTAATAGAATCCCTATTTCCTGAGCCCGCTTCTCTTTACACAGAGCTGCGACCCCTCTGTCTCTTGGCGTCAACATCTGGCGGGAAGTCTCAAGTTCTGCAGCCAATCAGTGGCCATTGATCAGCTGCAGCGTTCACATCTAGGCTCATCCATAGTGGACAGCCCCTTTTTAGTATGGCCCTCCGCTGCCCAGACTCTATTATTTCAGTGACTTTCTAGTTTTTCTTGACGTGTCTTGAAGTGCACAGAGTGAAGTCTGGAATTATTGAGGTAGAATTCCTCTTTTGTAAACACGCGGGTCGTCTTATCTGGAGTGCAGACGTGTTACTTCACATTCATATGTTCAGATATGATCAGGGGAGGTGCTGTGTTTCGGTCGTGTTTGCTTTTGCTTTCTTTGTGTTGAATCTTGTCCCCTTCAGCGCCGCAGCTGATATTTCCGCGTATAATGTCACAGCGTTGTTTGACAAGTTGCATGGGTCAAGGTCTGTATTGACTCTGGCTCTGTGGTGATATCTAAATAACAATTTACCATGTTTAAAGGGTATGAGCACATGGAAAACCTCCCGCCGTGTCCCCTTCACTTCCATTGGAGATTCGGCATTGAAGCTCGCTGGTCGTGCTGTAATATTGAAAAAAATGGCAAGATCATTGAAAACTGTAGCACGTAGCATTTTATTTCTGAAAGCATTTTGCATGGAGAAATAAAACTAAATGAAGGTATAATCCAGCAGATCTGTCACCAGATTTAACAATAGAAGCTGTGTACATTATTAAAAATATCTTAGACCTGATGAGGCTGTTGCACTTACTTTGAAAATACATGTCAGAATGCTCCAAGTGCAAAATGGGCACCTATCTTGATGTTGGATTTTACTACCCATACCCAAGTACCATTTTTTTTTTTTCCTCCCTCCAAGGCCTTTCTGTGGCTGTACAATCCTTTTATCTGTCCCCCTCCTTTTATCTCCCCCCCCCCCCCCAGCCTATTTCACAGCTCCTCACAGTCCTCCCTCCTCGCTGAGATCTCGTGCTGCTCAGTACAAGCTGCAGCTGTCACTCTGGCTCGGTGGGCAGAGAATAAATACACTTGGACTCATGACTCCTCTCACTCTTCAACTGGACTCATAATATGCTCATTTTTGATATAAGGATTATACAGCCATTCTTACTTGAATTTTCATAGTAAGTACACCAGCCAGGCTCATCAGAGATGCCTAGAACTCCATATAAAAATGGTCTTCTGACCCCATATAAATGGTCTTGCGACGCATGATCAGAAGCATACAGGGTGGCTATTGCTCCGAATTACAAACCCACTGTGAAGTCTGTGCACCTAATGAGCCCTCAGGGACCATTTACACTGGCTGATAATCGGTTACGAGTTCTCGTAAAAGTGCTTGTCTCTGTGATGATTCAAATCTTTTTTCTCGGCAGCTCATCGACCTGTGTAAACAGGTGATGTGCTGCCGAGAACATTATCTTGTGTGGCCACAAAACAATCATATTAAGCTCATGAAATTCTGGTCAGCCTGTCCAAACAGGTAGCTAGACAACTACCGATCGGCCGACATGTAGCCGAAAAACAACCGCGGTGGGGCCGGTATTAATGCTTCATTCCTATAAGGTGGTGTAATATTGTGTCTAATGTATATATTATTCTGTTTAAGTCTTCTTTAAACTTTTATTTCTAACTTCTGATTTCTAAACTGTGGTTAAGAGGCATCTACTATGGCTGTCACAAATGGAAGAGGAGGCACAACGGCACCAATAGCAATAGAGGTACCCATTTTATGTTGGGTTTTACTATCCATACCCAAGTGCCATATGTTGTTCTCCCTCCAAGTCCTTTCTGTGGTCCTCAGACCTTCTGTGCCAACAGTGTGGTTCCTCTGGATGCGTTTTTTGACGTTCAGTAAAATAGGGCATTGGACTAACCACAGATGAGCCCAGAAATATATGCACGATTATAGAAAAAAAAAAAATGTTCTAACTAAAAAACTGCCTTTTTTGGGGTCTGTGGTTCCTTTTTCAGCTGAGTTGTCCATGTGACCGTTGTGGCGGTCACACCTCTATGGAACAGCTGCAGCGGTCACTTGCCTGTCCCAGCCGGAAAAGGAACGATGGAGACTGGCTGGGGTCACGGTCAACATTAGGAGAGAAATGGAGGAGGACCGGTATGTGAGTATGACCACGGTACACCAGGCCGCAGGCTTTTATTTAGAAAAGTGTGGTTTGAAAATATGTTTTAGAACAAGCTATGGAAAGCAGTGCGCACGTTTACTGGTACCATTTGCATCATTGCTTATGATAATTTACATGTTGTTCTGCAATCAAAATGTCCAAAAAAATAGTTAAAGTGGTGAGAATTTTTTAATTTTTTTTTTATTTAGCATGCTGATGCATTCTAATATCTTGTGTTATGGAGTATCTAGTTTTTTTTATCATTTGTAATGAATGAGAATTTGTACATTGTCAGCTCACTGGGCAAAGTTTAAAGTGGCATAAAGCCATAGAGACTCTGGCATCGGCGGTAAATTCAGAGCTCACTGAAGGAGTCATCTGTCAGGTCAGGCTTGGCTGCACTGATCACTGCTCACCCTTGTGATGAATTTTACCTTCCCATGTTAGTTGTGGCCCTGGAGCCAGAAAGGCAAGACACCGGCCGTGATGGAGTGCTGGCATCTGACTCCAAGGCCTTAATCCACTAGTTTACTGCACAGAGGGCAGGGGCTGAGATCAGGTGCAGAATTCAGGAATGGCTGTTAGCTGTCCGAACAAATGGGAACCTCTGATTCATGGGGAACTCCCAGAATTACAACAATAGGAATAGTGGGTATTTTGGCATTAGTCGTGTTGCATTAATTCCATAATATGTGTATGACAGATCTTTTGATGAACATGCAGATTAATACATTAGGTTGTAAATTAATGTGCATCACTTTTGCACAAAATTTGCCCATGTCACCTCTTCTTGATTAAGTAGCTGCAGCCTCTTTCCTTTCAATAAAGGGGTTGTCCCATAAACAACTTTTATAACCTATGTACAGCATAGATATATGTATGATGGCTGGGGGCCCAACTGTGTTCATCCCCCCTCTTTGCTGCGGGCCCAAAGTCACCTGTGTGAATGGAGCGACAGTGCACTGTCTTATAGAAAGAGCAGTGGTTGCACATGCTCACTACCACTCTGTTTACCATGGGCATCCTGCATGGTTAGTACCTAGAATCAGCCCATTTTGAAAGTATCACAGCTTGTGAAAGCTTTTTGTAGCCAGTTGAGTCTTTCATTTCTTATTTGAAGGATTTTTATCCATTCTTCCTTGGAAAATTCTTCCAGTTCTGTGAGATTCCTGGGTCGTCTTGCATGCACTGCTATTTTGAGGTTTAGCCACAGATTATCAATGATGTTCAGATCAGGAGACTGTGAGGGCCATTGTAAAACCTTCAGCTTGCGCCTTTTGAGGTCATCTATTGTGGATTTTGATGTGTGTTTAGAATCATTGTCCATTTGTAGAAGCCATCCTCTTTTCAGCTTCAGCTTTTTTACAGATTGTGTTATGTTTGCATCAAGAATTTGTTGAAATTTCATTCAATCCATTCTTCCCTCTACCCGTGAAATGTTCCCTGTGCCATTGGCTGCAACACAACCCCAAAGCATGATTGATCCACCCCCATGCTTAACGGTTGCCGAGATGTTCTTTTCCTGAAATTCTGTGCCCTTTTTTCTCCACACATACCTTTGATCATTGTGGCCAAAGAGTTATTTTTTAACCTCATCGGTCCACAAGACTTCTTTCCAAAATGCATCAGGCTTGTTTAGATGTTCTTTTGCATACATCTGAAGCTGAATTTTATGTTGGGGACGCCGGAGAGGTTTTCTTCCAATGACTCTTCCATGAAGGCCATATTTGTGCAGGTGTCTCTGAACAGTGGGGCAATGTACCACAACTCTAGTGTCTGCTAAATCTTTCTGAAGGTCTTTTGCAGTCCAGCGGGGGTTCTGATTTGCCTCTCTAGCAATCCTATGAGCACATGTCACTGAAATTTTGCTTGGTCTTCCAGACCTTATCTTGACCTCCACTGTTCCTCATAACTGCCATTTCTTAATTACATTTCGAAGTGAGGAAAGGGCAACTTTAAATCTCTTTGCTATCTTCTTATATCCTTCTCCTGCTTTGTGGGCCTCCACCATTTTCACTTTCAGAGTGCTAGGCCACTGCTTAGAAGAACCAATGGCTGCTGTTTTTTGGCACAAGGTTAGAGGAGGCTGGGTTTTTATAAAGCTGCAAAATTTGCATCACCTGGCCTTTCCTAACTATGGAAGTGATCAAACCATAACCCTAACAGGCTAATTTTTGTAATTATTAAAATGTAAATAATGACAATTTTTTTTTTCTTGCCTAAAATACAAAGGAAATGTGTCATCTTTAACTTTAGGCCTTTTAGAGATCATTTCATCTTCAACTTTCTTAAGTGTTCACAATAACAGTAATTTTGACCAGGGGTGTCTACATTTTTTACATGCTACTGTATATGTGATCATAAAAAAATAAATATAAAACTATGCTGCAAAAGTTTTTAATCACAATACGGACAGTAGCGGCAAAAAAAAAAAGTCAAAGGGAAACTATCATCAGACAATGACCTATTCGTTTAAATCAGGATTTTGTGTTTACATGTATTTTTAACATTTTTAGGCTTTTTTTTTTTTTTTAATTACGATCTTTATTAAAACACAAAATTGCTAATTATGCAATTTTCACCATGGCACTGACATTTTTAGACTTCCTGTCTTTTCAGGAAGAGTTTTCAGCAAGGTTTCTTATAAACAGAGACAGGATTACAATGAGCGGTAACACCTCTGTACATAGCTGATAACACAGGATCCACCTATCACAATTAGGAATGAATTTGTTACTTTTACATAAATTGCCTTTGCTCTGGTGATGCCGCTGATGTCCACTATATGACACATTTTTATTGTCTTAACTCGAGAATTCAATATGTCAAAGCTTTTTATTTTTTCCTACATCTTTGCTTCATTTTGATTTGTGGCATCTTCATAACTAGGCTGCCTAGTTTGATGTAGAAGTGCTTGTTTGATGTAAAAGTCTTTAGCCCGGGCATACTTTATGCACAGTCTCCAGACAGATACAGAATGAGAACTTGCTGTGGACACCGCTGTCTCTTCTCCGTCTGGTGTCTAATGCCGAACTGAAGCTGTTAGCAAGGTAACACACATCCGCTAAACTCGTCACATCTATGGCAATGAGTGCACAAGTAACTGTGTCTTAAACTTTCATGGGAACTTGCTCCAGGAAGGTCACGCTTAGTAGCACACTTTTTATAGTTAACAATTTATTTGTTGCATAATATTTTGTAATATATAGTACATGCGTTTAGTTATTTTCTTAGTTTATTTGGGAGTTCATTTTAAGGGAAACCGCAGTTCTAATGACCAGTTATTCCGCTGCGCACACATACACACAAAAACACACACACACACACAAAAACACACACATACACACACATACACACATACACAAAAACAAACACACACACACAAAAACAAACACACACACACACAAAAACACACACACACACAAAAACACACACACACACAAAAACACACACACACACACTCAAAAACACACGCAAAAACACACACACACTCAAAAACACACGCAAAAACACACATACACACACAAAAACACACGCAAAAACACACATACACACACAAAAACACACGCAAAAACACACATACACACACAAAAACACACACACACACACACAAAAACACACACACACAAAAACACACACACACACACGTTTGTACTGTAGAGTTCACAGGTTCTTCTACATTCCGTCTGGTTCCAGATTTTTTTTTCTCTAGTCCTTCAGGTCTGGCTAACTTCACCCAAATCCCACACAGACGACTGTGGAAAACTGTTCATAAAAATCCAGTAACTGCTAACCAGACATTTTTTAGATAATATCCAATGTCCATGTTAGGGACCTTTTAAAAAGAAATACAGCACAGATCATTGGGGTACTACACTAATTAAATTTGCCCGGGGTGTATGACCTATTTGATTAATCTTCGGACTATTACTCATTTCTGTAAATGACAGTCCATTGGAATTGGCCATGAAAATTATGTGAAATCATAGCATGCGCACATGTGTCTGCTTTAGGATCCGTTTTATTAGACATTGAAAGGTAGCTGAAAAATTAGTGGGTTTATTGGAGATGAGATATTATTGCAAATGAGCAAATCAATAAAAAAAAAATGAGTGTGCCTATAGTTTCATGTGCCTGTTTAGAATAAGCTGTCTTGTGTGTGCATGAGGAGTAATGCTGTTTCTGGCCGCTATAAGACTTGTATCATGGGCAGCACGGTGGCTCAGTGGTTAGCACTGTATAGTGGCTCAGTGGTTATCACTGTAGCTTTGCAGCACTGGGGTTCTGGGTTCAAATCCCACCAAGAACCACAATCTGCAAGGAGTTTGTAGGTTCTTCTCATGTTTGTGTGGGTTTCCTCCGGGTTCTCCGGTTTCCTCCCACACTCCGAAGACATCCTGATAGGGAACCTAGATTGTGAGCCCCAATGGGGACATCTGTGGAATTAATGGTGCTATAGAAGTGATAAAAATAAATAATAATAATAATACAGCATTGTTTATCAGTTTTTCACCTTTTTTTCAGTTTATATCGCTAATTTTCAATTGTGTCTGAGGCAGTGGATGGAGACTAGTTGCTATGATGTCTCCCATACAGATCTCTCTGTAAAAGATAAGAAGCAGCATAGAGGACATTGTGTTGCTTACAGGTTTTCTAGCAGTACTGAGCTCTGTAACTGTGAATCCAGATCTGGAGTGAAATAGAAAGCCGCAGCACCATCTCACTCTGCTTCCCCCACTCATCTCCATAGAACTGTATAGGCAGCTGTAATGGGATCCCCTTAGTGAGCTGACAGTCCACAGAGTGGATTTTAGTTGTTATTTAAGAGAAAATGATGAGTTATGGGATGAGAAGTGGAAAAAGAAGCATATTTCTTTTATTCACCCATGTTGATTTTTTTGCAAAGTTTGATAAAATGGCAATGCGCGTTCTTTTTAAAAAATAAAAAAAAATCTTTAATTTCAGATTAGTTGAAAATTGTATCATATAAATTTTCATCATTTAAAGCAGCGGATTACAGATACTACTAGCTCATTATCCTGTTAGCAGAAATGGCACATAAACTGTAAAGTACTCTTTGGCTAATGGTAGCAATTAAAAGAATATATAAAAAAGTATTATTATGAGTCCACTATATTCATGACAGCGAGAGCTCCCCTGCCTTCTCCCATTAATTATTTTTTGGAAATCGTTCATTAGACATTTTTGCACAATTTGTAAATCGGGTATGGCATAAGAACTATTGCCAATGTAACTTCTGATATGTACGGTGTAATCTGATAATCTGTTGTGATCCATTATTACATGATCTGCTGTGATAGAGCATTTATAAGGGGATCATTTGTATTTGTGTAATTACACAGAAAAGTCATTTTACAGTGTTACATTTTCTTTGCATATTCTTTTTTCTGGGTCGCTATTTGTCTATAGGTAGATTTTCTCACTGATTTATCCTTTTATGAAATCATTTTATACATTATATTTATAGGGGATTCTGTTTTGTCTCTAGATCAGTGATCACGTTGAAGTCTGCGTGTCTGGTTTTCATCGGTAATATTTTACAGCCTCTGAACAGTAGTGTCTATAATTCTGTGAGACGGTAACGGATGTAGCGAGTGGCAGTAAATCCTGGCTGTGATTGATTGCCGATTACATAGTGTTTTTATTTAGATTTACTGTTACAGATATCTAATACTTATTCAATGTTTTTAGTTATTGCTGAAGGAATTTGTAACTTATCATCCTTTAAACAGTAACTATTATCAGGGTTGTAAAAACATCAAATGGCACTGAATCATAACATGCAAGAAAAGGAGGATTTTTAAGTGCCATTTCTTTTATATTTTCCCGTTTTGTGTTTCAAAACGTAACTAAAATCCAGCAAGTGTAAGAGTCATTTTAGCCTTCTCTCTTACTCCTCATACCCCTAAAGTTAGCCATATGGCTAAGACACCGCTGGCAGCAAGGAAATCCCCAGCGGAATGTTTGGCTTTTTTTTGCAACAGTTGTCCCATTGACAAACATTACATGCAATGCAACAACGTGATCTTCATGTTAAGGAATGAAATTTTAATTATATATATATATTTTTTTATTTCCGTTTTAAGTTTAATATTTCAAAAGTATTCCTATCAGATCTAAATAGCTGTCAAGTTAGCTTCGCACTTGCAGTTTATGATACCGTTTTTAGCTAAAACCAACACTCACAAAATAGCAAATGTATAAAAGAAATCAGTTGTTTTGCTATGATTTCAAGAAAATTGCAGCAAGAAACTCTCCTTGATTGTAGCATGGGAATACTGACTTGGGGCTCATGCACAGAACCTGTAGAGCAGTGCATGGAGGCTATATACATGAGCAATTCTTTACATTCTTTGTCTAAAAATAACTGCATCAAAATCTGCGCATGTGAATCCAACCTTAGAAAACTTTGAATAAATAATACAATTGAATACAAGAAATTTTTTTAAAATGAGAAATATTTCTCTTTCCACTTATGAGCTACTTCCCCCCTCACTCGTGTCCTGAATGCTACCTTTAGGCCGGGGACACGCAGCAGTATTTACTCTCATCCGAGAGAATCAGGCCTATTATACTGATCAGAATATCAGCATAGTGTGATCCTATTTTCTCGAAGATGGAGAAAAAAATTCTCTATATTCTCCATTCTGTCAGTCAGTGAAAATCGGACCACACTTTGATGTCATCTGGTTTTCTTTTTGTTTTTTTTTGAAGGACTCATTGACTTGCATGCCCTAGTGTGATCCGATTTACAGATGCAAATCATGCATGCTGCTAATTTTTTTTTTTTTTTTTTACCTCGGACAGACTTGGTTTGAGGAAAAAATTGGACATGTACACAGCCCCATAGAATGACATTGGACCGAGTGCAATCCGATGTCTTGTCAGATCGCGCTCGGACTGAAAATACAGACCTCTGCAGGAGCCCTTACTTTGAAAACCATCAGGGATTAGATTACAGCTGCCTATTGAAGTATATGGAGAGGGGAGGAGGAGCTCAAGGGGAGAGAGAAAAATAAACATGGTGCAGCTGCTTTCTAATAAGTGGTGGATTTACAGCTACAGTGTTCAGTACTGCTGTATAATGTACTCCATACTGCTGCTCATCCCAGTGCTGGATTTACAGCTACACTGCCCAGTACTGGGGAAAAATGTACTCCATACTGCTGCTCATCCCAGTGCTGGATTTACAGCTACACTGCCCAGTACTGGTGTATAATGTACTCCATACTGCTGCTCATCCCAATGCTGGATTTACAGCTACACTGCCCAGTACTAGTGTATAATGTACTCCATACTGCTGCTCATCCCAATGCTGGATTTACAGCTACACTGCCCAGTACTAGTGTATAATGTACTCCATACTGCTGCTCATCCCAGTGCTGGATTTACAGCTACATTGCCCAGTACTGGTGTATAATGTACTCCATACTGCTGCTCATCCCAGTGCTGGATTTTACAGCTACACTGCCCAGTACTAGTGTATAATGTACTCCATACTGCTGCTCACCCCAGTGCTGGATTTACAACTACACTGCCCAGTACTGGTGTATAATGTACTCCATACTGCTGCTCACCCCAGTGCTGGATTTACAACTACACTGCCCAGTACTGGTGTATAATGTACTCCATACTGTTGCTCACCCCAGTGCTGGATTTACAGCTGCACTGCCCAGTAGTAGTGTATAATGTACTCCATACTGCTGCTCATCCCAGTGCTGGATTTACAGCTACATTGCCCAGTACTGGTGTATAATGTACTCCATACTGCTGCTCATCCCAGTGCTGGATTTTACAGCTACACTGCCCAGTACTGGTGTATAATGTACTCCATACTGCTGCTCACCCCAGTGCTGGATTTACAACTACACTGCCCAGTACTGGTGTATAATGTACTCCATACTGCTGCTCACCCCAGTGCTGGATTTACAGCTACACTGCCCAGTACTGCTGTATAATGTACTCCATACTGCTGCTAATCCCAATGCTGGATTTTACAGCTACACTGTTCAGTACTGTTGTATAATATACTCCATACTGTTGCTCACCCCAGTGCTGGATTTACAGCTACATTGCCCAGTACTGCTGTATAATGTACTCCATACTGCTGCTAATCCCAATGCTGGATTTTACAGCTACACTGTTCAGTACTGTTGTATAATATACTCCATACTGTTGCTCACCCCAGTGCTGGATTTACAGCTACACTGCCCAGTACTGCTGTATAATGTACCCCATACTGCTGCTCACCCCAGTGCTGGATTTACAGCTACATTGCCCAGTACTGCTGTATAATGTACCCCATACTGATGCTCACCCCAGTGCTGGATTTACAGCTACATTGCCCAGTACTGCTGTATAATGTACCCTATACTGATGCTCACCCCAGTGCTGGATTTACAGCTACATTGCCCAGTACTGCTGTATAATGTACCCCATACTGATGCTCACCCCAGTGCTGGATTTACAGCTACATTGCCCAGTACTGCTGTATAATGTACTCCATACTGATGCTCACCCCAGTGCTGGATTTACAGCTACATTGCCCAGTACTGCTGTATAGAATCATAGAATCATAGAATGGTAGAGTTGGAAGGGACCTCCTGGGTCATCTGGTCCAACCCCTTGCTCAAAGTAGGATTCACTAAATCATCTCAGACAGATGTCTGTCCAGCCTCTGTTTGAAGATGTCCATTGAAGGGGAACTCACCACCTCTCGTGGCAGCCTGTTCCACTCATTAATCACCCTAACTGTCAAAAAGTTTTTTCTAATATCTAATCTGTGTCTCCTCCCATTTAGTTTCATCCCATTGCTTCTAGTCTTTCCTTGTGCAAATGAGAAGATGATCCTTCTACAATGTGACAGCCCTTGACATATTTGTAGACAGCTATTAAGTCTCCTCTCAGTCTTCTTTTTTGCAAGCTAAACATTCCCAAATCCTGCAACCGTTCCTCATAGGACATGGTTTGCAGACCAGTCACCATTCTGGTCGCTCTTCTCTGAACTTGCTCCAGTTTGTCTATGTCTTTTTTAAAATGTGGTGCCCAAAACTGTACACAGCATTCCAGATGAGGTCTGACCAAAGAGGAGTAAAGACCGATAATGACTTCACGTGATCTAGACTGTATGCTCCTGTTAATACATCCCAGAATTGTATTTGCCTTTTTTGCTGCTGCATCACACTGTTGACTCATGTTCAGTCTATGACCTATTAGTATACCTAAGTCTTTTTCACATGTACTGTTGCTTAGCTCTATTCCTCCCATTCTGTATATGCTTTTTTCATTTTTATTGCCCAGATGTAGTACTTTGCATTTTTCCCGGTTAAAAACCATTCTGTTGGTTGCTGCCCACTGCTCCAGTTTATTTAGGTCTTTTTGAATCCTCTCTCTCTCTTCTCTAGTATTAGCTATCCCTCCTAGCTTTGTGTCATCAGCAAATTTAATCAGTTTACCCTCAATTCCTTCATCTAAATCATTGATAAAGATGTTGAACAATACAGGTCCCAGGACGGAGCCCTGTGGTACCCCACTTGAGACATTCATCCAGCTGGATGTGAAGCCATTTACAACCACCCTTTGAGTCCGATCACTAAGCCAGTTATGAATCCACCTAACAGTTGCCTGGTCCATTGCATACTTGGTCATTTTTTCAATAAGGATGGTGTGAGATACTTTGTCAAATGCTTTGCTGAAGTCAAGATATACTATCATTGGACACCACTTTGTCCATCCACAGCGTGCAACCATTATATTTCGCCAGAAAAGAGTCCCAAACCTCCAGATCCGCCTTGATCTCCTGAGTAACGCGAAAAAATGATGCGACGATGATTTTCCTGCCAACGCCTCCGATAATCACCTGGAAAACACCCTGACCATCGGCATTATCCTGCAAGCAAAATTAAGCTTGCCCAACAATGACCGTACTACCTTCAACCTTATTTTCTTGACGCGTCGCACCGCCGCTTCCGCCAGCCGCAAATCCATCAACTTTCCTTTAGGAAGCCTACACTCCATCGCCACACTGTCAATTTCTATACCCAAAAAACACATCACCGTAGCAGGGCCCTCCGTCTTGTCTGCGGCTAATGGGATCCCAAACAACACAGTCACCTTCTTTAAAGTTACCCACAAAACTGAACACACTAACAAGCCAGAAGGCCCAACACAAAAGAAATCATTCAGGTAGTGAATTATTGAAGAGACCCCCGACATGTCCCGAACCACCCATTCAACAAATAAACTAAAAGCCTCAAAGTATGAGCATGATATAGAGCAGCCCATGGGCAAACAACGATCTACAAAAATGTTTTCATCCCACATGCAGCCTAACAGATGAAGAGTGTCCGGATGCACTGGAAGCAAGCGAAAAGCCGCCTCAATATCCGATTTTGCCATTGTGGCGCCCCTGCGGGGTCAGTCGCCACAGAGGTACTGCATCTCACACAGAGGTGTGGTATCTCACTCTCCGGTAAGGATGGAGTACTGCCCGGGACCCACCCACTTGCAACCAACACTACACCCTTCCAGGCCAGCAGGCGGGGCAAGATGCACTGCCTTATGCTGAGCCCTGTCCCTGTTGGAAGTGCGGTGGAACCGAGTGAGGGGGAACCAAGTATTGGGTGAGGGTGGAGGAAGCAGCTAGGGGAGCACTTCAGTAGGTGTATAAAAAGGGGAGCCATCTTGAGAGAGAGAGTCCAGTCAGTGTTCAGTCTGAAGAGAGAGTGGTGGAAGCAGGAGCTCTGCTCAGAGAAGAGAGCCTAGACAGAGAGGCCCAGGAGGACTGGTATAATGTACCCTATACTGATGCTCACCCCAGTGCTGGATTTACAGCTACATTGCCCAGTACTGCTGTATAATGTACCCCATACTGATGCTCACCCCTGTGCTGGATTTACAGCTACATTGCCCAGTACTGCTGTATAATGTACCCCATACTGATGCTCACCCCAGTGCTGGATTTACAGCTACACTGCTCAGTTCTGCTGTATAATGTACCCCATACTGATGCTCACCCCAGTGCTGGATTTACAGCTACATTGCCCAGTACTGCTGTATAATGTACCCCATACTGATGCTCACCCCAGTGCTGGATTTACAGCTACACTGCTCAGTTCTGCTGTATAATGTACCCCATACTGATGCTCACCCCTGTGCTGGATTTACAGCTACATTGCCCAGTACTGCTGTATAATGTACCCCATACTGATGCTCACCCCAGTGCTGGATTTACAGCTACACTGCTCAGTTCTGCTGTATAATGTACTCTATTTTGCTGCTTCTGAACATGTGCTACATAAAGAGAGCAGGAATCAGTAATGTCTGTGAGTGCAGTGTATGGGAGACATGTTAGCCGCCACTCTCCAGCCACTTGCTCATAGACAACCAAGTAAAGAAAAAGCTTGAAGAGGGGGGAAAACAAATAAGAAAAAGCAGAATACAAGTAGTAATATGTCCAAAAATATTGAAACGACAAGTATGTATAGAATGTCAAATTAGGTTTTAATGATTTGTATTCAATTTTTGTTCATTGGGAACTATTAAATAAGGAAATGCGTAGTCATAGTGAGTTATTCTAGGTAATCCAGTGGTCAGACCTTCAAGGGGAAAAGAGAAAAAAAACTACATACACCCAGGTTGCTTTTTCCATGTTTAGTGTAATCTAATAGGCACCATAGCAACACTATCCAATCTGTGCAAAGCTAGTGCATGCATCTTGCCAGAGGCAACAAGGACTTCCTGGCCACCATGAACAAACAGTGTGCTCCACACGGGCGAGAATACCGGGCGATGCTTGGTAATCATTGAGGGAGAAGGAGAAATAGGTGTGAATGGAGGAATGAAGGAATGGTGGTTATCCAAGATACAGGTGGGCAATTGTTAATGTTATCACCTCGGTCCATTAATTATGATAATTACTCTTGTAGCTGTAATATAACACAGATAGGAGCTGACTTTTCCACAGGTTCACACCCACATACAAGTTTACTCTCCGATAAGTCTGCATACTCTGTAATCTGACGCATTAATCATTTCCTTAAAGTGACCTATTCGTGTTTGCCATGGCATTAAACTGTCATGAAGTTTACCAGCTGGATCTATATTCATCTCTGTCCGTTTTTTTTTTGTTTTTGTTTTTTTTTTACTTTTATATGGAAACTAAACATATTTTAAGTTTTTTGTTTTTTCTTTAATGATTCTCTCTCAGTAAAAATATTCCATTTCTATATTGTTGCCATCTTTATTTTTTAGTCTTTTGCGTCTGCAGTTTTGATTTATTTCTCAAATGAGTTTGTTTTTTTCGCCTGACACAAAATAATTTGTTGTGATCATTTGTCATTCTGGATGGAGGAGCATAAATCCTGTTCTATGAGGTGATACACCAAGCAAGACATGAGTATCAAGAACTGGATTGCCCTGTTATATATGACAGAAGAAAATTTGTGTAAGAAGAAAATCTAAAAATGGACTTTGGAGAGAGTTATTTTTAAAAGGAAATCCATCAAAAAGTATACTTGGATACATAGATCACCTGGTAGATTTTTGGAGTTTGGCCTTCCACGGATTTCAATAACTCTGTGAACCAAACCCAATCTGTACTGCCAGGGTGGTTTCATCTCTGAATATCTCGAATTCTAATTGCATAACCATTTCAAGTGTTTATGCAAAACTTAGTTTTTAAGCCCATAGCAAAAAAAATAACATTTGGTTAGGTGCTGCCTTTCTTGTCTTTTGTTCCCGGCACCAATCTCTACCGGCATAGAGCAATCACAGACCGCCCCTGTCGGCAATTGAGCGGCTTCGACTGACATCACATCAACAGAGCAGCAGCTTCTTCTCTCTGCTCTAGTGACTGGGCATGATTGTCGACATGATGCAGTAGGCCAGCTCTCAATCATCATGTCATCTGCAAACATGTCCCATCAACAGAGCAGCCCGGAAGAGGAAGAACTGCTCTGTTGACATTGAGCAGCTGAATTGGTGGCTGGAGATCTCAACGACTGCTCTGCCGATGCCGGGTAGAACAGGCAGATAGTTGGCAACTACCTGCCTGTATAGTTAAGAAGATAAAGCCTTTAAAGATAGTTCATAGAATGTTAGAGTTGGAAGGGACCTCCAGGGTCATCGTGTCCAACCCCCTACTCAATGCAGGATTCACTAAACCATCCACCAACCAACTAAACCACCAACCAACTAGACCAACCACTAAACCATCTCAGACAGAAGGACAATTTTTTTTTTTAATGGGCCCAGGGAGCTGTAAAAAAAAACATATATACTCCTGGTTGAGTACTGCTCCTTTGTCACCACTGCACCCCTCACCAGCCTGCTGGGGTTAACAACTGGCATGGGCGCCAGGTGAGCATTGCTGCCAACCAGCTGCTGCTTTTCAGCTGCAGCATTCATATTTTTTCTGAGCCAAGCTGGACAAAATGTGATGCACTGTTTTCTCCAGCTCAGCTCGGGCAAAATGTGAACGCTGGAGCCGATCAGTGTCCACTGATTTTGCTGCAGCATTCGTGTGACAGATGATGATTCCTGCTGGTCAGCGTTGGGTACAGCTCTGAGTACAGTGGATAATGTCCAGGAGAGGGGAGTATACTTTTTTTTTTTTTAATTACCTCTCTTGGTCCATTATCCATTAGCGGACAACGCCTTTACGTTAATGGAGCTGTGCTTAAAATGGATTGGCAAAAATTTCCTGAAAAGGCTAGTTCTCATGGATATGTTTTCACATCTTGTATTCCTGCCTCAATGCCTGCCCTGATGACCTAAACTGAGAGCAGCATAGTTATTTTCCCTGTTTCATTTTACTTCACTGATTGACAGCGATTTCTGTATGCACACTTATACAAGAAGGGTCTTGGTCCTAATAAGATCGCCCACTGGACTCCTAAGCCCAAATTGAGTGGGAAATTAAGTGAATTAATTACAAGTTGTACAGAATCTTTTCTTACAAACCGATATATGTCTCATCAGTTCCTCGTGTGCTATAACGTGCTGCCCACAGACCAGACTTCATGTTCATCTTTTTAAGTATTCTATACAAGCCTTCGAAAGTGATCTAATTGTCCTCCAATGGGATTTCTTTCTGGATGTCCAGATGCATCCTTTTCCCCCATGATCACTAGTTTCCAGTTCAGAGAACCTTTATGTACATGACAGATGTGCTAGACTTTTGCTTTATAGTGTTATCTGTGTAAATCAACATTGTCTTGGTAAAAATTGCACTGGCTATTTTTTTTTCTTCTTAGTTTTAACATTCCCTATCTACTAAATTGTCACTTTTGTTAATGAATTGTTTTTTCTCACTGAATTTAATAGAAAAAATGTGGTAGATAAAAAGCATGTAAGAACAATGTCTGTCACATTTCATTTTTGTTTTTGCTGCTCTTCACAAATACCTTCGGACGAGTGTGACTAGCCCAGGGGAATGGGGATGACTCGGGTACCCGGGTCGTTAGCCTTAAGGATGTCGCGGTGTTCGGCTCCCGGGCCCGTACCCTGGGGTCTCTCTTTAAAAGCGTTGATAGATGTCTATTTTATAAAAAGTTTGTGACGCCACCTGTGGCTTCTGGTGAGAATCACCAGCGCTGCGCAGTCAACTTAGGCCGATGATAAGGCAGCTCAATGGTATAGCTCCCCAAAGGTGGAGCTAGGCCTCAGGGCAGCGTACGGAGAGGGGGATGCAGGACAGGTGAGACCCAGCCGGGTCAGAGCAAGAACAGGGACAGACACGATAGTCACTTCAGTACCTTTTACTGATTTAAATTCAGGCACATCCCGGAGCACTGTAGGGTGAAGGGTGCATGTCAGGATCCTCCCCAATGAGCAGGTGTAGGGCCTCCTGTTTCTTGCCTCTGCGTAGTAAGTTTCTGACCTGCCTGGAGCTAGGCCTAACTTTGTCTCTATCCTGCACTGGCTGACGTAGTGGTTGGGCCTTCTCTTGGAGTGCACTCTCCCAGCTTACGGGGCCTAAGTGTCTCCTGGCTTTGTTACGTATCAGCACTTTAGCGATCCTGGGGCTTGTAGTTCTCCAGGGATTCCGGTTATGCCTTACTGGGTCATAGAGATCCCGGTAAGCTTCGGACCCGGTGTCCGGTAAATTCTTCGGGGTGAGCCAGTTAAGCTCCTCTGCCCCCTATGTACTAACTCTCCACTCGCCTTCGGCCTACTCGGGCCCTCACTAGGCTACTCACACTAACGGCAGCTTGCCGCGCTTCACCGATCTTATGACGCCGGCACACCTAAAGCTCACTGCTCTGAGCTACACTGAGTCTTGATCTGGATAGGCTCCACTGCAGGATAGCAATTGCAGGAGCTGGAACAGGCTTTTGTCCTCTGAGGTAACTCTTCTCAGACTGTACTGGACTCACTGCTAAACCAGACTAACTGCTGCCTGGCTCCACCTTCCATATTTATCTATCCCTAACGGGCTCCCTCTGGTGGTCTGAGGTGGAATGTGGAGATGCGTGAATGGTTATGCGGGCCTCTTGTGGAGGAATCAATCAATGCACTCTTCCAGGATCTGTGATACCAAGCGTAGCTGGGCGTCACAAGTGCACCTACCGCGTGACTAACATGGAATCTATAGGTGGAGTGCTTATCATCCCTAGGAAATATCTTCATTTCCACATACAGCATTTTTTTTCAGAAAATGTTTTTACTAAGTTTCAGACAATAAAGTACAAGACATCTGATCCATAAAGAAGGAAAAGAAAACAACTATTAAACTAAGCAAGGTCACATCCCCATTCCATCCGGGCAACAGTTATCATGAGTTCAACGTAGTTCGTAATGGGAAATGATCGTGGAAAGCATTTGCTGCATGTACTGCATTCCTACTCGAGCACATCACGGCCAGGAACTGCTCCCACACGGGGGGGAACGAGAGTGCTAAATAAATTTCATTTCACATGGAGTAGGAAAGAAACAAAAAGGAAGAGAGAGGGAAACAAAAGGAAGAGAGGGGGAAGAAAAGAGAGAGAAAGAAGGAGAATAGGTTGGGAAGAAGAAGGTGAGAGGGGGGGAGGGGAGAAAGGGGGAAGGTATCCAAACACCGCCACCCCAACCGCAGACTACCCACAGCTCCCACCGATTAGGTGTGCGCTATTAGAGCCACAAGTGAAATCGTGGGCTTTCATTAAAAGTATTCCACATAAACCACAAAATTGCTGACCAGAATGGATGGAGGATGACGCGACAGGACCACCAGATGTGAAGCATTGTACCCATTTCTCTTTCACATCTCCAACACACATCAGGGACCTCAGGGAAAATTTTATGTAAAAGAGCAGGGCACCTGTACCAACGTGTTAAAATTTTGTAGTTTTTCTTAGGCGATCCGACTCAGGGAAGATGGTCTGCAAATCCTCCTCCCATGCTGAGTAAACCAAGGTGTGTCAGTAGTTAGGGCCTCTGACAGTATGCCATAGAGAAAAACCAAAAACAAGCAAAATACCCAAATAACTGGAAGTAAATGGGTAAATCGCACAGTGCAAGAATAATGATAAATAGTAAAGGTTATTTAGTTAACATAATTTAGATCAAAATAATGTAAAAGCCATCCCACCACGTCACGGTAACCCTTATGGGACAGTCCTAACTAATATTAAAATCTTACCATTTGTCAAGTGACATACATATTGACAAGGGCAGAGAGACTGAACTTGTAGTAGAGACATAGACCTTAGAGGCAGAATGAACCTTTCAGCTCAAAGGGCAGCCACACCCTTAAATGCACTAAAGCACACTAAACTGCAAAGAAAAATGCCATAAAGCAGGGAGACAACATGTGAAGGACCTGTGGATAACCACAGCAGGGACTCAATCGGGGGGGGGGGGCGGTCACGAGGCCCTCTAGATATAAAGGCTCTCAGTTGTGAATACTCCAGGCAGGACAAAGCCCCTCCAGAGTCAGTCCCCCACAGAGCCTCCCCCGTAGGGAACCTAGAGAGCTTATCGATAACATGTCCCAGATCCACCCGCTCAGCGACCTTCCAGCATAAGAATGAATTTCGGGCCATTACAGTAGGGAAGTCTGGGTTATTAAAAAGAGGGCTCAGTCTACCCGGTCTATGGGTGAGTTTAAGCTTATCACAGTGCCTGTCTCAGAACCTTAAGAAAGTCTGTGTGAGGAGGGGGAACTCAAAGACTGGGGGCCTATGGGAAACTCAAAGCCAAGGTAGATGATCAGGAATACACGGCGATAAGTCTCTCAACTGTTACCCATTGTTTGAGGTTCATTAAATCTCCAGTCCACTACTCTAGATAAAAGAATGCTTTGATGGTATTTTTCAAAATCTGGAAGTCCCGCACCCCCCCCCCCCTTGACTTTGCTCTAGTAAAGGCTGAGAATCTAACTTGCGGTTTACTAGTTCCCCATACAAATTTATTAAGGGCTTTTTGTAAGCGTTTGAAAAAGTTATCTGGGACTGTTATTGGAATTGTCTGGAAAAGGTACAGGAAGCGGAGCAAGATATCCATTTTAATAACACTAATTCTTACAAACCATAATAATTGAGGTCTATTGTATCTTTTTAGCTCACCCAGGGTTTTTTGCAAAAGTGGTAAATAATTAAGGGAAAATAAGTCTTCTGGGTCACTTGGGATCTGAACTCCTAGGTATTTCCCTCCGTATGCCCTCCGCTCCCATTTAAACGGAAAGGGAGCTTGGAGTCCGCTAACCAAGTCAACTGGTAAAAAGATGTTGAGGGCCTCCATCTTAGAGTAGTTCACCTTAAAGTTGGATACAGAACCAAACACCTGAAATTCACAAACTAGTAGTGGAAAGGCAACAGTAGGGTTAGTCACATAAATCAATAGGTCGTCAGCATAGAGGGCTAATTTAAAATTATTCTGCCCAATTCGTATTCCATCAATGTCGGGTGAGCTCCTCAGCGCCACTGCTAGATGCTCCATGGCAATAATGTAGAGCAATGGTAAAAGTAGGCACCCCTGTCTGGTTCCATTAGAAATTTTGATGGGGGTCGAAAGAGTGCCATTAATGCAAAGGCGAGCCGTGGGATTGTGGTAAAGAGAGAGGATTCCAATCCCCTACTGTCTCAAGGATGAACGGAGAAAGCCCCAACAAATGCGATCAAACGCTTTCTCAGCGTCTAGTTATAAAAGACAGGCTGGTATTTTCTGTTTACGCATGTGTGAAGTGAGAAGCAGGGTCTTAATAGTATTATCCGTAGCCCCCCTACATTGCACAAAACCAGTCTGATCGCTATGGATGGAGCTGGGGAGCAAGGGACCTAATCGATTAGCTATCGATTTAGCAAAAACCTTCACATCAACGTTAATTAAGGAGATGGGCCTGTAACTGGAGCATAACAAAGGATCCTTTCCAGGCTTAGGGATGACTGTGATCGTAGCCGCGAGGGTTTGCGAGGCAAAGGGGCAGCTTTCAGAGATGGAATTGAAAAGTTTTGTTATGAAGGGAATCAGAGTAGCTGCGAATAATTTATCAAAATTGGCCGAAAACCTGTCTGGGCCGGGGCTTTTACCGTTGGTCAGAGATTTGACGGTCTCTAGGATCTCCTGTTCCGAAAAAGGGCTCTCCAGGGCGGTTACCTCCTCTCTATGCAAGTGGGGCAATGGGGTATTGTTTACATAATCATCAACCCTAGTCTGGTAGTCCGTTGGGGCATATCCGCGAGCGGCTCTGAGATTATAAAGGGAGTCATAGTCTCTAAAGGTCTCTACAATTTTCAGAGGATTATGAACGGGTTTACCCAATTTGGAGTTAACAGTAGGTATATATGTAGTAGGGATACGGGGATGAAGAAATCTCGCTAAGGCCTTGCCCGGTTTGTTAGAGTATTCCTATAAATATTTCCGAAAGCGCTGCTGTTGATGGGAAGATGCTAAATCCAGCAGGGAACATAAATCTGTTCTAGCTTTTAAGAGATCCGCCAGATTCTGAGGATCCTGGGTGTGTTTGTGTTTAGTTTCCAAATTTTGGATTGTAGCCAACAATCCGTTAATGTTAGAAACTCTGTCCTTTTTGATCCTAGTACCCTGCTGGATAAGCACCCTTCAGGGCTTCCCATTGATAAGGTAGGGCAGTAGGGTCATCTCTGTGGAAGTCCAGAAAATAAGCAATTGCTGTCTTAACCGCCGCCTGACAAGTTGGGTTTTTAAGGAGACCCGGATTAAGGGACCATGTCCACTCTCCTGGGAGAGAATTTGCGAGTGTCAAAGCATAATCGCCACATGAACTGACCAGATCAAGGGATCAATTTGCATCACTGGGTCGAGCGAGAGCAGTTTGTGGCTGACTAAGAAAGTGTCTATCCTGCTATACGAATCATGTACCACAGAATAGAAGGTGTAATCACGGGTTTTAGGATGTGACAGCTGACAGCCTCCAAACGTCCACCAGTCTCGACTCCAGTAGCTTAGCTCTCAGGTTCCCCAGGTGTGAGGCAGAGACGGGAGACCTACCCGAAGATGAATCCATACTGTGGTCCAACATGAAATTGAAGTCTCCCCCAACTATCACAGAACCCTCGGCAAAGATAGAAAGATGGTTCAAGTAAGCTCTGCAAACTCGTGCCTGGTCCTGGTTTGGAAGATAAAAATTGGCAATGGTAAATTTCGGTATGCATTTTAATTTTAATAAAAAGGAACCTACCATTTGGATCCGACTTACCATCAATAACCTGGGCCTCTAAAGACATATGAAGTGCAACACTGACTCCTTTTGACCTTGACTCTGGATTGGTACTTTGGAACCACTGGTTGTAATATCTGTATTTGAGACTAGGGACCCGATCCGATCTAAAATGTGTTTCCTGCAGGAGGAGAACATGCACACTTTTTTTGTGCATGTGGAAAAGCACCTGAGATCTCTTTTCAGGGATATTAAATCCCCTGATATTCAGGGAGCACAGATTTAGTGTCGTCATGGGTGCCCAGCAGGGGTGACAGTGGTCGAAAAGGGGACTGAGGGAGGAGGGAGAGGTAAATAGTTGGAGAGGATGGGAAGAGAGTCTCCCGAGATGGGAGATGGAAAAAGAAGAGGAGAGAGTAGAGAAAAGAGAGAGGGAAGAAAAAGAAAGAGGAGTTAAGGGAAAATAGGGAGAAAGAAACCAGGAATCAGAAGGAGCAGCCAAAACGAGCTGGTCGCTTCTGATAAGTCCCAAGGCTACTAAGCCTTTGGGCTTTCAATTAGGGCTGAGAAAGCTCTGCAAAACAGTGTCAAAGACACACCCTACTGTGGGGAGTGACTGAAACAGAACACCTCTACACAACTAAACCTCTGCAGCTAGCATAATAAAAGAGAAGTCTAGTCCAAGTGTAGTAAACGTCAACCTCATAAACTCACCACTTAACAATATGTTGTTTATGATTTGAACTAACACTAGTGAAAATAACATGGAAACGGGAACCAAAACGGCTTCAGGTAGTGTGGAGGGAAGGGAGACCATGGACAACCCACCTGTTAAAGTGTAGTATAGAATAAGAGAAGGCAAGGTAGGTGGGTAAAGCTACAGGCATAATAATAGTACACAATTATGATGGTCTCGGAGCCCAAACAAGCATGAGAAAAGATTCTCAATCACTCAACCTCCATTCTCCCACCCCTTTACCCATTAGATAAAACAGAGGGTGTCTCCAGGCGGTTAACCCAGACAGATCACCAAAACTGCAAAACCCTCACAGGATCCCATCTCAAAAACCGGAGGGTAGTTCAGGTGTTTCCTGTAGGCCCGTCAGCACGGCAGCGGAATCTTTGTTTCCCCTTCTTTTCCGAATCCGGAAGCGATCTCCTCCCACTGCGAGGGCCCCATTGCAAAAGCGAGGTCATCTGAGGCCACTCCAGAAGGATCATTGAGGGCAGGTCAAGGGCTGAGGAGAAATCTGGAAGATCTTGTGGTGACCACAGGATCACCATCTCAGAACCTCTGCGCACTTGCAACTGGAAGTGATATCCCCAAGAGTAATTAATGTCCCTTGCATGTAGGACCTCCAGAAGTGGGCGTAGGGCTCTCCGTTTGGCAGTGGTCAGACGAGACAGATCAGCAAGAAGATGGAGCACCGACCCGTCATAGTCTATAGCAGCTTTATCTCTGGCCTTCTTCATTATATCCTCTTTTAGTTGAAAAAAATGGATTCGGCAGATGACATCACGCAACCTGTTCGGATCAGCGCTTCTAGGGCCCAAGGAGCTGTGGACTCTATCCATTTCAATTTGAGTGTCTGAGGGTCGTCCCAATAGGGAGTTAGATATGGAGTAGAACCGGTGTTGGCTCACGTGCTTCCACTGACTCCAGGAGCCCTCGCAGCCTAATGTTATTTCTCTGGTTTCTATTTTATGAGTCCTCCATCTTATCAAATAAAAGCTCAAAATTTTGTGAGTGCTGTTCCAATATCTGCTGTTGCGTTTTTTCCTGCGAAGCAAGGTCAGCCATGTCGGTCTCCAGTGTCTTAACAGTGCTATTAAGATGTCATGTCTTCTTTAAGAAACCTTATCTCAGACTTACAAACAGCCTCAAGGCGCCTGATATATCCCTCCATATCTGTCTTACTGGGGATGGCTCTAAGCTGGGCATGGAGGTCATCCATGTCTCTTCCCATGTACGGGGGGCCCATAGGTTCCATGGAGGCAGCAGATGTGTGTGGTTGAGGCCATGTGGACGCCCCTTGAAGGGTTAAATCCTTAATAGTTGGACTCTGATCAGGAGCTGTGGGGCCATCAACCATATCCCCCATGTCCCCTGCGTTGGTATCTGAGGGAAGCACAGAAGAGAGGGTCCCAGTAGGAGCCCGACGATCCTGCACTGTGGAAATTGAGGTGAGGGACTGTGGGGCCACTGATGTTTCTGAGGGAGGGGAGGAATGGCGCCCGCTTTCATCTCCACTCCTGGCGCCCCTCGATCTGATGTAAGACCAACCTCGGGCCGCCTCCGGCTCTGATTATTCATCTGTCCCCCGGGAGTGCGCCGCTGCGAAGCCGATCCAAGGGGAGAGGCAGGGGAGTGATTCCCGCCTGGGCGCTGCTGGTTTGGCGCATCCGCCATGACTGGGCACGTGGTGCGTCTCCTAGCACTTCCCGGGGCCCCCCAGGTACCTTGTGATATCCTGCTTGGCAGCTTCAACGGGAGAATCCTTGGCCACCTGGGAACGGAGACCGGTCTTCCCTCTCACCAGGGCTATGGTACTTGCTTCTAAAGGCAAATGATTAGCTGCAGAGGGGCTGTGAAGACGGAGCTCTTACAGTGTGTGACCGCTTGGCGCCATGTCCAGGCCACGCCCCCCCACGTACATCATTTTAAAAAAAATTACAGCTCATCACTCCAAGAACACCATCCCCACAGTGAAACATGGTGGTGGCAGCATCATGCTGTGGGGATGTTTTTCGGCAGGGAAAATAGTGCAAGGCGAGGGGAAGATGGATGGTGCAAAATACAGGGATATTCTTGAGCAAAACCTAACACGCAACACTCGAGTGGTTTAAGGGGAAACGTGTAAATGTTTTGAAATTGCCTAGTCAAAACTCAGACCTTAATCCAATTGAGAATCTGTGGTCAGACTTGAAGATTTCTGTTCACCAGAGGAAACAATCTAACTTGAAGGAGCTGGAGCAGTTTTGCCTTGAAGAATGGGCAAAAATACCAGTAGCCAGATGTGGAAAGCTCATAGAGACTTGTCCAAAGTGACTTGCAGCTATAATTGTCACAAAAGGAGGCTGTACAAAATACTGACTTTAGGGGGAGTGAATAGTTATGCACTCTGAAATTTTCATTTTTTTTATCCTATTTGTTTGCTTCACAATGAAAAAAAAACCAAATGTACACAGTTGTAGGCATGTTCTTTATGAATTAATGCAAATCCCCAAAAAACTGTGAATTTCCAGGTTGTGAGGTAGCAAAACACGGAAAATTCCAAGGGGGTGAATACTTTTGCAAGCCTCTGTAGACCATGGCTGAGCTGACATTATCCTGTTGACCTATGGTGAGTGAAGTTATGGCTGTGCTTTTATTTACCTTCTGCTATAGAATTGTCTGCTTAACCTCCTCTTTATGGCGGCTTTGATTGTTAGCTGGATCTCCATGGCTTTCACGTAACTTGCCGAAGTCGCAGCTGTTTAACACATTGTACTTTTTTTCACTGTTTGCTGGCTTGTATTTGCTTTCCTGATTTTAGTGTGAATGAGATATGTTCATCACTGCAAGTTTGTTCACAGCTCGTTGGCTCAGATTCCTTTATTTTACTACTTACGAATAGCTTTTGGCCAGAAATTTTTTTTTTTTTGTTCTGGGTCGCACAAGTTGGATGTGTGATGTGATCATTGTGATCTATGTGGAGTTACCTTATAGATTTCTTGCTCTTAGTGGTATGTGGGATCATATGCATATTTAGCTTTGCATTTGCTGAAAATTTCACCCTTACCATTGCGAAGAGTGAAATCTATGCTGAATTCTGCAGCATATTTCAAAATCCACACCTAATTCTTTTGGCAGAAAATTTTCAGCAACATGCAGAAGAGATTTGTCTTTGTCATGTACTTAAAGGGGTGTTCTCAAGTTTAACATTTAATAGGTGATAACTTTCTGATCACTGAGGGTCCAACCTCTGGGGCACCCATTGATCCGGGAATCGGAGCTCTCCCGGCTGATTCGGAGGTCGATCATGTGTACGACTACTCCATTCATTCTTAATAGGAGCGCTGGAGATTGCCGACCTCTGCAATCGGCTGATCTTCAGTGCTTCTATTAGAATGATTGGAGAGGCAGTGCACATCGACCTCCGCTCCATTCAGCCAGAGCTCCGAGTCTTGGGATTGGTGGAGGGCACAGAGGTCAGACCCCCAGCGATTGGAAAGTTGTTTCCTTTCTAAAGGATAACTTTCGAACTTGAAAACAGTTACTGCACTATGATTGAGATTTCGTGCACCCAATTCAGCGTGAAAAATCCAAAACAAATACGCAATGTGTCAGCATAACCTGGATCCAAGGGAAGGTTACATTTCTCCTGAAAATGTGCAGAGTGACATGCTAAGCCTGGCATGCCAATGTGAGGAAATTTTTAAGCTTTGCAATGCTCCTCTGGGAAATTAAATATGCAAATTGCATCTTCAGAGAGGAAAAGGGCTAGAACTATAGTGCCACCTATTGGAAATGGCAATCCTAAAAGTCAATATCGAGACCTTTAACTAGCCTTGCCACACGACGTAGGCTAAAAGCCAACCAGAATCTCAATTTGCAAATTTGTGTTTCAGGGTGTTGAACCTCATCAGTGCAAAGTATGAGATCTGGTTTGGCTAGGTAGGTGAGAGGCGTCTGACCAGGCTCTAAGGAGTAACATTTCTCCTTGTGGAGAGTGACATAGCAAGCCTTGAATGTTACCCCTTGGAAAACCTTTTAATGTACGATGTCCTAAATCTTTATCATTCTTTGGTTTGTGTAGTAAGTTCTACATTGGCAATAATGGAGGAAGAAAATATATTTCTAATAGCACTTGTACCCTGAATTCACATACTTTTTGCTTTAAAACACATGAAAAAAGCATTTCTTTACATTCATTATTTGTTGGTGGGGGTTTTTTTAATACATTTTTTGTGTTTTATGCAAAAACTGCCTAAAAATGCTGAGTATGAAATTGGTTTTCTAAAAAGTTAGACCTAATGATTTGTGCTTCTGAAATGGAAAACAAATTGTGAAAAGGATGTGATGTGAGTTATTACAATCTAAAGCAGAACATGTTGGCTCCATCTAAATAATGGAAAATAAATAGTGCTCTCCTATGCGATGGGTTAAAAACTAATTTCCAATATATTAGTACTTTCGTGTTTGGGGATTCTTTATGGTATTAGACTAACATTAACTATTTGATGGAGAATAATTCACTATTACTGTCCTGGATTGCTGTATAGAGAGTTCATACACTTGTCTGTCCACAGTAGCATCTGACCTTCCCGGCCTCTGTTTACTCGCGGAGATGAACTGTGTATTGTGTTTTGTTTGCTTCTGTACAATGGGCTCAAACATGAAGCTGTCATGTGCTGCAGTAGCTGCCGGCCCTAACGGGAAGCCATCAGCAAAAAATGACCTATTGTTTAAATTAGGTTCTTGTGTTACATGTATTTATTTACGGTATTTATTTTTTTTGAATGTGGGAATTATTTTTTTTTTTCATATCGCGATAATTTTTAGAGCAAATTAAAATGAGTCATCTTGGAAGACATTTGATTGTTCATGGCAGTAAATGTCCATGTGTTGTTTACTGCACTAATAGTCTAAAAAGAAAAGCCCCGATGGCCAGTGTGAATATTGCAAGATTACTAATTTTGTTTTTGTTTGTCGAATAAATATCGTATTATAAAAAAAACTAATAGCGCAAAAAAAACAAAAACCCAGCACTGCAAAGTAACAGTGCTAACCACTGAGCCACCATACAGTGCTAACCACTGAGCCACCATAGCTGCCATATTACTGTCTAAAATACTACATGGCAATTATAACTTGTATTTAGCATTATACTTATTTTGTAGCATGAAACTTACTGTAATGAATTTACCCGAGGGACTTTGGAGTTGCACAAAAATTATCCGAATTTTGGTGTTTTTTCTGCCAGTCCTCACCAGCACCTGAAATGATCCTGAACATCTGCATATCAGTTGGCATAGTTTGTTCGCTATTGTGTAGACAGTAGTGATGGGCGAACATGCTCAGCACTAGTCGACCGAGCATCAGAGTACTTAGTCGAGTAGCGAGCAGTGCCGAGTATCATGTGGTGCTCAAATGCATGGATCCCGGAATTATCTGAGCCAGGCGCAGGGTGAGAGAAAAATGCTTGAGTTTGCCATTCACTTCCATTATGCCCGCTACTTGAGTCGAGCACGTCCGAGCGTCTGACCTGCTCGTTTCGAGTACCGAGCACTAGAGCATTTCAGTGCTCGATCAACAATAGTAGCCATATTAATTATTTGTTCATATACTGCCAATATTTTCCACTCATATCAGTCCCATTCCTTAGTGAGGTTCTAAATCCATTTTCCCGGGTGCACAGACACTCCAGGGCCAATTTCATTAGAAGCTACCTTATCAATATTTTTTGGGGTGCAGTATGGTAGGAAGCCAGAGTTCCCATACAAACACGTGCAGAACCTACAATCTCCATGCTTATGTTGTCCTTAGTCAAGTTTTGAGCCCAGGGCGCCAGCGTAGTAAGGCAGTATCGCTAACCCCTGAGCCACCGTGCTGCCCAATGGTCAGTGGCTTTGTAGCAATCAAACGCGTTTCAGTATTTCAGCGTTCACTGTGCAGATTCATAAACTTCCACCCTGCAGTTTGTCATGGACCCGCTAAACCTACGAGAGGTTCTCTCAGTCAAGTAGCAAATTGAATTCTTATAATGTGCATCATGAATGAGCCTTGTAAGATTTGATGAGGTGGAAAAAAAGAAAAGGTACTGATACCAGCATTGCTCGTGGCATCTTGCCATCTCTAATGCCTTTTTAATGGGGCAGAAGCTTGTAAACCCATTTGCAAAAATGCTGTTGTATTATCACACCAAGCAGGGTGGTAAATAAGTTTCTGCTCCAGCATCCAGCCATTCCTTTTCATCACACACATACGGCTGTCTGGAGGAAAGCTTCTATTTAATCACTGGATTACGATGTGAGTTTCCAGATATTTGTGTACATTCGAAATTGAGCTGAAAGGTAGTGTAAATCCACTTCATTAGCCCCATTATACACAATATACATTTTTTAGTATAATTCTAATTTCATGCTTTTTTAATGCAATTTGCTGGGGCTTTTTTTTTTTTTCTATTGAGTCTGGAAAAAAACAAAAGAAAAAGGAGTGCATGCTGCATTTTGGAAAAAAAAAGTGAAAACTTAAAAAATTCTCATGCAACAAAACCACTCCGCCCCAAAAAAGCAGAGAGTTATTTTTTTCTATTGACTGCCAGCTAAATTCTGGCCATAACAATTTTTTCTTCAGGAATTGTAAAAACGCAGTATTTATTTTATTAAAGCACTATATCCCCAATTCATGAACACCAGCATTGCTGATAAGGGGGTTTTAGTTAGAGGCACCTGATTCTTTAAGCGGATCATGCGTTTCTTGAGTGTTATGTGCCCCTGTGCACCGTGCCACAAATCTTATAAGTGATAGAAGGAATGAGGTTATCTGCGCTGCTGATCCAATACAATCCACAGTAACGATGTGGAGTAGAAACAATGCAGTTTATTCTCACAATGCGGTATAGTCACAACGCGTTTCGAACTTGAACTAACTTCTTCAACAGGAGACCCACAATAAACACACAGACTGGAGTAAGATTTGTGGAATAAGGTACACCACAACTCATCATGAATTAGACGAGCCGGCATCAGCCCTGCCCCAGCTCCGACAAAACTGTTATGAAAACGCATGGAGACGTTTTTTGCGCAACATCGCATTGCGCAAAAATGGAGCGACTTTTCAGTGTTTTAGGCCAGATTTCCGGTGTAAACACTGATGAATTGGGGCCTATGTGAAGACACACTGTAGGGAGGACAGGTTTGTTTTTGTACATTTTTGTAATTCTCATGAAAAAATTCTGGAGCAAATTTTCTTAAAAATCTTGATGTACAGTGTCAGACTCAATGACGTGTCGGGGTTGCTGGTAGGGATTTATAAGCAAATATAGTAGGAAGTTTTGATTTTATTGAGATCTGTGCAACGAATGATTGAAAGATGTAACTCTTTCGGATATTAAATTCATAATTGCAGATATTTTCCATCTTCTCCCATTTAGTAAAGCCTAAATTATACTAACTGACTAGAAGTGCGTTCATTCATACCACAACATCAGCACAATTGGGATGTATTCACATCTGCACTGGAGGCTCCGCCATCATAGATTCTGCTGAAAATACCAAACATATTAACCCAACATGCTGCACTATTTTTTTTTCCCGGTTAAATGCCATACCTCTTGACAGAAACCCAATGGACCCCCTATCACAACACACTGCATGCAGGCTAACACAGGCAATGAAGAGATAAGCCTGCAGCTGCATCTCCCTCCTCCCTCTCTAGTATTTACTGTTTTACTCTTTAAAGACTTGACCTATCTGATAGGAAAACTATATTGTGCTTCTATGCATTTCTCTATGTGTTGTAATGGGGAACGTCGGTGGCCTTCTTCATCCTCCTTGAGGCTCTTACGGCAAATAGACCCATTTTAAGATTGCAAATTATCCTTTTGAATTTAGTTGTAAATTTCTCATCATGGAAGGGTGAATGATGTCCGAGTCAATAGTCTAAAATAGATTTAAAAACATAATTTTAACCTAACGATTGTCCATTGAATGAAGAAACCGATGAGTTTCCCGTTTGGCTCGGTCACCAGCGGTTTTTCAAATAGTTTTCAGGCTCAAAAACATATTTGGCTGAAATTATACAGCCAGTGCCTGATACATGCTGCGTAATCCACAGGCAGCATGTCTCAGTTGTCAGGTTCCCTTTAAGTATTCATAGCTGTGATGGCGAAACTATTTTTCTCTGGCCAATCACTCATTGATTGTCAACCAGTAACCTACTTTTATCTCTTTTGTATGGCTACCTTAAGGAGGAGCTCTCACTGGATTTTTTTTTAAACTGAGTCCCTCCTCCAGTTGGTGCTGCCTCTCTGACATTGGAGCAGGTTTTATTTTTCATCAGTGCCCCTCCATTCCAAAGCTATGCCCCCACCTCTCCCGGTAATAATGGTGGAAATTCAACCAACCTGGCGTATGCCATAGAACTTCTCTGTGGGCATGCTCGTGTTCCGATTGGACAATGTTAGAGAAAGAGCACACGCCAACAATGAAGTTCTGTGGTAGACACCCAATTGATTCAAGGGAAAATATGAATCTTTACTTTCGGTGGGCATAACTTTAGAATGGAGGAACACAGAACAAGAAGAAGAAAACTGTTCCAGAATTAAGCAGAGCAGCACCATAATTTTTGAAAGAGTAGTTAAAGAAAAATGGTAAACTGCTACAAAACTGATTTCCAGTTGACTATTTCATAATTATTTTCAATGAGTTGTGTGGAGAGATTGTAATCACCTTGTTCTTCCTTATCGCCTCAATCTATTCCTTTATTCAGAGGTTTATGTTCATATATAGATGTAGTTAAACCAGAACAGTCATAATGCCTTAGCTGGAAATGATAGTGCTGTAAAATTCAATTAGCACGTTCTGTCAGGTGCAGATATGTCACTTCGGATAATAAATTACCTCCATTGAAATGACATTAGATAACCTTTTTTCCCGTTTTCTTTTTGCATTGTAAATCAGTTTAGGAATAAGCGATCATTTGTCAATACTCCTAAACCAGTCCTTTAAGTCTCTTAGGACAAGCAGCTCAATACTTAATCTAGTCTAATTGAACAATGTAAAGAGTAATAGTTAGCCCGTGTTTTGTCACTGTAAAGAATCTGTCAGTGTTGCAGGTAAATGCTTGTGTTGTGTCCTTCACGCAAATATACCAGATTATCCTCAATAAGTGGACTTGTATTGGTCAGACATTATATCTTTTGAATGGGAGCTAATGATGTTTTGTGAATTTGAGTACGGACCCCTCTACATTACAAATACTCATAGTGTTCTTAAGAATTTATCTCAGGATTGATATTACGGGGGAGCGATATTGGGGGTAAATATTGCTAGAATATGTTACCCATGTCTGAGTTACATGGGTCTGACCACGGTGAACCCTTCTGATCTCTAGAAAAAAGTTGCAGAGGCGCAAGGAAAGAACAACAATGCTTCTCCTCACAATGGTTCTACTTAACTTTCTATTGACCCCGAAACGTTGAGCCAACATAGTCAGAGAGGAGAGAGGAACTGGCATGGCACAATCCTAGTTACCACTTTGTTTTTCTGATTTGAAGGTATTCAAAGAATGATAGGTGTTTGTCAATATTAATGTTTTTTCACTGGTGGGAGAGATTTAAAGGGATGTTTCCATTTCTAAAAATTACATCTAAATGAATATTGGATAATTCACATCAGTGTCCAGACACCTTTTATATTCTAGAGAAACAGATGTTGTGTAGAGGGGAGCAATTTAGTTTGAGGTGTCCTGGTCTTACTTCAGTCTCATCCTCTGTTGCAGCCGGCCTTCACTTCTGTTGCCGGCATCCTCCACGCCTTTGGCCTCTTACTACACCCTAAAACTCAGTCACTTGACTTCAAACAACTTCCTAACGTGCACCACAACACCGTGATGTCACGGGGTCTAGTAAGCACCAGGATGCCGGGTGAAAATTGGCTGCAAAGGATAACCAGACTGGACACTGGACCAGGGCATCGCCAATCAATATGTTCATCTCTAATTTGCCACATAAAAAAAACTAGAGACTATGCTACTGAGGTTCGGTTTGTGGGCCTAACTCGCTCTTTTAAGGTGTGTTCCAAAATAGTGATGAGCGAGCACACTCGGGTACGCCGCGAGTATCATGGGTGGATCGAGCGGCGTGGTAGAGACCCCACCCTGCATGTTTTGCAGCTGTTAGTCAGCCAATAAACATGCAGGGATTGCCTGCCATACACGGTAATGCCGCAGACGTGTTGGCTACAGCATTACCGTGCATGTCAGGTAATCCCCAGGGACTCGAGCAAGGCTCTTGAGCACCCGCTATACTCAATGCGTACGCGAGCAACCAGATGTCACTCGAGTGGCGCGCATGCTGGCTCATCACTATTCCAAAACCTTTGTGATTGTAAGCTCTACAGCTGGCCCAGGTATTTGGCAGATCTTCCTGGTCATGTAATGGTTCATCCCCGGCTTCCATTTGCTTCATAAGGAGTCAGATTTGAGATTCTAGAAACTGTGCAAGCTGGGTGACTTCTGTAGTAAGAGCTGTGATCGCCCACTTCCTGTAGCCATCATTGTTCAGAAACGGTCGAGTGGATGACAGATGGCTTTTGCTTTTCTCAGTATCGGATCAATTGATGTTTTGGAACAGTATATATAAAAGGTTTTAGTTGATGTTTGTTTTTGTTTTTTTATTTTAACAAAAAAAAAAAGTTAAGATCTGTTTAAAAAAAATGGCCACACGTTAAATGGAGACTATTTTTTTTTTATTTTTTTTTATCGTGAATGTTCTGTCTTACTATTGACCTGGGGGATTATTCTGTTCAATGTTATTCATGTAGGCTAAATATTTTCTGTTTTTTACATTGACAGAGGGTCATGTAGACCACCAGAGCTTGACGTGTCTGTATTGACTCTCTTCTAGTTATCCGTACAGTGAAGACAGCAGTCAGGGAAAGCAATACATGAATACACGATGTCCAGCGTGGTGCGATCGAATACTAATGTCTCACTCTGCTAAAGAACTTCTTTTAAAGGTAAAGCCCTCTATGGTGTAATAAATTGTTTATATGAATACATTTACCCATTAATTCTGCTATGATAAAACTAGGGTCTTTGCTATAAATGTAGAACACTTTTGGGCATTTTAAAAGATTAAACTGTGTGGACCTGCTGGATTTCTGGTCGCATCATATACCGCAATGTATGGTGTCGGCAAACTGATGTAAAAATTTGGTTGAGCTGATTGGATTGATACATTTTTGTTAGAAAAGTTTCAGTAAATCTTCCATGTTATCCATTGAAATCCCTGGTGTGTGTTTGTATGCACAGGCGTGCAGTGGGTGGTCCTATCAGTGATTGACAGGCTTCCCTGTATTACTGTGCATGCAGAACTAGCTGTCAATCACTAGTAGGACCGCCCACTGGGCTCGTATGCATACAAACACCAGGGATTTCAATGAATAAAATACAAAATATACTGAATCTTTAACAACAAACTGATACCATTCTGCTCCGCTTCTCCTTCTGTATAGCATACGGTCCACAGATATTCCTGCATGTACAATGTGGTAAAGTGAACGCAGCACTTTCTTTCAAATTGCAAGGTATAATAATTGTTCCATTTATTCACATCTACTCAAACTGACCAAAACCTCACCTTTTTGGATTGCGGAGCAATAAACAGAACAACTATACCTTGCAGTTTCAAAGTGTGTCAAGTTATTGGTTTCTATAAGGGGTAGAACCCGACTTGAGCACCGTGCACTTGGACTTGAGTGCTGTGTCCCCTTTTCTGCATTTACAATGTGACAGGTTCCCTTTAAGGCCAAATTCACATGTCCATGTTTCAAAAGAATAGTATGTGAATGACATGTGAAGATAGCCATAGATTAGAATTAGTGATGAGCGAGCGTGCTCTTTTAGCCGAGCATGCTCAGGTGCTTTCCGAGTATCTTTGGCGTGCTCGTATATTATGTTCGAGTCCCTGCGTCTGAATGATTTACAGCTGTAAGACAGCCTCAACAGATGTGATTATTCCTTAACAAACAGGCAATCCCTGCATGTGTTGAAGCTGTCTTACATCTGTAAATCATGCAGACGCAGGGACTCGAACATAATATACGAGCACGTCAAAGACACTCATTTAAAGGGTTAAACGAGCACGCTCGCTCATCACTAGTTACAATGTGTAAAAAAAAATTAAATTAAAATAAAATTTGATAACACATGTTTGAGAAAAATGGACAGCAAGTCACAGTCGAATCACACAAATTTTTGCATTACGTGACTTTTGAGGTTACCATTCAACACTGAACTTAAACTCACTACGCATAATCTGTGCATTAGTATTGAGTAATCCAAAGACATACTAATAGGAATTTTAGATTGTGAGCCTCAATGGAGGCAAACAAAATAATTGGGAATTTTGCTAGTATTTTAGAAAAAAGCATCTTCTTAATATTCCTTATTTCATATGTTTTTCTTTAAACTGGTTTAATCCCATCACTCCAGTGCCACTGCTTCAGTGGTCTAATCCGGGACCAACAGTCCTATTCTTCAGTTACCTGACAGCAGAGGCCAGTGATTGGCTGCAGTGTTCAGATGACGGAAGCAGGACGTAATCACTTCCCTTTCATTGGTCATGTGACCCTGCAGCCATTTCCTGTTCTGTGTAAGTTGCTGTTTGTGGCAGTCAGTATCCTGATTTTGATGCAGGCAGCAAAACCTGTATTACATTGTTTTTATTCTTTCACTAGTGCCCATAAATAAGCATTTCTAATAGAAGAATACGCTGTTGACCCTAAGAGCTACCTCTCTGATGTCACCTCTTTGCTGTCCAGAATCCCAGAGTGTCTATCCGTCTTATCCTTCTCATCACACTTCCTAAATCTCAATGTGGACTAAACTGAACTCATCTTTCCTCCATCTCCCTGAACTCCTTACCCGATCTATCTATCACAATAATTGATATCATGCTTTAACCTGTACCACAAGTTCGCTGGCGTGGAGTAACCCTCGACTCTGCTCTAACCTTGAAATTGCACATCCAAGATCTCGCCACCTCCTGCCTCCTCCAACTCAAAAATATTTCCAGTATCCGTCAATGCCTCAACCCTCAATCTACTAAAATGTTAGCACATGCCCTCATCATCTCCCACCTCGACTACTACAATATCCTCTTCTGTGGCCGCCCTGCTAACACTCGCGCACCTCTCCAGTCCGTCCTTTACTTTGCTGCGCGATTAATACACCTCACTACTCCTGTGCTTTTCCCCCCTGCAAATCCCTTCATTGTCTCCCAATTCCCCAACATATACAGTTCAGACTACTAACACTGAGCAACAAAGCTGTCCATAATCTGTCTCCTCCATATATCTTCAAATGAATCTCCTGATATCTTCCAACATGTAATCTCCGGTCCTCCCAAAACCTCCTCCACACTTATATGTTCCTCACCCCACAGCCTCCAAGACTTCTCCCAAGTACTGCCCTTTTTCTGGAATTCTGTGCCCCAACACGTCCGATTGTCCACCACATTTGGACACTTTCAGATGGAACTTGAAAACCCATCTCTTCAAGAAAGTTACAGCCTGCAATAAACCCACCTCACCACCACCGGAGCTGCCGTAATCTTCCTAATTTATTACCTTCCCCATCACCCTGTAGGCTGTAGGCCCTCAAGGTCAAGGTCCTCTCCTTTCAGTACCAGTCTATCATTGTTAGTTTCTTGACTGTATTTTGTATGTAACCCCTTCGCAGGGAATCAATGGTGCTCTGAAAAAAAGAAATAATTTTAGCAGACCGAATTTGCACAAGTCAACCATATTCTATTTTTTTCTTGCCTATCGCTTTTGTTAGATGTACCACTTTACCAAATGTTCTCTGTAGGCTTTCTATAAAATGCAGAGCGAGTACCCTGTGATCTAGTCTGAAACAAGGTGCTGATCCAGCAGTGATCATAATCAGGATTGCATCGAACGTGCTGTGCCCTGTCTGTGCTCGGAAAATGGATGGTCTTCACAAATTAGCACACAGCATGTGCAGCTCCGCGCGCTAGGCGTTACAGATTGTACAGACATGGGGCTGTAAACAGCTTTCATGCTGCACCATCTATCATGCCATGCTCGGTTACCTCACCATCATGTTATTTTATGCTTCCTGAGCCCTAAAACACCAAAGGTTGCCCACCGCTTGCGAGTCACGTTGACGCCTGATAGCATGCAGTAATGAATGCTCAGCCAAGTGTGCCCTGTTCCTGCTTGTGCAGTGCTGTAATTTGTTTATCTGTCTAAAGATTATACAGTTGGAAATCCACAATTTTATGCTGCCTTTCTAAATTATCAAGTCTCTTTTTGATGAATGCTTTTCCACTTGCAAAGGAAGTGCCATTATGATCTTGAAATATTGGAAAGTGCTCATGCATACAATGCGGGAAGGTTATGTTTTCTTCTATGATTTTGGCAGGCAATCATAATATAAAGTAAACCTGACCTTAAGCCAGTCTAATGCATTAACATAATTTAGTTTTTAAGTCCAAACACTGATGTATATATTACACTCTTATTCATTCAAACTTGACTGATTTGAACTGGGAAAAAAATAATAATAACGGCTGACATGTCGACAATGCATGCAGCCAGAGGTTTTTTGGGTTTGGAATTTTTTTTTTTTCACGTCTCTAATATCAAAATAATCTTTTCTATTAGATATTTAGCAAGCAAATGCAATTTTAAATCTTTGGGTTTTTTCAACGCTCTTTATCCTTCGTTCTTGTGCATTGAGCGAGGCTATGTTCACACAGCGCTTTTGTTGCATTATTTTTTTCTGCAGAAAAAAAGCTGCGTTTTACAATAGCAGCAAAAGCGGAGATTTCAGAAATCTCATGCACGTGCTTGATTTTATTTTTTTTTTTGACGATTGAATTTGAGAACTGCAAAGTTTTTGAAAACTGCGGCATGTCAATTTTTAGCGTTTTTCCAGCTGTTTTTCATACACAGAAAGCAATGGGACAGTACAGAAGCACTGCAAAAAAAACTGATGAATAAAAGTAACTTTATTAAACATGTACTGTAGTCAAATCACACTTTATCCACTGCAAAAAGCCACTAAAAACACTCAAAAACTGCATTTTGAACTCCGCATCATACTGCTAAGGCTATGTGCACACAGTGCTTTTTTTTGTGTGTTTTTGATGCAGTAAATCCACACGGAATTGGCCCCAAAAACGCATTGCAAACCTTATCCCAGCATTTCCTATCAGGATTTTTCCTTACAGAATTTCATGTGCGGAAAAAGAAGCAGCATGTCCATTCTCTGCGCGTTTTTGCCTGCGTTTCTCCTATACAATGCATTGGAAAAAACACATGGCAAATCCACAGGCAATAACGCACAAAATTTTTTAAAAAAATGCATCAAAAACACGCGGAATTTCTGCAGCATTTCTGCAAGGTTCTGCATGTCTTGGCATCAAAAACGCTGCAGAAATTTCTGCAAGCAAATCCTGAACGTACGCATATAACCTAAGAGAGCAGGTTTTGGCTGCAAAAACTGTGCATGTGAATATAGCCTAAACGTTGGCTAGAAATAAGATGATTATCATTAACAACCACAAGAAGTTTACCTTCATTAATGATTTGTTTTTAGGCAAAATTATAAATTCTGACCGGTTGAACTTTAAACAAACATTTAGAAGACTTATCGTTTATCCTAAAGGGTACATTCACAAGTGCAGAATTTTTCATAATTGCAAGTGGAATATCTACGTTGGCTTCCATGTGGGTGGAATCCCTAGTGGAAATAGATCTGTGCTGTGGTTTTTACATTCACAATATGTCAATTTATGCTGTGACTTATCACACAGATTTCATATTTACAATGTGAAGGGGGAAATCTGGGACTAATTCACATTTACCAAATCCAGATTTTCTTATCCAGATTCTTATCCAGATTCAGGGCCAAATCCTCAATGGAAAATTTTTACGTGTGAATTTATCCTAAAAATGTTTGTCATTAAAATGTGCTAGTTTACGCCTTCATCTGAGTCAACAGTCACGCATGGTCCGCATACACACTGTAAGACCCCTTCTTCTTTTTTTCAATATGTCCTTTGTTCATTCCACTTGCATACGGTGCAATGCGATGAGGTTTACTTTTTGGAGACCAGGACTTTTTCTACTTTTGCCTTCAAATTTAAGGCTTTTTTTCCATGTTCACATTTTTTTAATATACTGGTTTACTCTGTGTAAAAATTAGAAAATCAGCTTTAGACCACTGCAGCCACAAGCAGCACACGTGCACCAACCAAACTTACACTTGTAAACCCCTTTAAAAATATTGCTAAATATTCCTTTCTTTTTTCTATTGAAACCAGTAAATACTGTCAAGGGAGTTTCAGTACAAAATGGCTGCTCAAACCAAGCACAGCACCTTGTAGGGGACATAACCATAATTAAAAAAATCAAACTTTAGTGTCCAAATCTGTTGCTGTGTTTGACAGAATAATGATCCTCTCTGTGCACCTTTGCCATTGGCAAGCAGTTCAGTGCACCTTCCTAATGACTTATTTTAGTTCTCTTTCCGCCCCCTGTTTCTTGATTGACAGCTCTGGTTTTATCATTCACAAATTTAAATACAGAATGACTTCTGGCAAACGCATTAATGAATTTTGAATTTACGATTGCAATTAGCTCTGAAGGTGCTGTGTTTGGCTTGAACAGTAATTTTGTGCCGATAGACCATGTAAAATGAGCACAAAAAGTGTCTGTATGGGCATAGGCACAGGTTTTTTTTTTCAGGCGAATTCCGTCTGGAATTCGGTTAAAGAGGCGTTGCAAAACCACCGCTAAAAATAATATATATATTGCACAGCAACGTCAAAATGACATTGCTGTGCACATGTTCTGTCTTGGGTTACTTTTTTAAATCGCTTCAAGGTTTCTGCTCCCTGAAGCAGTTAGAAGAAGGAATATGTTCATTATTTGGACAGCTTCATATGCTTGAAAGAACAAAGCAAAATTTACTGAAAAGAGAGCGGGCAGGATGGATAGAAAGGGGGAGGGATATAAAAATAAGTTTATGTTCTGTATGTATGTTTAGGTATGTTTATGTAAGTTGGAATCCTGAAGGAGGTTTTCTTCATTGTTATATGTCGGGTCGCAGTGGCGAGGGCGGTGGTTCTTGGAGTTGGTGTTTAAATTCTGTTGGGGGGGGATCAGATGGAGGATTCCCCCTGTAAGTATTGAAGTAATAATGGGCGATCTGACACTTAATGGGGCTCTGGACGGGGGTGGACCCTCTGAGCCGGTGGTTTGGTGTTAATTCTCACCACGGAACGTGGTTTGGTGCCCTTAGGCTTAGGCTTCATGACTGAGGGTAAAAAAGGATGGTTATAAGTTAAAAGTAATTGCTGGAGGTGTGTCAGATTTTGATAGCTCCAAGGACCTCCCCTCTTTTAAAGGTAATGGTTATTTGTCATTGTATTATTTGTTAAATAAATGTCTGCTGTGGCTAATTTGGCCAATTTATCCAAAGAAATAGGTCTCCGTGTTTGATTATGAAAAATGGTATTGGGGGGGGAAGGGGTTTAAAAAGTCAGCTATAAGGGGAAGTAATTGCGATTCGGCCATACCAGGTCAAGACGCTGGGCGAAGACCCTTTAGGAGAACGACCGCCTGTGTTTTGCTGAAGTGTATCTGCCCGGAAAAACTCAGCAGTTCCCTCGTCTACATGTTCAATCATAAAGTGCTAAAACCTTCTCTGTGCAGACTGGAAAATGGCATCCCTGTCCAGAATATCTAACGTTATTGTAAGACGGCACATTATTGATTTTACCTGTTATACATTGTTTTTCAGTCTGAAAATGATGAAAGGATAGTGATTTATGACAGCATCGGGCCAAATATCTGCATGGGGGACCACAAGGTAAAGTACAGCTTTTATTTTACTTTTTGTTTCTATTCCGCTTGATCAAATCAAAGAGCCAGCTTATAGAATAATTACATTTTTAATTTTTATTTTGTAAATCAATAGTACACGCGAAAACATCTATTACTTTCTTCCAAAACTGATCAGTCATTGTCAAAATTCTTAATTCTGATGTAAAATCTGTATTCAGTGAAGTCAGACTTTCCCATTACTGAGATAGGAGATGGCAGCTGCTACGGATACCATTCTATGTCGATGGAAGTATGGAGGAGCTTAGAGACAGAGATCCTTCCTCCTCCATCCTTCCATCTACATAGAATGGTATCTATAGAAACTGCCATCTCCTGCAGATCCTCAATTGAAAGCCATAAGATGGGTTAAGTAGTTTCAGGGCTTTACTATTTGTCCTGATGAAGAAGTGGCATACTGCGAAACGCGTTGACAAACAGATTTTATAACTCTTCGATCCTGGGATCCACTATTGAACACCCTGGATCCAAAATGCCGATATCATTGGCAGCACAACATAAAACCCCGAAACTCCTTTACTCCTCTTCTTCGGCTCAGTAATGCGTCTGATCTGAACTGTCAATCATTGGGAGCTGACCGGCCTCCCCTGTCCTCAGCAAATAGGAAATTGGAAGGGAGGGGAGCGATGCACTCCTAAAGTATGATGATGGGACAAACGTTTAATGTGCCCCAATTTTATTTTTATTTTTTCATTTTATTTTTCCACATTAGTGGTCTGATTATCTTGATGCATCATTCCAAGTTGTATTTGCCTGAACAATAAGCCATTAGGATAGTGTGAATGACTACTGCAATTCTAGACAGGGTGTCACCAATTAATCTCAAAAGTCCCCCTAGCTTGGTCATTTATATATGCACAGGCTTTTCAAATTAATACCACTTCACCAACGCAAAGACTAGGTGATATTTATTGCATACCCTTTTATGTCACGAGCAGTGACAGCAATATTTTGGCCAGCAAAAAACTTTAAGCCATGTGCAATATCGAGGACCACCATGACTGAGTTGGTGGAATGGCATTTTCTATGCTTGGCATTCACACCACAAGAAGGTTTCGCCCTAAACCACTAATTGCACAATCTGATTTAGGTCGGTGGTGGAGGATGTTTTTGGAAAGTATTGGATATGCACAGGGTAGGTACAGGTCCCAGAAGTGAAGACCAGCAATTGACTTTTGGCAAATCATGTTGGTACCTCATTTACAATAGGTAAAGGGCTCTGAAAAGTTCTTCAAACTGCATCACTGATAGATACAATTTATTCCAGCAGAAGTTCTGGACTTCTGTATTTGCTGCACATGGGGGCTGCTACATAATTACACTGCTCAAAAAAATAAAGGGAGCACTCAAATAACACATCCTAGATCTGAATGAATGAAATATTCTCATTGAATACTTTGTTCTGTACAAAGTTGAATTTGCTGACAACAAAATCACACAAAAATCATCAATGGAAATCAAATGTATTAACCAATGGAGGCCTGGAAAACACACTACAGGCTGATCCAACTTTGATGTAATGTCCTTAAAACAAGTCAAAATGAGGCTCAGTATTGTGTGTGGCCTCCACTTGCCTGTATGACCTCCCTACAGCGCCTGGGCATGCTCCTGATGAGGTTGCGGATGGTCTCCTGTGGGATCTCCTCCCAGACCTGGTCTAAAGCATCCGCCAACTCCTGGACAGTCTGTGGTGCAACGTGACGTTGGTGGATGGAGCGAGACATGATGTCCCAGATGTGCTCAATCGGATTCAGGTCTGGGGAACAGGCGGGCCAGTCCATAGCTTCAATGCCTTCATCTTGCAGAAACTGTTGACACACTCCAGCCACATGAGGTCTGGCATTGTCCTGCATTAGGAGGAACCCAGGGCCAACCGCACCAGCATATGGTCTCACAAGGGGTCTGAGGATCTCATCTCGGTACCTAATGGCAGTCAGGCTACCTCTGGCGAGCACATGGAGGGCTGTCCGGCCCTTCAAAGAAACGCCACCCCGCACCATTACTGACCCACTGCCAAACCAGTCATGCTGAAGGATGTTGCTGGCTGCAGATCACTCTCCACAGCGTCTCCAGACTCTGTCACGTCTGTCACATGTGCTCAGTGTGAACCTGCTTTCATCTGTGAAGAGCACAGGGCGCCAGTAGCGACTTTGCCAATCCTTGTGTTCTGTGGCAAATGGCAAGCGTCCAACACGTTGTTGGACTGTGAGCACAACCCCCATCTGTGGACATCGGGCCCTCATACCACCCTCATGGAGTCGGTTTCTAACCGTTTGTGCAGACACATGCACATTTGTGGCCTGCTGGAGGTCATTTTGCAGGGCTCTGGCAGTGCTCCTACTGTTCCTCCTTGCACAAAGGCGGAGGTAGTGGTCCTACTGCTGGGTTGTTACCCTCCTACGGTCCCCTCCACATCTCCTGGTGTACTGGCCTGTCTCCTGGTAGCACCTCCAGCCTCTGGACACTACGCTGACAGACACCGCAAACCTTCTTGCCACAGCTTGCATTGATGTGCCATCCTGGATGAGCTGCACTACCTGTGGGTTGTAGAGTCCGTCTCATGCTGCCACGAGTGTGAAAGCACAACCAACATTCAAAAGTGACCAAAACATCAGCCTGAAAGCATTGGTTCTGAGATGTGGACTGTGGTCCCCACCTGCAGAACCACTCCTTTATTGAGGGTGCCTTGATAATTGACAATGATTTCCATCTATTGTCTATTCCATTTGCACAACAGCATGTGAAATTGATTGTCAATCAGTGTTGCTTCCTAAGTGGACAGTTTGATTTCACAGAAGTTTGATTTACTTGGAGTTATATTCTGTTGTTTACGTGTTCCCTTTATTTTTTTGAGCAGTGTACATTTGGTAGTCCCTTCTTTTTCCTTACATGTTTGAATGTGGAAAGGAAGTTTCTAGAAACCAGTCTAACCCGTTAATATTTTACAGGAAATGCATCTGCTTCATTCTCAAAAAAATGGCCTGTATAGTCTTTTTAATATGTAGTGTTTTTAAAAGGAACCTGTCACCTGATTCATGCTGATCAAAACCATGAACCAGAGCCTGTCAGCAGCAGACTAGTCCGGCGCCACCCCTGGCCGGCTCTTCCCAGCACTGCTATAGGTGATTGACAGGTCTCTTTCATCTCACAGGTGCGTTTTAGAAGAAAACATATCTGATTTCAATCGTACAGCCAGGCTCTGATTTATGCTGCCCGCACATTGGGCAGCATGAATAGAATGACCTGTTCCCTTAAGCATTGGAGAATTCAATAACAATAACTAAATGGAAGGGCTAAAGGTTAAAGTCAAGAACTTATTAAAGGGAACCTGTCATCTTATTCATGCTACTAAACGTTCAATTGCGGCCAGGTATATTTTTCTCACATATCGGTAAGACCTGTCAATCACCTCTAGCAGCCCTGGGAAGAGCCAGCCAGGGGTGGAGCCAGACTAGACTTGTGCAGCCAGACTAGACTTGTGCAGCCCGGCTCTGATTCATGCTGACTGTAGTTTGGGCAGCATGAATCAGATGACAGGTTCCCTTGACTTCAACCATAAGTCTATGTATTAAGTCATTTTGTTGAACTCTCCCATTATATTGAGTTTTTGCTTTACTTTTGAACATATGAGATAGGAACCTTCCATATTTAATGAAGTTTTCTCGTTTTTTTCTGTCCAGCCTGTCTTCCTGTCCTTCCGAATAGGCGCTGGGGCAGGTAAAGCTAATGCACATGTGCACAAGTGTTGTATCGTGCAGTGATGTGGTGGTAAATATCCATTTCTTTTCTAATTTTTTCTTTTATTTCTTTTACTTTAATTTAGTAGTGTGATTTATTTTTCATTTTATTTTTTTTCTGTCTTTCTGCATGTTGGTCTGATGTGTTCTTTGACACAATTTCAATTTATTAACGAAATCTGCCTGTTTGACAGGGAAAAGATGCCAACTCAATGAAAAGATCTACCGAGAGACCACTCTGTGAGGATGCCCACCTGCAGTATAGCGGACTCCTTGATCGGTCCTCACGGCTACATTTGTACAGTACGGATCATCCTCTAGGCTTCATCTTCCCAACCAGGCTCACATACCTCACTATCTCTCGTACGGTTACGTAACATCCAGTAGAAACATATGGATACATGTATATATAATTTTTTTTTTTTTTTTTTACATCACTGTTGTGTTGCCAAAACGCTAGCAAGACAATGCATATCTGACAATCTCCTCTGTTATCTTGCGGCATCGCAAAACGGAAGCAGAGTTTGCGCACGCACGGTCACTTTGTGGAGGTTAATCGACAAGGGGGGGGTGTGGACAGTGCAGTGCCTGGCGCCTTCATTTCTATAAGGGTTAAACCTTTCCTGGCTGGATCAATCAATGTCATTTCCAAATTATGCCCACTACATGCCGGTGGAAATCCGCAAGCGGCCCCGTTATCACTTTTCACCATCCCCTGCTTATATTTCAAACTCTAATGACGTCCATAAAGGCTTGAAGTTTGGCAGCAGATGGGAAGATTCAATAGGCGTCACCAGGATATTGGTGGTTTTTAATACATTTTCGTTGCTGACTGCGGCCTGTGTGCCTAACGTTAGGCTAGATAGGGGTGTAGCCACTAAAGTGCAATAATCATAAAATGACCATTTAAATCAATAGCCATTACCAAAAGTCAATGGCGTCACACTCTAGATCTAACACCCCCTTTCCACCTCCCGTCTTCCCCCCATGCCACCTTCATTTTTACTGTTTTTAGAACGAATTTTTCAACATCCATGTTATTTACTACACTGCCATTTAACATGGGTTTTTTTTCCAAGTCACACAGCAGCTGCTTTTCATTTTTTTTATATATATATAATATATATATGAATATAAAAAAATATATATATATACTTTTTAAAATAATTTATAAATCTTACCAAAACCTATGCTAAGTATTCTTTCCAGTACTGGCGCATGTGCCATATCAGTAACGAACAGTCGGGAGTAGCAGTTTTTAGATATCTATATATAATTCTATATGTACATCAGCAACCAAAATTTCTATGTAACCTTTTTTGTGTCGTCCTCCTTGATACGAAAAAAAAATAAATACCCACCATAGTCGATACAATACGTATATATACAGTAGCAGTTTTCACTTTATTACTCTTGTAATAAATTATTTGTATGTGACATTGAGGACTGAATGTGAAGTTTCTAGCTAGATTTGGGTGTATCTTTTAAAGGTTTTGTAAACTTTTTTTTTTTTTTGTCATATTTTTTTTTTTTACTGTATCATGGTGCCAATTACTCTCTCTATACACAGTGATGACATGGGAGACGCATTATATAGAGTTTCTAGATTAGTTAAGGTAGTGTCAAGTTTTAGAATTTTTTTTTTTAGGACAAAAAAAAGTCACTTTTGGCAGGTGACCCTCCCCAACCCCCAACACCCCCGTCTACATCATGTAAAGGTGATTAGAGAGTTTTTACTATTAATTGTATTCAGAACACTACAGTTTTAAAGGATTATGTGATTGCATTAGATTTAAAGCTCGATATATATATTTTTGGTATAAATCACTACTATTTGGAAATTTTATTCTATGTCCTCTTGCAGAATCGGTCTTCCCAGATGCATATTTGTTAGTGTGTTAATAGACGGAGACTGTATTTTGCTAACGTGCCATGTTCGTTGTAATAGCATCACAAAAGTGTGTTTCTGCAAATGAAAAATTCCACCGATAGATGTGTGAATCGCCTTTAACATCATGGGCTATCTGGTTCTCAACTTCAAGCAATAAACTGTTTATTGTGGCAATCTGGTCTCCTGTTGTATTTTTTGTTGTTTTGTACTATGTCCTTGATGTTGTTGGTCTCTTACCATAAATGTGTAATTTTCTTACCAGGTGTTATCTGACTATCGCTGAGAGCCTCCCAACTGTTATACACGGAATAAATACATTTCTTCATGGATTTAAACACAACATGGTGATTGCCGCATTTTTATCCTTTGTGGACTACTCTGTTGTATGATTGATATCACTGGTGCCCAGTTGGTCCATTTGACTTAGAAGACTCTCTCGGCTTTCAGTCCTTTTCACGGGACTATTTTTCAAAGTAACAACATTCTAATAGTGGTCAGAGATTCTGGTCAATGTGTTCAGGATATAGTCTAGTGGCCATAGTTTTTGTGACGGGCGTAGATCTGTAAGTCAACGAGAGAAGATGAATTCTTCATAGTTTGCATACAACTTCCACAACAAATGTCACTAGTTTTAATATTGCTACTCTCTTTTTTCCTCTATATATAGCTTTAGTTAGGTGTTTCCAGGTATAGGACTTGGAGTGAGATGATTAAGAGAAACTGCCAGGGATAGACTAGTCCATGTAATGTGGATCGTACCCATGGAAAATCATCATTGCAATAAATTCAATATCTGGCTGTATCATTAAGCTGACCGTACACATTACACTCATGGGCTATCCTATTTTGGTGTAATGAACTGACAACCATCTAACTCTCCATCTGCAGATATGCACGCTTGGCTGATTTCAGCATGCATGTTTGTGGAGAAGTTTAGCACCATAGCGTTTAGCCAGACTGCTTTTATTTGCACTTTTAGCATAACTCCATGTGAAAATGAAACATCTCAGGTGTGATAGCTAGAGATGTGCCATTTAAAAGTTGGGGGTTCATCCTGGTGCTAAACGCCAAACACTGACTTCCCCCAGAAGTCCGTTGCAATGTTTGGAGTTCCAGGAGAAGTCCCGGGGGGAGAGAGAATTTTCCAGCTCAAAAGTTCAGGTCTCCATTGTTTTCAATGAGGTTCTGGTTCAAGTTCGGGAACAGTTGTGGTACCCGAACCGAACTTTGGAATGAAGTCCGGGTCTGGTACCAGAACCCAAACTTCCACGGGTCCACTCATCCCAAGTGACAGCAACTGACCTCAGTATCCACCCTCAAAACCACAGCACCTTTTGGGTAGGGAATGGTATTTTTTAGACTCTACATCCGTGGTGTTGCCTCTGAGAGTGATGATAATTAAATGGTTTCTCTATATTAATGGGTAATTGCCAGCATTTAAAGGATATCTTGTGGATCGGTGGGGAATGACCACTGGGACCCCCACTACATCTCCAACAGTCTCATAGACAATAAATGAAGCAGGGGCACTGATTCGTTACGACAGGTGCTCTCAGGATCGGTGGGGATCCTAGCATTTGCAACCCCACTCATCTGCAAGTTATCACTTATCCTTTGAATGTTGGTAAAAACTCTTTGAATATTTCTTAGTTGGGGTCAAACTGCTGAAAGTTATCATCATAGAAGTCCCATATTCCCTGTTTGCCTTAAGAAAAAGCCTATACAGATGTGAGCCCGCTCCGTAATTTTTTTTTTCTGTAGGAAATAGAAAAACAGCAGGCACTCACTGGAGTAAAATAAAAATGGTGGACTTGGGACCCCTGTTTTTGTGATCAATGGAGGTCTCCCCGTATCTCCCCTTTTAGTATCTCTCATTGGAGTGGAGTCAGTCGTTTGGTAAAAGTTGTTTAAGTGCACATTATAGAAAATAAATACATTAACATGTAGTAGTTTTGCTTTTTGGCATAGATGATGATACTTCATATGAGGAAGGATGTATGTTTTCTATGCACTTTTTACAATCAATATTACATGACCGGCTGCCTAATACTTTGCTGGCTTGAATCAAGCCTTAGTCTTTGGGTTTTTTATTTCTGGTCCACCCGCTGAAAACTTTAACAATTTTTCTAGAAACTCTAGTGCTGCTTCTTCTTCTACTCAACCATCAACCACCATCATGGTAATTTCTCTATGAGATTACATCTTTTTTTTTTGTTATTGTTTCTTTGTCGTTTTATTGCACCCTACACTACCTCTGGGGTGCGCTAGTGCAAAACAGAATCCTACTTTCAGAAAATCTACGTGTGTGTGTGTGTCCTCGTCACCTGTTCTCTGCTGGATTTCTAGCCACCACATTTCTATACTGGGCTTGAAAGGGTTTGGTCTCCCCTGAGTAACCAAGAACGAAAGTAATAAATTGAGCCTATTTATTACATCATCAAATTCTAATTAGAGATGTTGCAGCTGTGTGCTTTTCATCTGCCTGAGATGATTAATGAAATGGGTTTTAATTAGGTTGCATGCTAATCCTTCAAATGAAAGTCAATGATATTAGAGGGAGCACAAGAAAAAAAAAAAGTGCAGTGAAAAAGTTTAGTAAATTGGTTACGTCTGGTGAAATGAAGTCTCAAACAATTAGGCCAGGTTCACATACTGCATTTTCAGAACAGTTTTTCTTTCTGCCATATTTTTTTAGGAAAAGCAGTAGCATATCGTAGTGAAGGCATGGTCATGTTTCAAATTTTATTAGTACATAGGCTTAAAGTGAACTTTTACCCCACTTCCCTTGGTCCAGCCCTGATTCTCCACTGCTGCTTCATTCCTCGTTGGTCGTCTGCAGTGGTGATGTTACATTTACAGTGCTCTTAACCGCTGCAGTCATTCATTGGGCTCAGCAGCTCGTGCTATCTACTGTAAGTGCAGCGATGATGAGCGCTGCAAAGATGTCATCGGCGCAGTGATATTTTAGAAACTTGCCAGTTTATAGATTCATAAAATTTGAAATAAGACTATCCCTTTTAGTTGTCCTTTATTATGTTTTTTATTTTTATGTTTTTTTAGTGATTTTAAGGAGAAAAAAAGAAAATTAACACCCTTTTGAGATCTCATATTTACAAAAAATATATATTTTAATTGAATTTTTAAACCTATATTTTTAGTAGTTTTTCTTTTTTACTATTTATAGTAAAAAAAAAAATAATCCTGAAATTTTGCAGTTTTCTCCTTGGCAAATTAGCCTCTTAATAGTCTGACACTTGTTTTGTAGAAATCACTCCTCAATAATCTCCTTAGTCATAGACAAGATTACAATGTGAAATATAATGCCTCTATATACAGAATATACTGTTCTCATCATAACTTTATCATGACGTTTTTCAAAGTTTGTATTCTATTGGATAGATCTTAGAAGTTACTCTATGTTCTAAAACAAACCCTTTATAAAAAATATAGCTGTTATGTCATGTTTATAGCACATTTCATGGGGACACAATTTAGGTTACCAATTTGACTGTAAAGTCAGCATTTATCCAATGTGATTTGCCAGACTAGGTGTTTGCTGTGTTTGTGAGAATCTGGTATAATGTGAATGTTGCAATGCAAGATAGAGTAGTTGCTTCTTGGTAACTGGGATTCAGTTATCGTATCTCTAAAAGAAAATCTGCATTTGAGGCTCATATGAAGTTAAAAGCCCCAAAATCACTTGAAGTCCAGACCATCAATCAAATTACATTTAAGAACAGTTAGCCATGTAGGAACCAAGGGTCGTAATGAACGCAGTTGCAGAGCGTGCGACTGGGCCCGTGGATTCAGGGAGCCTGCCAATGCTATTTTCAGCTGAATGTGCACCTTCGGACGCACATTCAGCTGACATGTATTGCTACGCAGAGAGCTGCCTGCACCTCAGTCACTATACACACTACCGGCCAACTGGAGGCCAGTAACTGACATCAGCTTGCTCATCGCGGACAGTGAATTATATCCCTGGCATGCTCCACCCCCCTGTTCTGGTTATCAAGCAGAAAGTGGACTGGTAAGACTATTTGTTTATTTTTTTTTTAAATGTGTTAGCGAAGAGCACCAGAATGGGGGACATTATTACAGGAAGGGGGCCAGGATCGGGGACATTATTACAGAAAGGGAGACAGGATGGGGGACATTATTACAGGAAGGGGACCAAGATGAGGGACATTAGAGGAAGGGGACAAGGATGGGGGACATTATTACAGGAAGAGGGCCAGGATGGGGACATTACAGGATGGGGGACATTATTACAGAAAGGGGACCAAGGATGGGGGACTTTATTACAGAAAGGGGACCAAGGATTGGGGTCATTATTACAGGAAGGGGGCAAGTATGGGGGACATTATTACAGGAAGAGGGCCGGAATGGGGACATTATTACAGGAAGCGGGCCAGGATGGGGGACATTATTACAAGAAGGGGGTCAGGATAGGGGACATTATTACAGAAAGGGGGCCACGATGAGGACATTACAGGAAGGGGGAAAGGATTGGAGACATTATTACAGGAACAGGGACAGGACGGGGGACCAAGGATGGGGGACATTATTACAGGAAGGGGACAGGATGGGGGACATTATTACAGGAAGGGGGCCAGAATGGGGGATATTACAGGATGGGGGAAATTATTACAAGAAGGGGGCTAGGATGGGGGACATTATTACACGAAGGGGACCAAGGATGGGGGTCATTATTACAGGAAGGGGACAGGATGGGGGATATTACAGGATGGGGGACATTATTACAAGAAGGGGGCCAGGATGGGGGACATTATTACAGGAAGGGGGCAAGTATGGGGGGCTTTACATGAAGGGGGCAAGGATGGGGACATTATTGCAGGAAAGGGAACAGGATGGGGGATATTATTACAGGATGGGGACAGGATGGGGGATATTATTACAGGAAGGGGGACAGGATAGGGAAATTATTACAGGAAGAGGGCCAGAATGGGAGACATTACAGGAAGGGGGGCAGGATGGGGAAAATTATTACAGGAAGAGGGCCAGAATGGGAGACATTACAGGAAGGGGGCCAGGACAGGGGGCCATTATTACAGGAAGGGGGACAGGACGGGGGGACATTATTACAGGAAGGGGGCCAGGATGGGGGGACATTATTACAGGAAGGGGGCCAGGACGGGGGACATTATTGCAGAAAGGGGGCCAGGATTGGGGACATTATTGCAGAAAGGGGGCCAGGATTGGGGACATTATTGCAGGAAGGGGGCCAGGATTGGGGATACTATTGCAGGAAGGGGGCCAGGATTGGGGATACTATTGCAGGAAGGGGGCCAGGATTGGGGATACTATTGCAGGAAGGGGGCCAGGATTGGGGATACTATTGCAGGAAGGGGGCCAGGATTGGGGATACTATTGCAGGAAGGGGGCCAGGATTGGGGATACTATTGCAGGAAGGGGGCCAGGTTTGGGATACTATTACAGGAAGGGGGCCAGGATTGGGGATACTATTACAGGAAGGGGGCCAGGATTGGGGATACTATTACAGGAACGGGGACAGGATGGGGGACCAAGGATGGAGGACATTATTACAGGATGGGGGACATTATTACAGGAAGAGGGTCAGAATGGGGGACATTACAGGAAGGGGGCCCGGATGGGGGACATTATTGCAGAAAAGGAGCCAGGATGGGGATATTACAGGAAGGGGTCCAGGATCGGGGACATTATTACAGGAAGGAAGACTGGACGGGGGACTTTATTACAGGAGGGGGGCCAGGATTGCAGACATTATTGCAGGAAGAAAGACAGGATGGGGGACATTATTACAGGAAGGGGGGCAGGATTGCGGACATTATTACAGGAAGGGGACCAAGATGAGGGATATTACAGGAAGGGGGCAAGGATTGGGGATATTATTACAGGAAGGGGCCCAGGTCGGTGCACATTATTACAGGAAAGGGGCAAGGATTGGGGATATTATTACAGGAAGGGGCCCAGGTCGGTGGACATTATTACAGGAAGGGGGCCAGTATTGGGGATATTATCGTAGAAAGGGGAACAGGATGGGGGACATTATTACAGGAAGGGGGCCAGTATTGGGGATATTATCGTAGAAAGGGGAACAGGATGGGGGACATTATTACAGAAAGGGGACCAGGGATGGGGTACATTATTACAGGAAGGGGGCCAGGATGGGGGGTACATTATTACAGGAAGGGGGCCAGGATGGGGGGGACATTATTACAGGAAGGGGGCCAGGATGGGGGGGACATTATTACAGGAAAGGGGCCAGGACAGGGGACATTATTACAGAAAGGGGACCAAGGATGGGGGACATTATTACAGGAACATCTGACAACATGCTGGTGGGGGCCCAGGATGAGGGACATCTGACAACATGCTGATAGGGAGCCTAGGTTCCAATTTTGCATTGGGGTCCATAGAACTCTAGTTATGGCACTGTAGGGAACCCCTCATATCTTTCTAAATTTCTTAATTTTGGGAATATGCATTACTGTTACATGTTTTTCTACAATTGGGCACAACGATTTGGGAATTATGTTCACTTAATAGCCCAATATCTGTACAGAGAAAAATATCAAACATTTTTCACAGCTAAGCGTTTAATTTAACAGGTAAATTGTACTAGAAAATGTTTTTACAGATCATTTCAAAGTAGATTTTACCAGAAGTAAATTCATTTTTAGATACAAGATGAAAGTTAAGAACTTCTATTTTTTTGCCATCAAGATCTTTCCTGAAGTCCAGTTTAAATGGATCTGTAGCTGACATGCTCAACGACTGCTTCATTCCAACTCCGCTCTGTGGTTGTTGCACTTGGGAGGGATGGAGACTGTAGAACCTTGCTCTGGTAAACTTGGGTTTCGAATTGGAACTACATCAATTTAGCTTTTACCACCCATCCTGTAGAAAAGTGATGAAGGTTTGTGGCTGGAAAAACCTTTAGCGTATGTGCACACAGTCTTTTTTAAATGGATTCCACCTGGAACCAGCCTGAAAAGGCTAAAAAAAAGCCAAACAGAATGAACATGTGCACAGCAATGTCAAAGCGACTTTCTGTGCATATGTCAATCTTTAAAGGGAGTGTCAGCACAGAATGACTGTTCAAACCAAGTATAGGTGCTCAGTGCACCCCTGGCATGGCCAGACATTTAAGTGCACCTTCCCACATACTTGTTTTCCCTCTATCTCCACCCCCCTTCTTTGATTGACAGCACTGGCTTTATAGAGCAAGAAAATGGAGGAGATTGAGAGCGAACAAGTAGGTGGGAAAGTGCACATAACTGTTTGGCCACACCAAGGGTGCACCAAGCGCCTGTACATTGAACAGTTTGCATATATTAAAATACTTGAAGAGGTCATGTTGCCTTACGCTGAAGAGGATATGCCCTTGAAATGGGTGTTTCAACAAGACATCGACCCTAAACACACCAGTAAACAAGCAAAATATTGCATACAGTGCAACAAAATTGAGGTTATAGAGTGGCCAGTCCAATTCCTGGACCTTAATCCGATAGAACACTTGTGGGGTGACACATTAAAAATGCAGTTTCTGAGGCAAAGCCAACAATTCCCAAAAATGTTGGGATGTAGTCAAGACATCCTGGGCTGGAATAACAGTTGACAGGTGCCAGAAGTTGGTTGACTCTATGCTACATAGATGTAAAGCGGTTCTAAAAAACTGTGGGTATACAACTAAATATTAGGTTAGTGATTCACAGGAATGCTAAATCCTCAAAAAAAAAGACATATTGTGACACTATTTTTTAGAACAGCCCAATGTTCATTTTTTGTTATTTTCTGTAAAGTAGTCAAAAATTATATACATTTCCCTTCATGTTTTGAATTAGAAACCCGTGTGCAATGTTCCCAATGCAGGGAAATAAAAACTAGTATAAAGATTTTGTGCTTAACTCATGTTTTTGAACACTACTGTATATGAATTTAAAAAAAAAAAGTCTGTTGCAAAGCCGCTATAAAGATTGTGCAAAAGATGTCAAAGAACATGCTTCAGTAAAAAACACTGCAGGCATTTTCCTGAAGTGTCCTCTGGTTCAGCGACAGCCCCAAAACATCACTGCTCTAGAGGAGATCTGCATGGAGGAATGGGCCAACATCCCAGCAACAGTGTGTGCCAACCTTGTGAAGACTTACAGAAAACGTTTGACCTCTGTCATTGCCAACAAAGGATATATAACAAAGTATTGAGATGAACTTTTGTAATTGACCAAATACTTATTTTCCACCAAAATTTAAAAAAAAAATATTTCCAAATCAGACAATGTGATTTTCAAGATTTGTTTTTCTCATTTAGTCTCTCATAGTTGAGGTCGACCTATGATGTCAATTACAGGCCTCTCTCACCTTTTTAAGTGGGAGAACTTGCACAATTGTTGGCTGACAATACTTTTTTTTCCCCACTGTACCCTTAAAATCCCACTCATTCGGTTGATTCTGTCCCAGTCTCCACAGCAAAGCTGACAAATGTTCTGTAGAACATAGGAAATAACAGCCTATTGCGTGTGCTCCTAGTTTGTTTGTTTTTAAATATACATACATATTCGGATAAAAAAAAAATGTTCACAATAAATTATAATTTAGAATATTTTGCTAAGACATTCGATTTAGCTAAATGTCTAATATTGCAGATTCCCCATATAAAGGGTTAATGTACAAGAATCCTTACATCTGCTGAAATGTGTTAATTTAAAATGAAGCAGAACCTTATATATCAGTGATATGTGGATCCTTTCAATAATGAGCTGGTGAGAAGATTAATGACCGTCGCAGGCACTGGTAATGTGCTCAAGCAAAACAGTAGAGGTACTTGTCTTTAAGGGGCAATTAAGTTATCTGAAAAGTTGTAAGTAATTTTCTAAATTGTTTTGTGATCTCAGCATATCCCTTATCTTAACATTATTGCTCTCCGCGCTCTATATCTTGGCAAGCGTCTTCCCTAATTATCCCACTGTAAATGTTGTAGTAAGGGTTCTCCGAACATCTGCTACCATAATCTGGTAGGATAAATATATAAAAAGAAAAATGTCTCTCTAAATTAAAAAAAAAAAAAAACTCTTCTAATATTTTGTGTACCTTCTAAATAAAGAACCATTAATTTTTTTTAGAGTATGTTGGTTCAAGTTTGGCTCAAGATTTGTCAAACGATTTAGATGTAGGGTAGGTTTCAGATGGAATCCATAGTGCATATTCTCTACAAATCTATAAAATGTTGAAAGAGAAAATATTCCCTTTTTTTTTTCTCTGTCTGCAACCCATTCTACTGTATAACCTGTTGAAATAAAAAAAAAATGCTCTTAAGACCCCCCCCCCCCCATACACATTAAGTTAAAGTTGGCCAACAGTGGCCCTGTCCTGCCATTATGTGTGTGAAGAATATTGGGGGGGAGATGATTTGCACATTTTGTGTTCCTCAAGCTAATAAGATGTTATTAGGTATATCTGGCCTCGGCTTACTCTTCTCTGTCTATAGAAAATGCATGAACACTCCACCGAGAATTAATTTGTATGGTGGAGGTGGGAAATAAAATCAGATCTAGCAAAGGTTACCTTGACTCAGATAAAACCACATTGGGATTGGGCGGCACAAAAAATTGTGATTTGACACTTAATGTTAAGTGATGGTATATGAGAACCTTTGCTATAGTTATAGTTGTCTTTCACATTATCTAATATGTATGGACACCCTAAACGGGTTGTCCGGTCTTACGCACACTATGTGAAATCTCTGATTTACAGTCCAATATGGCACTTCTTCAGAGTCTTCTCTGGGGGGTGGGTGTGCTTTCACCCCTCCTTAAATGTTGCGAATCACAGCTCAGCATCTTGTGAGATTACTAGACTGCTAGATTAGCTGCTGAGCTGTGATTGGCAGCATCTGAGGAGGAGAGGTGAAAGTGCAAGCCTCCAAAGAAGAATGCTGGTGTCCAACTTGGTGTTTCTTCAGTGATTTCACATTCTGCGCTCTAGGAGAAACAAATGTGAAAAATCTCTGCAAAGAAGTGACGCAGTGCAAAATAGAAAATGGCAGAAGAATCCAGGGAGATCAGGGATTTTTAGAAAGTGATTTAACTCCATTTTTATAGCAAGGGAATTTTTATAGCAAGGGAATGCTCCTCTCTAAGCCGGATTCTAAATAGTCTTAATTAAAACTTTTATCCTGTTTTGCGGCTGCAGAGTGTCTTTAAGTTCTTTATCTAGTACTTTTTTGAAATGTTACAAATCCTTCAGAGTTCCATGTTCTGATGGTTCTCTGCTTCCACTCCTCTCTGAGTTAATAGCAGGAATGGGGGCGGCGGGTTGCACCTAATATCATAAATGGAAAGAAAGAAGAAGTATCTTTGAAGGCACATAAAACCAGATATGGACAACGCAGAGTGGAGATAGAGAGGAAAGTACAGCATTGGAGTTCTTGAATGAAAGCCAGTGAAGACAGCGGAGCCCTGGATCCACAGAGGTCACATCCAACCTATATTACTGGGAGAGACAATCCTACGAGAAAAATCTTCCTGTAAACTGTATATCAGGAGTGATGAAAATTAGTGAATAAAGGAAAGAAAATTGCAGACTGAAACTTTGTGGTGGTTACCTTTAGTTAGTGCAATTTTATTAACATGTAAACAAAAAAAAACTCTTCCATGTTAAATGTGTCTGTATCCTTTAATACATGTTCTACACTATGAGCACAGTTATTAGATAAGTGAGTTTTTTGACCATATCCTCATTTTTATGCAGATTTTCCCACTCCGCACTGTATAAACATGAATGCTTATTAGATGAAGCAGATCAGTTAATGTGTATTTGTTTAATGAGGGGGAGGAGACCTAAGGATACAACACCATTTATCGAGGTGCAGAATTATTAGGAGGTTTGTTTTCTTCCGGCTAAATAGGCTAAAAATAGATTTAATTGACTCTGAAAAGTAAAAAATAGTTTCAAGTCTTACTGAGAGGATGCAGCACTCTTGAAATTACTAAAATATTGGGTGTGATAACAGAACCAGCAAAAGTTTTGTTGCAAAAAATGTGTTTAGGAAAAAAGCCACACGTTAACTGCCAAAGAATGGAGAAGAACCAAAAGTGAAGTGGCCAGAAAGCCATTATCCTCTAATGCTGTCATATTCCAGAGCTGTAACCTCCCTGGAGGACCCAGAAGTACACAGTGTACAGTTCTCAGAGACACGGCCGAGGTGAGGAGGCGGATTCCAGCCACCACTGAGAAAGACACATAAGACAAACGTCAAGACCTGGGCCAAGAAATATCTGAAGACAGGTTGTTCAAAGGTTTTATGGACTGATGAGTGACTCGACCAGGGCCGGCTCCAGGTTTTTCTGGGCCCCGGGCAAAAGAGTCTCAGTGGCCCCTTTAACACATACCACGATTCATGATGCACGGATACCGCAGAGAAATATATATATAGTACAAGGCCAAAGATTTCACTTCTTACATTACATGACCGATATCTATTGTAAATTCCACAATAGCTCAGAAACCGGCGAATCGCTCCACACAGTATACTGGCCCCCATAAGATGCTCCATACAGAATACTGGCCCCCATATAACGCTCCATACGTAATACTGGCCCCCATATAACGCTCCATACAGGATATTTGCCCCCATATAACGCTCCATACAGAATACTGGCCCCCATAAAACGCTCTATACAGTATACTGGCCCCCATATAATGCTCCATGCGGGCTGTTCCCCCACATAATGCCCCATGCAGGCTGTCCCCCCCCCCTTATAATGCCCCATGCAGGATGTCACCCCCCATATAATGTCCCATGCAGGATGTCACCCCCCATATAATGCCCCATGCAGGATGTCACCCCCCCATTTAATGCCCCATGCAGGATGTCACTCCCCCCCATATAATGCCCCAGACAGGATATCACTTCTCTCCCCCCCCCATATAATGCCCCATGCAGGATATCACTTCCCCCCCATATAATGCCCCATGCAGAATATCACTTCTCCCACCATATAATGCCCCATGCAGGATGTCACCCCCCATATAATGCCCCATGCAGGATGTCACCCCCCATATAATGCCCCAGACAGGATATCACTTCCCCCCCCCCCCATATAATGCCCCATGCAGGACATCACTTCCCCCCCATATAATGCCCCATGCAGGATATCACTTCTCCCCCCATATAATGCCCCATGCAGGATGTCACCCCCCATATAATGCCCCATGCAGGATGTCACCCCCCATATAATGCCCCATGCAGGATGTCACCCCCCATATAATGCCCTATGCAGGATGTCCCTTTCCCTTCCATATAATGCCCCATGCAGGATGTCACTCCCCATATAATGCCCCATGCTGGATATCACCCCCCCCATATAATGCCCCATGCAGAATGTCACTTCTCCCCCCCATATAATGCCCTATGCAGGATGTCCCTTCCCCCCCATATAATGCCCCATGCAGGATGTCCCTTCCCCTATATAATGCCCCATGCAGGATGTCCCTTCCCCCAATATAATGCCCCATGCAGGATGTCACCCCTCATATAATACCCCATGCAGGATGTCACTTCTCCCCCCCCCCATAAAATGTCCCATGCAGGATGTCTCTCCCCCCCCCATATAATGTCCCATGCAGGATGTCCCTCTCCCCCCCATATAATGCACCATGCAGGATGTCGTCCCCCCCATATAATGCACCATGCAGGATGTCCCCCCCCATATAATTCCCCATGCAGGATATCACCCCTCTCTTTAAAATGCCCCATGCAGGATGTCACCCCCCCTCTTTATAATGCCCCATGCAGGATATCACCCCCCCATATAATGCCCCATGCAGGATGTCACCCCCCCATTTAATGCCCCATGCAGAATGTCACCTCCCCATATAATGCCCCATGCAGGATGTCATCCCCACTCTTTATAATGCCCCATGCAGGATGTCACCCCCCCTATATCATGCCCCATGCCTCCATACAAGGAAAAAAAATCAAATACCTCACTCCTCCTCACCTGCAGCCGCTGCTTAGGTCCGGACCCTCTAACCTGAGACGTCACAGAGAGCGCACAGCAGGAAGACAGCGGATCTGTGGAGGCACGCAGAGAGTTAAGTATCCGGCTGCCGGGACCCTGAGCAAGCAGAGGAGAAGGGCGGGTGCTGGCACCGCTTTCCTCTGCCCATAGTCCGGCGGGGTGCCCGACTGCGAGTGGGCCTCCCGCCTGCTCAGGGCCCCGGCACTTGCCCGGGTGCTGACGCCGGCCCTGCTCTTGACGGTCCAGAGGATGGTCCGTTGCTGGATCAATAACGGCACAGACCTTCACTTTGACTCAGATATCAGTTTTTAGAAGACACTTTCTTCAAGCAGTGGTACAGGAAAAAGTCTGCACCTTTCAAGTAAACCATGATGATTCTGCAGGACAATGCTCCATCTTAGCATCGAAGCCTCCACAGCTTGTCAGTAACGGCCTTAAAGATGAAAAAATAATGACATGACCCTTTCTTCACCGGACCTAAACACTACTGAGAACTTGTGGGCCCTTCCTAAACAGGAGATTTATGATGAAGGAAAACAGTCACCTCTCTGATCAGTGTCTGGAGGCTGTGGTTGGTGTTGCCCAAAAAGTTTATCGTCAACAGATTAAGAAATTGACAGACTCCATGGATGGAAGGTTTATGACTGTTATTGAAAAGAGGGTGGATATATTGGCCATTTTTGTAATGTCAAAAATATATTTTTGTACATGTTCTTGTTGAGTTGTCGGTGGTTATTATTCTCACTTTAACAGATGAAAATAAACAATTGAAATGGGAAAATTTACAGTTTTCATTTAGTTGCATAATAATTCTGCACACTAATAGTTGCCCGATAATTCTGCACACATAGATATTCTTCTAAGGCTTTTTGCCCATGACATGTGTCCTATAACACGCATATGTTTAGTTAACTATTTCCCGCATCTAATAACAGTCCTATGGTGAATTTACGCAGCGGAGACTAGCGCTACAGAAATGGACATCCTGCAGCTCGTAAACCCACACCACGGGTGAGTTTACACAGCGATAAATAGAAGGACAAGGGGCATTGGATTTCTGAAAATCCCATCCACTGTGTTTGCAATGTAGAACGCAGCATTTTGGACACAGCGAAAATACCCTGCGTCCAAATGCTGCACTTCCTGATCATGGACACGAAGCTGCGTCCAAAACGCTGCTCTTCCTAATCGTGGACACGCAGCCTAAGAAAGACAAAACCTCACATTTACTTTCTTAAATATTCAGATTTCAGGTTCATTAACCTTTTATCTGACAGCACTGGAGCTGTTCAATAATTAAATGAATCCTCAGAAATACCCATTGCCTAATAATTCTGCACACCGTGTATATTCTTCTGTACTTTTAGTACAAATTTTTCTGCTGCATAAAGGATTTGTATGTTTGCCTATTTCTGAAAATGTCACCAATTAGGTTAAATGTTTTAGAAATTTTCATGTAAAAAAAAATCTGCAGCACAACACTATTAGCATAGTAAATGAGATTTAAAGAATCTCACCTATAACTTGCGGACATTTTCCCACATAAATTGTCCTGCAGTGTGGATTTTGAAATTTCAATTGTTTCTCTGGAGTTTTTTTTATTGCAAATTTCACCCTTTGCATTACATTATGTAAAACCTCCATGTAACCTATGCAAATTGTATTGCCGAATTGCTGCAGAAAATCCAGCGCAAATCTGTTTAGTCTACATTTATCCTAATCAACCAGGCCAGCACACGAAGCTATGGTTCCCTATGTGTGATGGTCAGTCGGTCTTTGTAAGGCTCCCATACCCTTGTCTAGCTCATTATGAAGATCATTGCTGGATTGACCGTTTCATTGTGAGTCAGTGGTGTATGTTTTAAAAGTGTCTTAAGTAGTCAAAGGTTCAAGGCCCAGAATACTCACGTGCTGCTGTTTCTTTGGGATAATGAACTGATGAGCCGCAGTTTACATGAGTTGTTGTTTTTCAATATAAATACACATACTTCTTATCTATCCTGTGCAAAATAAATGGTTTCTATTATGTATCTGTCACAAGCTTTTGGCAGGGACTTGTCTCATTTTTCTCCAAAGATCCATACAGTGATCACACTCCGTCAATAGGATCATTCATTCATTGGGATTTATTGCATATATTCACTAAAGTACAAAAATGCATTAGAAGGAAATGATTCTTAGTTATCTGCTATTGGTTTAAGCTACATAGCATCTTATTTATTCCACTTATTCCCTCCTGAGAGTGCGATTATTAAGAATGAAATTATAGTGGCAACTAAACAAATAGTAACTATAACCCAATTTTCCACAACAGTTTTTATGATCCGTGCGCTGTCTGTTTAAAAATGGGCAGGACATTGACCCAAGAAAATCGATGAGTTCCTCGTACATGCATTCTACTATGGATCCGTGTCAATCTCGGTCATTCAAAAACCCAAGTCTCTTAGGATGGGTGCACACGACTGTTTTCTCTCCATCTGAGAAGACCGGTCCGATTATTCTGATCAGAGTTTGACCAGAGTGCCATCAGTTTTTCTCGGAGGTGGAGAGAATTTTTTTTTCTCCATTCTGTCATTCAGGTTCGGTCCGAGGTTTTTCATAAACCCATAACTTGCATCGCCGACTTTGATCAGACATTGGGATCAAAATTGGACAGGTCTCCATTTGGTTTGAGTAAAAAATCGGACATATTCACAGTCCCATAGAATATCAAGGGTGAGTGCTTTCCGTAAAAAATACGGCTAGCACTCATCTGATATAATCGGTCGTGTGCACGAGCCCCTGTAGTTGTTTCAAGAGAAAAAAAAAAAACGGAAAATTGAGGAATATTTTAAATTTTCGTGTGACCTTGTACTACAAATTGTGAGGCCCAGGGATCATTTTTGTCTGTTTGATGAGGTCGTAGTTTGGAAAGCACTCTCAGCTATTCCATCTTGACTGCGTATAAACCAATGTTCATAATATCCGGGTGTGAGGAGTTCTGTGTCAAGGGATTGTACAGAACCCCGAATGCTACCCGATCAAACTCCTTTGGGATGAATTGGAACTCTAATTGTAAGCCAGACCGTCACGTCCAATATCGTTGTTTGACTTTTGCAAATGATCTATTGGCAGAATGGACACACATTTTTTCACCAAAATCTAGTACAAAGCTTGTACCCCTGCAGCCACATATTACTATAAATTTTCTCCCCTGACTACTGGCAATTTTTCTACTCCTCACTGTATACACTATCTGACTTCTGTATGCAAAGTTTAACCCCAATTTCCAATGTTGTGTATTTATGGGACCACAATGCTATTTAAGGGTTACTAGATTAAAATTGGCCATACGTGCCGTGCTTGGTGGGACCAGCTGACTATTTCATGCGTCTAGGGCTTCCCGACTTTCTTTGTACAGATCGGGAGAGAGAAGGGTCGGGCATGTTAAATGCTAATCCCCATCCTGTTTTCTTTTCGGTATATAAGCCACCCAGAAAGGTGTCTGACATTGGCTTACTCCACTATCACAAGTGAAAACGCATGAAAGATCGACCCAAACTGCTCATGCCTGTGTGTTAAGGAGTTAGGAGAGGCATCTGTCGGCTGAACTGGCGCTTAGTTGATCACTGTCTATTGTGTATTAGCACCATAACTGACCGCTATTTCTGCTATCCATTACAACTGCCAGATAAACAGTGGATGTAGATATACAGTACAGACCAAAAGTTTGGACACACCTTCTCATTTAAAGATTTTTCTGTATTTTCATGACTATGAAAATTGTACATTCACACTGAAGGCATCAAAACTATGAATTAACGCATGTGGAATTATATACTTAACAAAAGAGTGTGAAACAACTGAAAATATGTCATATTCTAGGTTCTTCAAAGTAGCCACCTTTTGCTTTGATGACTGCTTTGCACACTCTTGGCATTCTCTTGATGAGCTTCAAGAGGTAGTCACCGGAAATGGTCTTCCAACAATCTTGAAGGAGTTCCCAGAGATGCTTAGCACTTGTTGGCCCTTTTGCCTTCACTCTGCGGTCCTGCTCACCCCAAACCATCTCGATTGGGTTCAGGTCTGGTGAATGTGGATCCCAGGTCATCTGGCGTAGCACCCCATCAATCTCCTTCTTGGTCAGATAGCCCTTACACAGCCTGGAGGTGTGTTTGGGGTCATTGTCCTGTTGAAAAATAAATGATGGTCCAACTAAACGCAAACCGGATGGAATAGCATGCCGCTGCAAGATGCTGTGGTAGCCATGCTGGTTCAGTATGCCTTCAATTTTGAATAAATCCCCAACAGTGTCACCAGCAAAGCACCCCCACACCATCACACCTCCTCCTTCCTGCTTCACGGTGGGAACCAGGCATGTAGAGTCCAACCGTTCACCTTTTCTGCGTCGCACAAAGACACGGTGGTTGGAACCGAAGATCTAAAATTTGGACTCATCAGACCAAAGCACAAATTTCCACTGGTCTAATGTCCATTCCTTGTGTTCTTTAGCCCAAACAAGTCTCTTCTGCTTGTTGCCTTTCCTTAGCAGTGGTTTCCTAGCAACTATTTTACCATGAAATCCTGCTGCACAAAGTCTCCTCTTAACAGTTGTTGAAGAGATGTGTCTGCTGCTAGAACTCTGTGTGGCATTGACCTGGTCTCTAATCTGAGCTGCTGTTAACCTACGATTTCTGAGGCTGGTGACTCGGATAAACTTATCCTCAGAAGCAGAGGTGACTCTTGGTCTTCCTTTCCTGGGGCGGTCCTCATGTGAGCCAGTTTCTTTGCAGCGCTTGATGGTTTTTGCAACTGCACTTGGGGACACTTTCAAAGTTTGCCCAATTTTTCGCACTGACTGACCTTCATTTCTTAAAGTAATGATGGCCACTCGTTTTTCTTTACTTAGCTGCTTTTTTCTTGCCATAATACAAATTCTAACAAATTCTAACAGTCTATTCAGTAGGACTATCAGCTGTGTATCCACAAGACTTCTGCACAACAAAACTGATGGTCCCAACCCCATTTATAAGGCAAGAAATCCCACTTATTAAACCTGACAGGGCACACGTGTGAAGTGAAAACCATTTCTGGTGACTACCTCTTGAAGCTCATCAAGAGAATGCCAAGAGTGTGCAAAGCAGTCAGCAAAGCAAAGGGTGGCTACTTTGAAGAACCTAGAATATAAGACATATTTTCAGTTGTTTCACACTTTTTTGTTAAGTATATAATTCCACATGTGTTAATTCATAGTTTTGATGCCTTCAGTGTGAATGTACAATTTTCATAGTCATGAAAATACAGAAAAATCTTTAAATGAGAAGGTGTGTCCAAACTTTTGGTCTGTACTGTATCTGCTACTTGTCTGGACACCATATGACACAATTTATGTAAATGCTGTATTTCACTATATATTGTGTATACATTATAGAACAGGTGCGATTTGAGCATCTGATCCATTTATGAGGTATCTAACATCATCTCACTAGTCTCTGAAAAAAGCTGACCCTTCTTATTTTGCACAGATGCCTTTTGAGCTTTACTGTGTACACTTTTAGCAGTCATCTCTATCATCACAGATAGGGATACAATTAATGGTTGTAACACTTCCATTCTAATGGAGGCAAAACATGGGCTCCCACTACTAACGATAGATAATGAGCTCCTTCTCCCAACTGGTATTCATTATGGTGAGCGAAATGATATCTATTATGGAAGCAAGTTTCTACTGCAAAGAAACATGAAAAATCGCAGTAGATATTAGTCCCATGATTACTTTTATGGGAACATATTATCCTTGATGCTTAGGTTATTTATCATTCAGGAAAGCAATATAAACTGTATTTTATTATAATACACTCCTCAACATTAAAATCGTGACACCAAGAAGGAAAAGTCGTGAAGTCATGGAAATCACAATGGTTGTCTGAGGTATCCTGTAGCGCTGAATGCAAGCGGGCAAATCATCAAGATCTGCTGATGGAAGCTCCCTTTGCATTTGCCGATCAATGGCGTTTCAGCTGTGCTCGGTAGGAGACAAGTCTGGAGACGCTGCAGGCCAATGGTAGTACGTTTAGGCCATGCAGGCTGCACACAGTAGTAAAAGCAACATGCAACCTGACATTATGTTGAAAAATGGCTCCTGGGATGCTTTGGAGAAATAGCAGTACCACTGGTTCCACAACCAAGTTAATATAACGCCAAGCTGTTAGTATACATGGAATGAAGACTAGAGGGAACTGGCTACAATATAAAATTCCACCCCACTACATAATCCCAGGAGTAGGACCAGTGTGACGTTCCTTTATGAAGGCCTTTTCACGTTATTTCATTACCCACGTGGTCTCCAGATGAAGGCTGGAATGGAGCAATGGAGGTTGAATGGAAGTTTATTGTCTTTAGTGATGAATCCAACTTTTATCTTGGGCATAATGATAGCCAGAGATTAGTCTGAAGACCATGTTGGCAATCATTAATAACCACATTCTTAGCAGTCAATGTGTGTAATTTTGGGAAATTCTGCACGTGGTACTCATTCTCAATACTGAATAAATCTAGATATTTTGGAAAGATTTTTGCAATTTTTTTTACAATTTGGATACCATTAACATGTCTATCCAACCTGTAATTTCCTTAATTCTATAACTTTTCCTACTTAGCTTTCCAGTTCAATGTTTAGGAATGTATTTACCCCAAGCAGTACCAATACACAAACTATACCACAAAGCGCATTACTGCAGTACAATCCATACAACAAGTTGATACATATTGGGAACCTACTTTGGGAGTTAAATGATTACAATTTATGTGGGTGATACAGCTAGCATGTGGAAGAAGGTGTTCTGGTCAGATGAGACCAAAGTAGACCTTTTTGGGCTAAATGCAAAATGCTATGCTAACAATGCATCACCATAAAAACACCAACCCCACTGTCAAACATGGTGGTGGTAGCATCATGCTGTGGGGGTGATTTTCTTCAGCAGGGACAGGAAAACTGGTCAGAGTTGATGGGAAAATGGATGGAGCTGAATACAGGGCAATTCTGGAGGAAAACCTGTTAGTCTGCAAAAGGCTTGAAACTGAGGTGTAGGTTCACATGCCAGCAGGACAACGACCTTAAACATACTACCAGAGCTACAATGCAAGGTTTAGATCAAAGCATATTCTTGTGTGTGAACGGCTCAGTCACAGTCCAGAATGAACGAAATCCACTTGAGAATCTGTGGCATGACTTGAGGTTTGCTGTTCAGACGTCTCCATCCAATCTTACTAAGCTAAAACTATTTTGCAAAGAAGAATGGGCAAAAATTTCATCCTCTAGATGTGCAAAGCTGGTAGAGACAGACCCCAAAATACTCACAGCAGTAATTGCAGCGAAAGGTGGTCCTACAAAGTATTGGCTCAGGGGGGCTGAATACAAATGTATATCACAATTTTCATATTTATATTTTTAAAATATTTAGAAAATCATGTATCACTTCCTTTATACTTCACAGATACTTGCTACTTTGTGTTGGTATATCACATAAAATCCCAGTGAAATACATTTAGCTTTGTGGGTGTAACGTGAAAAAATGTGGAAAAGTTCACATTTCTGTACGAATACTTCTTCAAGGCACTGTATCTTGGTGCACACTGTGGCTGCTGCACTTTTGCTGCAGTCACATTAGCTTCTGCCTGTTCACATTTGCTTTAGTATGTTAGGAGATGCTTGTTGAATTTGTTTCTTTGCAGCATACATTAGGGGGTGGCGACTGCTTCATATTTGACTGAGCTCCTCCTATCGGACCACGCCTGTTTTTAATTAGTGCTGTCCTACTTAGTAATTACCCTTTAAATTTGTAGACTTTTGTTCCAGAAGAGGTATGTTTGATAAAACAAAGGTTAGGGTCCTATCAGAGAAAGGTACACCCTGTGGCTGGTGGGCACACACGAATTGGCCAAATCATGTGCAAAGTACCTTAATTTTTTAAGTATAGTCTACAGGTGCATCTCACTAAATTAGAATATCATGAAAAAGTTAATTTATTTCAGTTCTTCAATACAAAAAGTGAAACTCCTATATTATATAGAGTCATTACAGAGTGATCTATTTCAAGTGTTTATTTCTGTTAATGTTGATGATTATGGCTTACAGCCAAAGAAAACACAAAAGTCATTATCTCAGTAAATTAGAATACTTCATAACAACAGCTTGAAAAATGTTTTCAAAATCCGAAACGGCCTACTGAAATGTATGTTCAGTAAATGCCTCAATACTTGGTCGGGGCTCCTTTTGCATCAATTACTGCATCAATGCGGCAATGTGGCATGGAGGCGATCAGCCTGTGGCACTGCTGAGGTGTTATGGAAGCCCAGGTTGCTTTGATAGCAGCCTTCAGCTCGTCTGCATTGTTGGGTCTGGTGTCTCTCATCTTCCTCTTGACAATACCCCATAGATTCTCTATAATAGATTCTCTATGGGGTTGAGGTCAGGCAACTTTGCTGGCCAATCAAGCACAGTGATACTGTTGTGTGTAAACCAGGTATTGGTACTTTTGGCAGTGTGGACAGGGGCCAAGTCCTGCTGGAGAATGACATTTCCATCTCCAAAAGCTTATCGACAGAGGGAAGCATGAAGTGCTCTAAAATTTCCTGGTAGACGGCTGCGCTGACTTTGGTCTTGATAAAACACACTGGACCTACACCAGAAGATGACATGGCTCCCCAAACCATCACTGATTGTGGAAACTTCACACTAGACCTCAAGCAGCTTGGATTGTTGCCTCACCACTCTTCCTCCAGACTCTGGGACCTTGATTCACAAATGAAACTTGGAACTCTGGGACCTTGTGGAGTGTGTCAATGACTGCCTTCTGGACATCTGTCAAGTCAGCAGTCTTCCCCATGATTGTGGAGACTACTGAAACAGACTAAGTGGCCTTTGCAGGTGTTTTTTTGTTAATTATTTTCATTTACTGAGATAATGACTCTTGTGTTTTCATTGGCTGTAAGCCATAATCATCAACATTAACAGAAATAAACACTTGAAATAGATCACTCTGTTTGTAATGACTCTATATAATATATGAGCTTCACTTTTTGTATTGAAGAACTGAAATAAATTAACTTTTTCATGATATTCTAATTTAGTGAGTTGCACCTGTATGTTACCTTGTGTATCTTAGTGATTTGTACTTTCTGTTGTTTGTTACAGAAATATATTTTCCAATGTGTTAATATTTTTTTCATTCTGACTTAGAGAGAAAAAAATAATACAGTGGCTTGCAAAAGTATTCACCCTGTTGTCATTTTTTGTGTTTTACTTCCTCACAGCCTGGAATTTTGCTGTTTTTTGAGGGTTTGCATCAGTTAATGTAAAAAACATGCCTACAACTGTGAACATTTGGTTCTCTTTATATTTTGAGGCAAACAACAAATAGGATAAAATAACTGAAAACTTCTGTGTGGATACCTAGTCACCCCTCTAAAGTCAATACTTTGTAGAGCCTTCTTTTGCAGCAATTATGGCAATTATAACTGCAAGTCGCTTTGGATAAGTCTCTTTGAGCTTTCCACATCTTGGCACTGGGATTTTTGCCCATTCCTCAAGGCAAAACTGCTCCAGCTCCTTCCAGTTAGATGGTTTCCTCTGGTGAACAGCAATCTTCAAGTCTGACCACAGATTCTCAATTGGATTAAGGTCTGGGCTTTGACTAGGCCACTCCAAAACATTTACATGTTTCCCCTTAAACCACTCGAGTGTTGCTTTAGCAGTACACTTTGGGTCATTGCCTTGTTGGAAGGTGAACCTCCGTCCCGGCCTCAAATCACTGACAGACTGAAACAGGTTTTGCTCAAGAATATCCCTGTATTTCACACCATCCATCTTCCCCTCGACTTGCACCATTTTCCCTGTCCTTGCTGCTGAAAAACATCCCAGCATGATGCTGCCACCACCATATTTCTCTGTGGGGTTGGTGTTTTTGGGGTGCTGAGCTGTGTTAGTTTAGTGCCAGACATAGCGTCTAACTTGGTGGGCAAAAAGTTCAATTTTGGCCTAAACTGACCACAGCACCTTCCTCCATACATTTGGGGAGTCCGCCACATGTCGTTTGGCAAACTCAAAATGAGCCTTACATTTTTTGTGTGTAAGTAAAGGCTTTTTTTCTGCCCACTCTTAGATAAAGGCCACCTCTATAGAGTGCATGGCTTATTGTGGTCGTATGAACAGGTACTCCAGTTTCTGCTTGGGAACTCTGCAGCACCTTCAGGGTTACCTTTGGTCTCTTTACTGCCTCTCTGATTAATACCCTCCTCGCCTGGGCTGAAAGTTTTGGTGGGCAGTCCTCTCTTGGCAAATTTGTTGTGGTACCATGTTCTTTCCATTTGATGATAACAGATTTAATGGTGCTCCGGGGATAATCAGAGATTGGGATAATTTTTTATAACCCAACGCTGACCTGTACTTCTCAACAACTTTGTCCCTGACTTGTTTGGAGATCTCCTTGGTCTTCATGGTGTTTGGTTAGTGGTGCCTCTTGCTTGATGGTGTAGCAGCCTCTGTTGCCTTTCAGAAAAGGTAAAGTGTATAGTTGTGCTCAAAAGTTTACATACCCCGGCAGAATTTTTCCTTTCTTGGCCTTGTTTCGGAGAATATGAATGATAACAAAAAAAACTTTTTCTCCACTCATGGTTATTGGTTGGGTGAAGCCATTTATTGTCAAACTACTGTGTTTTCTCTTTTTAAATCTTAATGACAACCAATGACAACCAATATTCTCTGAAACAAGGCAAAGAGAGCAAAAATTCTGCCAGGGTATGTAAACTTTTGAGCACAACTGTATATACTGACAGACCATGTGACACTTAGATTGCACACAGGTGGACTTTCTTTCACTAGCTATGGAACTTATGAAGGTAATTGCTTGCACTAAAATAATTTAGGGGCTTCATAGCAAAAGGGGTGAATACATATGCACATGCCAATTTTTAGTTATTTGATCCCATAAATCTAATTTATGCCTATTGTTTTCTCACTTCACCAATTAGACTATTTAGCGCTGATGCATCACACTCAAATCGGATTACAAAAATATTTAAACACAGGTTGTAACGTAACAAAAAAGATAAAAAGCCAAGGGGGTGAATACTTTCGCAAGCTGCTGTTAGTCTTAACTTTCTGAAAATACCAATGTGTTTTACTGTGCTTGTACAGATCCAAAAAAAGGCTCCCAATATTTTTGCTAAAATTTTCTCTCCTCACACCACCATGAAAAAAGGGGGTTGGTTTATCCAAGGGTGAATAGACCATTACTTTCAAACTAACTATGAATTATGTCAAGTATTGCCACAAATTATAGTGAAAATCTACTTCACATTACATAATTCAATTTTTAAGCCTCTCAAAAGCCACCAAGTCTATTGTGAGATGAGCACATCTTAATCCAATGCATATCCGTCTAAAGCTGACCATACACATGAGATGGCTGTTGTCCAAATGATGCTTTGTGCCCAACTGTTTGGCCGACAGTCATGTCTGCCATCTCTTCCAAACACAGGAACGCTCGTTCGGCCAAGTGCTCCTGTGTTCTTTATGAGAGAGCCCCGACTGACATCTTTGCCCGATGGCTTATCTGTGTAAGAACAAAGCGATCGTCAACCTTAAATTGGACATGCCCAATTGCCAACTTCCTCGACCATCAGTCGACAAGCGCCCCACATACAAACCTAAAATAATGTGGTTGCATAAGTGTGAACACTCAATTTAAATTAAGAATGAGGTTGTGTTTACTATTTAACATGAGTTTATATGTGCATGGCTAATTATAGTCAGTACACAGCTGCCATCATTTACAGCGATTCTGATTAACCCATATAAAGTTTAGCTGTTTTAGTAGGATTTTCTTTGCATTTTCTGATTTGCATTTTACAGCAAAAGCCATAGTCTGTAAACAGCTTACAACACAGCAAAGGGATCTCAGGTTGAAAGTTATCAGTCACGAGATGGGTAAAAAAAATATTTAGATTCATTACCTAGAATTAAACATCCATCAAAACTGAAAAAAAAATTGGTCTGGGAGGCTGCATAAAAGCCTACATTAAATGAGCTGCAGGAATTTCTGGCAAGTACTAGTTGTGTACTTTATGTAACAGCAAACTCCCGTATTCTGCATACGTCTGGCCTGTAGGGTAGGATGGCAAGATGGAAGCCTTTTCTTACAAACAAAAACATCCAAGCCCGACCTATGTTTTACCAAAACCTACATCAGGTCTTTCGAAAGCATGTGTGAAAACGTGTTACAGTCTGACCAGACCAAAGTTGAACTTTTTGTCCATAATTCCAAAGAGTATATATGGTACAAAGACAACACTGTGCATCACCAAAAGAACACCATACCCACAGTGAAGCATGGTGGAGGCAGCATTATGCTTTGGGGCTATTTTTTCAGCAGTTGAAACTGGGGCTTTAGTAAAGGTGGAAGGAATTATGAACAGCTACAAATATCAGTCAATTTTGCAACAAAACCCTCAGTCTTCTGCTAAAAAAATAATAATAGAAACGATGAAGAGGAATTTCACTTTTTAGCACGACAATGACCCTAAGCATACCTCAATATTAACAAAACAATGGCTTTGCCAAAAGATTATCAAGTTTTGGATTGGCTCTGGCCTGAATCCAATTGAAAATCCATGGGTGACCTGAAGAGGGCGCTGTACACGTGAGATGCCCTAGCAATCTGAAAGATTTGGAGCTGCTGCAAGAAATAGTGGGCAAAGATTGCCAATTCTAGATGTGCCATGCTGATAGACTCCTACCCAAAAGATTGAGTGCTGTCATCAAATCAAAGCTTCAAAAAAAGTATTAGTTTAGGGGTGTGCAACCACCTTATTTAAGTTCTTTATTTTTTCTTTTCCCACCCAAAAACAATCAGTTTCTTTTTCAATTAAATTGTACAGATTATGGGTGACATTAAAGTTGGAAAAGTTCAGAAATGATTCCTCTTGGTATGATTTTTTACATGACAAAAAGCTGGCATATTCACAAGGGTGTGAAGACTTTGTATACGCACTGTAATACATGAAGTGAAAAATTGTATATTCTAGCACAAATATGATGTGCACCGCAAAAGCTGTTAACAAATTCTCCCTTTTGTGGCTATATTCAACACATCTATTTTCAGTGTAGGAGTGCGCTCAAACATGCAACAAATTTTTTAAAGTAAGTGCAACATTTTCTACATAAACAGACAACCTCTGCTGGGTCAATCTAAAGGAGCTTCACATTGCGCTTATCTTCACGTTCATGGGTCCCCATCAGGACTTGCATCCGAACTCCCCTGCAAAACGGGATTCGGACATATGCGCCGATGGGGCCATAGACTATAATGGTTCTGGGAGGGCAAACGTGCGCTCTGCCATGCATCATTTTCGGGCGTCTGATTGTCCTCCTCCAGTAGGTGTATATGCCCAAAAATGATGCACGTCACAGCACACGTTCACTCTGCCGGCACCATTATAGTCTTTGGCCCCGTGCGAATTCCATTTTGCATGGACGCAAGTTCCAACGGGATCCACGACAGTGAAGATAAGCGCAATGTGAAAGCGCCCTAAGACGTACCACTGTAAAAGCATTCTGTAAAGCGTTGGCCAAATTCACATATGTCCATGTAGTATTTATCAATTCGTCACACAATACATTGCACAATTTTAAACAATGAAACCTGATAACATCAAGGTTCTGTAGTCGGAGTCAGAAGAAATGTACGAACTTCAGCTTCCAAATAAATATTATTAATATTGTATAATTCACGTATTAAATTGCTTATTGCATATTGACTTGTATAAGAATTTAGGAATAATGGTAATAAAAACACTGGTAATATTTCATTTATATCTCCGCAAAAGAAGCTCAGATTTTTAAGTCTACAGTAATGTTTATAGCTGTAATGCAAATAAAAATGAAAATATTCAATGTACACTTATAGCTTAGCGTACAGTTGCATTTGTTTGTATGTTGAGCAAAACAAAAGGCTGAAGTTACCATTTTACTGCAGTAAATGAGTTATTCATTATTATAGATGAGCCAAGTATGGAGGAGTCGGAGCTGGAGTTGGACGGAGGGTGGGATAACAGAGGGCTGGCAGAAGTTTGGCAGCCCTGGGTGCAACTTGTTCATGAATGTGTCCAATATTGTAGCACTAGAAATATCGCTACAATAGACAAGATAATCTCTTGTTGCAGCTGCGGAATCATAAGTCTCCAATAGAAAAGCTTGTCTAAATCTTATAAATAAAATCCCATATTATCGCAGCAGAGCATAGAGTAACATAGATACATAAACACTAGGCAGAGGTCACATTTATTACTATGATTTATAGATTTACTGTTTACTTCCTCTTGGTGTATTTAGGGTTTAATTATTCACAAGAGCCGGAGGCTTTACTATACTATGTATCATTTACTACACATCCACAGCGATCAATATCCTGCTGTAGGATAATATGTAGCAGCTAGGATGTCTTTCACTTTGACATTACTGGAACATGGCTGTTAGAATTTCAGTCAGATTCTTGGCAGACACCGACAGCGAGGTTCCCCCCATTTATGACTGACGCCTCTGTCAATTGTGTCCACACTGCTGGCTCTGTCAATATCAGAGTATGTCAGATTTGTTGCAAAAACTACTACAACTGGGTTCAAGTATGGGGGATGCAAACATTTGCAAAAATGGAATTGAAATTTCTGCAACTAATCTGCAATGTTTGACCATAATCATTTAATTTTACAATATATATTGTACAACCATAGTCAATTAGTATTACTATATATCTCAATGTATATTATATTTAAGGGGCATCATCTAATCATTTATTTAACCAACTATCTAGTCCTTTCTATCTTAACACTGCGTTTGTATGTACTGCATGTATTTATGTACAGTATATACAGGGGTGGACATGCCATGGGTTTAACCGCACAGGGGGCCAATAGATACAGGGGGCCATTACCACCATCATCAAATAACATGGAATTGTGATTTTATAATGAGCTAATGGACTGCATGGGGGCCATATATTGTTCTTGCACAGAGGTTTCTTCTGTCTGTGTCCTCTCCTGCATGTGTGTGTGTGTGTGTGTGTGTATGTGTATGTATATTTATATATAAAATATGCTAGGGATTCACCTGTTCTCCTATGGGCCAGTCCGAGCCTATATATACACATACTATAGTGCATGTGCTATATATTGAAAGTATTGGGATATATAATAAAAGTAATTAACTATAGTTATACAATTTATTGTAAAAATTATATACATACATTAATGCATATATATATATGGATTGGGTTTTTCTCATACATTTAATCCATGATTTTATATGTAATTGTTTAACACACTCTATAGCTGCTGTACATAAATTGGTAAATTGATTTTTTACGAGATGTAGGCTTTAGTGCTTATAATTATATACTTCTAGATATATACAAAAAAGCAGGTTTTCTTATGTATTTATATTATAATATATGATATATATATTATTTATATTATAATATATATGCAAATTTATGCAAAAAAATTTGCTATTTTTTTTATATATTAATATATATGTTACATTTACGTGTGGATTTTTATATATATATATATATATATATATATATATATATATACACACACACATACATATACAATCTATGTACAGCAGCCATAGAAAATGTGTTAGATGATTACATATAAAATCCTGGATTAAATTTACGAAACTGGAACATACGCAATCTGTAATCGATATGTCGAACATCCCTATCATCTATCTATGTATCCATCTACATATCTTTCTACCTATCTATTTAGCATATATTTAGAATTTATCGCTAAAAATAAAGTGTAAACATATGAATCTACTCATCATTCATTGCCTATTGGTACAATTAAGAACCAGAGAAGAATTCCATAGTAAAACAGTATAAACAAAACATATGCTGACAATCTCTAGATAAGTTGTTAAATAATTTATTTTAATATACAAAGTTGTTTTTTTTCCAGCAACTGGAGCACAATATTTTAATCTAACGTCAAAATCATTGAGTCGTTTTTTTTCCTCATGTCACTGTATTTTTGGCAGATTTGTGGGTACAGACCTTTTTTTTTGGGGGGGGAGGGGGAGGGACTTGAGAGAAATGCAAAGAGCTTTATTTTATTGCCTTGGAAAATAACACACCAGAAAAAAGTCTATAATTTTCTATTTACAAAGTGACAGGAAAATCTGTACAAAACAAGTAACAAAATGTCTTTTTATATATAGGGGCAGTGTAATAATAGAAGGGCATGGGCTCGACGGGTGACAAGGATTATTTAACCCTTCTCCTTCTCTGGGGACAGAAGGGTGATATGGATTATTTAACCCTTCACCTTCTCTGGGGACAGAAGGATGATATGGATTATTTAACCCTTCTCTCCCCCGACAGAGAATCATTCAGAGTCCTTTTCAGTCTAATTTACACAAGCGATAAGATTTTTATAACTTATTCTGTAAAAAATATATATACATCTCAACATACAATTTAGTCTGTACAACACATAGCACTTACATACACATACAACTCTTATTTATAATGTGAATACCCTGGTCATCTCAGCTGGTAAAGCGCTTTAAAAAGAGGTTCCTGGGATGAGGAGAGAAGGGATGAGCTGCAGCCATTGGAGAAGAAGTCTTGAGATGAAGGCAATCAAGACGAGGCCCCCTCTCTGGATGTGAGGTCCTGGGGTGAGGAGGGGATGTAAAAGGTGCAGGCTGGACTGGAGCTCCTGCAATGGGAAGGAAAAGGGAGAGGTGCAAGCTCTAGAGGACGTGGAAGGAGGAAAGAAAGAGGTTCAGTCTTTGGGGTTAGGTGAGGTAGTTGGAAAAGAAAGTGTGCAGTCTCTGGGGTGAGAAAGGTGAAAGAAGAGATGCAGGCTCTGGGGGAGAAGGGTGAAGGAAAAGGTGCAGGCTCTGGAGGAGAAGGGTGAAGGAAGAGGCGCAGTCTCTGGAGGAGAAGGGTGAAAGAAGAGGTGCAGGCTCTGGGGGAGAATGGTGAAGGAAAAGGTATAGGCTCTGGAGGAGAAGGGTGAAGGAAGAGGTGCAGTCTCTGGGGGAGAAAGGTAAAGGAAGAGGTGCAGTCTCTGGGATAGAAGGGTGAAGGAAGAGGTGCAGTCTCTGGGGGAGAAGGGTGAAGGAAGACATGCAGGCTCTGGGAGAGAAGGGTGAAGGTAGAGGTGCAGGCTCTGGGAGAGAAGGGTGAAGGTAGAGGTGCAGGCTCTGGGGGAAAAGGGTGAAGGAAGAGGTGCAGGCTCTGGAGGAGAATCGTGAAGGAAAAGGGACAGGCTCTAGGGGTGAAGGAAGAGGTGCAGGCTCTGAGGGAAGGGTGAAGGTAGAGGTGCAGGCTCTAGAGGAAGTGGAAGGAAGGAGGAAATAAAGGTTCAGTCTTTGGGGTTAGGTGAGGTAGTAGGGAAAGAAAATGTGTAGTCTCTGGGGGTAGAAGGGTGAAGGAAGAGGTGCAGGCTCTGGGGGAGAAGGGTGAAGGAAGCGGTGAAGTCTCTGGGGGAGAAGGGTGAATTAAGAGGTGCAGGCTCTGGGGGTGAAGGAAGAGGTGCAGGCTCTGGGGTTGAAGGAAGAGGTGCAGGCTCTGGGGGAGAAGGGTGTAGGATACTGTAAAGTCTCTCAGGGAGAATGGTGAAGAAAGAGGTGCAGTCTCTGGGGGATAAGGGTGAAGGAAGAAGTGCAGTCTCTGGAGATATGAAGAAGAGAATAGGTGCAGAGTCTGGGGGTTCAGTAAGGAAGGAGTTTAGGAAGAGGTGAAGTCTCTGAAGCAGAGGATCACAAGGTGTCCGAGTTATTGCTGCATGGACTCAGCAGATTCAAGTTTGTGTTTTTGTGCTTTTTCAACAACCTGGAGATTTTCTCATCATCTGAGTTGGGGTCCAGGGGTTTGTTGTACTCATCATCGTCCTCATTGTCTGAGCTCTCCTTCATCTTCTCTGTTTCTGAGTCATGCTTTTTCTTGGCTGAGGCCATCTCTGCTGCATGTCTTTTCCTCCACTTTGTCCTGCGATTTTGGAACCAAACCTACATAAAAAACAGGATAATCACCCATGAGAAACTACAACTATGTGTCCTAGCAAAATATACAATGTATGAAGTGTATGTGATAAACAACCGCTACTAATAACACATCTATATACTCTCTAAAGTTATATCTACGGTATAACAAATTATACTTATGTTGTACAAATAATATTTTATACATTGTATATAATAGTAATGCAAAGTGGAAGCAATAAAAGCATGAGGGAAAATCCATTCACTGTTAAGACATAATTATATTAATGATAAAGTAAATTTTATATATATATATATATATATATATATATATATATATATATATATATATATATATATATATATATATATGAGAAAAGGCAGTCCCAGATATATCTATCCTGGAGCATATGACTACCATTAAAATAAAAACTAGGAAAATAAGAAAAAATTAAAATGTAGGCTTACAGATTACATTTAAAGCATTCAAGTACTATTGCAAATGATTAAAATGAATAAGTAAAATAAATTGCATCGAATTTACATTACTGTAATAATATATTTTGTGTAATGTATTATTTTTTATCTTCAACAAAAAAAATATATATGAAAGTCCACTTACATTATATATTAACCTACCAATCGCTCCATGTCAGTTCCTTGCACTTTTGCTACTTATATTATTGACCAGTGCAATGCTGCATTATACTGTGCCCTTACTATGTGTCTGTATATTTTATATGTATTATACTGTAGGCTAATCATGGACACAGTGAGCGGAGCAGTAGATTCGCATATTAGGAGCATTAAAATCAAGATATTTAGACTTTAGTTTTTGCAAGTAGATATAAACTATGTCCGCTATCGGGATATATATTGCAATTCCTTCTTTATATCCAGCAAACAGATTATTATTACATTATTAGGAAAAGCAACCTGTTTGCATTAAATCTAGTAATTCGATGTACAGGTGTCGCCAGCACTGCAGTCACATAAAGGCATTCAGATATATACATTATATGGTGATTATTATTATAGACCAGTGTATATTGATTTTTCCATCTGCTTTTTATTTCAGATAGTTTAATTCTCATTTGTGCAAGAAATTTGCAATTAAAATAAAGCAATAAGTTATATGAAATCCCTCCTCCCTTCCCATCAAATAAAGGCAAATATGAAGTAAAATGCGACAAGACTGTAATTGAAATGTAGAATAAAAGTGACAGCTCAGTGATTTGTCATTATCTGTGATAGACTTGTCATTTATAATTATTACTACCTATCAGGAGCACTTCATGCTAATCATATCCAATAGATTGTATATGGCAAAACCTGCTTATTATTATTCTTTTTATTATTATTATTATTATTATATAGTTGTCAGATTATATTAGATTCCCCACAAGCAGTGTGTTTTTTAGAATCGTTGTAGAAAAGATGAGAACCATAACATGAAATAATATAATTTCATATAGAAACTTTCTAATTATGTAAGAAAGCCATCAATAATCTGTAATATCAATAATATTACACTGTATATAGTGTCATTTATTATCTATTATTTTTATCACAGTAGCTATATCAGTAATATCACACTATAGTGTAATATATTTATTATTACAGTAGCTAGATCAATAATATTACACTATATATAGTGTCATATTTATATATATATATATTATTACTACACTAATTTAATAATACACTATAATATTGCACTATATGTAGTAAATGGTTATATATTATTACTACACTGCAATCTATAATGACAGTAATATACTATACATAGTATGATATATTATTACTACGCATAATAATAATATTACATTATATATAGTAAAGAGTGTGTGTATGTATATATATATATATATTACTACACTAACTTATGTACTATATATATAGTGTGTATATAAGATCACTGTATAATAGTAATATTACCTTATATATAGTAACTCGTGTGTGTGTATATATAACTACACTAATGTATGTATTATATATAGTGTGTATAAATTATATTATTACTATGTATAATAGTAATATTACATTATATATAGTAAAAAGTGTGTGTGTATATATAACTATTACTTATGTACTATATATACACTACATATACTATTATAAATGTATCGACAAATGTAAGTGATATACTATGAATATATAATAATGTAGATGTTTTAATTATATTTTAGATAATGAAATACTGTGCTTTATACGCTGAAAACTGCAGTTTAGAAACACATATTGTATTACATATAAAAAGTTACTTTTACAACCCTGACACCAATATCTATAAGTTACAGAATATATATAGATTTGCAAATATATGTATGAGGCAGTGATACAAGAGGAATGCAGATGTGTAATGCTAGGTGCAGGGGTCTTACCTTGACCTGAGACTCGGTCATGCCCAGGGAGTATGCCAGTCTTGCTCTTTCCGGTCCTGCCAAGTATTTGGTCTGTTCAAAGGTTTTCTCCAGTGCAAAAATCTGTTGCCCTGAGAATGTGGGTCTGGAGTGCTTCTTTTTGCCGTCTTTGTCCAGCATCAGCCCGGCTTGTACTAAAGACATTACCAGTAATAACAGCAATTTATAAAGTGTCCACTGTACCAGACATCGGTGCTGTCAGAGCCTGCTGGGTGTTGTAGTACCACCAGAGAAGCAGGAAAGCACCATCATAGTAAAATAATTTTTTTGGATAAGCAGCTTGGAATTTAGGATTTGTTTTCCTGGTATAACTATTTATAATGAGATCATGCAGCAACTTATGTGAGAACAAGAAAGCAGTAACTATGGGGACACTTGTAATAATAATACTGTTACATAAGTTTCTAACATCCAGGATATAGATCTCTAATTATTAACTCTATAAGGCAACAACCCATCGTGTTTATATTGTGGTGTATACGGTACTATATAGTATATATTATGGTATATACTGTACTATATATACTGTATATATTGTGGTATATACTGTACTATATAGTATATATTGTGATATATAAGCTACTATATATATAGTATATACTGTACTATATAAATATGTATTGTGGTAAATACTGTACTATATACTGTATATATTGTGTTGTATACTGCACTATATAATATATATTATAGTATATACACATTGTACTATATATACTGTATATATTGTGGTGTATACTGTATTATATAGTATATTGTGGTATATACTCTACTACATATATATTATATACTGTATTATATAAATATCTATTGTGGTACATACTGTACTATATATTATGTACTGTGGTATATACTGTACTATATATAGTATATATTGTGTTGTATACCGTACTAAATAGTATATATTCTGGTGTATACTGTATTATATAATATATGTTGTGGTATATACAGTACTATATATATATATATATATATATATATATATATATATATATATAGTGGTGTATACTGTAATATATATAATGTATTGTGGTGTATATTGTAATATATATATGTATTGTGGTATATACTGTACTACTATTTATATAGTATATATTGTGGTATATACTGTACTATATATATATATATATATATATATATATATATATATATTGTGGTATATACTGTACTATTTCTATAGTATATATTGTGGTGTATACTGTAATATATATATATATAATGTATTGTGGTGTATATTGTAATATATATATGTATTGTGGTATATACTGTAATAATGCAGGTTATTATGAATGATACACATTAATAGTAAGAATACATTGTATGTTTATTTTGAGGTTACAACAATGTTGCAATGTCACAGGAATGTTCTATTCCTAGTAATAATGATATAATCCTCATCCTGTCTACCTGTGATTAGGGGGAGGATGCACTTACCAGGACAGGCCAGCCTGGGATCCCTCCATGGAGAAGCCTGCATAACTCCTGGCCAGAAGATAGGGGGTCTCCCTGGCAGCTCAGCCAATGGTTTGGGGTATCTAGACACAGCTGCTGGGTTAAAATACATCCCAGTGGAAGTGGCGAGTCCATTAATGCGAGGCAGGCTGGAGAGCAGGTTGCCGGTTGCCCCCAGGGCTGTGCCCAGGGGCCTGCTGAGGATGTCACTAATCCCATGAGGTGTCCCCAGGGGGAACTGTGCGTTTAGAGCGGACAAGTTTGGGGCTTTGAAGTTAGAAGGATTCTGCAAGGCATAAGGGAACAAGGTTGTCTTCATCTCTGCCATGTTGTGCAGGGCTGCCAGGGGGGTACTGCTCAGCACGAATGCACTCTGTCTGTTAGTATCCATCTGCCCCACAGCTAACATTGGTGTTGAGCATCCAGAGCAGCCTCAGCCTGTGTGGGAAAGCCAGGCAAGTCCTGCAGCCTCCAGGGGAACTTTCTGTGGATTACCACTGATGTCTCAGGAGCAATGATCAGCCACAGGCATCCAGCCTAGTCTATGGTGTCCCTGCTGCTGCTGCTGCCTGCTGGGTGCAGTGGATTAATCCTGGAGGAGCTGAGTGTCCCCAGCCTGAGTCCTGCACACATCCCACTGCCACCCAGTCATTCTGTAGCACTGATAACTGGCCAGCACCTGCCAGCCTCAGCCCCTGATTGGCCAGCCCCAGCCCAGGCCCCTGCTCTGCAGCCACGTCACTGCCTGCACTAAATGAAGCTCTGATGATAAAGTCAGGTGCTTTACATGGCTGTAAATCCACACACTGATTTATCTCTCCAACCACTAAATAAATCCCATTCAATGAGAGTTTAGTGAGGCTCTGGCTTTAAAAAGGAATATATAGCCCTGGATCTCATCACAGGGTGGAGAATGGAAATGTGATGGTCATTATGGGCTGAGGATTAATTTGTCTTAGTTAAAAAGGCAAGAAATAAAGTACAATAATACTGCATCTATTACAGTGATCTATAGTAAATAATTATCCACAGAGAAGCAGCAGCCACACGTGGATATATATATATATATTGGGTTCTTATAAATCACCAAGAGCAAATATATCTCCACTGGATCTCATTGTGCTCAATTATCCTAAACAGCTACAACTTGTAGCATCGATGTGGAGTCTACTGCCAAAATCGAAATGTAGATTATTATTTATTATTATAAGTAGTAGCATCATTATTCTGGAGGTTCTTGGTAGTATCACAGCTTTTGTTATTATTTTATTATTATCATTGTTGTATTATTGTATTATTATTATAGTATTATTATTGTTGCATTATTGTAGTAGTATTATTGCTGTATTCTTGTATTGTTATCATTGTTGTATTATTATAGTTTTATTGTAGCATTGTTGTAGTATTATTATTGTATCATTGTATTATTATCATTGTTGTATTATTGTTATTTTTATTGTATTATCATTGTTGTATTATAGTAGTATTATTAGTATTATTGTAGTATTATTATAGTATTATTGTAGTAGTAATATATATAACATATATCTATATGTATATATATACACACACATATATATATACATAAATATATATGTTATATATATATTACTACTACAATAATATATATATATATATATATATATATATATATATATATATATATTGTTAGCAATGTTATTTATTTTGTTGGTATTGCTAAACAGCAAAAGTTTTATTAGTGTTAGTATTTATTTATGCATTAATATGTTTGTTTATGTATTTATTTGCTGTTGCTTAATGTGTTTTATCGTTTTTAGTAACAGTTTGAGTAGTTGCATTATTGTTCCTATTATCGGCATTATAACTTTTTTTATTACTACCAGTCATACTGCTGATATGGTTGTATTGTAGTAGTCCCAACATTACAGAAATTTCTAAGATTTATTAGATTATTTCTATCACTTCATAAATATGTTTCTCTTTTACTTTTCGGACATTTGAAACTGCCAACCTTTGCAGACTCCACAGTGCGACTTTTGCTTTTTTGCAGAGAGAAGAAGTTGTGCAGCAGCCGCAGCAGCAGGCGGGGGGATACTCCAGGCGCACACATTGGAGGTAGGTACTTTACAGGCAGAACACAATAGAGACAGTAAATGAAGATTGTGCATTCAGCCATCACACACTACAATGTCTTCTCATCACTGGGAGCTTTTTGTTTTCAGGCTTCCATTGTATATAGTCTGAAGACCCCCTTCTCTCTCCTGGAGATATTATTATGTGCTGAGACCCTCCACATGGAGAGGGTTATATGTGGATATAGGAGAGGGCCTGTCTGCTAGAATGAATGAGAAATGATGGGATGTGACCTGTCCTGATTGCCCAGAGTGACAAACTGCTGCCATTAATATAGTCCTGAAATGACAAGGTCCCCAGCTCCCTCCCAGACCTCTGTCCCATTATACACACAGAGTATACACACCATATACATTACACCAACATCTCCATTATTAATATCCATCCATCTATCCATCTATCTACTATATCTCTATCTCTCTATCCATCCCGCCCCTCAGTTTCTTTTCTGCTGAGGTCTCTTCTCTGGCAGATCTATTCTATAGTCAGAGCCTACATGGAAGCTAGAAATTGCACCAATATTATTAATTCATTTATTTTCGGATATACCTGTACCCATTTTTTTTTTGTATTTAAACATAAAGAATTGTGATGAAACTCTGAATATCACTGCTGCTGACATCATTGTGCTTAGTTGCAGTTTAATACAATGTGTATTCATTTTCCTTTGATACCTAAGAATTAGGATAATTTCAACTGATTGCTATAGATGGTGGATATCTGTAATTGTACATATGGGTTTATGGATGGATAGAACCATAGAATACACACAAACATAATATTTCCCCTCCAAAATTCTATTTTGTTTCCATGTTCTAACGGGTTAAGTGTTTTAATCACAATTATAATTTAAAGAGTAAGTGGAATGTTTATGATAATGGTGATCCGTAATCTACTATTATATAATTATTATTAATATTTACTATATAAAAAAAGAGACATAAATTGTCCCTTTAATTACACAGTATGAATGATAGGAGTGAGAAAGCCCCATAATAAAGGGGCAAGTAAAGAGCAGGCTCTGCTGTATTCCTTCACATCTATAGATGGGGATTTTTCTGATCCTATGTAACTGCTTTCACACAAATGTCTATTTGTATTCAGTACAGAAGGGTGGTATATGGTTATTAGCTATTAAATGATATATTTGCAATTTTAAAATATATATATTTTTTATTTTTTTTTACTGTCATCCTGTGTTCATACATTCTGCAGATCTCCTGCACAAGCCCCATATCCTCCTTCCTCTGCAGTTAGTATGGCAGGAGCCAGCAGTCACTGACCTGTATACAGCCAGGAGTCCCTCATCAATGTATATATATCAGGATGCAATTGATCTTATATCGGGTAGTATTAGCTGATGGGTGAAATGTCGCACATACACTATAGGCTGCGAGAGCAGATCTCACTGTCACATCTGTCATTTGTCGCTGTCACTGACACTTGTTGGGCAGTGATTGTGCCCTGCTCCTCACTCCTCTGCTCGGATTATCCTGCAGTCTGCAGAGGGATATAGAAGATAATAGTGGACTGCGCAAAATAGTGTTTTATATCCTGAGATGACCTGTATTGGGGAGAGGAAAAGCTTTATACACAATTATTAATGAGATTTAGAGCTAATAATATATATATTGTTTTTTTTTCCTGATATTAATTATTATTATATCTACATTTAACAATACAAATAATAAAAACACAATACTAAATACCGCCGAGTACTGTTAGTGCAATATTGAATAATTCCAATATAATAACAACATACAATAAATATTGTAATGCTATGATTATTGCTACAAATGATAACAATTCTCTTTGTTTATTATTATTATTTGAATTTTAGTCATTTTAATATTTCGAAAAAGCAGAGCTATGTGAACACTTTTTATGCCCCAAAAGACAAAAAAGTATTATCGGAGTGATACCTTTATTAGCTAATCAGAAAAATGATATTTGCAAGTTTTCAGAGCTCAGAGGCTCCTTCATCGGGAAAGTTTGGAACAATATATATTTTTTAATTGTACAGCATGAAAAAAAACAAAAAGAGGTTACAGTGACCTATTCATATAATGCTAGTACTATTAGTATAGGATTATTAAAAATAAGGTCAGTGATTTATATTATTATTATTATTATGAGCCACATAATCTTTACTACCAATATCACTGTTATAGGATCTCATTAATTTATAGTACGATGATTATTATTTGAAGATATTTTCACTCCTGAACAGAAATAATAATAATGATGATAATAATAACAATAATAATAATAATAAACCTGATAATTAACCTAATACATAATAACAACAATAATAATAAAAACAATAATAATAATAATATATTATCATAATACACATTATAATAATAATTAACCTAATAATAAACATAATAGTAATACCCATAATAATAATAATTAATAATAATAATACTCAACATAATTAATATTCAGAAGAATAAGCATCATAATAATAACAATACACATAATAAAAAACTAATAATAAACATAATACATATAATAATATTACAAATAATAATAAAACATAATTAACCTAATAATATCATTTAATAATAAATATTACAATAAATATAATAATACATATGATTGTGATAATAAACATCTGCTAATATTTAATTATGAAACTATTTGATTTCATTATTATAATAAAATATTGAATTATTCTTGTAGTTTTAACACTTGAGTAACAATGCAGAGATATTTCTATACTGATACATATTTTTATTATGTAAGCTCCTATATTCCTATAAATCAATATGTATGTGTGAATTTCATCAGCATCATTATTGGCCACATTAAATGGGCAGTCCTGGTATAAAAGCTGCTGGATCAGAACCTTCAGTCACAGGGAGGTCTGTGGAGGGGGGATGTCATTGTGTGGATGGGCAGGACTCTCATTGCTGTCAGTAGATGCAGAGATATTAATGGCTCTTTATAGACCCCATCTCTTTATGTTCAGACCTGTAAAATCATCATAAGTTCTCCTCTGAGTTTATGTAGAGCTGATCTGTCATCCAGCCCATAATGAATACCAGGACAATAGCCAGATAAAGTGTCCCTGTTACCCAGGGATGTCATGTAAATGCACTTCTTCTTCACATTCACTCTCTCTGCTCCTGAGAAATTCTCCTTTCATTACAAGCCTAATGCAAAAATAATCCAAGCTGGATACATTGTAGTAACACAGTGATCACTTTCATCACAGCTACTCGGATTTGTAACCAGAAAATGTCAATAGGAAACAAGTTTTACAGGATTGAAGATGGATTAGATGAGTCTTTCTGTTTTATTAATATTATGTTTGTGTCTTTTTTTTAATATTTAATCTATTTGTTTTTTTTTTTTTTTTTGAGTGATAATTTGGAAGTGGAAAGTGGCAGGAAATGTACTATTTATCCACACAACTCATCTCATTATTTTTTTGTTGTAAAGTTGTATCGGAAAATTTGTATTTATACAATATTTATTAATACTCATATTCTACACTCATTTTTTTTTATACTGTTGTGTGATCATATTAACATAAAAAAAATTCCAGAAATGCAAACATTTATTCATTTACTGGGTCTGTTGCTAACCAGGTCCTTGGCACACAGGAGGCTCAAACAGGCTGGTCTTTCAGCTCCCTCTAGTGGACAATGTTGATTAAAGCATGAAAACTGTTTATTCTTACAGATAGATCATATCCTCACTGATTGCAAATAATATTATATAATTTAACTATTATTTATATAATTCCTTGAATTTAGTATTTACCTGCTTGTGCGATATATAGCTTTTTCAATAGTTACATAGCTACATAGGTTGAAAAAAGGCACAGGTCCACAAGTTTAACCTTTACCCACCAATAATACATTATCTATCACAAGATCATTTATAAACTAAAATACCATTTGTTATGATAAAGACATTAAAAGGTTTTTATCTTCATTTAAAGGGCTTATCCAGGACTATATATATATTTTGCTATCCTATGGGCCTCAGAACTAACAGGCATGTAGTTGCTAACTACCTGATTGTTCTATCCCGCTCCAATCACTGCCAGCACAAAGTGGTCATAAACAGCTTCTGCCGGCGATTCAGAGGCTTCCACTGACGTCATGTCAACAGAGCTGCGGCTTATCTTCAGCTCTGCTCTGTTGACAGGGCTTCACTGCCAATGTCATGCTGATTGACAGCTAGCCCCCCACTGCCCACCTGCAGGGAGCCGGCTGTGAATCGGCATGATGTTGGCAGTCATGCCCTGTCAACAGAGCAGTCCAGAAGAATTAAGAAATGGAACGTCCTCACCCATTGATGGTGGAGTATTAGTATTGCATCGAGGGGGTCATCTCTGGAGGTGTTTTGCAGAAGTCCAGGAAAATGGCATATGATTCTGCCCCTATAAGATCATCAATGGGTGAGGACGTTCCATTTCTTAATTTTCCATTTCTTAATTTTTTCTATTGCAAGCCTATATTGTGTGTCTTTGCGACATAAGCATGTGGATCAGTCAATGTATGCTTTTGGTACTTTGTTAACACTAAAGTATGCACATGGCATATAGGTATTTATCATTGTGACACCTCATTATATCCTAATGTCATCTTTTCCAGGCAAACAATCCTAACATTGTCACACTGTTTGTCCACTCTGATTATTTGACTGGACATCTCAGATGGGTGACCAGTTGATTTTGATCACATTTGTCTATTCACTTATGGGTTTAAGGAGGTTTTGGCATCATTCTCCATTTGTGGTTTCCAATGCCAAGTGGATATAAACTGGTGCTATCTCCACAATCGTGCTTTTAATTGATTAGTGTTTTATTCTTATCTAATTAAAAGTTATGTCTTAAATTGCCTATTATACCATAGTAAAAAAAATAGTCACTCACAACCCCTTTAAATGCATCAAATTGGGGCTAAAAATATTTTTTTCAACTCAGTTTCATTAAAAAATGTTGCACTGTTTGCCCTCTATAGCCTCTGTGTTGCACTGTCTACTACCAGCTGTAGAATGAGTTAACTGAGAAACCATCAGTCAGTCTGCTATGATTGTCTGACGAGTTTTTGGAACTATTTTATCTGTCTTTTTCTGAACTCCTCTCAGCTCATTGAAGATCACAGATCACATCAAATTAGAATGTGAAGTGAAACAAAGAGCCTGTAAAAGCCAAACACATTTTTTTGTGAAACCGAATTACAAAAATGATTTTTAGCCTCAAATGCACATATTTAAGTAAAAAAAGAAAATGTCCCCAAAGGAGGAGAAACCTATTTAATAATATTTAATCTTTTAGTAGGGTGTTCTAAGAAATATTACAAAGTTGCTTATTTTCATGTGTGCTATTTATCTATGAAATAAAAATTAAAACGACAGTTACACTTTAAGGTTAAGTTCAGACAAGAACTGAACTTATCGGACCAGTCAAGTGTGATTGACGGTGTATTCAGCTCCATGTAGAAGCGCATCCATGTGCAATAGCACATATGCTACATTGGTCGCTGTGTTCAAATACATTCATGTTATCATACCCTGCAGCTGGCTTCCCATGTATCTCTTGTTTCTGGATGTAAAAAGGTGTGGACTGGACTGTCGCGTTCCTACCTCTGAAGACAGCAATCACGTCATGTGTATAGTGTCCTATGTCTTTTGTATATATTGTGTCATGTTGTATGTTCCTGTGTGATGTAGTAAAGTTGGTAATGTATAGTGTAGGATATAGTGTAAGTATAGGATAAGACGTTGTTTAGGGCTTAGGACATAAGATAGGTAGGATAAGATATTGACTGTAGTTAGGTAATGACATTAGGGTAAGATAGTGTTAATGTTTGGAACTAGCCCATAGTAGGAGGGGCTTAGTGTTAGGGAAAGAGACCACTTCCTGTAGATAGTCAGATAGGGACTAGTTCAAGTAGCAGTAGGAAGTGTCTGTGAGCAGTGCTGCCATTGTGGTTTAATTACAGCAAAGGAGACTAAGGGACAAGGGGAGTGGTGCGACTTTGAAGTGCCCGAAGAGACAGAGTGGCCTTCCACCTAGGATAGGACGGTGTGTCATGAGAAACCGTGAGCTTGCTGAACGCTGAAGGTTGCGGACCTAAACAGGACTGAGTTAGTGGGATTACTAGGGGTCCCGAACGGTAGATCCAGGGCGCCAGTAGTGGAAGAACCGCTGAGCAAGTAGAAAGACTTGCTGATCAGGACTGTGGCGACAAGCTAGGCTGTGACGTAGTAGGACGAAACAGTGTGCTATACCGGCCCTGGAGTAGACTACAGTGAAAGGATATTGTGTTTGTGAAAAATGCTTTACACTGCAAAGGAAACGTCCATAAGACTTGGCTATCCTTTGTACATAGGAAAGATGGCGACCATTGAACGGAATAAGATGGCACTGAGCAAGGACTGCAAGATGGCGGTGAGTGGCGCGAAATAGCGAGACGGATCTGCCCATCACGGGCGAGTCAGAAGCAGACCTACCGAGAGGAATAACGGAACCAAAAGCACCCGCCCACAATAGAGACTGGTCATCGTCACAGAGTGAAGTGGAAGGAGAAGATCAGCCAAGTAAGGTGTGGCTCGAGGAAGTGGGCAGGGATATTAGAGAAATGGGATGGTGAGTAAGGGCGGACTCCACTCAGTGAAAGGCGGGGCCATGATGGGCCTCAGGAGGCAAAAGAGACCATGCTATTCGTGGGTAGTAAGTCATCGAGAGAGCAGCAGAGTGAAATAATGGCAGAGTCAAGTGAGACCTTTGAGGGTGCGTCAGGAGGAGTGGAGGAACTGGAGTAGTCTGGCTCATCAGCAGGTGCTTGCGGCCCAGAGTGGAGCGATTCGGCTGGGCAGCCAAGGCTCAAAGCGAGGATGTGTCCTGCATCTCTGGGGTTCCTGAGGACTGAGGATGGGAGAGCCAGGATTCGGCAGCTGGTGAGCGACTTAAGGGGCCTGGGTTGGACATAAGAGAGAAGGAGATGGAGTCATGCTAGTGGGTCCGCTAGCTACAAGGTATCAAGAGCTGGCCTCCTGGGGAGAAGTCGTCCCCTGTGACCCGCAGCATAAACAGGGGTTCATAGAAGAATTTGGGACTCGCCACAACATTCTTTTTGACCAGAGGGTGGTTGAAACGGAGAACCTACCCCGAAGGCTGCAGAAACTGACGGCCGGTACTAGGGCCACCTTCTTGAAGATGGAGGGACGTCATCGACGGTATGCCACTGGTGGGATCCGTGAAGGCAGGGAGCAATATGAGTCCTACTTGCGAAACGAGAGGCCTGGGAGAGGGTCATAGAAGCAGCCCAGGTTAGGGCTACTGCCTCCGGGCATCAGAAAGACCCTGGGTGTCACTACCTTCCACATGAGAATCAGCTGTGGTACAGATAATGCGGGGGGCTGAGGCACATTTCTACATGTCGGGAGCCCCAACTGTGTCCGAAGCCAGTACACCTGCATCCCAGATGCCTGGGAACTGAGCCCCAGGAGCCACTGAAGGGGAAAACGCAGACACCTGAACCAGAAACAAAGACGAGTCGAATGTCCAGTTGTGCCAGTAATACACGTGTGTGTGGACCTAGATCTCAAGTTGGTTAGCAGACCCACATGATCCAGGACTCTCCCATATTGATTAGAGTCAGTTTCCCCCCCTTCCTAGTTTTGTTGTGCTCGTTGCACATACACATGCTGGATTGCAGAGACGATGCAGCACTTGGAGAGTCCTACACCCTCAACCAAGGACTGAATTTCAGCAGGCAGGGGAGGAAACACTTAAGATACTGTGCCACTTGTGGACTGTGTCCTTGCCAGAAGGATCAATTTCTGGGGGGAGAGGGATTGATAACCCGATGTCCCAACAGGGTTGAAGCCTCATGGATGGCTTGTGAGCCTTGGTGGAGCAGGGTACTGTTGCGGGAATTGGAGTTGGGTCGTGCCCATGAACTGTTGGGCAGTTGTTATGTTGGCCTATGGGCCTGTTAAGAAACTTGGACTTTCGTTTCTGGGGTCCCAACCTAGTGGGACTGGGGTCAGTGCTGACTCGTATCGAAAGAGACACTATATTCCCCTGGAAGAGGAGACCATTGTTTAAGTGTTTTTGTGTGCATTTGGTGTCTTCTAGGTTCCCAGATGGTCGAGGATGACCATAATTAAAGAGAGGAGGAATGTAAGAGGTGTGGACTGTACTGTCACGCTCCTACCGCTGAAAACACCAATCACTTCATGTGTAGTGTCCTGCATCTTTTGTATATATTGTGTCATGTGATATGTTCCTGTAGGAAGTAGTAATGATGGTAATGTATAGTGTAGGACGTAGTGTAAGTATAGGATAAGACGTAGTTTAGGGCTTAGGACATAAAATAGGTAGGATAAGATAGTGACTGTAGTTAGGCAGTGATGTTAGGGTAAGATAGTGTTAATGTTTGGAACTAGCCCACAGTTGAAGAGGCTTATTGTTAGGGAAAGAGACCACTTCCTATAGATAGTCAGATAGGGACAAATTCATGTTGAATTACACAGTGTCTGTGAGCAGTGCTGTCGTTGTGGTTTAACTAGAGCAAAGGAAACTAAGGGACAGGGGAGTGGCGTGTCCTTGGAAGTGACCCACGAGTGGCTTTCCACCTTAAAAGGGGTCCTTGGATAGATTGACGTGAAACGAGAAATCCTGAGCTTGCTAAACACCAAAGGTAATGGACCTAAACAGGACTGAGTTTGTGGGCTTAGTGGGTGGTCCCGAGCGGTAAATCCAGGGCGCCAGTAGTGGAAGAAATAGGATGCTGAACCTCTGAGCGAGTAGAGACTTTCTTTTCAGGACTGTGGCGACAAGGGAAAAACAGTGTGCTTCACCGGCCCTGGAGTAGACTACAGTGGATGGATACTGTGTGTGTGTGAAAATGCTTTACATTGTGAAAGTAACGTCCATAACACTTTGCACCTGCTACCCCTTGTACATAACCCTTCCCAAGTTACTGTTCAGTAAAGACTGTGTTTTAGAACGGGAATCTCTTTTATTGAACTCTGAAACCTATGGTCCTGGCCAGCCAACACCATCGGCTACAGGAGGCCTGCACGGGCGCAAGGCCCTCATAGCACCATCAACCAGCCAGGGTCCATTCTTTCATGTAGCACTCCAGGGCATGACAGGAGAAGACGAGTGCCTCACCTGCGGCTACCGCTCCACGCTACATGGGCACTCCATAAACTCCAGCATTTTTCCGGCGGCCCACCCGGCGGTCTGCAGAAGGCCTAAAAATTGCCCAAATCGATGGGAATAGTGCTCAAATGACATAGGAACAGCATGGGGAAGACCCCTGGAAGCATCTCTGACTCCCAGGTCACTGCTGTCAACAGTTGTCAGGGGTGTTACGCCAGTTTTACCGACTCACAATATCACATACAAAAACGAAACCAAAATGGATTTTCCTGGGAAAAATGTTAAGGAACATTCTTTCCAGGGTAATGACCTGTATATAAGACAAAATAAATATACAAAAACAAAAAGGCTCCTTCACGTTTTTGATGTGTTTTTGCACTTTTGCATTGCTTTCAACAGTGAAAAATGCATTCACAGGGAAATGTCATTTTAACATTTTACAACCTTATATTGGCCATGTGGTGTGTGAGACATGATCAGACACATTCATACAATGCTGAAAAGACATGGGAACAGCGTGGGGAAGACCCCCGGAAGCATATCTGACTCCCAGGTCACTGCCTAAAACTGTGGTCATCTCATCAGACGTGATCCTATATTACTGCAGTAATAATACAGACATTTTTGGCAATGTGACAAATCTTAAACTTAATTTAAAATGGGCAAGGTGTGTGTGTCACGCAAGGTGTGGGAAAGACTTAGTGCAACACAAAGGGAAGAGAGAAAGGAAGTCCAGACTCTAGGGAAAGGGGGGAGTGGAGACCTCATTGCTGATAGAATTTCACCCTGTCTCCCTAACGTTAATATATTGGCTTTTCACCAAGCGCCGCACGCGTTCCTCGCCCTGTCTTTCCCTGGTGTTTGGCTAAGGCTAGGGAAGGGAGGAGATGAGAGCTAGGAGTGATAAATATCGCCGGCACCTCCCTCTGGAATACAGCAGGTATTTATACACCCAGGCCAGAGTGTTAATTAGCCAGAGGAAGGTAGCCGCTGGGTCCTAGAGACAGTCTCTAAGAAGGTGTCTGTAATGCCAAACATAGAGATCTCCTGCAACCAACTGCAGGGCGACTGTCTGTCACTTCTGACACACCTGTGACAGTACCCTCCTTCCTCTAACAGTGGCCTCCGGACACTCAGGACCGGGTTTCTCAGGATAAGAGGTGTGGAAAGAACGAACCAACCTGGGAGCGTTCACCTCTGATGCTGAAACCCACATCCTCTCCTCTGGACCATAGCCTTTCCAGTGCATGAAGTATTGTAGAGAATGACGATGGAGAGGAGAATCTACAATCCTTCAAATCTGGAACTCCAGATTACCATCAACCATTAATGGGGGGGGGGGGTGGCAGTGGTAGAGGTGAGGGCTCAAGAGGTTCCACATACTTTTTGAGTAAGAACCTGTGGAACACGTTGTGGACCTTAAGGGCCTGAGGAAGTTCAAGACGAAACGCTGCTGGGTTAATGATGGCGGTTATTTTATAGAGACCAATAAACCTAGGTCCCAGCTTCCAAGATGGAACTTTGAATCTTATATTCCTGGTAGACAACCACACGAAGTCATTCACATTCAGGTCCAGACCTGGAAAGCGTTTTCTGTCAGCCATACGTTTATACCATGATCTTTAAATTACTCAGAAAACCCTGCCATACCAAAGAGAGCAACGAAGCAAACCATTCCTCCTCAGCAACTCCTGAAGCTCCTCCCCCACGAAAGGTACCAAACTGTGGGTGATAACCGTATGCACCGAAGAACGGTGACCTGCCAGTGGATTCTTGACAATGATTATTAATGGCAAATTCTGCCAGCGGTAAGTAGGATGCCCAATCCTCCTGATTTTCGGAGCCGAAACACCTGAGGTAGGTCTCCAAATTCTGATTGACACGCTCGGTCTGTCCATTCGACTGAGGAAAAGGAGGCAGAGGAAAAGGACAGCTGCACCCCAGTTGAGAACAGAATACCTTCCAAAACTTGGAAACAAACTGGGTCCCCCGATCTGACACCACATCGGAGGGAACCCCGTGAAGCTTAACGATCTCATTTATGAACTCCCGAGCAAGTGTCTTGGCATTTGGAAGTGCAGGTAATGCAACGAAGTGAACCATTTTACTGAACCTATCTACAACCATCAAAACCACCGTTTTACCTGCAGAAACCGATAGGTCAGTAATAAAATCCATGGACAAATGTGTCCATGGCCTACTAGGGATAGGTAGCGGAAGAAGAGTACAAGACGGACGGGTATGCGAAACCTTAGAACGCTCGCAAATACTACAAGCAGCTACGTGTTCAATCACATCCCGCTGCAACCCCGGCCACCAAAAATGATGAGAGAGTAGGTCCACGGTTGACAGTCATGTCAATAAGGTGTTTCACAATTACAGCGTAATTTTGGATGAATTTCCGGTAAAAATTAGTAAAGCCCAGAAAGCATTGTAGAGTCTTCAGGTTCTCGGGACGTTCCCAATCAAGGACTACACGGATCTTCTCCGGATCCATCCGAAAACCCCAAGATGACAACAAGTACCCCAAAAACTGCACCTCCTGAACAGTGAAAACACATTTTTCCAGTTTGGCATAAAGTTTGTTATCCTTTAATATCTGGAGCACCTGCTTAATATGTCCCCGATGTGTCTCAAAATCAGGTGAGTAAACTAAAAATATCGTCCAGATAAACGACCACAAACCTTCCTACCAAATGATGGAAAATATAATTTATGAAATGCTGGAATACCACAGGTGCATTGGTCAAACAAAAAGGCATAACCAGACTCTCAAAATGTCCTTCCGGGGTATTGAACGCTGTTTTCCATTCATACCCTTCTCTGATTCTAACCAGATTGTAGGCTCCCCTTAAATCTAACTTGGAGAATATCTTATCTCCTACAACCTGGCTGAACAAATCAGGAATCAGAGGAAGAGGGTATGGATCACGGATGGTAATTTGATTTAGTTCCCAGAAATCTAAACAGGGACATAGACCGCCATCTTTTTTCTCCACAAAGAAGAACCATAACGCCACAGGCGAAGACGAGGGTCTGATATGTCCCTTCTCCAGACTTTATGCAATGAAATCCTTCATGGCTTGTCTCTCAGGGCCAGAAAGATTATACAGTCTGAACTTCGGTAGTTTTGCTCCAGGGGTCAGGTTAATAGGACAGTCATAAGCACAATGAGGAGGCAAATCATGACACACCCTCTCAGAAAAAACGTCCTCAAAAGCAGGTAATATTTCCATAGAGACAGTAGCAAGGGAAATATCTAAACAGTTCTCATGGCAGTAATTTCCCCATTCAATCATCTCACCGGCTTGCCAATCCACCAACGGATTATGTTTAACAAGCCAAGGAATACCCAAAACAATCGGTGTGGGAAGATTGTCCAGGACATAGCGAGGGATTATTTCACAATAAACTGACCCCACCCTCAGTTTTACATTATGTACAATCTGAGTAAACGCTTTCTGTGCAAGTGGCGTCGAGTCCATGGCGAAGATGGAAATAGGTTTATCTAAAGTACAGCAAGCAAGACCACGAGTTTTCACAAACTCAGCATCAACCATGCTGACTCCGTCTCCACTGTCAACCAACACAGAAATTTTCTCGGTTTTGCTCTCTAGCACCACCTCTGCTGTCAGGACAAAGCGGGAACTGCAGGTTGCCAACAAATGCACCCCTTGTTTATTCAACTCCAGATTACCAAGAGTTAATCGAGTCTCCTTTTGTTTAAGAATTGAAGGACAGGTCCCGACAAAATGTCCCTTCTTCCCACAAAAAAAAGCATGCGCCTTTTTTCTCCGGGGAGATGTATGATGCAGAGACACCCCCTGGCTGCATAGGTTCCTCCACCCCCCCCAGTACTGGTTCACCCCCAGACTGCTCCCCCGACAGAACCTGTACACAACCCCGACAAGAAGCCCCGGAGAAGGTGGTCTCACCCGTCTATCCCGAAGGCGTCTATCAAGACTTATGGCCAACGACATGGCAGCCTCCAAGGACTGAGAGGTTTCATATACTGCCAAGGCATCTTTCAACCTTTCAGTAAGCCCCTCACAAAATTGACTTGGGCTGAGTCATTCCATTTAGAATCCATTGCCCATCTACGGAATTCCGAACTGTACGTCTCCACTGACCAATTCCCCTGCTGAAGGCGACGTAGCCTAGACTCAGCCAAGGCGACTCGGTCAGGGTCATCATAGATGAGGGCCAGAGCCCCGAAAAACCCCTCCACAGACTGGAGACAAACCGAGTCCTGTGGTAAAGAAAACGCCCATGACTGAGGATCTCCCTGCAGTAGAGAGATCACAATTCCAACTCGTTGCTCCTCATTTCCGGAGGAGTAAGGACGAAGTTTAAAATACAGTTTGCAGGCCTCCTTGAATACAAAAAACTTGTCCCTACCTCCTGAAAACCTGTCTGGGAGGGCAACCTTGGGTTGAGGCTGGACAGGTCTACCTGCAGAGACCCCCACATTGGCAACCTGTAGCCGCTGATGCTGCTGCTGAACCTTACAGCGGAGGTCATTCACCTCCAGAGACAGTCTGTCCAGCCGCTCTGCGAGTTCTGCAACTGAACCCATACCAAGGGAGAAAGGAAAAAAAAGGTCCACGCCCAAAAACACACAGAAAAAAACCCCAAAGTGTCAGTTTTTTTTTTTTCTTTTCAAAATGTGCTAGCCTGGCAATAATGTCACGCAATGTGTGGGAAAGACTTAGTGCAACACAAAGGGAAGAGGGAAAAGAAGCCCAGAGTCTAGGGAAAGAGGGGAGTGGAGACCTCCTGGCTGATAGAATATCACCCTGTCTCCCCTAACGTTCCTATATTGGCTCTTCAACAATCGCCGCACGCCTTCCTCGCCCTGTCTTTCCCTGGCATTTGGCTAAGGCTAGGGAAGGGAGGAGATGAGCACTAGTCGATCCACACTGACACTAAAGACAACAAGGGGGGACAAACAAAGGGGAATTGCTTAGCTTTAGATGACTCCAGACAACTGCGCACACGTCCTGAACACCAGAGAGGAAGAAGTACTGCTCTTGCTCAAGCCTTCGCGAGGAGTAATGAATATCGCCGGCACCTTCCTCTGGAACACACCAGGTATTTATACACCCAGGTCAGGGTGTTAATTAGCCAGAGAAAGGTAGCAGCAGAGTCCTAGAGACAGCCTCTAAGAAGGTGTCTGTAACACCAAACGTAGAGATCTCCTGCAACCAACTGCAGGGTGACTGTCTGTCACTTCTGACACATCCATGACAGTATGTCAAGGGACGGGGAAGTAGACGTTATGGTGATGGTGAAAGTGCACGAAGAGGCCGTGGGCAAGATGAAACTGTGCCTGCTGAGGGAGCATAACACACACCCACGTCATGTCGAGCTACCTTCCTGTCCCAATTTCTAGGGGGCCGCAGAATGCCACTATTGAAGCAGTGTGAAAAGGTTGTTGGCTGCATAGCAGATAAAGCTTCCAGTCAGTTTGCCACCACCACCACCCTATGTTCCACATGGTCCAGTCTCAGTAGATGTCAGTCTGGACCACATTATTATTATTACTTAATCGCCATTTATTCCATGGCGCTTTACATGTGAAAAAGGGTATACATCGCAAAAACAATTACAATAATCTTGAACAAAAATGTGACAGCGACTGGTACAGGAGAGTAGAGGACCCTGCCCGCAAGGGCTCACACTATACAAGGGATGGTTGAGGATACAGGAGGTGAGGGTACAGCTGGTCGTGCAGCGGTATGCTGGAGCAAGGGTTACTGCAGGTTGTAGGCTTGTTGGAAGAGGTGGGTCTTCAGCTTTCTTTTAAAGGTTTCAACAACAAGAGTCTGATATGTCTTATATGCGATTGTGGGAAGAGGAGAGAAGACGGGAGTAGAGAAGGAGATCTTGTGAGGATCGGTGGTTGCGTGCAGGTATGTACCGGGAGACTAGGCACAGATACAGTACAGACCAAAAGTTTGGAAACACCTTCTCATTTAAAGATTTTTCTGTATTTTCATGACTTTGAAAATTGTACATTCACACTGAAGGCATCAAAACTATGAATTAACACATGTGGAATTATATACTTAACAAAAAAGTGTGAAACAACTGACAATATGTCTTATATTCTAGGTTCTTCAAAGTAGCCACCTTTTGCTTTGATGACTGCTTTGCGCACTCTTGGCATTCTCTTGATGAGCTTCAAGAGGTAGTTACTGGAAATGGTCTTCCAACAATCTTGAAGGAGTTCCCAGAGATGTTTAGCACTTGTTGGCCCTTTTGCCTTCACTCTGCGGTCCAGCTCACCCCAAACCATCTCGATTGGGTTCAGGTCTGGTGACTGTGGAGGCCAGGCCATCTGGCGTAGCACCCCATCACTTTCCTTCTTGGTCAAATAGCCCTTACACAGCCTGGAGGTGTGTTTGAGGTCATTGTCCTGTTGAAAAATAAATGATGGTCCAACTAAACGCAAACCGGATGGAATAGCATGCTGCTGCAAGATGCTGTGGTAGCCATGCTGGTTCAGTATGCCTTCAATTTTGAATAAATCCCCAACACCAGCAAAGCACCCCCACACCATCACACCTCCTCCTCCATGCTTCATGGTGGGAGCCAGGTATGTAGAGTCCATCCATTCACCTTTTCTGAGTCGCACAAAGACACGGTGGTTGGAACCAAAGATCTCAAATTTGGACTCATCAGACCAAAGCACAGATTTCCACTGGTCTAATGTCCATTCCTTGTGTTCTTTAGCCCAAACAAGTCTCTTCTGCTTGTTGCCTGTCCTTAGCAGTGGTTTCCTAGCAGCTATTTTACCATGAAGGCCTGCTGCACAAAGTCTCCTTTTAACAGTTGTTGTAAAGATGTGTCTGCTGCTAGAACTCTGTGTGGCATTGACCTGGTCTCTAATCTGAGCTGCTGCTAACCTGCGATTTCTGAGGCTGGTGACTCGGATAAACTTATCCTCAGAAGCAGAGGTGACTCTTGGTCTTCCTTTCCTGGGGCGGTCCTCATGTGAGCCAGTTTCTTTGTAGCGCTTGATGGTTTTTGCAACTGCACTTGGGGACACTTTCAAAGTTTGCCCAATTTTTCGCACTGACTGACCTTCATTTCTTAAAGTAATGATGGCCACTCGTTTTTCTTTACTTAGCTGCTTTTTTCTTGCCATAATACAAATTCTAACAGTCTATTCAGTAGGACTATCAGCTGTGTATCCACCTGACTTCTGCACAACACAACTAATGGTCCCAACCCCATTTATAAGGCAAGAAATCCAACTTATTAAACCTGACAGGGCACACCTGTGAAGTGAAAACCATTTCCGGTAACTACCTCTTGAAGCTCATCAAGAGAATGCCAAGAGTGTGCAAAGCAGTCATCAAAGCAAAAGGTGGCTACTTTGAAGAACCTAGAATATAAGAAATATTTTCAGCTGTTTCACACTTTTTTGTTAAGTATATAATTCCACATGTGTTAATTCATAGTTTTGATGCCTTCAGTGTGAATGTACAATTTGCAAAGTGATGAAAATACAGAAAAATCTTTAAATGAGAAGGTGTGTCCAAACTTTTGGTCTGTACTGTTTATGGAGGAGACAGGTTGTGGATGGATTTGCATGTCATAGTTATGGTTTTGAACTGAAGTCTCTGGCCAATGGGGAGCAAGTGAAGGGATCATAGATTGCAATCTTACAGATTGCTGGAGCCAGTCCACAGTAAAAAAGCAGCCATAGAGTGTCCGGCAACCTTTCCACAGACTTTTCTTAGCCAGGGCTGCTTTTTGGCAGGGTTGGACGGGCCCACCAGAGAACCGGACCCTGGCTTCTCCTTCAGGAGAGTTCAAAGTGCTGAGGTGATGTCGTGATGATGATAGAGGCCACCATCTCCTTAGCTTGCTGCTGGTACTTTTCTATGGGAATCAGCTTGGCTCCAACCAGCCTGGAATATTTCCAGTGAGCTATGGCACGACGCCATAGTATTAGCACTGCCCCCAGTACCAGTAGCGAAGCCATCCACAATTTCCTTTTCTTCTGCCCAAATACATTAGTTTCTCACAAAGGAGCTGAAGATACTGAGTGGCAGTAGGTGTAAGCTTCTCCAGCATGTTAGACATCAGAGGGAGAATAGAGAGGGCAGCACAGTGGCTCAGTGGTTAGCACTGAAGCCTTGCAGCGCTGAGGTCCTGAGTTCAAATCCCACCAAGGACAACATTTCCAAGGATTTTGCAGTAAAAAAGCAGCCATGGAGTGTCCAGGAACCTGCCCACAGACTTTTCTCAGCCAGGGCTGCTTCTCGGCAAGATTGGACGGCCCACCTGAGAATCCTCGGGTGGGCCCTGGTTTCTCCATCAGGAGAGTTCATGATAGCGCAAATTTTGCAGCTGCTATGGGGCTCTTGATTGGGGGAGAAAGGTGGGCCCTCAGTATCAAATCCTCTGGTGGGCCCAATGTTTTTCAGTCTGACACTGCTTCTCGGTGAGAGTTGTATTTCACCATAGCCATATTCTTTAGCTCGGTGAAAGGACTAGCCTAGAGGGACACCGTATCTACTCCGGCTCGACTTGAAAGCCCTTTTTCTTTACCCTGGGAGATGGACTTGGAGTCTGGTCCTGTGATGGAGAGATGGGGTGCAGCCGTGGCCCGGACCCGACCCGTGCTCAGGGCCGTCACATTAAAAGGATGGTGTGGGCTTATCCGGGTTGAGTGGCTGATTCCGACTACGCCACCTGTGGCACCTGGTGACGGCCACCAGCGCCGCTGCAGTCCCCTGAGGCATGGTGGTATAGCGGCCAACGTTGTTACTACTCCCCACAGGCAGAGCAAGGCCTCAGGGCAGAGAGACAGGATGACAGGGGCAGTAGTAGAGGAGTACGGGTGCCGCGTCGTGTCGTGTTGCGCAGAATAAACAGTCCGGAGGCCATAGGGGTGAACTTCCAAGGCTTTACTCACATTAGAGATGGCAGAGGGAAGGCGACTCCCTGCTCCCCGCGGAGTCCTGCGGTCACCAGGGACGGGGGTCCGACTACCTCCGAGCAAGTCCAGCATTCAATCAGGACCCCGCACAAGAGTGTTCCTGAACTACAGACCGTATCCTTTCCTGTCTGTGTGTGTAGATAGGCCGGGTCTCCCTCTGAGCTCCTCTCAGAAAAAGGGCACGGGTGGCAGCTCCTCTCCTTCCGATACCCGGTGGGATCCTCAGGGCCTACCGGGCTTTCCCGACCAGGACATGGAGTAGCAAGGTCAGGTGTCGGGGGCTGGTACTGTGGGGGTCGTGATGACATTCCACTCGTCCTCCAGTCACTCCAAATTAAGGCTATGAGCATGGGTCAACCATTCAAAGAATGAGTCAGACAACAAGCTGGTTCAAACTCAGAGCATGCTCAAAAGACTACTACAGACAACGTTCTCAGCAATGTTCTGTGTTTATTCCTACATACACAAAACTAAATACACTACATAATGGGGAGGGGATAGGGGTTGTCCGGGGCGGGGTAAGCCATGAAAGTCCAGTGTCTGGCCACTCCTGATTGGTCCACATCTCCTTATCTCAGTCTATGGGCAGATATTGCAGCCGTCAGCTTATAATCTTGTTTCGTTTCTCTGGAATAAGTCTTGGCAACACTGGAACTGTCTTAGTTTAAGTTTCGATTTGAGTAATATGTAGCAAGGAAAGCTTATTGTTATAAAACACAAAATGGTGGTTAGTACATAAGCAAAGCGTATAAAAGTATAAAAGTAGAGAAAATATATATATATTCTTTTTTACCCTGACATTCCCCCCTAAACACTAAGCTTTCCCTTGCTTCGGGGCCTTTGAGACTGTCCATGTGTGGGGAGAGGGGAGGTGGATTTCTTCACCCAATCATCTTAGAAACTGCCCCCTTATGGGACGCCCCCAGACAATCGAGCCCTATCCTGGGTGACACATGGAGTTCTCCCAACTGTCCCTAAACTAAATCTCTCAATTGAACTTTGTCATGGGGGGGCTGGTCAGACTTGTTCAAAGGAGTGTATTTCTCCATATCTTCTCTTGATTCAGAAAGGTCCCGGAGGTTGGGACAGCATTGGTTATATTTTTCCTGTATAAGGGGACTATGCAGCACAGGACCACCAGGCCCAATACTAGTAGACCTCCCATTACTAGACAAACTTGTTGGAGGAATCCCTTGAGCCCTCCCAACCAACCTGAGAAAAAGGAGGTATCTACCCCTGTGTGGTAGCTGTCCACCCTGGGACAGACAGTAAGCATATGGAAAGGATATAGAAGAAGGTAGTCATTTCTTATAGACTCGTTCTGTCTCTCTTGCAGTGGGAGGCGTGAATACAGGTGCTCTTGCCCTCAAGCTTCAGAGCCGTCGGGGTGGTGAGAAGCACAGTGTACGGTCCCTCGAACTGAGGCTGGAGGCTGTCTTTCCGGACAAACTTCTTCACATACACTAGATCGCCTGGGATGAAATCATGTACTGCATCACCTGTAGATTCTGGGAGAGAAGCAGATACTGGAGAGCGGGTGTTAGTCAATTCTCTAGACAAGGCAATCACAAATTTTACCACTCTATCATGTGTTTCAGACAACTCTTGGGGCCTAATCTCTCCTATCTTGGGTGGGGGTCCCAAACAAAATTTTTATAGGGAGTCAGCCCATGTTTGGCCTGAGGAGTGTGTGTGATATGATACAATACTATGGGGAGTAGGTCGGGCCAGGGGAGGGGATGATCTTAGGTCATTTTCAAGAGCTGGGTCTTGAGTGTGGAATTCATCCTTTCCACTTTGCCTGAACTGGCAGGATGGTATGGAGTGTGGAGGCCCAAATCTGTTCCCAACATGTTCCAGAGTTCTTCGTAGATATTTGCTGTGAAAGCTGGTCCTTGATCCGATTCTATGACTTGGGGAACTCCAAATCTGTAGGCAATTTCAGTGATCAGTTTCTTGGCTGTGACTTTAGCAGTCATGTTGACAACCGGGTAGGCCTCGGGCCAGGCTGAGAACATATCCACGGCTACCAAAACGTACTCCTATTTTCCTGCTTTAGGCATTTGGATATGGTCGACTTGTATTCTCTGCCAAGGGTAGTCTGGTTTAGCCAGGTGTTGGAGAGGGACCCGTGCCGTACACGTTGGGTTGCAGGTAGCGCAGACAGAACAGGATTTTGAGTACGCAGTCACAGTGGAAGAGATTCCGGGTGCAAAGTACAGTTTCTTGATACATGCCAAGGCTTGATTCTTTCCTCTGTGTGTAGGCCCGTGAGCCCATGCTGCCACAGCTGAGTACATGCGTCTAGGCAAGCAAGGCTTCCGATCCACTTGGTAAAGAGTCGAGTTGACCTTTGAATCTTTGCGACTTGCCAGCACGGCTCCTGACGCTTTCCATTGCTTAACTTCTTCAGTGGGGGTCTTCCTTTGTTCCTCACACAATTTTTCTTCAGGCATCCTGACCCCCCTGGATTCCACTCGTGTCTCCGCTGGACTTGTATGGTCTTCCGCCGGCTGTTCTTTGGCTCTTGCTCTAGTGAGCGCCACAGCTACGGTTTGCAGGGTTTCCCCCATCTCTTCTTCCTTTTCCTGCCACTTTGATGACACATTCTCTACTGCTGCAGTCTTGGCTGCTTGGTCAGCTAGGTGGTTGCCCCTGGCTTCCCTGGAATCTAGTCTTCCATGAGCCTTGACCTTGATAACAGCAACCTGAATGGGTAGTTCCAGGGCCTTCATTAGGGCCTTAATCCATGAGACATGTTTCACTGGTGTACCTGCAGCTGTGATGAATCCTCTAGACTTCCACAAGAGTCCAGAATCATTGCAAATTCCATGTCCATACCTGGAATCGGTATATATATATTCGCCTTTGTTCCTGCTGCCAGGTGGCAGGCCTCTGTGAGAGCCACAAGTTCAGCTTCTTGTGCAGACATGTATGGTGGTAGAGCTTCAGCCTTGAGGACTGTTAGGTCCGTTGTGACAGCATATCCCGTGTGGAACTTCCCTTGAGGGTCTGCGAGACGGGATCCATCAGTCCATAGGTGCAAGGCAGGGTCTGCGAGCGGATGTGCCACCATATTCTCTGGAGCAGAAGTCTCTTCCTGCAAAATTTTTATACAATCATGAGGTTCCACCAATGGACCTTCACCCTCTTCACCTTCCCCCCTAGAAGGTGGAAGCAAAGTGGCAGGGTTGATAGTCAGACATCTGATAAATGTTATATTGGAGGGCAACAATAGGGAACACTGCAGCCGCAGGTGTCTTTGGTTGGTTAGATGTTTCGGAGATGTTTGTTGCAGAACAGCCGAGAGATCATGGCCAGCCTGTATAACTAGATCATGTCCAAGGATGATATCAGCTGACTTGTCAAGGAGGATGTGAGCAGCGTGGACCGCCTTAAGGCACGTGGGGGCAGTTCGGGCGACAGGGTCCAGGTGGGCTGAGTAGTAGCCCAAAGGCCGATACTTATGATCATAGCTTTGTGCTAGAACTCCAGAGGCATGACCTTCCGATTCCGAGACAAAAAGGTGAAATGGCTGAGTATAGTCTGGTAAGCCCAAGGCCGGGGCAGAGACAACAGCCTGTTTAAGGCGGTCAAAACATAGTCTGTGTTGATGAGAAACACGTGGATCTTCAGCATGAAGCCAAACTGAGCCTTCATTCTTGAGACAGTCGTACAGAGGTTGCATGAGCTTTGAGGCATCAGGGATCCATTGCCTGCAGTAAGTGATGAGGCCAAGGAAAGTCTGCATAGCGGAATAGGTGGTTGGGAAGGTGATATCCATGATGGCTTGTTTTCTTTCTTCAGTCAGATGTCTAGCACCTTGTGATATACAATGTCCGAGGAAAGTGACCTTGGGCAGACACCATTGGACTTCGCCTTTCGAGACTTTACAGTTAGCTGAGTGAAGAAACCAGAATAGGGATGCTGACATCTCTGGCAAATTTTCTTCAGTGCCACAGAGTAAAAGATCATCCACACACTGTAGAAGGGTGACCTGAGGGTTCTCTTGAACCCATGGCTCCAGAATAGACTTCATAGAATGAGTGAATTGGTTAGGAGAGTTCTGGGCTCTTTGCGGAGTCCTGGTCCATGTAAGCTGTGCTCCTTGAAAGGTGAAGGCAGAAAGAAACCACGAATCTTCATGTAAGGGTATACTGAAGAAGGCGTTGGCCAGATCTAACACCGTAAACAAGGTGGCCGTTGGAGGCACCTGAGACAAAAGGGTGTTTGGGTTGGGTACCACTGGAGTTTCTAAAATGGTAGCTGCATTGACGGCTCTGAGATCCTGAACCAACCGGTATCTTGGAGGCTCTCCCGGAGCGGTTTTCTTTTTTACAGGAAAGAGGGGTGTATTGCATGGAGAAACACATCTGACAAGGACTCCTGATTCCAGGAGGGAAGCGACTTGGGTACCCAAGCTTTGTTCTTGTGCAGCCTTGAGGGGGTATTGTGGCAACCGTGGGTACCTGTGTCCAGGCTTGAGGTGTACTCGGACCGGGGGAACCTGTAGGAGGCCGACGTCCTCTGGCCCACTGGACCACAGAGAGTGAGGGAACTGTGAGGTATCAAGAAGAGTGTGAGGTTGTATGGTCATCATCATGAGAGGGAAGGCTTTAAGAACACAGCAGTCTTCAGTCCCTTGTTCGGAATGAGGGTCCCGCAAAAGAAGCTCCATACCATGGTTTCCGAAGGTAATAGTTGCCTTCATCCGCTCTAAGAGATCGGCTCCCAACAGATTGACAGAGCAAGTTTCAGAGACCAAGAATCTTGTGAGTACTCCGGTGAACGGTCCTGCAGACACAGGGACTGTGAGTGGAGAAGAAATATGTTGGCCTTCCACCCCAACACAGGTGAGGGTATCCGGTGATAGGGATACAGAAGGAGGGAGCTGTGCAGAGGAAATGACAGATGTGGCCGCCCCAGTGTCCACCAGGAACTCCAGTGGTTGATGGTCCACCTGTAAAGTGACAGTCCCACAGGCGGCCGTGAGATGCGTAGCCGGGAAAGTGGACACTGGTTGACCGAGCCGTCATTGGCGTGGATGAGATGGTTCACGGGAAGGTCCATGGTTGTGTGGACCGTCACGGAACGACCGGTCATGGTACTGTCTGCGGGTTGGACAGTCTCTGAGGATGTGGTCAAGGCTACCACACTCCCAACACAACATTCGTCCTCCAGAATCATGAGATTGTCTTCTGTTTCTAGATGGTCCCTTGTCATTTCCTCTGTCTTGTCTTCTATATGTGGGAGGAGTATCATCACCTGTGCCTTTAACCATTACCCACTTGATTCCATGTTGGTTGCCAGGGGGTGGGTAGCTTTCATGAGCTTGATATACCATGGCAGGAGTGGCTTTCTTCCTTGGCTTAGTATCCTTTTCCATTTTTAGCATTGATTTTTGGAAAGCTTTAACGATGTCCACCGCGTCGTTAAAGGAAGAAGAACGAATCTCGGGCCGTACTCTCAGGACTTCATCTCTGAGAGCGTCTTGTAGGCCATCTACTAGGGCCTGAACCAACAGGACGGCCTGCGTCTTGACGTGAGGACTGTATCCGAGATCCTCAAAATGCATGCTGAGTCTTGCAGCATATCTTTCCACAGATTCATCAGGGTCTTGTTGAACATCTTGTACAGACCCAGCTTGATCTGACAAGCGATTCTGAACCCAGACTTTTAACTGTTTCATGTATTCTAGGCCGGATTCATACGTACTAAGAGATCCTGCTTTTGTGGAATCCATGGCCTTTTGAAAGCTCTCCGTTTTCGGCTAAGTGAGCCTGGCATTCTGCAGCCAGAGTAGAACCAGCAGCAAGGGAAATTTTGCGAGCCAATCCTCCAACATGGCTCATACAGGTGTTTGCAGGGTTGACTATGGCCCCCACCCGATGTGTAAGGATGTCACCATAGCCTATTGACAGAGTGACAGGGCGTCCTGATGGGTCTACTAGATTATGGGAGCGACAGGGGTCCCAAACTTCTGAGAGGCTGGGGGGTGGTGTTCTTTCAGCAGTTGCTTGGAGCAAGGGCCGGAGTATGGGTAATGGATGTGGGGTGGAGGATGCCATAGGAGACGTATGGGGTAAAGGAGGGGGGGCTGGAGTATCTTGAGCCCATCCCTCATCTGGCTCCGTCGTCTTGAGTAACAGTATGTTGGCGGAGGGAGAGCAGTCTGGCCTGAAATTCTGGGGAGTTGAGGAGGATATCCCCAGGGTTGTGAGTGACTCCCATAGGAAACAGGGGAAGCGTCTCAGCATCGTGGACTGGAGCAGAGGGTGTCACATTAGTTTCAGATGGGTGCTCTGGGACTGCGGGCTTTTCCACCTGTGCTGGTGGCTGGTAATATGCACCGGACGGATCTAGTAGTGGATATAGGCCGGATTGGGGCTTTCCGGGCCTCCCACAACAAGTAAGAGGTGTAGCAAGATGGCCGTTGGAGGGAGGAGGTGGAGTGGGGTTGTTCTTGGAGGCAGGAAAAGGTGTAGTAAGATGGCCGTTGGAGGGAGGAGGTGGAGTGGGATTGTTCTTGGAGGCAGGCTGGGCATCGTGCCATGGGCGGCCCGCCCCAGAGACACAACAGAACTCCGCCCAGGGTGGGTTTTGCTCTCCACACACCCGACACGTCCACCCCTCCGGTGATTTGTTGCTGGTACCATTATAGGGCGGTGGCTGAGGGCTCGGTGTAGTGACAGGCATCAAAGGTGCAACGGCCATTTTGGGGGCACATAACAAATCACAGTCTGCAGCTTTCATGTATCCGAACAAAGGCTCGGCATTCTCTGTCCCCCCCACACCATCTACCTTTTTCCAGCCTTCAGACTTCAAATCACTCGCTACTCTAAGATGTGCTTGAGCCTGGTGCAGAAGTCCTCACCCAGCTTTCCCAATTTCTGTGTAACACATTCTTTCTACACTGAAAGTTAAAGCCTGCCTGTACTGGATAAGCTTATCATGTTATACAAATTCCTAACATTCTTCTTGCCTTCTTGCCTTCCCGTAACTCCACTAATTGGCTTAACTCCCACAGCAGCATTCCGCAACTTACGAGATCTTTCAAATTTGAATATACGCAACATTTTCTTATAGAATGCAATGATCTGTCGCGACTCAGATCACTGGTGCAGTCCACAGGTCGCCACTCCTCAGTGTAGAGCACACCTCAATACACTGATGAGATAGAGAGACACCTCAATCTAACTCTTTTCCTAGCCTTGAATGGCGACTTTACAGTGCGACTCACCACGGCACCCTGACTACAGGTCACCACCCGTCAGTGTAGAGACACCTCAATACACTGATGAGATAGAGAGACACCTCAATCTATCTCCTTTCCTACCACAGCACCACCCGACAGTGTAGAGACACCTCAATACACTGTTGAGATAGAGAGACACCTCGATCTATCTCCTTTCCTACCACAGCACCACCCGACAGTGTAGAGACACCTCAATACACTGTTTCCTAACCTTACAGCAGTCTCTGTGTTAGACGAAGAGCACTCCTCAATTCGTCACAGATTCTTTCTCCCTTACACTACAATTCAGGAATGCTTTGAAACTTCGACTATCAGTTACGGGAGGCAGCTATCTAAGAAAAGTACAGTGACCGGGGGAGGAGGAGGTGGTGTGCACACGAGCACGCGCAGGCATGCGACGTTACTCGTTTTAACACTTGCTGGTTCAGGACGTGGTGCAGGACGCCTGAGGTCTCACCACTCGACCGATCACCCACCCAGATCCAACCTGACAACCCAACAGGAACCACTGCGGCTGACACACAGGCAAGTGAGACATATAAAATACATCTCAACTTACTGTGTTCGATGGAGGTTGATCAGGCCTCAAATTCAGCCACCGCGGTCACCACCAGGGAAATCAGCGATATGGGTCCGGGAGGGCGGCGTACCGCTAGCCACGCCCCACGTTGGGCGCCATTTGTGGGGGTCGTGATGACATTCCACTCGTCCTCCAGTCACTCCAAATTAAGGCTATGAGCATGGGTCAACCATTCAAAGAATGAGTCAGACAACAAGCTGGTTCAAACTCAGAGCATGCTCAAAAGACTACTACAGACAACGTTCTCAGCAATGTTCTGTGTTTATTCCTACATACACAAAACTAAATACACTACATAATGGGGAGGGGATAGGGGTTGTCCGGGGCGGGGTAAGCCATGAAAGTCCAGTGTCTGGCCACTCCTGATTGGTCCACATCTCCTTATCTCAGTCTCTGGGCAGATATTGCAGCCGTCAGCTTATAATCTTGTTTCGTTTCTCTGGAATAAGTCTTGGCAACACTGGAACTGTCTTAGTTTAAGTTTCGATTTGAGTAATATGTAGCAAGGAAAGCTTATTGTTATAAAACACAAAATGGTGGTTAGTACATAAGCAAAGCGTATAAAAGTATAAAAGTAGAGAAAATATATATATATTCTTTTTTACCCTGACATTACCCCTCTTGCAGCCGGACTCCCTCTGAATATATCAGGTGGTGAGGACAGGTGGCGTGCGCCGCTCCGTCTGCATCCTCCCTGGGATCCATTTGCTATGGTGCTACACCCTAAAGCTCCTGGCCTTCTTGGTCGTGGTCCTTGACCGGGTTGAGACATTCCTCGTCTCCAACCTGCCCCTCGACCCAAGGCCAAGGTACGAGGGCTGTGTCCCCATCCGCTGCAGGCCCACTCAGGATCCACTTTCAGGGTAGGAGATCACAGTACATGACAGCCAGGCCAGTTGACTAACCAGAACTGTCAAAGAACTAAACTACAAGGACCAGCGAAAGACAGACCACGAACCAAGATGGCTTTTTATTAAATATGAAATTTACAATGTCACTAAATTGTGAGTCCTCCACCCTCACCCACTAACTGGTTCCCCTAACTCTTGGTTCCCCAGTCTCCCTGTAACCAGGAGGGCAGCACCTAGTGCATTCTAGCCCCCTCTGGTGGAGAAATGTGGTGTTGGATGCAAAGGTTGGGGCCTGACCATCACGCAGTTCTTACCTCAGAGGAGGAACACTACACTCCATTAGAGAAGTGCAGCATCCCTGTGGTGGTCGAACCCTCAGGGGCGCCACAGTCACACACGACCATGCCTGGCTGTATGTTCAGCGGTGAGAGCCACAGATCAGGCTGCTGTGTTACAGCTTTCAACAACTCTGCATCGGTGGGCGGTTTGTCACCTAAGCATTAAGCATGTTATCTTCAGCACAGCCTGTTGCCGCTTGGCCAAGGCAGTGCTGCAGTGCTTCCAGCTTGTGACTGATGTGGTCATTTCGAAGATGGAGGCTGAACATGAGGGGGAGGAGGTGCAGGAGCTGAACAATGTGATTACATTGAGGTTACATTGGCAAGTCTGGTTTTTATACTAAAAAGATCCTACTGTGTTTTTTTTTTTGTCTCTTCAAATATGTATTGAAGTTCGTCCTAATTTTTGGCAGCCCTTGAAATTGCTGCATATGCAATACCAGTGTATGAGAAACACTTCTTAACAATGGGAAGGACAATTCAAATAGATTTTATATTCTAGAATATTAACTGTCTTATCTGAAATTCTTTTATGGGTGAGGTATCGCAGTATGGATAGCATATTACATCGATCCAGCCAGGTATTATTGCCTTATACTGCGTGCTGCTGGTGCTGCCCAAAAAAATGTAAAATCTATTCTATTCCCCATCGATAACGCTGATAGATGCATTTACAATAGGGACAGGAACTGCTAGGTGGTATCATCAACAGCTACAGATGTGTGTTCATTCTTGTCGCATAAATGTCTTCCGCAGTCCATAACTTTATTTTTTTTTATTTCTTTGGCCTTACCCTGGAAAGAATTTTTCTTAACGTTTTTTTTCCATTTTAGCTTGTTTTTTGTATGTTTTTTTTGTCAGTCCATAAAAGTGGGTAATACTCTGACAACGTTGCTCACAGATATGCTATTTGTCAGTGGCCAACTGTGAATCGGTTTGAACCCACAACTGTAATATTTTAAATGGAGTGTAATATTTCACACGCTCACAATAATTGCTGGATTATTAGGGCAGTCATATGGGATAACGTCTGATGGCCCCGGTTTCAGGCTGTTGCCTAATAGTATGATATTTGTCAGCGACCAATTGTCAATTGGTTCAACAAAACACAGGTGGCTGATTTTAAATGGAGTGGAATATTTTGCACGCTCCACAAAATTTCTGTATTATTACGGCAGTCATATACATCACGTGCATCTGATCATTGATAAGCGTTCCTCTGCTTCCACAATACGGTAATATGAATAAAACGAAAAAAATCTGTCTGTATTCTGCAAACAAGCAAATGGAGCTGTAAAATGGCATACACTGACACACTGCTACGTTCACTCCAACTGGCTGGATTTGAACCGCAGTTGCGTGTGATACGTGTGACGGAGAATCACGGTTTTAAATTACAGGCCAGTAGTTTACTAATACTATTCTTCACAGCGACCTCGTGTGAATAGCTTGACCGACACACTGCAACAAAATGGAAATGGAAGGCAGAAATGGCTGGTTTCAGAACGCTGTTATATGTGATACATCTGACAGAGAACCACGGTTTAAAATAGCAGGCCTGTAGTTTACTAATACTATTCTTCACGGAGACCTAATGTGAATAGCTTGACCGACACACTGCAACGAAATGGAAGGCAGAAATGGCTGGTTTTGGAACGCTGTTATATGTGATACGTCTGACAGAGAACCACGGTTTTAAATAGCAGGCCTGTAGTTTACTAATATTATTGTTCAGTGTGAATAGCTTGACCAACATACTGCAACAAAATGGAAAAGGAGGCCAATATTTTCCACGTTCAGTTAAAATTTCTGGATTTTTATCGCTGTAATATGGAAAAGATCTGGCTGTATTCTGCAGTGCTAACAAGCAAATGGAGCAGAAAAATGGTGTACTCTGGATTGCTTTTTAACCCCTTTACCCCCGAGGGTGGTTTGCACATTAATGACCGGGCCAATTTTACAATTCTGACCACTGTCACTTTATGAGGTAATTACTCCGGAATGCTTCAACGGATCCTGCTGATTCTGAGTTACTTTTTTCGTGACATATTGTACTTCATTATAGTGGTAAAATTTCTTTGCTATCACTTGCGTTTATTTGTGAAAAAAACGGAAGTTTGGCGAAAATTTTTAAAATTTTTAAATTTTCAAAATTAGAATTTTCATGCCCTTAAATCAGAGAGATATGTCACACAAAATAGTTAATAAATAACATTTCCCACATGTCTACTTTATATCAGCACAATTTTGGAACCAAAATTTTTTTTATTATGGAGCTATAAGGGTTAAAAGATGACCAGCAATTTCTAATTTTTCCAACAAAATTTACAAAACCATTTTTTAGGGACCACATCACATTTGAAGTCACTTTGAGGGGTCTTTATGACAGAAAATACCCAAAAGTGACACCATTCTAATAACTGCACCCCTCAAGGTGCTAAAAAACACATTCAAGAACTTTATTAACCCTTCAGGTGCTTCACAGGAATTTTTGGAATGCGGAAGAAAAAAATTAACATTTAACTTTTTTCACAAAATATGTTACTTTAGACCCAATTTTTTTTTATTTTCACAGGGGTAACAGGAAAAAAGGGACCCCAAAATTTGTTGTGCAATTTCCCCTGAGCACGCAGATATCCCACACGTGGGGAAAAACCACTGTTTGGGCGCATGGCAGAGCTCGGAAGAGAAGGAGCGCCATTTGACTTTTTGAATGTAAAATTTGCTTGAATAATTAGTGGACGCCATGTTTTGTTTGGAGAGCCCCTGATGTGCCTAAACAGTGGAAACCCCCCACAAGTGACACCATTTTGGAAACTAGACCCCTCAGGGAACTTATCTAGATGTGTGGTGAGCACCTTGAACCCCAAGGTGCTTCACAGAAGTTTAGAACATTGAGCCGTAAAAATAAAATTTTTACATTTTTGCAACAAAAATGTTTTTTAGCCTCCAATTTTGCAATTTGTTGTGCAATTCCTCCTGAGCACACTGATACCCCATATGTGGGGGGAAACCACTGTTTGGGCGCACGGCAGGGCTTGGAAGAGAAGGAGCGCCATTTAACTTTTGAATGTAAAATTTGTTTGAATAATTAGAGGATGCCATGTTGCATTTGGAGAGCCCCTGATGTTCCCAAACAGTGGAATCCCCCACAAGTGACACCATTTTGGAAACTAGACCCCTCAGGGAACTTACAGTTATATGAAAAAGTTTGGGCACCCCTATTAATCTTAAGCTTAATGTTTTATAAAAATTGGTGTTTTTGCAACAGCTATTTCAGTTTGATATATGTAATAACTGTTGGACACAGTAATGTTTCTGCCTTGAAATGAGGTTTATTGTACTAACAGAAAATGTGCAATCTGCATTCAAACAAAATTTGACAGGTGCATAAGTATGGGCACCCTTATAATTTTCTGGTTTTAAATACTCCTACCTACTTTTTACTGACTTACTAAAGCACTTTTTTTGGTTTTGTAACCTCATTGAGCTTTGAACTTCATAGCCAGGTGTATGCAATCATGAGAAAAGCTACTTAAAGTGGCCACTTGCAAGTTGTTCTCCTGTTTGAATCTCCTCTGAAGAGTGGCATCATGGGCTCCTCAAAACAACTGTCAAATGATCTGAAAACAAAGATTATTCAACATAGTTGTTCAGGGGAAGGATACAAAAAGCTGTCTCAGAGATTTAACCTGTCAGTTTCCACTGTGAGGAACATAGTAAGGAAATGGAAGAACACAGGGACAGTTCTTGTTAAGGCCAGAAGTGGCTGGCCAAGAAAAACATCAGAAAGGCAGAGAAGAAGAATGGTGAGATCAGTCAAGGACAATCCTCAGACCACCTCCAGAGAGCTGCAGCATCAACTTGCTGCAGATGGTGTCACTGTGCATCGGTCAACTATACAACGCACTTTGCACAAGGAGAAGCTGTATGGGAGAGTGATGCGAAAGAAGCCGTTTCTGCAAGCACGCCACAAACAGAGTCGGCTGAGGTATGCAAAAGCACATTTGGAGAAGCCAATTTCTTTTTGGAAGAAGGTCCTGTGGACTGATGAAACCAAGATTGAGTTGTTTGGTCATACATGCGTTATGCATGGCGGCAAAAAAACACAGCATTCCAAGAAAAACACTTGCTACCCACAGTAAAATTTGGTGGAGGTTCCATCATGCTTTGGGGCTGTGTGGCCAATGCTGGCACCGGGAATCTTGTTAAAGTTGAGGGACGCATGGATTCCATTCAGTATCAGCAGATTCTTGACAATAATGTTCAAGAATCAGTGATAAAGGTGAAGTTACGCAGGGGATGGATCTTTCAGCAAGACAATGATCCAAAACACCGCTCCAAATCTACTCAGGCATTCATGCAGAGGAACAATTACCATGTTCTGGAATGGCCATCCCAGTCCCCAGACCTGAATATCATTGAACATCTGTGGGATCATTTGAAGAAGGCTGTCCATGCTCGGCGACCATCAAACTTAACTGAACTGGAATTGTTTTGTAAAGAGGAATGGTCAAAAATACCTTCATCCAGGATTCAGGAACTCATTAAAAGCTACAAGAAGAGACTAGAGGCTGTTATTTTTGCAAAAGGAGGATCTACTAAATATTAATGTCACTTTTCTGGTGAGGTGCCCATACTTATGTGTGGCACCCCAGGGGTCTGGTTGCCACAGTAATAGAAATATTACGTCTGAGAGCAAGTGGGAGGTTTCTCTGGTCAGGGGCCCTAAGCATGCAACACGGCCCGCCCAGACCTGGGAGGGGAGGAATCTGCCCTTATAAACTGGGTCTGGGGATTAGTTCAGTTCAGTTCCAGACACAGGGAAAGGAAGAACTAGGAGCTCTGTAGGAGCAGGAGTGAGTGCCAGAGGCTGGAAGCTAGAAAGCTCGCCTTGGCTGAAGACACTAAACCCGGACATGGAGTCCGAGGCTGTGGGGACATCCAGGTCCAGCAGCAGAATCCAACCGGCAGGGGATTCCATGTCCTCTGGCCATAGAAGCCCGGAGGCACGGTCACAGGCAAGGGACCAGCACCGCCATCGTGAAGCGGAGGCTAACGGAAGGCCCCAAGTCACCGGCCATACGGGTGAGCACCACACGGTATACTCAGGGACGTGGGCTACTTCTACCCGCACACAGCAAGGTAGCCAGGAAAGAGTGCAGATAGTCGGGGAGGCCTACAACTCCACCTGGCCATGGGAGATCCTACTTGCTTACAGACTGACCAGGCCCCTACTGCTAACCAGTACTCCCGGGAGGGTCTGCATTATACCATCAGTAAAGACCCTGAACTGCACCACACGTCTCTGTGTTTCATCGCCGCACCAGCACCATCAGTACTGGGACGCTCACACCATCACTCCCATCATCCACATTAGCTGCCCTGAGGCAATACTTCTCCCGTGGGGAGTTATTCCATACTCGGCTGCGCAAATTACATCAGCCTCAGCGGTCTGCAGCGCAGCGGCGGTCCCCACTGACCGCAATCCACGGGTGGCGTAGTCGGACACTTATTATAACACCAAGACTGCCACTGGTTTGACCGCCCTGGGCACGGACCGGGTCGCCGCCACACGGAGACTACAACCCCCAGCATCCCACCAGCGATCCGGCTCCGGGTATCCCCTGCACAGCACAGGCCCAGGGGGCGCGTCAACTTTGGCGTAGTCGGCAGGATTTCGTGCCCGCAACCACCGGGTACTGCGTGCCTGAAAAAGACTTTTGAACTTACCTGTGGTGAAGTTTCCCGCCATCCGGAGCCGATTCCCGCCATCAGACGCCATCTTGGACCATTTCCCGCCGTCTTCTGCCGTCTTTCCGCCATCCGCAGCTCCTTCCCGCCATCGGACGCCATCTTCAGGACGCCGAGCAGGAAGAAGAGGGGCGTGGACGCCGAAAGTGCGCGAGAGCCGAAGCTCCGCCCCACGCTTCGCCCCACGCACTGACGCTGCGCAAGGTCCTGGAAGGGAGGAAGAGCGAGGCTGACGTCATCGGAGCGCGACGCCAGGTCCTCAACCCCGACGATCGACTGCGGAGCCGCGGCCTACAGAAGAAGAGCATCGCAAGGTAGGCCACGGTCCACTAGGGGGGAGGAGGATGCCGGATACCGAGGGGAGCTCCACTGCCACAGCCACCGCCAGCGCAACCGCTGCTGCGGTCATGCCCTTCACCATGCCCTATATCCCGGGGGCAACCTGGCTACCCCAGTACTCAGGGAAGTCACATACCCTAAATGACTTTAGAGAAAGACTGGATAGCCTCTTCCACGTATACCCCCTCACAGAAGAGCAAAAAGTAAGCATCCTGGTGGCCCAGTTAATCGGGGCAGCCCAAAGGGAGGTAAAGTCCTGGTCACCTGGGAAGAAGAGGACTGTTAGAGAGATACTAGCCCGGCTGAAAGACACATTTGACACCCGCACCTCATCCGAAATAAAACTCAGATTTTACGGGTGCAAACAGCGGGCACATGAAAGTATAAGGGACTATGCTCTAAACTTACAAGAGGCCCTGAGAGCCATTAAGCAGGCAGACCCTGACAGCGTGGGAAATGAAGACAAGCTGTTGACCGAACAATTTATTGAGAGTCTACTGTGCAATGCCCACCGAACCCAGTTGCGGGCAATGGCCTTACAGGACCCTGACCTGGACTTTGCACAGTTCAAGGACAGAGCCATCCGGGTGCTCCGAGAACCGGCACCAGGTGGCGCTGTGACCCACAGGCGCCCTGCTATCACTTATCACCAGGACTCGGCGCCCTTGTATGCAGGGCTTGTGGGAGCTGATGCGCAGGCTTTGAACAATAACCTGGCTACAGACCTGCACCATCAGGTCCAAGAGCTGACTAAGAGCGTTGCCGCGCTAACCAGAACTGTGCAGTCTTTACAGGTCTCTTCTCCAGGAAAGATCCAGCTGGCATCCGGATCGGAGGACGTCCCGTGGCGCCGACAGAGGAGGATCCCACCGGCCAGAGGAAGACCCAGCGACCGATACAACGAGGACGGATGACCCATCTGCCGCCGCTGCAATCAACCCGGACATATGGCAAGGTACTGTCATTTAAACGGGCACAACCTGGGGTAGAGGGCCAACCCCCAGGCTTAAGATCATCAGGCCCATCGAACTGGCGTGACAAATACGTAGGGGGACGTCCGGTCTTGCCTGTGGTACTGGATGGCATTCCTATGAGTGCCCTACTAGACACTGGGTCACAGGTGACTACCATCCCGTACGTGCTCTTTAAGCAGTACTGGAATGACTCGGACATAACCCGCTACCCAGATGACGACCTGAGCATTATCGCCAGCAATGGTCAGCCCGTGCCACAGATAGGATTTAAAGAGGTGACCATCAAGGTCGGTAAAGTTGAACTGCCGGCACAAGGACTGATCATTGTGGACATTGACCGTCGCGAGAGTCACTCAAAAATAACCCTAGGTACTAACGTAATTGAAAACTGTCTTGCAGAGGTGATTCTTATTTTGCAACAGGTTGCCAAGAACGCCAGTTCCAGCCAGCAGCGTGTCCTCCAAAAAGAGATCCGGGCACTGATGAAACGGCAACAGGTGGAACTATCTGGTGGTGAGATAGGTAGCGTGAGAATGTGTGACCCGTTCCCTATTGCCATGCCCCCGAAAAGTGAGATGATGATTTGGTGCCGGGCAGCTATTGGTCTAAGAGGTAGAGACTACCAAGCAATGGTAGAACCCGTCTACTCAGACAGTAGGCCCACCATTTTGACAGCACGGGGGGTGGTCGATGTACGCCATGGGAGGGTGCCCGTCCGCATCATCAGTATCGGGGAGAGAGAAGTATACCTGCCCCGGTATGCCACGCTAGCCAAATTGTTCACCATCAACCAGAACTCTGTTCAGGCTGTGGAAGCCTTGCCTCCATCTCAACCAGAGGAAGGTAACAGCACTAAGAAACCAATGGAGGACTGGTGTCAGCAATTGCATTTGTGTACTGACTCCACTACCTCACACCAAAAACAGGGAGTCTATCGGGTGGTTCAGGAGTACGAAAGAGTGTTTAGCAAACACCCGCTAGACTTCGGGCGAGTAAAGGGGGTAGAACATCACATCCCCACGGGAGACCATCCTCCCATAAAGGAGAGATACCGACCCGTACCCCCTGCACACTATCAACACGCCAAGGGGATGCTAAAAGACATGAAGGAGGCTGGGGTAATTAGGGAGAGCTGTAGCCCCTGGGCAGCTCCACTAGTCTTAGTGAAAAAGAAAGACAACACCATGAGAATGTGTGTAGACTACAGGAAGGTCAACCGTATCACACACAAAGATGCGTACCCGTTACCAAGGATAGAAGAGTCCTTAGCTGCATTAAAATCTGCTAACTTCTTCTCTACTTTGGATCTCACTAGCGGGTACTGGCAGGTTCCTGTAGCAGAGGCGGACCATGAGAAAACCGCATTCACCACCCCGATGGGACTCAGCGAATTTAACTGTATGCCGTTCGGGCTCTGCAACGCACCAGGAACCTTCCAACAGTTGATGGAATGCTGTCTGGGACACCGGAACTTCGAGACGGTCCTGTTATACCTGGACGACGTCATCATCTATTCCAAGACCTATGAGGACCATCTGGAACACCTGGCAGAAGTGTTTGAAGCCCTGGCAAACTATGGCCTAAAGGTAAAACCCTCAAAGTGTCATCTACTGAAGCCAAAGGTACAGTACCTGGGACACGTGGTGAGTGCTGACGGAGTGGCCCCCGACCCTGACAAGATCACCGTGATTAAGGACTGGCCAAGACCATCCAGCATAAAGGAAGTGCGGCAGTTCCTCGGGTTGGTAGGCTACTACCGAAGATTCATTCCCGGTTTTACCAAGACGGCAGCTCCTATGCAGGACCTCCTGATAGGCCAGTCCAGGAAGGCCAAAAACCAGAAGCCACCCTTCAAATGGGAAAAGCTGAAAGAGGAGTCCTTCCGCCAGCTGAAGATGGCCCTCACGGGGGATGAAATCCTGGCATACCCTGATTACAGCCAGCCCTTTATCCTCCACACGGACGCAAGCAACATCGGGCTAGGAGCCGTACTGTCCCAGATCCAGCAGGGGAGAGAACGGGTAATTGCTTACGCCAGCCGAAAACTGCGACCCACGGAAAGAAACCCTGAGAATTACAGCTCGTTCAAGCTAGAGTTCCTGGCAGTGGTGTGGGCAGTAACCGAACGTTTCAAGCATTACCTTGCCTCTTCCAGGTTCACGGTGTACACGGACAACAACCCGTTGACACACCTGGACACTGCAAGACTGGGTGCCCTGGAGCAGAGATGGATGGCCCGCCTGTCCAATTATGAGTTCACGATCAAATACCGGGCAGGGCGCTCCAATACCAACGCGGATGCCCTGTCCAGGATGCTAAACTTACCGGACGTAGGGGAAGATCCAGAAGAATTGGAAGAGATCGAACTCCCTGCGTTCCACCATCATGGGATTACCCAGTATTCCCACCGAGTGAGGGGCCAGCGATCCGCTACGTTCAACCCCTTGCCCCACTACAACTGGGCGGAGACGCAAGACAGTGACCCCGCAGTCCGTCTGGTGAAGGAGATGCTGACCCAGGCTGATGCCCGCCTGGACCCACACGCTCCGGAAGAGACCAAACAACTGTGGACGGAAAAGAGCAGACTGTTTCTCTACAAGGAGAAGTTGTGCCGCAGAATGGTCAATTCCCGGACACATGAACTGATCTGGCAGGTTGTGGTACCGAGACGGGACGCAGCTATGGTGCTGGAGGCCTACCACAATGGGGCAAGGCACTTCGGATGGAAGAAGCTGGAGTCCCTGCTGCGTGAACGGTTCTACTGGATAGGCATGAGAGGAGCCATTGAGAGGTGGTGTAGAGACTGTGGCCCGTGCAATCTAAGAAGAAGGGACCGTGCCAACCAGAGGACTCCCCTGCAGCCCATCATCACCAGGCAGCCGCTGGAACTGGTCGCTCTGGACCATGTTAAACTGGCTCCAAGCAGAAGCTGGTATGTCTACGCCCTAACCATCGTGGATCACTACTACCGATTCCTAGTGGTGGTCCCCGTCAAAGACTTAACAGCACAAACAGCAGCTCGAGCCTTCCAGCTGCACTTCTGCTGCCCACACGGGTACCCGGACCAAGTGCTGATGGACCAAGGACCAGCCTTCGAAGCGGAGGTCTTCCAAGAGTTCTGCAACCTGTATGGCTGCAAGAAGATAAGAACAACGCCCTATCACCCCCAAACCAATGGACTCTGCGAGAAGATGAACCAGGTGGTGATAGATCTGCTAAAAACATTGCCCCTGGAAGAACGCAGTCTGTGGCCTGAGAAACTGCCCGATCTGGTGGACCTGTATAACCACATCCCGGTAGGTTCCACCAACTGTACCCCGGCTTACCTAATGCGAGCAAGACCTGGTAAGCTGCCTGTTGACCTGGATATGGGAGTCCTGACACCCGAGGACACCTCGCCAGAGGCAGACTGGGATACAGAACGGCAGCAGCAGTACCGGAAGGTACAGGAGAGCGTCGAGCGAAGTCTCTGTCAATCAAGAGAAAGGCAGGAGAGGACTTATAACCAACATGCTCCCACTGTTCCCCTGGTACCTGGAGAGCAGGTCTTGAAAAGAAAAGGCGGCTCCATAAATTGGACGACCAGTGGGAAAAGGACCCGTACACCGTACTGCCCTCAAGCCACAATAATCCAAACGTGTACGTCATCAGCAAGGATGGAGGAGAGACCACAGCCACTGCCTCCAGAGACCACCTGAAAAAGTGCCCCGAGAAGTTGCAAAGCACGGATGACGATCAGGAGGACCCTCAACCCGTAGAGGAAAAGGAGGAAATGATCACCACCGTACTCGGAGACTTTCCCCGGTCCTGGACACAAGTAAACAACGCCATCGTAGTGCCCGTCCTCACCTTTCTCCAGCCAGCCCCTCAAGTGCCTACAGAAGACCAGGTAGAGCTGGAAGAGCAGCCGGCCCAGGAGGCAGAAGAATCCACACCAGCAGCACAGGAGGATCAACCCTCTGCTAGTAGTGAGCCTGCCGTGCCCCTAGTGAGCCAAAGAGTGCGCAGACAGCTGCCCAGCTTACCCATAACACCTCCTACACCCTGTAGTGCAGGACCAGTTAGTGAGCTCCGTAGGTCCACTAGAGTCACTAGAGGTCAGATGCCCGCTCGCTGGAAAATATAAAGTAATGCAATGTAAATTTACCTGTTTCTTGAAAATGTTTTTGGTTTATGTTTGTTGCCTGTTATTAATTATGTTTCTCAGTTACCCTGCAGATTTCTATGGACTAACAGGTTATGGACACTGGATAACCAGAACAGTTTTGTAGATAGTTGCACCTTGGTGCCTCTTGCGAAGACGGCCGCGGAAGAGAAAACCTGTCTGGCGTGGCCTCCTTGCGGCCCAAAGTAGCTAGCTCCAGCCTTGCAGCCACGGCCAGGGCCAATGCAAGGGGTTTGCTTTGGACAGGTCCCCTACTTCGCTTAAAGCTTCACCTTGGGTGACATGGACGCCCTCTTGCTACACAAACTTCACCTTGGGTGATATGGACACCCGGTTACGGACACGCCGTGACCTTTAAAGAACTAAAGCTTCTTGTAAATATGTTATTGTATTATCGTTTATACCCTTGCATTTATGTTTCTTTAAAAATGTGTTTAGTTCCGGAGTACTAAAATTTACTAGGGGGGAATGTGGCACCCCAGGGGTCTGGTTGCCACAGTAATAGAAATATTACGTCTGAGAGCAAGTGGGAGGTTTCTCTGGTCAGGGGCCCTAAGCATGCAACATGGCCCGCCCAGACCTGGGAGGGGAGGAATCTGCCCTTATAAACTGGTTCTGGGGCGGGATTAGTTCAGTTCAGTTCCAGACACAGGGAAAGGAAGAACTAGGAGCTCTGTAGGAGCAGGAGTGAGTGCCAGAGGCTGGAAGCTAGAAAGCTCGCCTTGGCTGAAGACACTAAACCCGGACATGGAGTCCGAGGCTGTGGGGACATCCAGGTCTAGCAGCAGAATCCAACCGGCAGGGGATTCCATGTCTTCTGGCCATAGAAGCTCGGAGGCACGGTCACAGGCAAGGGACCAGCACCGCCATCGTGAAGCGGAGGCTAACGGAAGGCCCCAAGTCACCGGCCATACGGGTGAGCACCACACGGTATACTCAGGGACGTGGGCTACTTCTACCCGCACACAGCAAGGTAGCCAGGAAAGAGTGCAGATAGTCGGGGAGGCCTACAACTCCACCTGGCCAGGGGAGATCCTACTTGCTTACAGACTGACCAGGCCCCTACTGCTAACCAGTACTCCCGGGAGGGTCTGCATTATACCATCAGTAAAGACCCTGAACTGCACCACACGTCTCTGTGTTTCATCGCCGCACCAGGCCCATCAGTACTGGAACGCTCACACCATCACTCCCATCATCCACATTAGCTGCCCTGAGGCAATACTTCTCCCGTGGGGAGTTATTCCATACTCGGCTGCGCAAATTACATCAGCCTCAGCGGTCTGCAGCGCAGCGGCGGTCCCCACTGACCGCAATCCACGGGTGGCGTAGTCGGACACTTATTATAACACCAAGACTGCCACTGGTTTGACCGCCCTTGGCACGGACCGGGTCGCCGCCACACGGAGACTACAACCCCCAGCATCCCACCAGCGATCCGGCTCCGGGTATCCCCTGCACAGCACAGGCCCAGGGGGCGCGTCATATGCACCCGTCAAATTTTGTTTGAATGCAGATTGCACATTTTCTGTTAGTACAATAAACCTCATTTCAAGGCAGAAACATTACTGTGTCCAACAGTTATTACATATATCAAACTGAAATAGCTGTTGCAAAAACACCAATTTTTATAAAACATTAAGCTTAAGATTAATAGGGGTGCCCAAACTTTTTCATATAACTGTATCTAGATGTGTGGTGAGCACCCTGAATCCCCAAGTGCTTTTCAGAAGTTTATAGCATGAAGCCGTGAAAATAAAAAAATCAAACTTTTTCAACAAAAATAATGTTGTAGCCCCAATTTTTTTATTTTCACAACGGTAAGAGGAGAAAATGGACCCCAAAAACTGTTGTGCAATTTCTCCTGAGTACGCCAATACCCCATATGTGGGGAAAATACAGTGTTTGGGCGCACGGCAGAGTTCAGAAGGGAAGGAGCATTGTGTGACTTTTTGAATTCAAAATTGGCTGGAATTGAGAGCGGACGCCTTGTCGCATTTGGCGAGCCCCTGATGTGCCTAAATAGTGGAAACCCCCCACAAGTGACCCCATTTTGGAAACTACACCCCTCAAGGATTTTATCAAGGGGTATAGTGAACATTTTGAATCCAGAGGTACGACACAGAATTTGATAACATTAGGTCATCATATTGAATAAGTTTTCATTAGTCTTGAGCGCAAGTGCTCGCTACTTGAGTTTGGATCAGGTACACGGGTATGCACCATGTATCACGGGTGCTCAAGTGACATGCTCGAGTCCCCGGCCCGCATGTTTCACAGTTATTAGACACCCAAAAAACAGCATGCGGGGATCGCTCGTGCATGGCAGGCAATCCCCGCGAGTTTTTTTTGGCCACGAAGCATATGGGGCAGAGACTCAAGCATGTCACTCGAGCACCCGCGATACTCTGTGCATACCCAAGCACCCGATGCAAACTCAAGTAGCGACCACCTGCACTCAACATTAGTCGCCATATCGTCATCTTTTTTTTTTTTTTTTTTTTTACTTTTGAAAAAAATCCCTAGCCCAACCCTAACGCTAACACAACCCTAACCCTAACCCTAGCACAACCCTAACCCGAGAGTTTATTTTTTATGCCGTTCCTCGTGCGGTATAAGTGATTAGATGACTTTATTCTTCGGGTCGGTGCGATTACAGCGATACCAGAATCATATCGGGTTTTTATGATTGACAGCTGTCACACACTAAAAGACGCATTTTTTTGCAAAATCTAGTTTTTGCATCGCCATATTTTGAGAGCTATAATTTTCCCATATTTTGGCCAACAGAGTCATGTGATGGCTTGATTTTTGCGGGATGAGTTGACATTTTTATTGGTGCCATTTTCAGGCACTTGACATTTTTTGATCGCTTTCTATTCCGATTTTTGGGAGGCAGAATAAACAAAAACCAGCAATTCCAGAATTTTTTTAATGTTTTGTTTTAATGTTGTTCTGCGTGTGGTAAAATTGATAAGGCAGCGTTATTCTTCGGGTCAGTACGTTTACAGCGGTAGCTCATTTATATAGTTTTTCTATGTTTTGGCGCTTTTACACAATAAAAGCTATTTTATAGAAAAAAATATTTTTTTGCATCGCTTTATTCTGAGAGCTATAACTTTTTTATTTTTCGGCTGATGGAGCTGTATGGCAGCTTGTTTTTTGCGGGACAAGATGACATTTTCAGTGGTACCATTTTTATTTATATTCATCTTTTTGATTGCGTGTTATTTCATTTTTTGTTTGGCAGTATGATGATAAAGCATTGTTTTTTGCTTCGTTTTTTATTTTTATTTTTTACCATGTTCACTAAAGGGGTTAATTAGTGGGACAGTTTTATAGGTCAGGTCGTTCCGGACGCGGCAATACCAAATATGTGTACTTTTATTGTTTTTTTTTTTATAATAATATTTATTGATGGGTACATTATATTTGGTGGATTATTTTTTTTTTTATATTTCTACAATTTATTTATTTTTTTCATTTTTTAACACTTTTTGGACTTTTATTCTGTGTCCCACTCTGGGACTTTCACTTTTTTTATTCTGATCGCCTGTGTAGCACAGGAATGCAGCACCATTCCTGTGCTATACAGGCTGTCAGTGCTGCACAGTGAGAAGATAGTTTGGTCATGCACTGCGCATGACCAAAGAATCTTCCTGCTGTCTGGTGACCCGGATGTTGCCATGACGACATCGGGTCGTCATGGCAACATCCGGGAAGCCGCGGCAGACAGTGCTGGAGGCCGAAAGAGGAGGTGAGTATCCCGATCACCTCCCCTTGCCACCGCAATGCTGCGATCGACTTCGATTGCAGCATTGAGGGGGTTAATGTGCCAGGAGCGGTGTGGGACCGCTCTCTGCACATAGTACCGGGTGTCAGCTATGACAATCAGCTGATACCCGGCGGCGATCGCCCCGCACCGCTTGTGTGTGGGCGCGATCTCCGTATGACCTAATAATACGTCATTGGTCCAATTGGCCCAGGTCACCATGACGTACTATTAGGTCATACGTCAGAAAGAGGTTAAGCAAATAACCATGATTAAGGTAAAAAAAAAATTTGCCCTGGGCCCTTGATACCTGGGGCTATGTCTACAAATATCTGTAAGAACAGCAGCAGCAGCAGACAGAACCTGCAATGGACCCTCTTGTGCTATATGCACTGCATTCTGTCACATACCCTGCCTGCCTAACTCCTGTTATCACCACTGAATATATGCAGCTGGATTAGTCCTCAGAAGGACTGTTAGTTCAAATGGATATGTATATATATGTTGTGGAATACCCATACTAACTATAAACAAGCAAATCTCTCCCTGACTCAGCAGCAGCTCTCCCTACTCTGTGTTGTTCCGGGTAGACTGTGACGAGCATAGCGCCACCAGGTCTTATATAGACCTGATGACACTGTACGGCCAGCCAATCACTGTAATGCCCACAACCAACATGGCTACGGCATTGCAGTGCATGGCAAGCAATCCCTGCATGTTCATTGACTCTCTAAAGAGTGCCAAACATGCAGGGCGGGGACCTGAGTTCCTGCCCGAGCAACCCAGAAATACTTGCCGAGTGCCGAGCTTGTCGAGCACTGTGATGCTCGGGCGAGTACCGAGCAGTGGCGAGCACGTTCGCTCATCACTAAGCAGTACACAACAACTTGTGCACTTTGTGCAGCTGTCCAGCATTCATTGCTAAATCACAAAATGCTGCAAGTAACTTCTTCTATTTTGGCTCTAGGATGAGTCTACACTTGATGCTAAAATTTCAAAAATCTAAGGCACCAGACAATCTCCTCCAAGGGATCTCTTTATTGGTTACTAGTTACAAAAAATAAACGCAACGTTTTGACCACATAGGGCCTTTTTCAAGCCAACATTTGATGTTCTAGGGCAGGGCTCTCAAACTCGGCTATGTATATGGGTCGCACATAAAAAAATTAAGGGGACAAAGTGACATTTTTAGTAATACCATTTTTTTTTTCTATACACCTTTTGAATATTTTTGCCGTGTTTATTTTATTTTTTTATAGCTTGGGTTGTTATGGATTTGGCCAAAACAAATGTGCACTTTTTTTGTTTACTTTATTTTATATATAAAACAGCATTTTTAGTGGCAAAATATTTTTTCGTGCTTTATGTTGAATTTTTTTTTTCATTTTACAATTTTGTTTCCCCTAATTGGACACATACAGTAATATTTTCTTACAATTAGCATCATAAAGTAATTCTGGCAAACATCTTGTAGTAATGTGCCCCATCCTGGTCTCCATCATGTAGTAATGTCCCCCATCTTAGTCCTCATCTTGAAGTAGTGTCCCCCATCCTGGTCCTTATCTTGTAGTAATGTCCCCCATCCTGGTCCTCATCTTGTAATAATACCCCCCATCCTGTGTCACGCAAGGTGTGGGAAAGACTAAGTGCAACACAAAGGGAAGAGGGGAAGGGAGTCCAGACTCTAGGGAATGGGGGGAGTGGAGACCTCCTAGGCTGATCTGATATCACCCTGTCTCCCCTACGTCCCTATATTGGTTCTTCACCAATCGCCGTACAAGAACCTATCCATGTATCTCCCTAGCGCTTGGCCCTGGCTAGGGAAGGAGGGGGATGAGCACTAGTCGATGCCCATTGACAACTCAAGACAACAAGGTAGATAGACACGCACGGGGGAAACATAACAGCTTGAGCCGACTTCAGAGAGATAACACACACGTCCTCTTAGCACCAGAGAGGAAGTAAACAGGCTGCACTCACTCCAAGCTTTCACCAGAGAACAAATGAATATCACCGCCACCACCCTATAGCAGAATGAAAGTATTTAAACACCCAGGCCAGCGTGTTAATTAGAGCAGGAGGGAGGTAGCCGCTGGGTCCTAGAGTGAGACAGCTTCTAAGAAGATGTCTGTAATGCCAAACGAAGAGATTTCCTGCAACCAACTGCAGGGCGACTGTCTGTCACAAGTGACACACCTGTGACATCCTGGTCCTCCTCTTGTAGTAATGCCCCCCATCCTGGTCGTCTTCTTGTAGTAAGGCCCCATCCTGGTACCCATCTTGGAGTAAAATCCCCATCCTGGTCCTCATATTGTAGTAATGTCCCCCATCCAGGTCCCATACTGTAGTTATGTCTCTATCTAGGTCCCTATATTGTAGTTATGTCCCAATCCAGGACCCCATATTGTAGTTATATCCCCATCCAAGTCCCCATATTGTAGGTATGTCCCCATCCTGATTCTCTTCTTTTAGTAATGACCCATTCTGGTCCTCATCTTGTAGTACTGCCCCCCACCCTGGTACTCATCTTGTTGTAATGCCCCCCATCCTGGTGCTCATCTTGTTGTAATGCCCCCAATCTAGGTCCTCATCTTGTAGTAATGCCCCCCGTGTAGGTCCTCATCTAGTTGTAATGCCCCCCATTCTGGTACTCATCTTGTTGTAATGCCCCCAATCTAGGTCCTCATCTTGTAGTAATGCCCCCATCTAGATCCTCATCTTGTAGTAATGCCCCCCATCTAGGTCCTCATCTTGTTGTAATGCCCCCCATCCTGGTCCTAATCTTGTAGTAATGCCCCCCATCCTGGTCCTCATCTTGTTGTAATGCCCCCCATCTAGGTCCTCATTTTGTAGTAATGCTCCCTATCCTGGTGCTCTTCTTGTTGTAATGTCCCTGTCCTGGTCCTCTTCTTATAGTAATGTCTCCCAACCTGGTCCCCATTTTGTAGTAATGCCCCATGCAGGTCCCCACACTACAGATAGGTCCCCATATTGTAGTTATGTCCCTAACCAGCTCCCCATATTGTAGTTATGTCCCCATCCTGGTCCTCTTCTTGTAGTAATTTCCCCCATCCTGGTCCCCATCTTGTAGTAATGTCCCTGTCCTGGTCTTCTTCTTGTAGTAATGTCCCCCATCCTGGTGCTCTTCTTGCATTAATGTCCCCCATCCTGGTCCTCTTCTTGTAGTAATGTCCCCCATCCTGGTCCTCTTCTTGTAATAATGTCCCCATCCTGGTCCTCTTCTTGTAGTAACGTCCCCCATCCTGGTCCTCTTCTTGTAGTAATGTGCCCCATCCAGGTCCCTGTATTGTAGGTATGTCCCCATCCAGGTCCCCATATTGTAGGTATGTCCCCATCCAGGTCCCCATATTGTAGGTATGTCCCCATCCAGGTCCCCACATTGTAGCTATGTCCCCTATTGTGCCGTTCTTCACATATACATAAAAGAGAAAAAAAAAAGATTCAAGATCCAAGGACGCCCATTCAACTGAAATAAAGCGCTGCTCTCGGTGGCTCCTGGACCTGGCCGGGATCGTCAAGGGGTCTATGTTGACTGCGGGCCGCATAAAGCAACCTCAGAGGACCCCTGCTCTAGGATGACAGGAATGATCTAAACAAAACTGGCATCAATTCAGCTATATCATGTCCCCTCCAGAGTTTTACTACCACACCGGAGGGGGGAAAAACAGATAGACAGCTGAATATATGGAAATGTGATGGACCATGCCACAATCTTTCTCCCAATATTTTTTTATGAATCAATAAGGAAAACTAATTATAAAAATGATGACAAATGGAGGTACAGCGTTTTATAGTATGGATTAGCTTAGCACTTTATGATATGAGTGTACAAAAACTTAATTCTCTTTTAGTATAAAAAAAAAAATTTGTTTTTAAAAATGTATATAATGGTTAGTTAATTCTACAGATAGGGATTAAACATTGTAACCCAGGGGTGTAGCCTGAAGCTCCTCTGGAGCCAATGTAAAATGTGCATCAGTGTCACAGTCCCAATAATTTGAAACAGTATATTGTATGGTACTTTTAACACTAGCGCATACAACGGATTAAATGAGTATTAAACACGTCACCAATTTTCGAAATAAATATATTTCTAAAGGTATCACTGTATACTACCAGACTAACAGTTATATATAGGACAGATATTGCAGCCCAATAGTTGATAGGCACCTTCCCCAACAGTGCAAAGTGACCTGTGCCCACAATGTGATATAGTGGGAGTAATGTTGGATTCAGGTATTAATAGGATCGATAGTCACAGAGTATCCCCTGATCCACCACAGGGAGGCCAGCTGATTTCAGTTGTACTAGGAATATACAGCACCGTAAGTTCAAGTAGTCAGATGAATAAAACACTTACAATTCAAGGAATTTTGTTAGTTGTCCTCCAGCTCCCACTCTACGGTCGTAAGCTGGTGGACTGTTAACAAAATTCCTAGAATAGTAAGTACACTGGTCTAACTCATTTCCCACGCATGCACAATGCGACGGTCACATCAGGAGCGCTTTGTTTCCTCCCAGCCCGTTTGTCTCTGCACTGTTCCGCAGTGTTCTGGTGCACGTCACTGGCACTGACAGCAAGCAGGTAATTAAGCTTTCAGTGGGGAAAATAAGTATTTGATACGCTGCCGATTTTGCAAGTTTTCCCACCTACAAAGAATGGAGAGGTCTGTAATTTTTATCGTAGGTCACTTCACCTGTGAGAGACAGAATCTAAAAATAAAAACTAGAAAATCAAATTGTATGATTCTTAAATAATTAAATATCTTTTTATTGCATGAAATAAGTATTTGATCACCTACCAACTAGCAAGCATTCTGGCTCTCACAGACCTGATAGTTTTTCTTTAAGAAGCCCTCCTACTCTGCACTCATTACCTATATTAATTGCACCTGTTTGAACTTGTTACCTGTATAAATGACACCTGTCCACACACTCAATCAATCACACTCCAGCCTCTCCACCATGGCCAAGACCAAAGAGCTGTCTAAGGCCACCAGGGACAAAATTGTAGACCTGCACAAGGCTGGGAAGTGCTTCAGGACAATAGGCAAGCAGCTTGTTGAGAAGGCAACTGTCTGCACAATTATTAGAAAATGGAAGAAACACAAGATGACTGTCAATCTTCCTCGGTCTGGGGCTCCATGCAAGATCTCGCCTCGTGGGGTAAGGATGATTCTGAGAAAGGTCAGGAATCAGCCCAGAACTATACGGGAGGACCTGGTCAATGACCTGAAGAGAGCTGGGACCACAGTCGTAACACGCTTCACCGTCATGGAGTAAAATCCAAATATAGAAGAGTTTAGCGTGCACTCTGTCGGAAGGCGAGGTGCTGGTGCAATGGGGTGAGGAATCCCTAGACCAAGGCAGGAAATTTCACCGCACAATCTTAGGCTTGGGTGATGCATAATAATTTTATTATAATCCGTGAAAGTAAGGAATATGACAAAAAAGCGACTAATTTTCATTACATGATGTTCCGACCCATTCAGGGTCTAAATCATTACGTCGCTGTAAAGAAAAAGACAATATATGAGAGAATTGTTCAAGAAATATAAGACAAAAACAGTGAATGTAAAAAATTATATATATCAAATTAAATGCCCAGGTGGTATATGCATGGTGGAACAATACAGCAACATCAAATACAAACAATATTTACAAATATATACATAGAATTCATGGTATATGGAAAATGCACAGTGGCGTATAGAGCTGACTAAAGATTGTAAGAAACTACAGAACATGGGTAAAAATATAAATGAATAAATATGTGGCAATGGTTACTGAAACTCGTTAATATTTAAAGCTTACCTGATTGTTGCAAGATAGGGCTATTTATTTACTAAGAGAAAAGGTCCCAAGAGCAGGGTATCAATATAAAAGATACTGTGGAGGAAAGACAAATGTTAAGAGGGTACTGTGGAAAAGCGACTTGCTCTGCTCTCACAGAGGCAGACACAGGAAACATTTCTTGGGTTACCTTCCTGCTGGTTTATTGATACACGGCATAAACCACAGCAGGGCTCCACAAAATAAAAACGGCCTCTCCAGGATAACGGAAAACAAAAAGATAAAGTATAGTATAGTTCATAGGTGAGCAGCGGGGTTTCGCCCGATCTGGGAAGCACATTAAGGTTTCACCACAAAGTCCTTCTGCGGAGCCCTCTGGCTTCCACACACAGAGCCTGGAGACTTCCTTCTCCAGACCACACCAGAGAGAAAAAAAACAGTGGCTGAGTATTTAACTTCTCCTGCCACACCCTTGAGGTGGAGATAAGATGAGTAGGCGTCCCATCTGACTCAGACCTACTCACAAAGAACCCAACCGAAAATGGCTGATTAACCTCTTCAGCACCTAACATGCTGAAGAAACTTCTAGGTTCAGTTCACTGAAGCTAGTAGCCACAGTGAAACATATCTCCCCTCACATACATCACCAGTGACTCTGTCACAGTACATAGAGATTATATGCTTCTGGTCGAGTGTACCCCTGCAGGGCAGAGTACCTGTATAATAGTCAGTTCAGGGAATGTGCAGAAGGTACTGTAAAAACAAGATAAGAAGCCGTGAATTCACGGGTACACAGGGCTTGCCTCCTCATAGGTGGTTTCCACAACAACATTCTCTGCTTTTCCTAAATACCTGCCTTCTCCTGAATACCCATCTTGTTTTTGCAGACGGTATATACAAACATATACAATGTTTATAGTTATGACGAGTATACAGATAGGCACATCTATCCAACACTGGTGAGTCGGTTCTAGATCTAGTCATGGGCAATGGGGGCTGTTTCAACATCTCACAACATCAAGGACAGAAAAATATAATCAATGTGACTGGGTAGCAAAAAATGACTAAGCACATGGTTACATGCTACTAGCATTGAAAAACTACTCACAATATATGTTTCATGGGAATGAAGGTAATGATATATCTGGAATTGTGTTTGCATCCTCACGATGAAACTTTTAATATTGGTTGATTTTAAAAGTCTGTTACCAGGTGGATCGCTACTCAATCCAGCCAGCCCTGCCCAACATCCATAAACTTGTAGCACAAATTATTGTAAACCGAGTACTGGACTGCGGACAAACCAGCAAATATTTTGCTTCCCAAATGTTTTTTTTGCTGAGATTTGTTACAAGATCATATGGAATGATTGCAAGGGACAATCTCACATTGTACACAAATGCTATTGGCATCAATCTAAAAATGTTGCAAAAAAGTGCCCATATTATCTTATTATTCTGGAGTCTTTAACATCATATACACACACTGTGACAAAGTGACTGGCAGTGTGTCGGAAGGGGCACTGAGGCTATTAGCTTTAGTGATGTGAAACATGGAAGTTTCTCCTGCACATTAGGTTCAGAGAGGGTTAATGAGCCAGGTTTACAAGGGCATGTTTTAGGTAGATGGCTAAATGAAGGGTGGGAAGCCATCCACCATATCTCCAATCCAGGGAGTGGTCTGGGCTTCAAATAGCCAGCCTTTACACTCAGGTGTGTTCAGTGTCTGGAGAAACCTGCTCCAGAGAGGAGCTTGCATGTGATTTGCTGAACCAGTGTGTGCCTAACCCTGAGTGGCCGGACCCCGGCCGGTATACGGACTGTGCTGCACCTTTGTATTAAACACCTGGTGCAGGCACAGCAGGCACAGCACCAGCAGTAGCTACAATAACAGCAGGCAGCGCAACAGGAGACCACTAAGCTGCTTATGCAGCAGCTCCAGCTACAGCAGCGGGCCCAACAGGAACAGTGCCGACAACACAAGCAGCAGAGCGGTTTGCTCACAGAGGCGATCCGTGACATGGCAAAAGCTCCAATGCTAAGGTCAGTGGATGACTTTTCCTTCCTGAAGACGTTAAGGGGAGCGCTGAAGAAAATGACGCCAGGTGACGACTTAGAAGCCTTTCTAACGGTATTTGAGAGGGTCGCCGAAAGGGAGAAGCTTTCACCAGAGCAATGGGAAGAGATGTTGGTGCCATACTTGACGGGGGAACCCCAGAAGGCTTACTATGACTTGGCCTTGCAAGACACCAACGAATATGGGAAGCTAAAAATGGAAATTCTGGCATGCCTGGGGGTGACAATGACTGTCAGGGAGCAGCGGATCCACTGCTGGGCGTATCTCTGTGAGAAAACCCCTCGCTCCCAAATGTTTGACTTACTGCACCTGGTCCAAAAATGATTGCAGCTTGAGTACTCTACCTATGTGCAGATTGTAGAGTGATTGGTTATGGACTGGTTCGTACATTCCCTGCCAAGGCCAATACAGACTTGGGTTGCCCAGGGTGATCCCCTGGACGCGGATGAACTGGTTGCTCTGGTCGAGAGGTATCAGGGAGTTGAGGGATCCTTGGGAAAGCAGCCCACTCCATAACGGGGAACTCACCAGAGGGCGGAGGCCCAAAAAGGGACGGGGCGTACAAGGTCCAAAGGGGTGGGGGAGGCAATGCCCAAGATCCCTGCGAGTGAGATTATATGCTGGAGGTGTCATGGCCCAGGCCATGTAGCTGCCCGCTGCCCCCTCACCACAGAGCAGATGGACTGTAGCCTCGGACGCCGGTGCTCTTACTATGCCTACCCCGCCTGCAGTGTGGACTATCAGCCTAGTGAGGGGCTACAGTCATGTCCCGTGACCGTAAATGGGGTTCTGATGGCAGGTCTCTTGGACTCAGGGAGTTTGGTGACTCTAATAAAGGGCCACACTCCCTCAACAGTTGATCCCCGGGAAAAACTTGGGTGTCCGATGCATTCACGGGGACGCCAAGGATTACCTGGTTGCAGTGGCGTACCGCCAATGGCGGAAGGCCACGCAACTGTTATGGAGCCCATGAACTGGGGGTGCCCCATAGCAGGCGCCCCCCTTCTGCACCCCCCACTCCGCTGTTTGATTGTCGCCGCCCACCGGCACTGTCTTCAGGCACGACTGCGTGCTGTGCGGCTGTGTCTTGTAGTAATAGGGCAACACTGCACCTTTAATTGTGCTTGTGTCACCCCTGCCGTGCCATTACTACAAGACACAGCCGCACAGTGCGCGCCCGATTAAGGGGGGCCCTGTTGAAGGGAGTTTTCAATTGAGGTGGGGCCCTGTTGAAGGGAGGCCCCGTGGGGGTCCCTGTTGAAGGGAGGCCCCGTGGGGGGTGCTGATGAAGTGTCGGCAATTAAGCAGGTCCGGCGGAGCGGAGGGTGCAGGAGGGGGGCCCCAATGAAGTGCCGGCAATCAAACACTGCCGGACATCCTCCCTGCGGAGATGCCGGGGGAGCGGTCTGGGCCTCGATGGCGAGTGGGTACCTCTGATCATCCAGAGCCTGTGATGGCCATCAGACACATCGGTGGCCCTGCACAGCTGGACCGGACACAGGACAAGGGACAGGTAAGTGAGGCTTGTCGCCAGGTTCCCCAATCCCCATATTAAATATATTTCTATATTCTATCAGTATATCCGTTTGTGTATGAGCGTGTCTGCGTACCGTGCACGTGCATGTCTGCGTACTGTGCGCGTGCATGTTTGCGTACCATTTGTGTGCCTGTCTGAGTACTGTGTGTATGGTCTTCTGAGGTGGAGGTGGTGTTCCAAGAACTGAAGCTTGCTCTTTGTAAGCTGCCGGTCTTGATAGCGCCTGACTTCAATAAAGAGTTTGTGCTCCAAACGGATGCCTCAGAAGTCGGCATAGGCACCCTCTTATCCCAAGAAGTGAACAGGGAGGAACATAACATTCTTTATCTGAGCAGAAAACTCTCGGCCTGCGAAAAGAACTATGCTATTGTGGAAAAAGAGTGCCTGGCTATCAAGTGGGCGGTTGACACCCTTAGGTACTATTTATTAGGCCGCAAATTCAGGCTAGTGTCAGACCATGCTCCCCTAAGATGGAAGAGGGAAAGGATGGGGAAGAATGCCCGGGTAACCAGGTGGCTCCTGGCACTTCAGGACTTTAGTTTTTCAGTAGAGCACAGGCCCGGGAAACTACATACTAGTGCAGATGCCCTGTCCAGACTTCCCTGTCTAACGAGTGAAGGTGCCAAAACCCCCAGCTTTGGGCAGAGGAGGTGGGGATATGTGACAAAGTCACTGGCAGAGTGTCGGGAGGGAGATATGTTTCACTGAGGCCATTCGATTCAGTGATGTGAAACATGGAAGTTTCTCCTGCACATTAGGTGCAGAGAGGGCTAATGAGCCAGGTTTACAAGGGCATGTTTTAGGTGGATGGCTAAGTGGAGGGCGGGAAGCCATCCACCATATCTCCAATCCAGGGAGTGGTCTGGGCTTTAAATAGCCAGCCTTTACACTCATGTATGTTCAGTGTCTGGAGAAACCTGCTCCAGAGAGGAGCTTGCATGTAATTTGCTGAACCAGTGTGTGCTTGACCCTGAGTGGCCGGACCCCGGCCGATATACGGACTGTGCTGTACCTTTGTATTTGTTTTGCCATTATGCCAAATGGGCCATGTTTTCTTTATGGACTCCAGGTTGATTTATGATGTTTAATAAATCAACCCGAAAGGTAAAGAGACAGTGTCCCTTGTCTACCTCTGCACCAAACAAGCAATTTTCCCACAACATTCAGAAAGCAATAGTTTTCAATTTTAATGTAAAAAAAATGCAGATTTCAAAGAAACCATGCACATTATGGAAAATGCACAGAATAATGCAACCAGACCGAGGAACTTTTAAAAGTGAATATCAAAATTAGCAATCAAATGTCATTCCAATAAGCTTAAAGTATTAAAAGGAATTTCAAGAAAAGGGAAATAAAGGACATTTTGTTATACTTTATTTCTGAGTTTATTTTGGAAATCCATCTTACAGCTTATTTTTACCCACAGATACATTCTTGTATATGTAGTGTACGCCAGGCACTGGGTGTACAAAAAACATGTCTCCTAGTATCAGCTGCTTGCTCAGTTTACAACTTTCTTCTTTGATTTTCTTTTTAAGTATGTATTAAACAGCGATACTAGCAGGGTTTCGGAGCATGAACCACCTCACACAGGTCCGGCGTCAGCACCCGGCACACCCGGGGCCCTGAGCAGGCGGGGGGCCCACTCACCGTCGGGCACCTCGGCATGCTATGGGACCCGTGAGTAGTGTTGAGCATTCCGATACTGAAATATCGGGTATCGGCCGATATTCACTGTATCGGAATTCCGATACTTAATTCCGATACTTTTATAATATCGAATACCGGAATCGGAAGTTCCCATAATGCCTGCGCTCTGCAGTGTCTGTGAAGGATGACAAGCTGGATGGCAGCGCTCAGCTGCGATCCAGCTTGTCATCAGAATGCCATCCCAGCGTGGGAGAATTCTCCTGATTGTTTAAAAGCCGGCGCGCGGTAAAAAGCCGCCGGCTTTTAAACAATCACGCAGCCCCATACTGCTTCCCCGCAGCCTCCCACCCCGATCCTCCGCTCCCCTCGCCACCTCCAATCCCAATCGTAAATTAGGACCGGGCGGGGAGCACAGCACCAAGGAGCGAAGGACCCGGGCGGGGAAGCCGGCAGTGAAAAGACTTCACCGCCGGCTTTCCCGTTCTGTGCTGCGCTTTCCCGCCGGTTATTTCAAATGAACAGCTGAGGTATCAGGTGATGCCGATCAGCTGTTCATTTGAAGTCGCCGCAGTGCCCTCAGAGGGTTCATGTGAGTTCATGCTTGACTGCATGAACTCACATGAACTTTCCCACGGCCGCACAGGTCAGCCACTCCTCCCAGACCCGTCATGATTAGTGTGTGCGGGGTGTGTGTGCGGAGTGTGTGTGTGTGCGGGGTGTGTGTGTGTGCGGGGTGTGTGTGTGTGCGGGTGTGTGTGCGGGTGTGTGTGCGAGGTGTCTGTGCGTGCAGGCAGACATAGGCCGATGTGACACTACTACTCCCATCGGCCTATGTCTGTCCCCCGTCCACTCGTGCCAGCAGGATCAGCTCGATGGGAGCAGTAGTTCCCATCAGCCTGATCCTGCTATTTAAATTGCCCTACTGTGTCCCCAATAAATGTTAAATACATGTCATTGGTGGCCAGTGGTTACCTACAATAAATTAGTTCATACATTACCTGTCCCCGCCGATCGCCACCTAAAATAAAGTAAAAAATAAAAAACTACACCTATACTCACCTAGACACCTAATTTCCCGAAGCCATCGATCTCCTGTAATAAAATATAAAATAATAAAACACAACCTTATCCTTACCCCTCCGTAGCAGTCCACGAGTGTCCCACGAAGATCTCCAGTTCAGAGCAGCCACATAGAATGTGACCGCTCTGAACCGCTGCCGCCGCTAGAATGACGGGGCCGTAAGGGTTCACCGGAGTTCAGGCAGCGCTGCTCCGGTTAGCTCCTTTACGGCACTGCTGTATCGTGAGAAATTCCCACGGTACAGCACTGCCGTAAAGGAGGTCTCCGGAGCTGCGCTGCCTGAATGCACTCCGGTGACCTCAGTCAGTGGCTCCCGCTGCCGGGAGCGGACGTGTTCCCGGCAGCGTGAGCTTACAGCAGCCATGCACAGCTGTCACCTTCTCCAGATGTGACAGCTGTGCATGGGAGATCAGCGCAGGAACGTGGACAGGTAACTATTTTTTTTTTAGTAAACTAAGAATTAAATAAAATGGTGTTTTATTTCAAATAAATTATTTTTTTCTGGGTGTAGTGTGTTTTTTCTTTTTAACACTTTGTAGGTTAGTAATGGGGGTGTCATATAGACGGCCATCATTACTAACCTGGGCTTCATGGCAGCTGGCGCAGACATGAACCCCACCACTATTACCCCCTGCCACCGCACCAGGGCAGCGTGGAAGAGCGAGGCTAAGTGCCAGAATTGGCGCATCCTATGGATGCGCCATTTCTGGGGCGGCTGACGGCTGGTGTTTCTAGCCTGGGAGGGGGCCAATATTTATGGCACCCTTCCTGAGCTATTAATATCAGCTCCCAGCTGTCTGCCTAGCCTTTGCTAGCTATTAAAATAGGGGGGACCGCACGTCATTTTTTTTGGGGGGGTCCCCCATTTTAATAGCTAGTAAAGGCTAGGTATTCAGCTGGGGGCTGATATTAGTAGCCTGGGAAGCTCCGTGGGTTTTACCCCCTTCCCAGGCTTCAAACATCTGCCCCAGCCGTCTGCTTAAGCTCCGCTAGAGACTAAAATTATGGGGGATCCAACGCCATTTTTTTTTTAAATAAATCCTTTATTTTAACACTAAATGACATTTGAGGACTTAATAAAGATGCAGTCCCTAAATTATTATTTATTTTTTAATAAATTTTTCCCAAAACTTTTGACGTGGGCTTCGCCATATTTTTGTATGCCAGCCAGGTACAGCATCCAGCTTCTATGAACGCGCCATTTTCCGGGGCGGCCGCGGACTGCAATTTTCAGCGGGGGGGGGGGGGCAGAAAGCTTGGGCCTCCCTGCGCTGCAGATTCCATCCCCCAGCTGCCTAGTTGTACCTGGCTGGACACAAAAATAGGGAGAAGCTCCACGTTTTTTTTTTTTTAATTATTTCATGAAATTCATGAAATAATTAAAAAAAAATTATGTGGGGCTTCGCCCTATATTTGTGTCCAGCCAGGTACAGCAGGCAGGAACGGGCTGCCCCCAACCACCAGCTGCCTATTTGTACCTAGCCGGACACAACAATATAGGGAAGCCCTTTTTTTCTTAATTATTCCATGAATTTCATGAAATAATTAAAAAAAAAAATGTGTGGCGCTTCGCCCTATTTTTGTGTCCAGCCAGGTACAACTAGGCAGCTGGGGGCTGGAATCTGCAGCGCAGGGAGACCCAAGCTTTCTGGGCCCCACCCGCTGCAAATTGCAGTCCGCAGCCGCCCCGGAAAATGGCGCGTTCATAGAAGCGCCATCTTCTGGCGCTGTACCCAACTCATCCAGGGCCCTGGTGCGGTGGCTCACTGGGTAATAAAGGGGTTAAGGCCAGCTTGGCATTATCAGCTGGCCCTAAGCCCGAAATTCATGGGGTCACGCCAATATTAGACATGACCGCCATGAATTTCTAGTAAAGTATTTAAAAAAAACACAAACACCCAGAAAAAAGTCCTTTAATTGAAATAAAGACACAATTCTTTATTGTTCTAAATTAAACCATACTTACCGCCACGCCCATTCCAGCTGAAGCCAACGATCTCCTGCAATAAAAGTAAAATAATAAAGCAACCTCATCCTTACCTTTCCATGGTTCCCAGGACAGCTTCAGCTCTGCTACATCGAGATGACAGGCTGGACCGCAGCAGAACGCTGCCATCCAGCCTGTCATCCCGCGGACACTGAGAAGCGCAGGCATGCTTGCGCTCCTCAGTGTCTCTCTGTGACGTCATCCAGATGAGCCGAGGTCATGTCCAATGAACTCAGCTCACCTCATGCACGTCACTGACAGCGTGGGAAAATTCTCCTGCACTCAGCGCTTCAGCGTGAGAATTCTCCCACGCTGTCAGTGACGTGCATGAGGTGCGCCGAGTTCATTGGACATGACCTCACCTCATGCACGTCACTGACAGCGTGGGAAAATTCTCACGCTGAAGCGCTGAGTGCAGGAGAATTCTCCCACGCTGTCAGTGACGTACATGAGGTGAGCCGAGTTCATTGTCGGCTCATCTGGATGCCGTCACAGCCAGACACTGAGGAGTGGAAGTATGCCTGCGCTTCTCAGTGTCTGCGGGATGACAGGCTGGATGGCAGCGTTCTGCTGCGGTCCAGCCTGTCATCTCGATGTAGCAGAGCTGGAGCCGTCGTGGGAGCCATGGAAAGGTAAGGATGAGGTTGCTTTATTATTTTTCTTTTATTGCAGGAGATCGTTGGCTTCAGCTGGAATGGGCGTGATGGTAAGTATGGTTTAATTTAGAACAATAAAGAATTGTGTGTTTATTTCAATTAAAGGACTTTTTTCTGGGTGTTTGTGTTTTTTTTAAATACTTTACTAGAAATTCATGGTGGTCATGTCTAATATTGGCGTGACCCCATGAATTTCGGGCTTAGGGCCAGCTGATAATGCCAAGCTGGCCTTAACCCCTTTATTACCCAGTGAGCCACCGCGCCAGGGCCCTGGATGAGTTGGGTACAGCGCCAGAAGATGGCGCTTCTATGAACGCGCCATTTTCCGGGGCGGCTGCTGACTGCAATTTGCAGCGGGTGGGGCCCAGAAAGCTTGGGCCTCCCTGCGCTGCAGATTCCAGCCCCCAGCTGCCTAGTTGTACCTGGCTTGACACAAAAATAGGGCGAAGCTCCACGTTTTTTTTTTTTAAATTCATGAAATTCATGGAATAATTAAGAAAAAAAGGGCTTCCCTATATTGTTGTGTCCGGCTAGGTACAAATAGGCAGCTGGTGGTTGGGGGCAGCCCGTTCCTGCCTGCTATACCTGACTGGACACAAATATAGGGCGAAGCCCCACATCAATTTTTTTTAATTATTTCATGAATTTCCTGAAATGATTTAAAAAAAATTGACGTGGGGCTTCGCACTATATTTGTGTCCAGCCAGGTACAGCAGGCAGGAACGGGCTGCCCCCAACCACCAGCTGCCTATTTGTACCTGGTTGGACACAACAATATAGGGAAGCCCTTTTTTTCTTAATTATTTCATGAATTTCATGAAATAATTAAAAAAAAAAAATACGTGAAGCTTCTCCCTATTTTTGTGTCCAGCCAGGTACAACTAGGCAGCTGAGGGATGGAATCTGCAGCGCAGGGAGGCCCAAGCTTTCTGCCCCCCCCCCCCCCGCTGAAAATTGCAGTCCGCAGCCACCCCGGAAAATGGCGCGTTCATAGAAGCTGGATGCTGTACCTGGCTGGCATACAAAAATATGGCGAAGCCCACGTCAAAAGTTTTGGGAAAAATTAATTAAAAAATAAATAATAATTTAGGGACTGCATCTTTATTAACTCCTCAAATGTCATTTAGTGTTAAAATAAAGGATTTATTTAAAAAAAAATTGACGTGGGGCTTCGCCCTATATTTGTGTCCAGCCAGGTACAGCAGGCAGGAACAGGCTGCCCCCAACCACCAGCTGCCTATTTGTACCTGGCCGGACACAACAATATAGGGAAGGCCTTTTTTAAAAAAATTATTTCATGAAATAATTAAAAAAAAATTGACGTGGGGCTTCGCACTATATTTGTGTCCAGCCAGGTACAGCAGGCAGGAACGGGCTGCCCCCAACCACCAGCTGCCTATTTGTACCTGGTTGGACACAACAATATAGGGAAGCCCTTTTTTTCTTAATTATTCCATGAATTTCATGAAATAATTTAAAAAAAAAATGCGTGGGGCTTCGCCCTATTTTTGTGCCCAGCCAGATACAACTAGGCAGCTGGGGGCTGGAATCCGCAGCGCAGGGAGGCCCAAGCTTTCTGGGCCACCCCCGCTGCAAATTGCAGTCCGCAGCCGCCCCAGAAAATGACGCGTTCATAGAAGCGCCATCTTCTGGCGCTGTACCCAACTCATCCAGGGCCCTGGTGCAGTGGCTCACTGGGTAATAAAGGGGTTAAGGCCAGCTTGGCATTATCAGCTGGCCCTAAGCCCAAAATTCATGGGGTCACGCCAATATTAGACATGACCACCATGAATTTCTAGTAAAGTATTTAAAAAAACACAACACCCAGAAAAAAGTCCTTTAATTGAAATAAACACACAATTCTTTATTGTTCTAAATTAAACCATACTTACCACCACGCCCATTCCAGCTGAAGCCAACGATCTCCTGCAATAAAAGTAAAATAATAAAGCAACATCATCCTTACCTTTCCATGGCTCCCACGACAGCTTCAGCTCTGCTACATCGAGATGACAGGCTGCACCGCAGCAGAACGCTGCCATCCAGCCTGTCATCCCGCAGACACTGAGAAGCGCAGGCATACTTCCACTCCTCAGTGTCTGGCTGTGACGGCATCCAGTTGAGCCTAGGTCATGTCCAATGAACTCAGCTCACCTCATGTACGTCACTGACAGCGTGGGAAAATTCTCCTGCACTCAGCACTTCAGCGTGAGAATTTTCCCACGCTGTCAGTGACGTGCATGAGGTGAGCTGAGTTCATTGGACATGACCTCACCTCATGTATGTCACTGACAGCGTGGGAGAATTCTCACGCTGAAGCGCTGAGTGCAGGAGAATTTTCCCACGCTGTCAGTGACGTGCATGAGGTGAGCTGAGTTCATTGGACATGAACTCGGCTCATCTGGATGACGTCACAGAGAGACACTCAGGAGCGCAAGCATGCCTGCGCTTCTCAGTGTCTGCGGGATGACAGGCTGGATGGCAGCGTTCTGCTGCGGTCCAGCCTGTCATCTCGATGTAGCAGAGCTGGAGCTGTCCTGGGAACCATCGAAAGGTAAGGATGAGGTTGCTTTATTATTTTTCTTTTATTGCAGGAGATCGTTGGCTTCAGCTGGAATGGGCGTGATGGTAAGTATGGTTTAATTTAGAACAATAAAGAATTGTGTCTTTATTTCAATTAAAGGACTTTACTCTGGGTGTTTGTGTTTTCTTTTAACTTTGACTATGGGGTTAGTAATGGGGGTGTCTTATAGACGCCTCTCCATTACTAACCTGGGCTTGATGTCAGCTGGCATTATAAGCTGACATCAACCCCAACCCTATTACCCCCTGCCACCGCACCAGGGCAGCGTGGAAGAGCGAGGCTAAGTGCCAGAATTGGCGCATCCTATGGATGCGCCATTTCTGGGGCGGCTGACGGCTGGTGTTTCTAGCCTGGGAGGGGGCCAATATTCATGGCACCCTTCCTGGGCTATTAATATCAGCCCCCAGCTGTCTGCCTAGCCTGTGCTAGCTATTAAATTAGGGGGGACCCCACGTTATTTTTTTGGGGGGGTTCCCCCATTTTAATAGCTAGTAAAGGCTAGGTATTCAGCTGGGGGCTGATATTAGTAGCCTGGGAAGCTCCGTGGGTATTACCCCCTTCCCAGGCTTCAAACATTTGCCCCAGCTGTCTGCTTAACCTCCGCTAGAGCCTAAAATTAAGGGGAACCCCACGCCAATTTTTTTTTAAATAAATCCTTTATTTTAACACTAAATGACAAGTACAGTAATCAACACTGTCACTGTACTTCATATATATGTGACTGACATGTTTCTATCTATCTAATCTATGTGTGATTCTCTATTCCTTCTATTCTAAATTGTCGGGTACAGATGCTGAATTGCCGGCCGGCTTTCTTAAAGAGACGGTGCATGAAAACACTATTATTTTTTTAAATAAATCCTTTACACTAAATGACAAGTACAGTAAGCAACACTGTCACTGTACTTCATATATATGTGACTGACATGTTTCTATCTATCTAATCTATGTGTGAAGCTCTATTCTTTCTGTTATAAATTGTCGGGTACCGCTGCTGAATTGCCGGCCGGCTTTTTTAAAGAGACGGTGCACGAAAACACTAATATTTTTTTTAATAAATCCTTTACACTAAATGACAAGTACAGTAGGCAACACTGTCACTGTACTTCATATATATGTGACTGACATGTTTCTATCTATCTAATCTATGTGTGATTCTCTATTCTGTCTGTTATAAATTGTCGGGTACAGATGCTGAATTGCCGGCCGGCTTTTTTAAAGAGACGGTGCACGAAAACACTAATATTTTTTTTAATAAATCCTTTACACTAAATGACAAGTTCTGTAAGCAACACTGTCACTGTACTTCTTATATATGTGACTGACATGTTTCTATCTATCTAATCTATGTGTGAAGCTCTATTCTGTCTGTTATAAATTGTCGGGTACCGCTGCTGAATTGCCGGCCGGCTTTTTTAAAGAGACGGTGCACGAAAACACTAATATTTTTTTTAATAAATCCTTTACACTAAATGACAAGTACAGTAAGCAACACTGTCACTGTACTTCATATATATGTGACTGACATGTTTCTATCTATCTAATCTATGTGTGAAGCTCTATTCTTTCTGTTTTAAATTGTCGGGTACCGGTGTATGCCGCTGATGAATTGCCGGCTTTTCATGTCATTCTACATTATTCTTAGTTGTTTTCCTTCATGTAGAATTAACCTACAAGGAAAGAAAGGGTTTATTTTCATTCCGATATTTGTGTCCCATTGACTTGCATTGGTTTCCGGTATCGGAATCGGCGATATCCGATACGTTTTGGGTATCGGCCCGATCCAATCCGATACGATATTTCCTGATATCGGAAAGTATCGCTCAACACTACCCGTGAGAGGAGGAGAACGGTTCACCGGTTTCTGAGCTTTTGTAGAATTTACAATAGATATTGCTTATGTAATGTAAGAAGTGAAATCTTTGTCATTGTCCTATATATACAGTACAGACCAAAAGTTTGGACACACCTTTTCATTTAAAGATTTTTCTGTATTTTCAGGAGTATGAAAATTGTACATTCACACTGAAGGCATCAGAACTGTGAATTAACACATGTGGAATTATATACTTAACAAAAAAGTGTGAAACAACTGAAAATATGTCTTATATTCTAGGTTCTTCAAAGTAGCCACCTTTTGCTTTGATGAATGCTTTGCACACACTTGGTATTCTCTTGATGAGCTTCATGAGGTCTGTACGGTGTATTTCTCTGTGGAATCTGTGCATCATGAATCAGTGGCGTACCACCAATGGCGGCAGACCACGCGACTGCTATGGGGCCCGTGAGCCGGGGGGGTCCCATAGCAGTCCACGAGTGGACATACTGCCGCCGGTGCAGCTGCGCCGGGTCCCCACCATGCATGGTGGGGACCCGCAAGGTGCAGCTGCTCCCTGCAGCTCCGCTGTTGTCAGGAGGAGAATAGCAGCGGAGCTGGAGGGTTCGTCCTCTGCTTCCTCCCTGACCCAGGCGCGCGCAGCTTGATGACGTCATCTTGCAGCGCGCGCCTGGGTCAGGAAGAAAGCTGCCGGCAACCAGGAGGATGCTGCTGCAGGGGAGCGAGCTGAGGTAAGTTGTTGTTTTTTTTTTTGTTTGTTTGCTTTTTACTGAAATGCTGGGGAGGGCAGGTGGGGGGAGAGCAATGGTGGGATGGTGGGGCTGGGAAGAGCAATAATGGGGCTGATGGGACTGGGGAGAGCTATGATGGGGCTGGGAAGAGAAATATTGGGGCTGGGGAGAGGGCTGATGGGACTGGGGAGAGGAATAATGGGGTTAATGGGGCTGGGGAGAGCAATAATGGGGCTGATGGGGCTGGGGAGAGGAATATTGGGGTTGATGGGGCTGGGGAGAGCAATAATGGGGCTGATGGGGCTGAGGAGAGGAATAATGGGGTTCATGGGGCTGGGGAGAGCAATAATGTGGCTTATGGGGCTGGGGAGAGGAATGATGGGCCTTGGGATAGGAATAATGGGACTAATGGGGCTGGGAAGAGCAATAATGGGGCTGGGGAGAGGAATGATGGGATTGGGGAGAGGAATAATGGGGTTGATGGGGCTGGGGAGAGGAATAATGGGATGGTGGGGCTAGGGAGAGCAATGATGGGGCTGGGAAGAGCAATAATGGGGCTGGGAAGAGCAATAATGGAGCTGATGGGGCTGGGGAGAGGAATGGTGGGGCTGGGAAGAGCAATAATGGGGCTAATGGGGCTGGGGAGAGGAATGATGGGGCTGGGAAGAGCAATAATGGGGCTAATGGGGCTGGGGAGAGGAATGATGGGGCTGGGAAGAGCAATAATGGGGCTGATAGGGCTGGGGAGAGCAATGATGGGGATGGTGGGGAAGGGGAGAGCAATGACGTGTTGCTGGGAGAGAGCAATGATGGGGGTGCTGGGACAGAGCAATGGTGGGGGGCTGGGAGACAGCAATGATGTGAGGCTGGGAGAGAGCAATGATGGAGGTGCTGGGACAGAGTAATGATGGGGGTGCTGGGAGAGCGCAATGATGGGGGTGCTGGGAGAGAGCAATTATGGGAGTGCTGGGAGAAGCAATGATGGAGGTGCTGGGACAGAGCAATGATGGGGGGCTGGGAGAGAGCAATGATGGAGGTGCTGGGATGGAGCAATGATGGGGGGCTGGGAGAAAGCAATGATGGAGGTGCTGGGACAGAGCAATGATGGGGGTGCTGGGACAGAGCAATGATGGGGGCTGGAAGAGAGCAATGATGGGGATGGTGGGACAGAGCAATGATGCGGGTGCTGAGAGAGAGAGCAATGATGGGGGTGCGGGGAGAGAGCAATGATGGGGGTGCTGGGAGAGAGCAACAATGAGGGTGCTGGGAGAGAGCAATGATGGGTGTGCTGGGACAGAGCAATGACGGGGGTGCTGGGAGAGAGTAATGATGGGGGTGCTGAGAGAGAGCAATGATGGAGGTGGTGGGAGAGAGCAATGACGGGGGTGCTGGGAGAGAGCAATGATAAGGGTGCTGGGATAGAGCAATGATGGGTGTGCTGGGAGAGAGCAATTATGGGGGTTTCACTTTGCTTGTACTGTGAAGCCTTGTATGTTTTCCGTGTGCGCATAGCCTTACAGTTAATTGGGGGGCACAGTGCTGCTTATCACTTTATATTTTGATTACTAAGTGGCTAATAGTATATTAATGGGGGGGGGTTACATATCTGTATTCGAGGACACAGAGCGGGGGAGACACATGTATGCATACAATATGTGACCTTGTTATTTTCTAGGCTGGAGATCATCGTGACAAGACGAGTCGTGGCTGGGAGATGTCGACATGAAGGTCTGACCAGATGGAGAAGAAGCAGCAGAAACCGACTCTGATCAGATGAGACGTCAGCGGTAAGTGCCTGGATGTAAATATTATTCTGTATCTGCACTGTGTGACTTGGAGTGATAATGCTGTCTGTAAAATTCCTTAGGCCACATTCTCACATTTGTGTGAAATGTCCGTGTGCTGCCAGATCTTTTTATCGGATGGTCCACGGACTCGTACAGTTTTATAGATCCATTCACACATCCATGAAAATCACGGATCTGAAAATGAGATCTAAGAGGGTCAGAGAATGTCCTGTTTTGATCCGATTTTGAGGATTAGAATAGGTCATGCTCAATGCGTCAGTAAAACAGGGCAGCACACCGACACTGCACACAGATGCAGGAATGTAGCCGTATTATGTATAGCACAGTCCCTTAGTATATAGTGTACTCACTTATTATGTATAGCGCCATCCTTAGTTATATAGTTTCCTCTTTTATTATGTATAACACCCTCCCTTATAATGTACCATCCTCTCTAGCGGCTCACAGTTGGGGGATCATACTTTGCCCTGGGAGTTGAGGTGGGGCACAGTAGGGTCATCATACTGAGCATGTGGAGGAATTCACCATGGGGGTATCATACTGTGTTTGGGGGGCCCTTTTATTGGCATCACACTTTATGGGGCAATGAAAGAGAGATCTAGGACGTCAGCAGGAGGAAAATTACTATGTCAAGGATGGAAAGTTGTGAGATCTGATCTTTGGTGACCCCGACAATTATTTAATTTTTTTTTTTTGGGGGGGAGGGGGCCAATTAGAGCTTCTGCTATGGGGCCCCATGATTCCTATGTACGCCCCTGTCATGAATCGTGGTATGTGTTAAAGGGACCCACTGAGACTTTTTCGCCCAGGGCCCACAAAAACCTGGAGCCGGCCCTGACCTTACAGCATCTCAATCGGAATAAGGTGAGGACTTTGACGAGGCCACTCCAAAGTGTTAATTATGTTTTTCTTAAGTGTGACATACAGAAGTAGTGCTGTTGCTTCAAAAGCATCCAGCAACTGTTACAAATAACACAAGCACAGGAGACAGGAAGTGTGGTGCTTCAGAAGCATCCAGCAACTAGGGGGGTTAACACAGTCAGAGGAGACAGATAGTGTTTTAGCAGAGCCCCAGGGGGATTGTGGGGAACGTGTTATTGTAGTCTGACTGAAGCCAAAGAGAAAGGTAGTGTGTTATCTGGATCTGACAGAAGGCAACTGAACAGGATTCAGATCAGGAGAGAAACTAAACACATGTCAGATAAACTCCCTGAACTAACAGTGAAGAGTATTATCGGACAGGAAGATAAGGACTGGAAGGAATTGTGTCACAGGGATCATCTCCCTCATCAAACCCTCTGTTACACACACGCCGCTAGGTTCAGATAGGGGTGAGACGAGTTACATTCATTCTTTGGAATCCTGGGGGAACCGTTACTCAGGGTGACCATAGGCCATGTGCTGCAGCTTCTCTCAGGCACACAGGGGTATTGACCCTCAGGCACAGACAAGTAGGTCGTTTCACTTGCTGACCAGACATACTTGACAAGAGTCCTCATAAATGGTAGAACAGTAGCATTTAATAAGAAGCTGCACAGCCAGTGCAAGTTAAGTCTTATGAGCAACAGGCTCCAGTGACAAACAGTACAGTTTCCTTAGCAGCACAGCAGTTCACAGTCTTCCCAGTAGTACAGGACAGCACAGTTCTAATGCAAAGGTACATTAATGAAGACAGCATTCTTTACAGCACAGTGAGATGGAGGAGGGGGGAGAGTTTGCTGAGGGAGATGATCCCTGTGACACTATTTCTTCCAGTCCTTATCTTTCTGCTTGACAATACTCTGCACTGCTAGTTCCGGAACTCTACCTGACCTGTGCTTAGCTTCACTCCTGACTTGAAACCCTTTCACTTGCAGGGGCGCTTCTGTGAGATAGAGAACACACACACCACCTTTCTCTTTGGCTCCAGCCAGACAGTAAACAACTTCCCCACAATCCCCCTGGGGCTCTGCTAAAAACCCTCCCTGTCTCCTGTTACTGTGCTAACCCTTCTAGTTGCTGGATGCTTTTAAAGCAACAGCGCTACTTCTGCATGTCACACTCTTCCCTCCTTTTTGAATGTTGTCCTCGACATTCACCTTAATTGGTCAATCTGACCAATTCTGAGACAGTGGTGAAAGTTGAGTAACTTTATATACAAATGGACATTGTCAAATTGGCATAAAATTTATAAACATTGATAACAACCTATTGTTACGACTTTTTTCTTGTAGGACACCTGTAAGAAATAAACAATTAACACAATTAAAGCAATCAGCATCTCTTCAGCTGGAGCATTTTGTACGTCTTCAACCAGCTCTCTCTCTCTAGGCTTTAACAGTTCTTTGTTTCTACAAAGTCTTTTAGGTAAATCAGAGCATGAAAACAAGTCTTTCCACCAGGCAACATCTTCCATACTGCCTCTCGGTGGTGAATCCCACTCAAGTGGGCTTACCTGGTCCGCAGGCAGAGATACCCGTTTCCAGTCGACAGTCCTTGGCACTTGACTCATTCACCAAGTGTCTCATACGTCAGCATCCTCACTTCTCAAGTCGACATCCTCCTTGTTGGTTGCTCCTCAGAGACCATGGGTTCTTCGGTCACAGAAGTTTCTTCCGCCGGACTCATTTCCTGTGCTTCCTCAGATGTTCTTGGAGCTGCCTCTGTAAGTTCCTGTTCTTCTCCTGAGTCACTTGTTTTCGCACGGACTGGTAATTCCGCTCCTTCTGAGTATCGATCGGTCTCTCAGTGGCCGGTGTTCGATCATCAGATCTGAATTGGACTTCATCTGTACTCCTTGGTACGAACTCTGGAGACTTAGTTCACTTTCCTGAGGATGGTACATCCCTCTCCTTGCCGGTCCGAGAAATACAATGGTGGGTTCTTCTCCATCGGAACTTTCAATGTCACGATCCACCTCCAGAGCTTCAGTTTGTGGAGGTCCCTTAGTCGATCTCTGATGATGTTGGTTTACTTCTGGGAAGTCTTGTTGTGGTGGGAGATAATCACAGGGTAGTAGTAAATTTCGATGGACTATTCTGGTTTTCTTGTCTCCCATTTCCAATCGGATTTCATACACCGGGCTGTCATCAGCTTTCCTCCTTACGACCACATACACCTTGTCTTCCCAGTACGAACTAAGTTTTCCTGGACCGCCTTTCTCACTTACGTTCTTGACTAGCATCCGGCTACCCGGTGCCAATTCTGCTCCATATCATTTTCGATCATAGTACTCCTTACTCTTGCTCTGTCCTTGCGTAACCACTTTGGATGCTATGTTGTATGCCTCTGCCATCCGTTCCTCCCATTTCCGAACGCACCCCGAATGCGTTCTGTAAGTCTCTGACACTGGAGTATCGAACATGATGTCGATTAGCAATCTTGGCGATCGTCCATACAATAGGATAAAGGGTGAGTAACCCGTTGCATCACTCTTTGTACAGTTATAAGTATGTACCACTTTTGACAGGGAACCCTTTCAGTCTTTCTTCTCATCAGCTCTTAAAGTGCGCAAAATTGACAATAATGTCCAGTTAAAACGTTCCACATGTCCATTACTCTCTGGGTAATAGGGCGTTGTGTGGGATCTCTGAATTCTACAGTACTTTCCTAGCTTGGCAAAGAGCTGGTTCTCAAATTCTCATCCTTGGTCATGGTGTAACCTCGTAGGGACCCCAAACCTCAAAGCAAAATCATTGAAGATCTTCTCTGCTGCAGTTCTACCTCATTTATTGGTGGTGGCATATGCTTGAGCAAATCGAGTGAAATGGTCCATCACCACCAAGATGTATTCGCAACCACCCTTGCACGTCTCGAGATGTAGAAAGTCTATTGACACATCTCAAACGGATACGTAGTTTGGATTTTACCCATAGGTGCCTGGGTTGATGTGTTTGGACGTTTATCTTTCAGACACCAACACTCCCTGGTCACGTACCTCTCAATATCTCTCTGCATGTACGGCCAGAAGAAACGTTCACTGATGAAGTTGCATTCAGTTAGGCTGTAGTAAGGACATAGGTCAAAGGGTTTCTTATGGAGACCCTCTTTGTTTTAAGGAGAACTTTGGAATAGACAGCAAAGGGTCTTCACATTGCCAGTGAGATTCAAATTAAGATACTTCATCGATGAAGGAAGAGAGACATGATACATGCGACTCGCCCTCTGGGTCGTGGGGCACTCGGAACCGGGCAGTAGGGAGACGATGGGGGTAGTAGTGGCGACCCGGTCCCGTGGCCCAGGGTGGTCAGACCAGTGGCAGCCTTTTAGATGTTCCAGATAATGTCCGACTACGCCACCCGTGGATTGCGGTTATTAGGAACCGCCGCTGCAGGGCAGACCGCTGGGGCCGATGATGTGTGCAGCTGGGATGGCGTGACTCCCCACGGGAAGAGTACGTCCCCAGGGCAGTGTAGTGGATGGTGGGAGTGATGGTGGTGAGAGTCCCAGTACCGGTAGTGCCAGAGGGGCGAAAAAGCACACAGACCACGTACTGCAGTCCAGGGTCTTTACTCACGGTTAATATCCAAGTCACTTCTGCAGGGAATGACTGCCCGAGCCGTGCGGCGTTCACCAGGTGAGGGGCTCGGTCAACTCCCAGGCAGTTCAGGAGTATGGCTCAAGACCCCCTTTTGTCCTTTCTCTGGCTTGCCTCACCAGTGACCCACTTTTGTCCAGGACTTGTGCGGTTAAACGTGGGCCCCGTCCTCCGCTGTCCTATATGGTGCCTTCCTAGCAGGTTTGATGAGGTGTCGCACCAATAAATGATCACGACGTCCGGTCTTTGGCTGAGGGTAGTTTCTCCTCCACCAACTTGGGATCCGACACCCTTAATCTGCCTGACCCTTCACCCTGGATTCTCGTGGGTTCTTAGGGTCCCTTCCACCTTCTTGTTCCTGAGCCCTTCTGTTTCTCTCTCTTCTCCTTCTTTCCTGTTCTGTCTCCTCCTCCTTCCCTTGGCCTCTTCTCCAGGCCCACTTCTCCTTCTCCTCTCAGGCTCTGGCCTTTTCTCTAGGCCTGCCTCTGAGCAGAGCTCCTACAGAGCCTCTGCTCCCTGTCTTCTCTGATTGGACTTCTCTTCTTCTCCTCCCAGAACTAAGATGGTGCCCACCTTATATACCTCCCTCTGACCATGAGCCCAGGTGACCAGCAACCAATGGGCTCCTTCCTACGCTCAGGAACCAACCCCTATCTGCCCCTACAGCACTGGGTGTTCCACCCGCCTCCCCACTCCAGACAGGGACATAGTCGGTCGTTCCTGCACTTCTGTCTAGTGGGAGCACCGTTGAGCTGTCCCTCGGAAATGGGGTGTGTGTGCTGTATGCAGCCTACTGAGCCCTGGTCCATACTCCATCCTTACCCGGGAGTGGAATACCACACCTCTGGCAGAGGTGCAATACCCCTGTAGCGGCCGAACCCTCGGGGCGCTACACATGCGACATGCATTGTCAGCAGGTACAGTCTTCTAGTGTGGCAACAAAGACTCACCATATTTATTAGCTAGACAAAAAGGAAATACGATTGTTACATACAACTGAACAGGAAACCAAAATTAGACTATCAGTAGTATACACACTTCCCTTGGCCCAACGTAAAACCTTCTCAGGGACTTCACAGGAAACCAGTATCTTAGTCAGACATTCCACAATGTAAGTCTTAAACACTCAAGCAGACTTCAGACATAGCAAAAATATAAATAGTTTTTTCTAAATTAATAATGAATCTAGATATTAAAAATTAACCATAACAATTCCTCCCTTTTTATTATTTTGCAAAATAATTTATTCATCAGCTACTTCCCCATGCTATAAAAACCTGGAGGGTCGAATCCCGTTCACCAACAAATATATGGCTTGTAAATCTCATCATATATGTTTATAGGAGAAGGGGCATTATATTTTGCAGGCCTGTGATGCTTAATCTTGTGTGTTTTCTTGCATAGTCTCTTAATAGTAAATATACTAATCCTGGCAACTATATACACTAGTAATATCAAAATTCCTATTTGTAGAATACCTTGTAGGATGCCCATTAGCCATCCACCTATACTCTTGAACCAATTGACAGGATTAAGAAATGAGAAACTGTCGCTCCACCAGGAATCTTTGTTGACATGATATTCTTGGAGCCACGCATCCCTCAATTCTCTAACTATCTCTATCTTGGTCTTTACCTGGAAATTTCCTACAGGGTCTATGTAGTGGCAACAGGTAGGGCCTATTATCTGACACATCCTGCCCTCTCTAGCAGTCAAGTAATCTAGCACTATGGTGTGTTGGTTAGTAACTGCAATTATTTGTTTCTCTACAATATTAGATGTATTGAGAACGTCAAGAATCTGGAAGATCTGGTCATCTAGATAATCAGTCGCCTCTACCAACTTATCCCCCATTTGCATTATGAAAGGGTAAATGAATAAGACACTAAAAAATGTGTTAGCCACCCCCATTTCTACAAGATGTGGTTTACCATTTGGTCTGGGCTTGTCATCTGCAGCTCTTCTGTACAGTGTGTGTAGCGGGATTGCTTTAATATCTACTCTTGTGTGTGGTACTATAAAAGTAGAAGGTGTCAGAAAAGCCAGAGTGCAAAGTCATGTGAAATTGTTGGGTAACCACTTGTAAGCCTGATGTCCACATACATTATATAAACTCTCTGGTACTCCAACAACAGTGTTGTTGACCAGACTAGCAATCCATTTAGATAACAAGGTGGTGCTTAATTTTTTCATAATTTTCCCTGAACTGAGTGTCATTTGAGGTAAAACCTGATATTAGATTTTGCAAGGTGACATTTACACAATGAAGCTTAGGAATGAGAGTGGCATCAACCGCTATACACTGCGTAGTATTGGTAGCAGATCCATTACACTCTGAATAGTCAGCTGTAGAGAAAGGAAACCCTCTGGATTTTATCTGAATACAGCTGCAAGAGGTAAAATTTGGATAACAGGAGAGGTCGACATGACTGGTTGCCCAAGGCATTTCAGTCTGACTTAGAGGGGGACCACTCCTGTTAAACAACAACCATGGCTCAGTCACCCAAGCAGCTACAGTTAGATCTACAGCCTTCTTTTTCTTTGTTGTTCTTAGTCTAATAGGAAAAGTGTAGTTACTTAAGTAAAACATTTCATTAAAAGTCATTGGAATAGCTAAATAAGGCATAGTATTGGAGGATATTGGACTATGTGTGCATATCCAACAGTTCTTAGGACGGTCATTAGAGTTCATGTCTTGGAGTAAGACTTGGTGATGCTTTATCAGTTTGTTATCCCAGTTCTCTTTAAGTACTTCATGGAGAGTTAAGGCAAGGGGTACGGTTGCTATCACCATAGTCCAAACAAACAGGGTCATCATCTTTGCTGCTGCTGGGGTTCAAAACCTTTTTACAATGGCTGGCGTGGATCCAAGTGTCTTTGCCTTGAAGCTTGACAGAAGTGGCAGTGGTTAACAGCACTTGGAATGGTTCACTGTATCTGGGCTCCAGTGGTCTCCTCATATGTCTCTTTACCACGACCCAGTCTCCTGGTACCAAAGTGTGAGTGCCGCTGAGGCAATTGGGGTCTGGGATAGAGGAAAGAACACGATTATGAGTAACAGTCAAATGTTTATGCAACTCCAGAACATATTCAGTGAGAGAACCATAGGAGGCCTGCAGGTGCTGTGGGAAATACAACCCTGTCTTAGGGACACTACCAAACAGTATTTCATATGGGGATAGCTTCTCCCTCCTCCTTGGGGCGGTCCTCACTGAATACAATGCTAGGGGCAAACAATCTACCCAGGACAAGTGTGTTTCTTCCATGCACTTTTGAATTTTAAGTTTCAAGGTACCATTGAGACGTTCCACCTTCCCATTACTTTGTGGATGATAGGGAACATGGAAAGCCTGTTCTATCCCAAGAGTGACCATGATTTGTTTCATTAGTTCCCCAGTAAAGTGGGTTCCTCTGTCACTTTCTATAGTTTCGGGCACCCCATATCTACAAACCACCTCACTGATCAATTTTTTAGCAGTAGTTTTTGTGTTTGCTTTAGTCACCGCCCAAGCTTCTGGCCACCCAGAGAAAAGGTCAATGCATACCAGGGCGTATTCAGAATTACCCACCTTAGGTAGCTGTATGTAGTCCACCTGCAGTCTCTTAAATGGGTAATCTGGTTTTGGTGCGCATTTTCGTGGGACTCGAATAGGCCTACCAGGGTTATGTTTTGCACAAACTAGACATTTTTGAACATACTTTGCAGCCGTATTCGGGAACCCGGGGCACACCAGTTTTGTAGCACCACTGCACACATAACACCATTTGAGTTATGCACCGGAGAATGTGACGCACCCCCTGGGCCGTGGGGTACCCGGTGCCGGTAGATGCTGGGGGTTGTAGTCACAATGGCGGTGACCCGGTCCGTGACCCAGGGCGGTCAATTCAAGGGTAATTTGTATATATGGGTTTTATAATGTCCGACTATGCCACCTGTGGAGTGCGGCTAATGAGGCCGCCGCTGCGGAACAGTCCTCTGAAGCTGATGGTTTGGCAGCAAGGGTGGTATAACTCCCCACAGGAAGAGTGTAGCTTCAGGGCAGTGCTTGTGGATGATGGTGGTTATTGTGCAGGAAGTCAATAATAAACACGGAGTCAGTATGATGCAGTCCCAGGGTCTTTACTGATGACACTTTAGACAGGCCTGGACTGGAGTACTGGCTAGTGATAAGAGTCCGGTCAGCCTGGAAGCAAACATAGAGTCCTCCTTGCCAGGTGGAGTTGTAGGCCTGCCGCTCTTACTATACTCTTTGGCTTCCCTGCTTGTAGCTGCGTTGTAGCCCACGTCCCTGAGTGTAACGTGCGGTGCTCACCCGTATGGCTGGTAGCGCGGGCATTGTGAATGCTTCGCTCCTCTGTGGCGGTACTGGTCCCTCTGTGCTGCTGAGCCTCCAGGCGTCTGATGGGGGCCAGGAGACCTGCAATCTCCTGCCCTGCGGTATCTGCTGCTGGGCCTGAAGGGTCCCACAGCCTCAGACTCCGGTTCTTTGTGTAGTTCAGCTAGGATGAGCTATCTCCAGCTCCAGTCCCTAGCTCCTCTCTCCTCGATGTCCTAAACTCAACTCCCTGCACTAAGCTAAACTAACCCCGCCTCCAGATCCAGTTGCCAAGGGGAGGGTCCTCCCCTTGCTGGTCTAGAGCTAGGAAGTGTTGCATGTATTGTGTATCTGGCTAAAAGAACTCCTGCTTGCTTCCAGGTATGGCATTACCTCTTTTGAGGGAAGCAATGCCACTGTGGCAACCAGACCCTTGGGGTGCCACATTCCCCCCTAGTTAATTTCAATACTCCGGGACTGAACATATTTTTCAAAAGTAACAATAGCATTAACAATAACAGGCACATTAGAATATTTACAAACATTACAGTCCTTGATAGGTTACAGTATAATCTGCAACCAGGTGTCCATTCCACTGAGCAAGGTGTAATTTGAGGGACCCGTCCAAAACCCTCCACGGAGGCCCTGGGGTGGCTGCAGGGCATAGATGATCCAAGTGCTGGACCACGTCTTCGGCCACCTCCAACGAGTTTTTGTTCAGTGGTCTTTTAATAAGTGGCACTTTAACAAGTGCAACTATTTACAAGGGAAAGTTCTTTGGTTATTCACCGTCCATAACCTAAAAGTCTTTGTACCCTTTTCGGGTAACTGGATAAACACACATTAAACATTTAAAATTTGCAATGTCTCTGGCATACCCTTACGGGTAACTATATACAGCATACATTTTAATATTCTTATACTTTAAACTTTACATTTTTAAATTCTCCAACGGGCAGGGGGCTGACCTCTTGTACTTCTGGTGGATCTACGGAGTACACTATCTATCACTGCTCTACCCTGGTCCCACCACCCTGGTGTGGTGGGTTCAGTGTGAACTGCACTACAGGTAGTATGAGGTAGTACTGGTAGGTTGGGCAGTTTCCTACGAACTCTTTGGCTCACCATGGGTACGACAGGTTCACTATTAGCAGAGGGTAGATTCTCCTGGTCTGCTGTTGATGAGGCTTCTGTCTCTGGGGCCAACTGTTCTCCCAGCTCTTCTGAGACTTCTGCAGCTTCCTGAGGGGCTGGTTGGAGAAAGGTAATGACTGGCACGACAATTGCATTGTTCACTTTTATCCACGACCGGGGAAATTCTCAGAGTACTGTTTGGACCACTTCTTCCACTTCTTCTGTGGGTTGAGGGTTATCTTGGTCTTCCTTAGTGTGCTGCAATTGCTCAGGGCATTTCTTCAAATGATCTCTGGAAACTGCCGCTGATGTTTCTCCTCCATCTTTGCTGACGAGGCACACTTTGGTGTTATCGTAACTCGAGGATAGGATGGTGTATGGCTCTACCTCCCACTGGTCATCCAATTTGTGGAGTCGCCTCTTTCTCTTAAGGACTTGTTCTCCAGGTGATAAGGTAACAGCAGGTGCGTGTTGATTATAAGTTTTCTCTTGCTTTTGTCTTGCCTGGGACAAACTTCTTTCAACACTCTCTTGCACTTTGCGGTATTGTTGCTGCCGCTCAGTATCCCAATCCGCATCTGGTGAGGTTGTCTCTGGTGTTAGGACTCCCATGTCTAAGTCGATGGGCAGCTTACCAGGTCTTGCTCTCATCAGGTAAGCAGGTGTGCAGTTGGTGGAGTTCACTGGGATATGGTTATAGAGGTCCACCAGATCTGGTAACTTTTCTGGCCACAGGCTGCGTTCTTCAAGGGGCAACATCTTCAACAGGTCTATCACCACCTGGTTCATCTTCTCACACAACCCATTGGTTTGGGGGTGATACGGCGTTGTCCTCATTTTCTTGCAGCTGTACAGGTTGCAAAATTCTTGGAACACCTTCGCTTCGAAAGCTGGACCTTGGTCAGTAAGCACACGGTCAGGGTAACCGTGTGGGCGACAGAAGTGCTGTTGGAAAGTTTTGGCTGCTGTCTGAGCCGTCTGGTCTTTCACTGGCACTACTACCAGGAACCGGGAGTAGTGGTCTACGATGGCGAGGGCGTAGACATAGCCTGACCTGCTTGGGGCTAGCTTCACATGGTCCAAGGCTACCAGTTCGAGTGGCTGTTTGGTGATGATGGGCTGCAGGGGAGCCCTCTGGCTTTCACGGTCTTTTCACCTCAGGTTGCATGGTCCACATTCTCGACACCATCTCTCGATTGCTTTCCTCATGCCAGCCCAGTAGAACTGCTCACGTAGCAGGACTTTCAACTTCTTCCATCCGAAGTGTCCTGCTCCATCGTGGTACGCTTCTAAGACCATTGACGCATCTCGCCTCGGGACTACCACCTGCCAGACCAGTTCATGTGTCCGGGAGTTGATACTTCTTCGACACAGCTTCCCTTCATAGATGAACAGCTTGCCCTTTTCCTTCCACAGCTGTTTGGTCTCCTCTGGAGCATCTGGATCAGGGTGCGAGTCAGCTCGTGTCAGCAACTCCTTGACTAGGCGGACAGCCGGGTCACTATCTTGTGTCTCTGCCCATCAATGGTGGAGCAATGGATTGAACGTGGCCTCTCTGTTGGCGGAGCACCTGTTCTTTACACAATGAGAGCACTGGGTTACCTCATGACGATGGAAAGCGGGGATCTCTATCTCCTCCAGCTCTTCCGGGTCTTCTCCCCCATCTAGCAAGTTGGGCATCCTGGACAGCGCTTCAGCGTTTGCATTCTTGTGCCCTGCCCGATACTTGATGGTGAACTCGTAATTAGACAGTCGGGCCATCCATCGTTGTTCCAGGGCACCAAGCTTCGCAGTTTCCAGGTGCGTCAGCGAGTTATTATCCGTGAAGACCGTAAATTTGGAGGAGGCGAGATAGTGCTTGAAGCGCTCTGTCACAGCCCAGACTACGTCGAGGAACTCCAACTTGAAGGAGCTGTAGTTATCAGGGTTCCTTTCTGTGGGCCGGACCTTCCTGCTGGCATAGGCAATCACTCTTTCTCTGCCCTGCTGTATCTGGGACAGCACCGCTCCCAATCCCACGTTGCTCGCGTCTGTATGGAGTATGAAGGGTTGGCCATAGTCAGGGTAGGCCAGGATCTCGTGTCCTGTGAGAGCCATCTTCAGCCTGCTGAAGGATTCGTCTTCCGGCTTATCCTATTTAAATGGAGACTTCGGGTTTTTGGCCTTCCTGGACTGGCCTACTAGGAGGTCCTGCATGGGTGCCGCTATCTTGGTGAAGCCTTTGATAAACCTTCGGTAGTAACCTACCAACCCGAGGAACTGCCGCACTTCCTTGATAGTGGAGGGTCTTGGCCAGTCCTTGATTACTGTGACCGTGTCAGGGTCTGGTGCTACACCTTCGGCGCTTACCACATGACCTAGGTACTGTACCTTGGGCTTCAGTAGGTGGCATTTGAACGGCTTCACCTTCAGGCCAAACCCAGCTAGGGCTTCAAACACCTCTGCCAGGTGCTTCAGGTGGTCTTCATAGGACTTGGAGTAGACTATGACGTCATCCAGGTACAGCAGGACTGTCTCGAAGTTCTTGTGTCCTAGACAGCACTCCATTAACCACTGGAAGGTTCCTGGGGCATTGCAGAGCCCGAATGGCATGCAGTTAAACTCACTGAGGCCCATCGGTGTTGTAAATGCGGTCTTCTCTTTATCCGCCTCTGCTGCAGGAACTTGCCAATACCCACTAGTGAGATCCAAAGTAGAGAAATAATTAGCGGATCTTAATGCAGCTAATGACTCCTCAATCCTGGGTAACGGGTAGGCATCTTTATGTGTAATGCGGTTAATTTGCCTGTAGTCAACACACATTCTCATTGTACCATCCTTTTTCCTTACGAGAACTAATGGAGCTGCCCAGGGGCTACAACTATCTCTTATCACCCAAGCCTCCTTCATCTCCCGCAACATCCCTTTGGCATTTTGGTAGTGTGCAGGGGGTACAGGCCGGTACCTTTCTTTAATGGGTGGATGGTCTCCCGTGGGGATATGGTGTTGTACCCCTTTTACCTGCCCGAAGTCTAGTGGGTGTTTGCTGAAGACCCGCTCATACTCCTAGACCACCCGGTATACTCCATGTTTTTGGTGTTGAGGGGTGGAGTCAGTGCCCACATGTAGCTTCTGACACTAGTCCTCCATCTGTCCCTTGGAGCCATTATCCTCCGCCGGTTTGGATGGAGGCAAGGGTTCCACTGTCTTTATGGAATTGTTACTGACGGTGAATAATTTGGCAAGGGTAGCATACCGGAGTAAATGGACCTCTTTCTCCCCACAATTCAGGATGTGGACTGGCACTCTCCCATGGCAGACATCAACTACCCCCCTGGCTGTCAAGATGGTGGGCCTACTGTCAGAGTATACGGGCTCTACCAGGGCCTGGTAATCTCTACCCCTGAGACCGATTGCTGCCTGACACCATATCAACATTTCACTTCTTGGGGGCATGGCAATGGGAAATGGATCACTCATCCTGACACTGCCAATTTCACCACCAGACAGTTCTACCTGTTGTCTTCTCATCAGGGCTCTGATTTCTCTCTGCAGAACCCGCTGCTGTCTGGAACTGGCGGTCTCCGCAACCTGCTGCAACAATACAATAATTTCTGAAAGACAATTTTCAATGACATTAGTGCCTAAGGTTATCATGGGATGACTTTCTCAGCGAGCAATGTCAACAATTATCATTCCTTGTGATGGCAACTCTACTTTGACAACCTTTATGGTCACTTCTTTAAACCCCACTTGAGGTACGGGCTGACCATTGCTGGCATAGATGCTTAAATGTTCATCTGGACGGCGGGTAATGTCCGAATCAGTCCAGTATCGCTTATAAAGAATGTATGGCATAGTGGTCACCTGGGATCCAGTGTACAACAACGTGCTCATTGGGATGCCATCAAGCACGACAGGTAGGACCGGCCGTCCTCCCACGTACTTATCTTGCCAACTTTGTGGGCCTGGTGGTCTTACTCCTGGGGATTGGCCCTCTGCCTCAGGTTTTGCTCGTTTAAATTACAGTACCTTGCATAGTGTCCTGCCTTGTGACAGCGGCGGCAGATGTGTTGTCCGTCCTGGTCGTAGCGGTCGCTGTTCCTCCCTCTGGTTGGCGGAATCCTTCTCTGTCGTCGCCACGGGACATCCTCTGGACTGGAAGCCAGCTGGATCTTTTCCTTGGGGGACACTTGCATGGACTGCACAGTTTTGGCCAGTGCAGCTACACTTTTAGTCAGCTCCTGGACCTGAAGGTGCAGGTCTGTAGACGGGGCATTGTCTAGAGTCTGTGCATCAGCCCCTACAGGTTCTGGGGAAAAGGATGCCACCTCCTGGTGGTATGTGATAGCTGGGCGCCGGTGGGATGTAGCGCCACCTGGTGTTGGTTCCCGCAGCACCCGGATGGCTCTGTCTTTAAATTGTGCAAAGTCCAGATCAGGGTTTTGCAGAGCCATAATGCGCAGCTGTGTCCTGTGAGCGCTGGACAGGAGCCCCTCAATAAACTGCTCAGTTAGCAATTTGTTCTCATCTTGCACACTGTCGGGGTCTACCTGTTTGATGGCCCGCAGCACCTCCTGCAGACTTAAAGCATAGTCCCGTACACTGTCCTGCACCCTTTGTTTGCACCCGTAAAGCTTCATTTTTATTTCAGCTGCAGTGCGGGTGTCAAAGGTGTCCTTTAGTCGGGCCAGTATCTCTTTTACAGTACCTTTGTCTCTGTCTGACCAGGATTTCACTTCTCTCTGGGCTGCACCGATTAACTGACCTATGAGGATGCTTACTTTCTGCTCCTCAGAAAGGGGGTACACTTTAAACAAGCTGCGCAGTCTTTCTTCAAAGTCACTCAGGGTGTGCGACTCCCCTGAGTACTGGGGCAGCCACGCCGCTCCCGGTATGTATGGCATTGATAACGGTATTACGGTGGCAGCGGTCGCGCCTGCGGCTGAACTTTTCTCCATGTTGGGCATCTTCCTCCCCCCTAGTGAACTGTGGCCTACCTCCTTTTACCTTGCTCCTGGTAGGCCGCAGTTCCGCCGGTGACGGTCTCCTTCAGGACCTGGCATCGCACACGTCTGACATAAGCGCTCACTGGGGCTCCTTCCAGGACCTGGCGCTGCGTCAGTGCGTGAGGCGGGGCTTGGGCTTCGCGCGCTTCCAGCGGTTGCGCCCCTCTTCTTCCCGCGCGGCGACCCGGAAATGGCAGACAATGGCGGGAAACAGCGGCAATTGGCGCGAAACTTCACCACGGCATGCGACACAGTTCTTTAAGGCGCACAGTACCCGGTGACAACGGGCACGAAATCCTGCCGACTATGCCAAAGTTGACACGCCCCCTGGGCCGTGGGGTACCCGGTGTCGGTGCGGTAGATGCTGGGGGTTGTAGTCACAGTGGGGGTGACCCGGTCCGTGACCCAGGGCGGTCAATCCAAGGGTAATTTGTATATATGGGTTTTATAATGTCCAAATACGCCACCTGTGGAGTGCGTCTAATGAGGCCGCCGCTGCGGAACAGTCCTCTGAAGCTGATGGTTTGGCAGCAAGGGTGGTATAACTCCCCACAGGAAGAGTGTAGCTTCAGGGCAGTGCTTGTGGATGATGGTGGTTATTGTGCAGGAAGTCAATAATAAACACGGAGTCAGTATGATGCAGTCCCAGGGTCTTTACTGATGACACTTTAGACAGGCCTGGACTGGAGTACTGGCTAGTGATAAGAGTCCGGTCAGCCTGGAAGCAAACATAGAGTCCTCCTTGCCAGGTGGAGTTGTAGGCCTGCCGTTCTTACTATACTCTTTGGCTTCCCTGCTTGTAGCTGCGTTGCAGCCCATGTCCCTGAGTGTAACGTGCGGTGCTCACCCGTATGGCTGGTAGTGCGGGCCTTGTGGATGCTTCGCTCCTCTGTGGTGGTACTGGTCCCTCTGTGCTGCTGAGCCTCCGGGCGTCTGATGGGGGCCAGGAGACCTGCAATCTCCTGCCCTGCGGTATCTGCTGCTGGGCCTGAAGGGTCCCACAGCCTCGGACTCCGGTGTCCAGTTCTTTGTGTAGTCCAGCTAGGACGAGCTATCTCCAGCTCCAGTCCCTAGCTCCTCTCTCCTCGATGTCCTAAACTCAACTCCCTGCACTAAGCTAAACTAGCCCCACCTCCAGATCCAGTTGCGAAGGGGAGGGTCCTCCCCTTGCTGGTCTAGAGCCAGGAAGTGTTGCATGTATTGTGTACCTGGCTAAAAGAACTCCTGCTTGCTTCCAGGTATGGCATTACCTCTTTTGAGGGAAGCAATGCCACTGTGGCAACCAGACCCCTTGGGTGCCACAAATGTGCAAGGGCAGCCATCATGGGGAACAGGCAGCGTGGAAGGCAAATACGTTTGTTTACCTGCCATACCCCTGACACTGACTGTACAGCGCCCGCTTTGACCCATGCATTCTGCTCGTGGTGGGGAGCCGGGGTCTGGAAGACCTGCAGTAGTTCGAGGTCCACGGCCATTGGGACCAGTGCAGGGGATGTCTCCTTATTTGAAAGGGGGCCTCCTGCACTCCCTGACTGAGTCTCCTGGGGTTCCCACACTTGCAATAGCCAGTATCTCTGTCAGAGGTAGTCGTGCTCCTTCCTTAGCCGCCTGGTCGACCAAAGCATTCCCTACTGCAAGGGGAGTTTGTTCCCGAGTGTGTGCTGACACTTTGACTATGGCTGCCCTTCGGGTAATGGTGGGTGCTGTGAGTAGCTGCTCTACCGCTTGTGCATTCCTTATAAGTTTGCCAGCAGAGGTCAAGAAATTACGGCTTCGCCAAATGGCGCCAAAGTCATGTGAAACACCATAAGCATATTGCGAGTGAGAAAATCCATAAATTTCTTTACCTTTTCCCAGATTACACGCTGCAGTGAGTGCTTTAAGCTCTGCCTCTTGTGCAGAGCAGCTGGAGGGGAGTGGTTCTTGTATCACTGCCTTACCATTGTGGACTACTGCATACCCGGTGATGAATCGTCCTTGTTCACTGTCCCAAGCTCTGGAGCCATCTACAAAATACTCAGCAGAGGGGTTAGTGAGTGGTACATCAGTAATATTTGCCAAGCCCTTTATTTCAGCTTCCATCAATGCCTGACAATCATGTTCATGTGCCATATCAAACTGAGTTTCCTCATCTGCTAATTTGAAAAACAGGGGCAAATCTTGGCTCATAGTCTCTCCCTCTTCCCCATCCTGATACTTTCCTCCCTTTTCTAAATCCACTGGAAGTAGTGTAGCTGGATTTAGAACATTACAGCGTTTGATAGTTATATGGGGGGGTGTAAGGAGTGAGACTTCATATTTTGTCAACCGTGATGCTGGGAGGTGACGGGTCTGAGCCTGTTGAAGTATTTCAGATACAGCATGAGGAACTTGAAACGTGAGGGGGCTTCCTAACACTATGTCCTCTGTCTTTTTAACAAGTTCTGAAGCAGCTGCGACAGCTCTAACACAACTAAGAGACCCCATAATGACTGGATCTAGGGTTACAGAGTAATATCCTAGAGGGCGCTGCCTACCACCATGTTCTTGGGTAAGGACACCAGACGCATGTCCAGCCTGTTCGTGGCAGTACAAAGTAAAAAACTTGTCATAATTCTGTATACCTAGAGCTGGTGAGGCTGAAAGAGTGAGCTTGAGGGTGTGAAATGCATCAATAGCCTCAGAATTAATGGTGAAAGGCTCAGTTTTGAGGCATTGGAACAATGGGGCCATAATACTAGAGGCATTTTGTATCCAGAGACGGCAGTACTGGACTAGGCCCAATGACCAAAGGGACTTGGTAGATCTTGGAAGTGGTATTTTTAGTATAGCCTCAATCCTCCCTGGGCTGAGATGCTTAATGCCTGGAGACAGGCAATGCCCAAGGAAAGTGACTATGGACTTGCACAATTGGAGTTTATCTTTTGAAGCTTTGCACCCATTTTCTGCTAATAATATCAGCAGAGATTGAGATTCATTGTGGCATATCTGGTCAGTGGTGCAGCAAAGGAGGTCATCCACATATTGTAAGAGTATGGTGGATGAATCAAAGGGGCACCAGTTATCGAGTACAGTCTTTAGGGATGTGGAAAATAAGGAAGAGGAGTTAGCACCTCCCTGAGGAAGGACTGCCCATGCATACTGAGCACCTCTGTGGGTGAAGGCAAATTAAGAAGTGCACTCCGTGGACAAGGAGACAGAGAAAAAAGCATTGGCCAGGTCAATCACTGTGAAACAGGTGGCTGTGGAGGGGACCTGATTCAGGAGAGTTTGGGGGTTGGGTACAAGTGGAGTATCCACTATAGTTACTGCATTAACTGCCCTAAGATCATGTACCATACGATAGGCTACTGGTTGTCCAGGTGGGGTTTTCTTTTTGACTGGGTACAGGGGAGTGTTAAATGGGGAGGTTATAGGAATAGATCTCTTAACAAGAGCTCCTGGACATTCTCATGTATTGCCGCATCCTGAGCAGCACTTAAAGGATACTGCTTTATACAGGGGGGTTGGGCACCTGGTTTAAGTTTTACATTCATCGGAGGGATGGGTAGTTTTCCCACATCAAGTTTGCTACATGCCCACAATTGACTGGGTATATCCTCTAGCCAAGCAGGATGGGAATGAGGTTTAGAGTCTGTATTGTCTAGAACTGTGGGAATTGTTAGGGATAGAAGACTACACAAGGTGTCATCATCCAGGGGGGTGGTCATCTTGGGGCCATTTGGAGTGAATTCTATACAGGCCCCAATTTTCTGCAACACATCTGTTCCCAACAAATTAAAAGGTACATCAGGGGAAACTAAAACCTGGGTTACAATTGAAATTGAGTCATGCAAATTTAACCGGAGAGGATGAGTCATTTGTAATTTAGTAAGTCGTCCCTCTACCCCTTCACAAGTCACATAGTCGGGGGACAAAATGTCCTCTGGAACATGTTCTTGCATTAATACTGTACGGGCTGCTCGAGTGTCTACCATGAATGAAATAGTTTGTCTCTCCCCCAGGGATACGAGGACAGTGAGTGTGGGTCCCTGGGTGGTGACAACGGGGCAGAGGGAGACATCTGGATTGCTAGTTTCCTATGGAGGGGGCTGGGCAGTGGCTGTTGATTTTGCGGGACAATTGATGGATAGATGTCCTTTTTGCTGGCACGACCAACATTCTACATTGCTGTAATCTCTATTTCCTCCTTGGTGGTTACTCGTCCCCCCCCATCTTCCCTTCCTGGGCTGCACAGGAGCCAAGTTAACCATTTTCTTTGACATGCTTTTTAGTTCAGCACCTCGGGCTATTTCCTTTAAATCAACCCATTGCATATTGTGCCACTCCGGGCGACTAGTTTGTGCTACAGTCTGAACTGTATGTCTAAGACCATTCATAAAACACTGCAACAATAATCTGCGATCATTATCATCATTATGCTCATATCCAAAATCCAACCATGTTTGTTCTAATACAGAGGCATATTCTGACACTGACTGAGCCTTATCCTGTACTACAGTTTGCAACAGGTCTTGTTTTTTATCCTGCTCTGCTCGTGCCCAGTTTTGCATCCTTTGTATAAACACCCGACCCGACTCTGATGTATTTTTAATGGCCGGTTCCTGGCCTGGCAGCATCTGAGTAATTTCCATAAGTAAGGGTTCACTGCCTTTCTGCAGAATGACAGAAACTAGATCATCCCATGTGGCCCGGAATGCCTCCTGAACACCATGGAGGCGCATTCTAAATGTTAAGGGTTTTTTTCGGGGATCTGGGAGCTGTGTAGTGAGGGCAATAAGTTCACTGGGGGACCAAGGCCGATATGTTTCTATTGGCCATACTTGGTGGGGATCGTGTACCTGAACATTATCAACCATCCTAGGAGGTTGAATCTGTACTTGACTAGTGGTCCTCATAGGGAACAGAGGCACCCTGGGTGTTGTCCCTGGGTGTGAAGACCCACAGGACCTGCAACAATTAACCTCAGGGGGATTGTGATGACCACAATGTCTGCAAGTCCATGCCATTGACCCAGCATAAGGCGGGGGTGTTGAAGGGGGTGCAGAATTTACATTAGGTACAGAGACTACAGGAGTCTGAGAATTTTTCAAACTATCATAGATTACATAGACAGTTCCATGCCTGGTTTCCTCTGATTTATGTTCACTCATTGAGAGACGTTTTGCTACTTCTAACCACATCCTAGCCTGCTCTAGTTTGTTCTTATCTTTCAACCATCCTTCCCAATTGCAGATATATGTCTCCCATTCCTTCTCTTCCAGATTTCCCCACTTTCCCATACCAAATTTCCTCAATATTATTTCACATTCTTCTACTGCTTCTTTCCCTTTCAGTCTCTCCACTATCTCACATGCTGGATCTGGGGCCATGCCCTTTAGGTTAGTCAATTCCTTACTGTTGCCAGTCCCCATAACTGCAACCACTGTGCCAGAGTTACCACGGAACTCTCTTCAGCACACCTAGAGCCTCTCAGACTCTAAATGTGATCCCGTCCCAGTCTTCTCTGATCCTCGAAAGACGGATCTGATCCTGTCCCAGTCTCCTCTGAGCCTCGGAAGAAACATCTTTAATGAAGTACTAACACCGATTTTCCAGCCCTGTGAACTAGGGAGATTCTTACACACAACCAAACAAATAACAATACCAAGCCTACTGCTCCACATACTATTGCAATTATTTCTGCATGATCATATAACATTTCCTAGTTCAAAGGTTTTCCTTCTACACCTTGTAAAGGCACTGCGTGACAGTTATATCTGCAATAAGTGTTACTTTTTATACTATATGTTTCCCCGTCTGGGTATACAGGCTGAGCAAGAACTTCAGCTACTATGATTTTCCCTCTCTTGAGCTTACACAAAACAGAACATAGACACTGAGGACAACGATTCTGATTCATCAAAAACGACTTAACAATACGTCAATCATTCAATGCACACTGCACAATCGCTGACATTAATCCCCCTGCTGTATTCGGGCTAAAAACTGCATTCAGCTACCCCTTTCTTGAGGGTGCCCTTATCAATTTACAGGGGAATTCAATACCCTCAGAGTACTACTGTGAAGGATTCCTCTGTTATAGGCAATCACACCCTGATCCTCTTATGAACCGATTTTCCTCTCCACCACATGTGAAGGAACACACCTGTAACATCCCTGGCGGCGTACTTGCATAGTGCACCACCTCCCACTATGCAAGACCGCAATCTTACCTGTCTGTCCAGTCTGCTATTCCTGCTCCAGTGCATGCTGTGTGCATGTCCCTTGACTGACTGCTTAGGGCGGCAGCCCGGTTACTTCCTGATTGACCATGTTCGTCAGGCGAAGCAGAGGTCGGAACTCAGTCACAAAATCGGATTGCGGTCCCGCTGCGGTTGTTTGGGACCCCCTGATGGTCTTTGTCCAGAGAGGGTTGGAGAATGCCAATGTTAGAACTCTCCTGTTAGTTTTTTTTTAGTTTGCTGGTCACATGACCATTTTTGCCTATTTAATCCGGCTCCGCCCTCCTGGCCTTGCTGAACTTCATTGTATTTACTACTCTTGAGCTAGCTTGGTGCTCTGTTGCCGTTCTCTGTTAGTTTTGCTAGGTCTTCTGACCTCTATGCTTTTTGTTGTGTGTTTGTCTTTGACTGCTACTATTTCTGCTAGGAGGTGTCCAACTTATCCCAGTCCCTAGTTCTTGTAGGGATCCCTCCCTCACATCTATAGGTCTTCGTACAGACTAGCCGAGGACTTTAGCGGGTCTGATCGCAGGATCAGGTTCCCCGTTACATCGTAGGGATCTAGTTTAGTTCTATTGTAGGGACAGATCTCCTGTCTTTCCTTAGTCCCTGTAGCAGATCATAACAGTAAGTCCAGCCCTAAAAGAAAAAAAAAAAAAAAAAAAAAATTTCTCTAAGGAAAGACCTCCAGTTTTCCATCATGGTCTCGGCTCAAGATTTGGCTCAACGCCTGCAGGGACTCTCTCTGGAGGTGGCCAAGCTCCAACAACACGTGAGTAGCTGTTCTGGAGCACATTTTGTGGAACCTAAGGTACGTCGGCCTGATTTATTTTTTGGCGAACAACAAGATTTTTTTTCTTTTAAAAATGCTTGTTTATTGTATTTTCGTTTGAGACCCGGATCCTCTGGTGATGAATCACAGCGCATAGGGTTCATAATGTCACTTTTGCGCAAAGATCCTCAGGGATGGGCCTTCTCTCTCCAACCTAGTGATCCGTGCTTTAGATCAGTGGATAGTTTTTTTTCTGCTTTGGGTTTGTTGTACGATGATCCTGATCATGTCTCATCTGCTGAGTCTGAATTGAGACGTTTGAGGCAGGGATCAGGTAATGTGGAAAAATATTGTTCTCACTTCTGTCGGTGGTCTGCCCAGGTGGGGTGGAACGATTCAGCTTTGAAAAGCTTGTTTCTTGCAGGGCTAGGTGAAAGGGTTAAGGATTTACTGATTGCTTATCCCACACCTGGAAACTTGCAGGAGGCAATGCAATTAGCTATACGGGTGGACAGGAGACTGCGTGCAAGGGTTAATGAGAGCAAATCCTCTGCTATGTCAGCTCCGAGTCCTGAGAGGGTCTGTGCTGACAATGGAGAGCCAATGGAGATTGGGGCGATGGCACCCCGCTCTCAGGAAAAAGACCGCAGGCTTTCTGAAGGCTTGTGCTTCTATTGCGGAAATTCTGGTCATTTTATTAAGAACTGTGTGCTTCGTATGAAGAAAGAAAAAAAAAATGGTCAGTCATGCACGTATTGCCTGTTTAAATTCTAAGGGAGTATTCCTATCTGCTACTACCGCTGCTCAGGATGAATTAATTGAATTTCGGGTATTTGTGGATTGTAGTTCTACTCTGAATGTGATTGATGGGGGATTCTTGGAAAAACTTAGATTAGAACCTAAAACTTTGTCATCCCCTATTGCTGTGGTTTCTGTTGATGGCTCTCCCTTGAAGAGTGCTACTCATAAGGTCTGTGAATTTCCCCTCACTATTAATGGTATTCATCAAGAGAATTTGGATTTGGTGGTATTGGATAATTTGTCTTCTCCAGTAATATTGGGGTTACCCTGGTTAAAATTGTACAATCCTGTACTGGATTGGTCTACCAATGAAATTAAGTCCTGGAGCCCTAAGTGTTATGACAAGTGTTGTAACGGACGTATTGCTGCGGTGGAAAAAGGGGAATTACCTGTACCTATTCAGGATTTTTGGAGAGTTTTTTCTGAGGAGGAGTCACAAATTTTGCCTCCCCATAGAGACTATGATTGTACCCTTGAATTTGTCCCTGGAGCGACTCTTCCTAAAAGTCGTTTATTTAATCTTACTATTCCTGAGAGAAAGGCTTTGGAGGAATACATACAGACAAGCTTGGCCGCCGGTCACATTAGGCCTTCCAAGTCTCCTGTGGCTGTTGGATTTTTTTTTGTAAAAAAAAAAGATGGCGGTTTACGTCCTTGTCTGGACTTTCGTGAGATTAATAAAATTACTGTACGCAATCCTTACCCACTGCCATTGATTCCTGATTTATTTAACCAGTTAGTGGGGGCCAAGTGGTTCTCTAAAATTGATCTCCGGGAGGCATACAATTTGTTGCGCATGAAGGAGGGTGATGAATGGAAGACTGCTTTTAACACTCCTGTGGGTCATTTTGAGAATCTGGTTATGCCTTTTGGTCTTACCAATGCTCCAGCATTTTTTCAGAATCTTATTAATGACATCCTTAGACCTTTAATCGGCAAAAATGTGGTTGTGTATTTGGATGACATTCTGATTTATTCGCCTGATCTGGAGTCTCATTGGCGGAGCATACGTGAGGTATTACAGTTATTAATGGACAATTCGCTTTTTGCTAAGCTGGAGAAATGTGAGTTCGCTGTACAGAGAATTCGTTTTTTGGGCTACATTATCTCCAGTGAAGGTTTTGAGATGGACCCGGTTAAAGTTCAAGCTGTGCAGGAATGGCCTAGGCCTATTGGTTTGAAATCGATACAGAGGTTTTTGGGTTTCGCCAATTATTACAGAAAATTCATAAAAAAAATTTCTATTATTGTCAAACCGCTGACCGATCTCACCAGGAAAGGTGCTAATGCGGTTCAGTGGACTTCTGAGGCCATTGAAGCTTTTGTGTTTCTAAAGGAGAGGTTCACCTCTGCTCCCATCCTTATGCAGCCTGATGTGACTAAGCCGTTTTTGGTTGAGGTTGATGCTTCTTCGGTGGGGGTCGGTGCGGTGTTGTCTCAGGAAAACAAGGATGGAGTACATCCCTGTGCCTTTTTTTCAAAAAATTTTTCTGAGACTGAACTTAATTACGATATTGGTAATCGGGAATTGCTGGCGATTAAACTCGCATTTGAACACTGGCGTCACCTCTTGGAAGGTGCTGAATTTCCCATTCAGGTTTTCACTGATCATAAAAATCTGATCTATCTTGATGCTGCCAAGCGCTTGAATGCCCGTCAGGCTAGGTGGGCACTTTTTTTCTCGCGGTTTAATTTTTCCGTTACATACATCCCGGGTACCAAGAATGTTAAAGCGGATGCTTTGTCTCGCAGCTTTTCTCCCATGGTCAGTGTTGAGGAGGAAGAGGAGAGCATTTTACAAGAAGGTGTTGTGATTGTGTGGCACCCCAGGGGTCTGGTTTCCACAGTAACGGCAATGTTATGTCTGAGAGCAGGTGGGAGGTCTCTTGGTCAGGAATCCTATGCATGCCACACCTCCTGCCCAGTCCTGGGAGGGGAAGAACTTCCCCTATATAAACCTGGGGCTGAGGCAGGGTTAGAGAGTTCAAAGGGAGAGTTCAGCCAGGAGGGCTGACAGGGAGCTGTGGCTCCGGCTGGGCCCAGCTCCTGAGCCATGCCAGAAGTAGAGACAGAGAAGAGAAGCAGCTATGGGAAAAGAACAACAGGAGCTCTGTGGGAGCAGTGTTACAAGGAGTCAGGGGCTGGCAGCTGCAGAGCTCGCCCTGACTGAGAAGATTTCTTACCGGACCCGGAGTCCGAGGCTGTGGGGACTAACTCCTACCCAGCAGCAGAATCCGTCAGGCAGGGGATTTCAGGTCCTCTGGCCAAGAAACCCGAAGGCACGGTCACACGCATGGGACCAGCACCGCCGTCGTGGAGCGGAAGCTACTAGAAGGCCCCGAGTCACCGGCCATACAGGTGAGCACCACACGGTACACTCAGGGACGTGGGCTACTTATATCCGCCTCTAGCAAGGTAGCCAGAAGAGTATCGTTAGTTTGGGAGGCCTACAACTCCGCCTGGCCAGGGGAGATCCCATCTGCTCAAGGACTGACCAGGCCCCAACCGCTAGCCAGTACTCCGGGAGGGTCTATCTTTGTCACCAGTAAAGACCCTGAACTACACCGCATCGTCTCTGAGTGGTTCCTGCTACCCCCATCATCCACGTCGGCTGCCCTGAGGCCATACCCCTCCCGTTGGGGGTTATACCATCCACGCTGCACCATCCTTCCACCGGCCTCAGCGGTCTGCCCTGCAGCGGCAGCTCCATAGCTGCATTCAACGGGTGGAGTAGTCGTCCATCATCTACCGCTGATACAGCGCCACTTAGTCTGACTCCCTGGGCACGGACCGGATCACCGCCACGAGACTACAACCCTCAACAGATCCGGCTCCGGGTAAGCTCCCGCGTGCGCAACGCTGCGCGACACAGGCCCAGGGGCGCGTCAACTTTTGGCGTAGTCGGCAGGACACCGTGCCCGCAACCACCGGGTACTGCGTGCCTGAAAAAGACTGTTCAAACTTACCTGTGGTGAAGATTCCCGCCATCCGGCGCCATCTTCCGCTTCCTTCCCGCCATCGGTGGAGTTTTCCCGCCATCCGGCGCCATCTTCAGCCTTCTTCCCGCCACACGTGGAGTTTTCCCGCCATTGGACGCCATCTTGAGGACGCCGCGCGGGAAGAAGAGGGGCGTGGACTCCGAAAGCGCGCGACAACTGAAGCCCCGCCTCACGTCCGGACGTTGCGTAAGGTCCTGGAAGGAGCCCAGCAGACGCCGACGTCACAGGAGCGCGACGGAAGGTCCTCAACCCTGACGATCCACTGCGGAGCCGCGGCCTACGGAAGAGGATCATCGCAAGGTAGGCCACGGTCCACTAGGGGGGAGAAGGATGTCGGATACGGAGGAGAGCTTCACCGCTTCAACCCCCGCCAGCGCCACCGCTGTTGCGGTCATGCCTTTCACCATGCCCTATATCCCGGGGGCAGCCTGGCTACCCCAGTACTCAGGGGAGTCACATACCCTGCATGACTTTAGAGAAAAGCTGGATAGCCTCTTCCAGGTGTACCCCCTCACAGAGGAGCAAAAAGTGAGCATCCTGGTGGCCCAATTAACCGGGGCAGCCCGAAGGGAGGTAAAGTCCTGACCACCTGGGAGGAGGACTGTCGCAGAGATACTAACCCGGCTGAGGGACACCTTTGATACCCGCACCTCAGCCGAGATCAAGCTTAGATTCTACGGGTGCAAACAGCGGGCACATGAGAGTATAAGGGACTATGCCCTGAACCTACAAGAGGCCCTGAGAGCCATTAAGCAGACCGACCCTGACGGCGTGGGAGACGAGGACAGGCTGTTGACTGAACAATTTATAGAGGGTTTATATTGCAATGCCCACCGAACCCAGTTGCGGGCAATGGCCTTACAGGACCCTCATCTGGGATTTGCACAGTTCAAGGACAGAGCCATCCGGGTGCTCCGAGAACCGGCACCAGGTGGCGTTGTGACCCACAGACGCCCCACTACCATTTACCACCAGGAGGCGGCACCCTTGTCGGCAGGGCCTGTGGGAGCTGATGCGCAGGCTTTGAACAATGACCCGGCTCCAGACCTGCACCATCAGGTCCAAGAGCTAGCTAAAAGCGTTGCCGCGCTAACCCGAACTGTGCAGTCTTTACAGGTTTCCACTCCAGGGAAGATCCAGCTGGCATCCGGACCGGAGGACATCCCGTGGCGTCGACCAAGGAGGACCCCACCGGCCAGAGGAAGACCCAGCGACCGATACAACGAGGACGGACAACCCATCTGCCGCCGCTGCAATCAACCCGGACATATGGCAAGGTACTGTCCTTTAAACTGGCACAACCTGGGGTAGAGGGCCAAACCCCAGGAAAAAGATCATCAGGCCCATCGAACTGGCGCGACAGATATGTGGGAGGACGTCCAGTCTTGCCTGTGGTACTGGATGGCATCCCTATGAGTGCCCTATTAGACACCGGGTCACAGGTCACCACTATCCCGTACGTGCTCTTCAAGCAGTACTGGAATGACTCGGATATCACCCGCTACCCTGACGACGACTTGAGTATCATCGCCAGCAATGGTCAGCCCGTGCCACAGATTGGATTTAAAGAGGTGACCATTAAAATCGGTAGAGTCGAACTGGCAGCACAGGGACTGATCATTGTAGACATTGACAAACACGAGAGTCACCCAAAGATAACTCTAGGAACTAATGTAATTGAAAATTGTCTTGCAGAGGTGATTTTCCTTTTACAACAGGTTGCCAAGAACGCCAGCTCCGGCCAGCAGCGAGTGCTCCAGAAAGAGATCCGGGCACTGATGCGACGGCAACAGATAGAACTCTCCGGTGGTGAGATTGGTAGCGTGCGAATGTGTGACCCTTTCCCTATTGCCATGCCCCCGAAAAGTGAAATGATGATTTGGTGCCGGGCAGCTATTGGTCTGAGAGGTAGAGATTACCAGGCAATGGTAGAACCAGTTTACTCAGACAGTAGGCCCACCATTTTGACAGCACGGGGGGGTGGTCAATGTACGCCATGGGAGGGTGCCCGTTCGCATAATAAATATCGGGAAGAGGGAAGTGTACCTGCCCCGGTATGCCACGCTAGCCAAATTGTATACCATCAATCAAGATTCCATACAGTCCGTAGAACCCTTGCCTCCATCTTCCCCGGAGGAAGGTAACGGCTCTAAGAAAACAATGGAGGACTGGTGTCAGCAACTACATTTGGGTACTGACTCCACTCCCTCACACCAGAAACAGGGAGTCTATCGGGTGGTTCAAGAGTACGAGAGAGTGTTTAGTAAACACCCGTTAGACTTCGGGCGAGTCAAGGGGGTAGAACACCACATCCCCACGGGAGACCATCCTCCCATAAAAGAGAGGTATCGACCTGTACCCCCTGCACACTACCAACACGCCAAGGGGATGCTTAGAGACATGAAGGAGGCTGGGGTGATCAGGGATAGCTGTAGCCCCTGGGCAGCTCCACTAGTCTTAGTCAAAAAGAAAGACAACACCACGAGGATGTGTGTAGATTACCGGAAAATCAACCGTATCACACACAAGGATGCGTACCCCTTACCAAGGATAGAGGAGTCTTTGGCTGCTTTAAGATCTGCTAACTTCTTCTCTACCTTGGATCTCACTAGTGGGTACTGGCAGGTTCCTGTAGCAGAGGCGGACCGGGAGAAGACCGCATTCACCACCCCGATGGGACTTAGCGAGTTTACCTGCATGCCGTTCGGACTCTGCAACGCACCAGGAACCTTCCAACGATTAATGGAGTGCTGTCTGGGCCACAGAAACTTCGAGACAGTCTTGTTGTACCTGGACGATGTCATCGTATATTCCAAGACGTATGAGGACCACCTGAAACACCTGGCGGAAGTGTTCGAAGCTCTGGCAAGCTACGGCCTAAAGGTGAAACCCTCCAAGTGTCACCTCCTGAAACCAAAGGTGCAGTACCTGGGACACGTAGTGAGCGCTGATGGAGTGGCTCCCGACCCTGATAAGATCACCGCAATTAAGGAATGGCCAAGTCCCTCCAGTGTAAAGGAAGTGCAGCAGTTCCTCGGGTTGGTAGGCTATTACCGCAGATTTATCCCCGGTTTCACCAAAAAGGCAGCTCCTATGCAGGACCTCCTGATAGGCCAGTCCCGGAAGGCCAAGAACCAGAAGCCACCCTTCAGATGGGAGAAGTTAGAAGAAGAGTCCTTCCGCCAGCTGAAGATGGCCCTCACGGGGGATGAAATCCTGGCGTACCCTGATTACAGCCAGCCCTTTATCCTCTACACCGACACAAGTAACATCGGGCTAGGAGCCGTGCTGTCCCAGATCCAGCAGGGGAAAGAACGAGTAATCGCTTACGCCAGCCGAAAACTGCGACCCACCGAGAGAAACCCTGAGAATTACAGCTCATTTAAGCTAGAGTTCCTGGCAGTGGTGTGGGCAGTCACCGAACGCTTTAAGCACTACCTCGCTTCTTCCCGGTTCACCGTGTACACGGATAACAACCCGTTGACACACCTGGACACGGCAAGACTCGGTGCCCTAGAGCAGAGATGGATGGCCCGTCTGTCCAACTACGAATTCACAATCAAATACCGGGCAGGACGCTCCAATACCAACGCGGACGCCCTGTCCAGGATGCCAAACCTACCGGACGTAGGAGAAGATCCAGAGGGACTGGAAGAAGTTGAACTCCCCGCGTTCCACCGTCATGGGACTATCCAGTATTCCCATCGGGTAAGGAGTAAGCAAGCCGCTACGTTTAACCCCTTGCCTCACTACAACTGGGAGGAAACGCAAGACAGTGACCCTGCCGTCCGACTGGTGAAGGAGATGCTGACTCGGCCAGAGGCTCGCCTTGACCCAGACGCTCCGGAGGAAGCCAAGCAACTGTGGGCTGAGAAGAGTCGACTGTTCCTTTACAAGGGGAAGTTGTGCCGCAGAATGGTTAACTCCCGGACGCATGAACTAATCTGGCAAGTAGTGGTGCCACGGAGAGACGCAGCCATGGTGATGGAGGCATACCACGACGGGGCTGGACACTTCGGATGGAAGAAGCTGGAGTTCCTGCTGCGCGGGCGGTTCCACTGGGTAGGCATGAGGGGAACCATCGAGAGGTGGTGCAGAGACTGTGGCCCGTGCAACCTAAGAAGGAAGGACCGTGCCAGCCAGAAGACTCCCCTGCAGTCCATCGTCACCCGGCAGCCGTTGGAACTGGTAGCCTTGGATCATGTAAAACTGACCCCAAGCAGAAGTGGCTACGTTTACGCACTAACCATCGTGGATCACTGCTCCCGGTTCTTGGTTGTCGTCCCCGTCAAGGACTTAACAGCTCGAACAGCAGCTAGAGCCTTCCAGCAGCACTTATGCCGTCCACACGGGTACCCGGACCAAGTGCTGACGGACCAGGGACCTGCCTTTGAAGCGGAGGTCTTCCAGGAATTCTGCAATCTGTATGGCTGCCGGAAGATAAGGACGACACCCTATCATCCGCAAACTAATGGACTTTGTGAGAAAATGAACCAGGTGGTAATGGATCTTCTGAAAACGTTGCCCCTGGAAGAACGCAGTCTGTGGCCTGAGAAGCTGCCCGATCTGGTGGACCTATACAACCACATCCCGGTAGGTTCCACCAACTGTACCCCGGCTTACCTAATGAGGGCAAGGCCTGGTAAGCTACCTGTTGACCTGGAGATGGGAGTCCTGACACCCGAGGACGCTTCACCAGAAGCAGACTGCGACACAGAGAGGCAGCAGCAGTACCGGAAAGTACAGGAGAGCGTGGAGCGAAGTCTCTGTCAAGCTAGGGAAAGACAAGAGAAAACTTACAACCAGTATGCTCCCGCTGTTCCCCTGGTACCCGGAGAGCAGGTCTTGAAGAGGAAAAGGCGGCTCCACAAGTTGGACGACCAGTGGGAGAAGGACCCGTACATCGTACTGCCCTCAAGCCACGACAACCCAAAGGTCTGTACCATCAGTAAAGACGGAGGGGAAACCACAACCATTGTATCCCACCTGAAGAAGTGTCCCGAACAGCTACGGAACCCTGGAGAGGAACAAGAAGACCCTCGACCCGTAGAGGAAAGGGAAGACATGGTTAGTACTGTGCTCGGAGACTTCCCTCGGTCTTGGACTCAAGTCAATGGCGCAGTTGTGGTACCCGTACTCACCTTCCTCCAACCAGCATCCCAAGCACCTACGGAGCAACAGGTAGAGCTGGAAGAACAGCCGGTCCAGGAGGCAGAAGACTCCACACAAGCAGAACAGGAGGATCAACCCTCTGCTTATAGTGAGCCTGCCGTACCCCTAGTGAGCCAAAGAGCCGGTAGACAGCTGCCCAGTTTACCCTTGACAGCTCCTACACCCTGTAGTTCAGGGCTAGACAGTCAGCTCCGTAGGTCCACTAGGGCCACTAGAGGCCAGTTACCCGCACGTTGGAGGATTTGAAATGTATAAATTGTTTTATTTGTGGTTACCTGTTTTTCTTGTTGCTTGTAAATAATTATGTGTTTCTAGTTATTTTTAGGAGTCCTTGGTGGATTTACCGGGAATCCTTGTACAATTAGTGGAGCGTAACCCAGGATGGACTAAAAGACTGTTAAGGACTCGGGGCAGGACAGACCCCTACCTGGTTACGTCTCCCTGTTTTGGTGAAATGGACACCTTTGTTTTCTTCAAAGACTGCACCCGGTTGCGGACACGCCGTAACCATCTTTATGTGTTTTTCTTATTGTATTATTATTGTTTATACCTTGTTATGTTTTTCTAAAAATATGTTTAGTCCCGGAGTACTAAATTTCACTAGGGGGGAATGTGGCACCCCAGGGGTCTGGTTTCCACAGTAACGGCAATGTTATGTCTGAGAGCAGGTGGGAGGTCTCTTGGTCAGGAATCCTATGCATGCCACACCTCCTGCCCAGTCCTGGGAGGGGAAGAACTTCCCCTATATAAACCTGGGGCTGAGGCAGGGTTAGAGAGTTCAAAGGGAGAGTTCAGCCAGGAGGGCTGACAGGGAGCTGTGGCTCCGGCTGGGCCCAGCTCCTGGGCCATGCCAGAAGTAGAGACAGAGAAGAGAAGCAGCTATGGGAAAAGAACAACAGGAGCTCTGTGGGAGCAGTGTTACAAGGAGTCAGGGGCTGGCAGCTGCAGAGCTCGCCCTGACTGAGAAGATTTCTTACCGGACCCGGAGTCCGAGGCTGTGGGGACTAACTCCTACCCAGCAGCAGAATCCGTCAGGCAGGGGATTTCAGGTCCTCTGGCCAAGAAACCCGAAGGCACGGTCACACGCATGGGACCAGCACCGCCGTCGTGGAGCGGAAGCTACTAGAAGGCCCCGAGTCACCGGCCATACGGGTGAGCACCACACGGTACACTCAGGGACGTGGGCTACTTATATCCGCCTCTAGCAAGGTAGCCAGAAGAGTATCGTTAGTTTGGGAGGCCTACAACTCCGCCTGGCCAGGGGAGATCCCATCTGCTCAAGGACTGACCAGGCCCCAACCGCTAGCCAGTACTCCGGGAGGGTCTATCTTTGTCACCAGTAAAGACCCTGAACTACACCGCATCGTCTCTGAGTGGTTCCTGCTACCCCCATCATCCACGTCGGCTGCCCTGAGGCCATACCCCTCCCGTTGGGGGTTATACCATCCACGCTGCACCATCCTTCCACCGGCCTCAGCGGTCTGCCCTGCAGCGGCAGCTCCATAGCTGCATTCAACGGGTGGCGTAGTCGTCCATCATCTACCGCTGATACAGCGCCACTTAGTCTGACTCCCTGGGCACGGACCGGATCACCGCCACGAGACTACAACCCTCAAGAGATCCGGCTCCGGGTAAGCTCCCGCGTGCGCAACGCAGCGCGACACAGGCCCAGGGGCGCGTCAATTGCTGCTTTGGACTCCGTTTTGGAGGATGAGATTCTTAAAGCTCAGGAGAATGCCCCATCTAACACTCCCCATGGGAGGTTGTTTGTGCCTAGGACCTTTAGGAGAGATTTGTTTGTTGAGTGTCATGAGTCTCGGTTGGCAGGTCATCCAGGAATTTCTGAGACCAAGAGACTTGTGGGTCGCAGTTTTTGGTGGCCTGGATGGCAGAAGGAAGTCATTAAGTGGGTGCGCCAATGTACTGTGTGTGCTAGATCCAAGTCTTCGCATGCTCCTGCTGCGGGGTTGCTTTGCCCTCTGGAGGTTCCTAGTGCACCTTGGACACATCTGGCTATGGACTTTATTACTGACCTTCCCCCCTCTGAAGGTTTCACGGTCATCTGGGTGGTCGTGGACCGTTTTAGCAAGATGTGTCACTTGGTTCCCTTCATCAAACTGCCTTGCGCTAAGACACTCGCTAAGGCCTTTGTCAAGGAAATTGTCAGACTACATGGTGTTCCTACTGACATTGTTTCTGATAGGGGACCTCAGTTCGTGGCTCGTTTTTGGCGTGCCTTTTGTTACAGGTTGGGAGTTCATTTGTCGTTTTCATCCGGATATCATCCTGAGTCTAATGGCCAGACAGAAAGGAAGAACCAGGATGTTGAACAGTTCTTGCGTTGTTTTGTGGCAGACAATCAAGAGGGGTGGTCTGAGTTTCTGCCACTTGCTGAATTTGCTCTTAACAACCATACATCCTCTTCTGCTGGGTGTTCGCCTTTTTTTTGTTGTTCTGGGAGACATCCGTCTTTTGGGTCATTCTCCAAATTGGTTTCGGCTGTGCCTGAGGAGGAGAGTTTTTCCGGTGATTTGGAGAGAGTTTGGACGGATGTGCGTGGTAATCTTCAGGAGGCTAACAAAAAATCTAAGAGGTACTTTGATAGGAAACGGCAAGAGGTTTTGTTTGCTGTTGGTGACATGGTTTGGTTGTCCTCTAAGAATCTGTGATTGAGGATTCCTTCTAAAAAATTGGGTCCCAAGTTCGTAGGGCCCTTTAAGGTGCTTCAGATAGTTAACCAATCTGCTGTTAGGTTGGAGGTTCCTACGTCCTGGAAGATTAACCCGGTGTTTCATGTTTCTCTGTTGAAAAAAGCTGATGTGTCGGATGGTGACGCCTCTGCCACTGTTCCTCCGGTGGTGGAGGACGGGGAATATGAAATTTCCCGCATCCTAAATTCTAGACGGTATAGAGGGAGTTTGCAGTATCTCGTCGCTTGGAAGGGTTTCGGACCTGAGGATAACTCATGGGTGAGGGCGGATGATGTTTCTGCTTCCAGACTTGTCAGAGCTTTTCACAGGAGGTTTCCTGGTAAGCCTGGGCCTAGGGGATCCGGAGGATCCTCTTAGAAGAGGGGGTACGGTTAGAACTCTCCTGTTAGTTTTTTTTTTAGTTTGCTGGTCACATGACCATTTTTGCCTATTTAATCCGGCTCCGCCCTCCTGGCCTTGCTGGACTTCATTGTATTTACTACTCTTGAGCTAGCTTGGTGCTCTGTTGCCGTTCTCTGTTAGTTTTGCTAGGTCTTCTGACCTCTATGCTTTTTGTTGTGTGTTTGTCTTTGACTGCTACTATTTCTGCTAGGAGGTGTCCAACTTATCCCAGTCCCTAGTTCTTGTAGGGATCCCTCCCTCACATCTATAGGTCTTCGTACAGATTAGCCGAGGACTTTAGCGGGTCTGATCGCAGGATCAGGTTCCCCGTTACATCGTAGGGATCTAGTTTAGTTCTATTGTAGGGACAGATCTCCTGTCTTTCCTTAGTCCCTGTAGCAGATCATAACACCCAAGACATTAGGCCTGTAGGAGAGGCTGCCCTTGGCCTTAGTGTTTCCTCTCCACAGATGACCATGACTGTCTCCGTGGCAAGTAAAAGCCTCGGATTAACCGTAAGTTTCGGGCTTAAAGCCTTGAAGAGTCAGTGTTTGATTCCCGTCCGAAAACTCCAGAAGCTGGTTTGGGCATTGTCAGCGGAAGGACGAGCCCTACTCAGAAACAGTCAAAATATGTCTGAACAAATTAAGCTCCAGATTGGAGCATTACACATGAAGAAGCTTACATTCCAGGTGCTGACTGGTTTACCCACAAGTCATCCAGAGCCGAGAGATCTAGTGCCCGCTCAGGTCTGGAGACCCGGTATGGTGTATCCTGGGGGACTGCTAAGGTACAAGAGGTGTCCAGTCCCCATATCTTCAGGACAGTCAGCAGTTTCTTCTTCTTCTTCACCAGATCTGCTAGTCGCTGACTCGCTGTGCGCTGAAGTCTCCGAAGGAAGAGAAGCGGAGGCAATGTCCCCACACAGTCTCGACGATTGTACCAATGATCTGGCTTCAGGTACCGTCCCGCCTCACAGACATGTCATCTCTGAAACCAGACTTAAGATGGTCCCAAAGCAAGGACCCTCCATCTCTAATAAATCTGGCCTTACGTCCATCAAGGCAGTGGATACCTCCAAGTCTCTGCACCCCTCCAAGCAGGCGGAGGACCTCCAGTTGCCTCCTGAATCCTCCGGGGTGCTACCTGATAACAAATGGAGAGAGACTTCCCTACACCCTGTACCTGATACCTCGCCCACTTCATCCAGTGAGCTTGACAAAGTGGACTCCGAAGCAGTGATTACCCCCCAAGTCTCTGCATTCCTCCAACCAGGCGGAGGACCTCCAGTTGTCTCCTGAATTTCCTGAGGTGCTACCTGATAAACGGGGAGAGACTTTCCTACACCCGGTACCTGGTACGCCGCCCACTGCATCCAGTAAGCTTGGCAAAGTGAACGTCAAGGCGGTGGTTACCGCTGAATCTCTGCACCCCTCCAACCAGGCGGAGGACCTCCAGTTGTCTCCTGAATCCACCAGGGTGCTACCTGTTAACAAATGAAGAGAGACTTTTCTGTGTGCTGTTCCCGGTACTTCACCCACTTCATCTGTTGCTGAGGATGGCTCGATGGGAGGAAGCATCCTAGTTACCAAGATGATGAGACCAGTTTCATTTCCTCTAATGGACAGAAGAGGTAATCCTCTTGAAGAGAAGGATTGACCTCCAAATTCTCTACAGATGACTCTTGCAGGCTTGAAGAAGAGGGGGCATAAGGGGGGAGGTTCTGTAACATCCCTGGCGGCGTACTTGCATAGTGCACCACCTCCCACTATGCAAGACCTCAATCTTACCTGTATGTCCAGTCTGCTATTCCTGCTCCAGTGCATGCTGTGTGCATGTCCCTTGACCGACTGCTTAGGGCGGCGGCCCGGTTACTTCCTGATTCTTATAGCTGCTGTGGGTGCACCCCTAATGCGTCTCCAGCCTATTGCTGTGAGTCACTGGATACTTAAACCCCCTCCACCCAGTAGGAGGGGCCTGAGCAACTCTTACCTTCCGAGGGCTCCTTGCCTCTGATGTGCCAGGTCCTGTCCTGTTCTGTTTCTTGCCTGTCCGCCAACCTGGGGGCTGTATTCCCAGGCCTGTCTGAACTATCTCCTAGCCTGTTTGTCCGCCTCTCTGGGGGCCGTATACCCAGACTCACTCCTGTATCTTGTTGCAGTGTCAGTTCCTCTCTGAACACTCTCCTAGCCTAATTGTCCGCCTCTCTGGGGGCCGTATACCCAGACTCGCTCCTGTATCTTGTTGCAGTGTCAGTTCCTGTCTGAACACTCTCCTAGCCAGTTTGTCTCTGTCTCCATACCTTCCCTTTTCCTGCAGTCTCTGAACCTGCACCTAACTCCTACTGGATGTCTCTGTACTTCTGTTGTGAGTTTAGAGTCCACTCGCTACTTCATTGCAAGTACCTTGTGTGTATCTGGTTCTGCTTTTCCCTTCCAGTCTGTTCAGTGTGAACAGAGCCCTGCCCGCTCTGCCTTGCTCACCGCTCCGGCGGTTCCTGCCCGCTCTGCCTTGCTCACCGCTCCGGCGGTTCCTGCCTGCTCTCCCTTGCTCACTGCTCCGGCGGTTCCTCTCTGCTCTGCCTTGCTCACCGCTCCGGTGATTCCTCTCTGCTCTGCCTTGCTCACCACTCCGGCGGTTCCTCTCTGCTCTGCCTTGCTCACTGCTCCGGCGGTTCCTGCCTGCTCTGCCTTGCTCACCGCTCCGGTGGTTCCTGCCCGCTCTGCCTTGCTCACTGCTCCGGCGGTTCCTACCTGCTCTGCCTTGCTCACCGCTCCGGTGGTTTCTCCCTGCTCTGCTTGCTCACCGCTCTGGCGGTACCTCTCTGCTCTGCCTTGCCCACCGCTCCAGCGGTTCCTCTCTGCTCTGCTTGTCTACCGCATCTGCGGTTCTGCTCCTGAATCCCAGTCTGTACTGGACCCTATCCAGCCTGTGCTCCAACCTGCTAGTACCTCCCCATCTGCATGCTAGCCGTACTTGTCAGTACCCTCCTGTCTGCATACCATCAGTGCCTGCCGGTATCCTCCTGTCTGCACTCCAGCCGTGCCTGCCAGTGCCCACCCGTCTGCATGCCAGCCGTGCCTGCCAATACCCACCTGTCTGTGTGCCAGCCTAGCCTGCCTGTTCCTGTATTCCCCGGTGTGGGTCAACAGCCGTGTTCGGGGTCTGGCCTGGAGTAGCACCTGGTCCCTCTGCTCGGTTCCTCCCTGGTGCACGGCATCGTTAGCCGTTGTGCGACCTTGGTCGGATTGGGTTGATACTTAGTTACGCCCCTCCAGGCACTCTCCGGTTCATGGCACAGTGGAATCACTAAATCATGCTCAGACATTTATGACATAGACAAAACAAACAACATAAAACAATCCTCCGACTCTTGAAATATACAGAAGAACTGCGGAGGTGCCTAATCCCGACACGCTGGGCAAAGTTGGTTACTCATCACTTCATTCAATTATCATTTAACCATCATTCAATCGTCAATTATACATCTAAAAACCACATTAAAATCATAGAAAATCATAGAAAATCATAGAATGGTTGAGTTGGAAGGGACCTCCTGGGTCATCTGGTCCAACCCCCTGCTCAAAGCAGGATTCACTAGATCATCTCAGACAGATGTCTGTCCAGCCTCTGTTTGAAGACGTCCATTGAAGGGGAACTCACCACCTCTCGTGGCAGCCTGTTCCACTCATTAATCACCCTAACTGTCAAAAAGTTTTTTCTAATATCTAATCTGTGTCTCCTCCCATTTAGTTTCATCCCATTGCTTCTAGTCTTTCCTTGTGCAAATGAGAATAAAGATGATCCTTCTACAATGTGACAGCCCTTGACATATTTGTAGACAGCTATTAAGTCTCCTCTCAGTCTTCTTTTTTGCAAGCTAAACATTCCCAAATCCTGCAACCGTTCCTCATAGGACATGGTTTGCAGACCAGTCACCATTCTCGTCGCTCTTCTCTGAACTTGCTCCAGTTTGTCTATGTCTTTTTTAAAATGTGGTGCCCAAAACTGTACACAGTATTCCAGATGAGGTCTGACCAAAGAGGAGTAAAGACCGATAATGACTTCACGTGATCTAGACTGTATGCTTCTGTTAATACATCCCAGAATTGTATTTGCCTTTTTTGCTGCTGCATCACACTGTTGACTCATGTTTAGTCTATGATCTATTAGTATACCTAAGTCTTTTTCACATGTACTGTTGCTTAGCTCTATTCCTCCCATTCTGTATATGCTTTTTTCATTTTTATTGCCCAGATGTAGTACTTTGCATTTTTCCCTGTTAAAACCATTCTGTTGGTTGCTGCCCACTGCTCCAGTTTATTTAGGTCTTTTTGAATCCTCTCTCTCTCTTCTCTAGTATTAGCTATCCCTCCTAGCTTTGTGTCATCAGCAAATTTAATCAGTTTACCCTCAATTCCTTCATCTAAATCATTGATAAAGATGTTGAACAATACAGGTCCCAGGACGGAGCCCTGTGGTACCCCACTTGAGACATTCATCCAGCTGGATGTGAAGCCATTTACAACCACCCTTTGAGTCCGATCACTAAGCCAGTTATGAATCCACCTAATAGTTGCCTGGTCCATTGCATACTTGGTCATTTTTTCAATAAGGATGGTGTGAGATACTTTGTCAAATGCTTTGCTGAAGTCAAGATATACTATATCTACAGCATTTCCCTGATCCACCCAGTCAGTGATTCTGTCATAGAAGGAAATTAAGTTAGTCTGACATGACTTGTTAGTTACAAACCCATGCTGACTCTGGTTAATCACTTCATTCTTATCCATGTACTTACATACATGTTGTTTAATAATTTGTTCAAAGATCTTTCCTGGTATAGAAGTCAGACTCACCGGCCTATAGTTCCCTGGATCCACCTTCTTCCCCTTTTTGAAGATAGGAACAACATTTGCTCTTCTCCAGTCTTCTGGGACTTCTCCTGTTCTCCAAGAATTTTCAAAGATTATGGAGAGTGGTTCTAAAATTTCTTCTACTATCTCCTTCAGTACTCTGGGGTGTAATTCATCTGGACCTGGAGACTTGAACTCATTTATGTTAGCTAAATATTCCCTCACAATCTTTCTGTTTACAGATAACTTTGATTCCTCTATTCCTTTAAAAGGACAGTGAAGATCAGTTGATGTTACATTTTCTTTCTGAGAGAAAACAGATGCAAAATAGGAATTAAAAAGTTCGGCCTTCTCAACATCCTCTCTTACCATTTCTCCATTTTCATCCTGTAAAAATCCTATAGCATCTTTGACTTTTCTTTTACTTTTGACATACCCCCAAAATCCTTTTTTATTGCTTTTGACATCTCTTGCAAGCCTTAATTCATTGTCAGCTTTAGCTAACCTGATACGTGCCCTGCAGGATCTGCAGACTGCATTATAATCTTCTTTAGATATGCCTCCCTCTTTCCATTTAATAAACATTTCTTTCTTTCTTTTTAGCATGTGTTTAAGTTCTGTGTTCATCCATCCTGGTTTCCTTAAATGCTTCCCATTCTTCCTACTTTTCGGGATTGTTAACGATTGTGCTTTGAGAATCTAATTTTTAAAAATTTCCCATCCTTCCTGGACATTTTTGTCCTTAAGGACATCCAGCCATTGGATCCCTCCTATTCTCTTTCTGAGTCTCTTAAAATCTGCCTTTCTAAAATCTAACCTTGAAGTTTGAGTCTTCACATGTCTTCCTCCTCTAGTTATCCAAAATTCTATAATAGCATGATCACTGCCTCCTAGGGTCCCAGCCACCTTTACCTCCTCAACCATTTCCTCCCTGTTTATAAGGATTAGATCCAAAGTAGCAGATCCCCTTGTTTTCTCCCCTACCTTTTGGAAGATAAAGTTGTCAGCAAGAGAGGATAAGAATTTGCTTGACCTGTTAGTTTTACTTGAGAGAGATTCCCAACAAATGTCTGGATAGTTGAAATCTCCCATGACCACTACGTCATATTTTTTGGAGAACTTGGTCATTTGATACATAAAGAGTTCATCCATATCTTCAGCTTGCCCAGGTGGCCTGTAGTAAATGCCTACAATGGTGTCCTTTCCGTTGTTCTCTCCTTGTATTCTTACCCAGTTTCCACAGAACTCCCAGTCTCTGAAGCTTCAATCTCTGTGCAGATATACGCTTTTCTAACATTCAATGCAACACCTCCTCCTCGTTTATCAAGTCTGTTTCTTGCAAATAAGTTGTATCCTCTTAGCCTTTTATTCCAATCATGTGTATCGTCCCACCAAGTTTCAGTGATTCCAATGACATCATATTCCTTTTCCTGCATTAGTAGTTCCAATTCTCCTTGTTTGTTGCCCATGCTTTGTGCATTTGTATAAAAACATTTTAGTTTGTGATTGGTTTCTCTTCCTCCCATATTTTTATTATTTAAATTGTTTTGTCTTTGTTCTTCTTTTCCACTTCCAGTAGCAGAGATCTCAATAGTATTTGTCAGCTGTATGGCTTTTTCTGGCCTTTTGCTTCCCTTCCCACATTGTTCTAGTTTAAAGCTCTTCTGATGAGTGTAGCAAGGCGACTTCCAAATACATGTTTTCCAGTCTTCGTAAGGTGCACCCCATCTCTAGCAAGTAGTCCATCGTATAGGTAATTCATTCCGTGATCCAGAAATCCAAATCCTTGTTGACGGCACCATCGACGTAGCCAGTTGTTCACCTGTAGAATCTTATTCCATTGAAACATATAAGACACAAATTCAATCACTGGCAAGGGTTGAAAAATGATTGTCTTGTTAGGACCACCAATTACTCATCCTGGAGCCCTCTAGATAGTACTGAATTATTAGTAATACAAGGGATTACATACTGCAGATGATATTCAGTAATTTCCGGAGAGATCCTTGTTGACGGGTCCCGAGGAGGTCCGGTTGTGACAATCCCAGGTTTCAGGCACCATGTACTGTTATGGAGATCCTTTTTGTTTTAAGGAGAACTTTGGAATAGACAGCAAAGGGTCTTCACATTGCCAGTGAGATTCAAATTAAGATACTTCATCAATGAAGGAAGAGAGACAGAATACATGCATTGTCAGCAGGTAGAGTCTTCTGGTGTGGCAACAAAGACTCACCATATTTATTAGCTAGACAAAAAGGAAATACGATTGTTACATGCAACTGAACAGGAAACCGAAATTAGACTATCAGTAGTATACACACTTCCCTTGGCCCAACGTAAAACCTTCTCAGGGACTTCACAGGAAACCAGTACCTTAATCAGACATTCCACAATCTAAGTCTTAAACACTCAAGCAGACTTCAGACATAGCAAAAATATAAATAGTTTTTTCTAAATTAATAATGAATCTAGATATTAAAAATTAACCATAACAGGTTGCTGTCAGTGTATACCTCAAATTCTTTGCTGTAGTAGAGATAATCTCTATATCATTCACAGATAGCCTATTTCAATGACAGAAACTCCAATTTTCCGGAATGTAGACGGTAATTCTTCTTGGCGTCTGTCAACGTTCTAGAACTATAACCGATGACTCTCAATTTTCCATCTTGATGCCGATACAGAGCAGCTCCCAGTCCAGCTTGAGAAGCGTCACAATGAAGAACAAATGGTAAATTGAAATCAGGATATCCCAAGATGGGTGGTTTTACCAGGTAGTCTACTAGTTCTTCCAATACCTCCTGGTGGTCTACTGTCCAGAGAATGGGCTGTTGGGATGAAACAACGTTGTTTCTTTTAAGCTTTGTCCTTCCCGCGTTCTTCTTTTTCTCAGTGGGTGTTGTTGTCTCTGTCGTCTCCCCCAAGAAGAGGTATAGTGGGGCGGCAATCCTGGAGAAGTTTCGAACGTAAGTATGATAGTAGGAGAGGAATCCTAATATTTGCCTCAACTCCCCGACAGTAGAGGGCCGCTTGTCTTTTAAGGCCAGTACCGGAGCGATTTCTGCTGGGTCCATGGTATATCCTTCTCCGGACACAATTTTCCCTAGAAATCGGACTTGTCTTTTAAACAGTTCACACTTCTTTTGGGGTCAACTAAACTCCGTGTTGTTGATACCGTTGTAATACGGTCCTCACGTGTTCAACATGCTCCCGGAAGGTTTTGCTGTGTACCACATTGTCATCCAATGGCAGATATTGTTCCTCAATCCTTCTAAACATGTCTCCATGCTCCTCTGAAATTCTGCTGGAGCTGAACTGAGCCCAAACGGTATGCGGATCCACTCATATAATCCCCACAGTGTGATGAATACTGTCAAAGGTCTACTGGACTCTTCAACAAACCCTTGATGGTATGCTTGACCCTGATTGAGGACAGAGAACCAGGTACTTCCTGATAGGCTATCCAGCATATCTTGGATCTTTGGTATCGGGTGCCGATCAGGTACTGACTTTCGGTTTAGTTCCCGGTAATCACAGCAGAGTCTCAACGTACCGTCCTTCTTCCTAACACAAACAATAGGAGAGGAATAAGGCGACTTCAACTTTTGGACCCAACCTTGATTAGGTCTTGTAAATACTCTTTTACTTCACGGTGTAATGGTTTTGGCACAGACATGTAACTTCTGGTTACTGGGGTCGTGTCTTTCAAATTGATTTTCAACTGTAACGATTGGATACAGCCTATATCAGAGTCATCTTTGGAGAATGCATGACACTCTTCTCTCAGCATCTGTTTTGCTACTGCTCGATCTTCAGCACACAAGTGTTCCAAGGGAACTGGGCGATCCCAGGACTCCGAGGTGGGTTGTGCAATTTCTTCCCCTGGGCAACTCCTGATCCCTGAGCGGGTCTCACACTGCCTGGATATACCATTTTAACGGTTTTGATGTGACCTAACACAGTCTTTGGATCCAGTCTAATTTTGTGTCTCGTAGTATTCATCACCGGTACTGTCACTCGAGCAAACCCACCAGTAGGAATCGTAAGCACAGTCTCACCTTGAACTAGGCCTTCCACAAGTTCTGAGGAGTCTTTTGGCACGAACAGTCTTTTCTGGACTTTTCTTCTCGGTTCTACCCGGACTCCACACCTCACCCCCACCATTTGGCTTGCAGGGATGATGGTTGGGCGCCAGCCTACCTTGACTTCTTTTAGTTCCATTATATTCTGTGCTTTCTTTACTCTATGAATCACATTTTCCGCCACGGCGTTGGGTATGGCGAGCGATGTGGAGATTGCATCCACCACTAGCGCCCCTGCCTTGTGTTTCGTGATGACCTCACTGATTACATTATAACTCAGGATAGGATCCTCTGACACGTTCTGATCACTGGTCACGAGAAAAGGTATCAAAAGCTCGATGGTGTTGCTGTTCTTCGTGGCCCTGAGTTGGAAAGTCACTTCCACCCAGCCTATGAAAGGGATTTCGGTCTGGTTGACTGATTTGCCGTGGAGATCCACTGGTCCCAAGAGTTCTTTTAGTGACCGAAGGCAAGTGTGTGGCAGGTAGCGCCTTTTCCATTCTTCATTTAAAAGGCTCACTTGGGCTCCTGTGTCCCACAGTGCTTTTACCAGGAGTCCATCTGCCTGGCACTGTATAAAGCACCTTTCACCAATTAGGCTGATGAAGCTATCTTTACTGACCAACAAATCCTCCTCCCAGGAGTACATCGTTTGACCTCCGCACTGGGCATTAAGTAACTGATCCCCCTGTCTCCCTTGAAGCTGTTGTAGGCGGGAACACAGTTGGGGATAGTACTGATGCAGCCATTTTACCTCATGTGCCGTTCTGGGGTTTGGTGAGATTTTTATTTGCTTCTGGGGCCTCCTCCGTGTCACCGTTACCAGACGCCCCACACTGGTAACCTCCTGTCTTTTAACCCAAACGACGGTGACCATTGGCATTTCTTGGCATAATGTTCTTCCTTACCACATCTTAGACAGTGGACACACACTGTACTCTGATTTGATGAACGGCATGCTTCACAAGCCGGGTATCTTCTGTTTTGGAACCCACTCCTGGGTCTGAGGGATACAGGTTCTGGCCTGGAACGAATCAACTTTTTCACCTCAATCAACTCGGCTCGCAGTTCTCCTATTACTTCTTCCCAGTCAGCGTTGGCGGTCCTCTCTTTTGTTGGTGATTTAAGGCTCCCTCTCGGTGGTGGCACTGGAGGGTCTCTATGGTGATCTTCAGACTGGTCAACTTCAGCTGACTCATTTTGGTGATTTTAGCAACAGATCCTTTCTTTAACTTCTGTTCGCCAGGGGTGGATTAAGAGTAGCAAGGGCCCCGGGCAGTTTAGAAGGCGCGGGCCCCCCCTCCACACCTGATTTATCGCATGACATGTCACATGATCCCCTGTGATAGATCATGTGATAGTTCACGGGAAATTAATTTGGCACAATATTAATTGTGCTGCCTCATCTGAGAGCAGCACAATATTGGGGCAGATACCCTGATTCCAGCGATGTGTCACTTTTTCAGCTGCTTGTTGTCATTTTGAGAAAATCACCATTTTATCTGCTGCAGATCTAGCAGCTCTCTGAATGCTGCGCTCTGTATAGCCCCACCCACACCACTGATTGGCAGCTTTCTGCCCATGCTCAGTGTACACAGAAATCTACTGATCAGTGATGGGGGTGGGGTCCTACAGAACTTACTAGTCATCTAGTGATAATTACCTTCTGACAAATCAATGATTTTATCAAAACAACACTAAGCAGCCCAGTAAGTGACACATTACTGGAATCAGTGCCTCTAACCCTACATTATGCTGCTCTCAGATTAGGTGGCAAAAACCTGATGACAGATTCCCTTTAAAGGAGCTGTAAAGACAAAAAAGTTTGTATTAAAAAAAATACAAGCCATTTGTGAAATTAACTTTTTTTCATTGTTAATTCACATTAGACTGTATCTTCAACACTTTTGTCACAGGTCTTATTACAGACTCTGAATAGGGCAGCTCTCTCCCTCTCCCTCAGCAGAAAGTCACAGCATGGTTAAAAAACGGGATCTTTTATGATTTTCTCATAATAAATAAAAAAGGACATGCAAGTCCTCCAAACTATTTTACGTTTCTCTATAGGGGAGGTCCTAAATCTTTCTTGTTCTTTAGTTGATCACATGTCAAAAAGGCAAAGCATTTACTATGAACTCGCCTAAAAAAATATACACTTGGAGAGTAATATCATCATCTGCATGTAAATATTCCTTGACTCTAAGGGCTCGCTCACACTGTCGTATAACACGGCCGAATGCTATGTGATGTTTTATCGGATAGGACTCGGCCCTATGTTATACTATGGGACAGTGCGATTATTGGCATGAGAAAATAATCTCATTCGATATTCGGACCATGTGCACCCATACAAGTCTATGGGTGCACGTAAAACATTGGACTGCACTCAGATGTCATCCAAGTGCAGTCCGATGAACACTCACAGAGATATGGAGAAGATGGAGAAATTAAGTTCTCCATCTTCTCCATATCTGTGCTGCGAGAGAATCGGATCACACTCAGTTGAAACTCTGACAGAGTTTGAGCCGAGTGTCATTAGCATAATTGGCCCTATTCTCTTGCATGAGAGAATATATGGCTTAGTGAGTGGACCCTAAAACTGAAAAGTAGTGACGGACAGGCACCTCACAAGCGGGATCCATGTAGCTCTCAGATGTCATGTAGGTAGGGCTTCATTCCATGGGGTAGGGCTTAATTTCAAGGTATATAAAAAAAATGGACTTCAAATAAAAATTAAATGAACACAAAAAGCACTAATTGAATTATTTTTTTAGTATTTATGTTTGCAGCCCCTTTAAAAACCCTTTGAGGACCAAGGCACATATATGTCCCATAGTTTTAAACTGGAAAAAAATTTGATTGAATAAAATTTAAGGTCCTCAAAGGTTTAAGTAGGTCATAAATTCATATGAATACTTGCTCATACAATTGCACATGCCAAAAGATGAAGAAGAACACAATCAAAAATATGACATTAAGTGGAGCACTTACAGGTATTCAAGGTGAAAGAGACCAGCAAAGGCATCGTCTCGAATGACAGTAAATGAGTTAGAATTCAGCAAGCTGAAAATGAAGACAGCAGGTTAGAAGCGAACCAGACTTTATGGTGCTCAGAATTAGTCAAGCAGAATTTATTGACTGCTCTTGCAAAGCACTGAGACTCCCGCTGTGTATAGATGGCGCCGTGCGGCCTCCCGCTGTGTACAGATGGCGCCGTGCGGCCTCCTGCTGTGTATAGATGGCGCCGTGCGGCCTCCCGCTGTGTATAGATGGCGCCGTATAGATGGCTACGTGCGGCCTCCTGCTGAGTATACGTGTATAGATGGCTACGTTTGGCCTCCTGCTGAGTATAGATGCCGCACGGCGCTCCCCCCAGAGACAGCAGGAGGCCACACAGCGCCATCTATACTCAGCGGGAGACCGCACGTAGCCATCTATACACAGCAGGAGGCCGCACGGCGACATCTATACTCAGCGGGGGGCCGCACGTAGCCATCTATCCACAGCGGCGGGTGCACGTAGCCATCTATACACAGCGGGGGGCCGCACGGCGCCATCTATACACAGCGGGGGGCCGCACGTAGCCATCTATACACAGCGGGGGGCCACACGTAGCCATCTATCCACAGCGGGGGGCGCACGTAGCCATCTATACACAGCGGGGGGCCGCACGGCGCCATCTATACACAGCGGGGGGCCGCACGTAGCCATCTATACACAGCGGGGGGGCGCACGTAGCCATCTATACACAGCGGGAGGCCGCACGGCGCCCCCCCCAGAGACATCAGGAGGCCGCACGGCGCCAACTATACTCAGCAGGAGGCCGCATGCAGTCATACACACACACACAAACATATACAGACACGCATAAACACATTTGAAACACAAAAATACATACAAACAGACAACACACAATGACATCTGCCTACACACACACACACAAACAGACAGACATCACACACACACACCTGCCCACACACACACACACCTGCCCACACACACACACCTGCCCACACACACATCTGTGTGTGTGTATGTATAGTGTGTGTGTGTATAATGTGTGTGTATGTATAGTGTGTGTGTATGTATAGTGTGTGTGTGTGTATAATTTGTGTGTGTGTATTTTTTTTTTAAGTTAAAAACAAGTAAAATGCATGTGGCATCAATATCAAGACTCCAGATATAAGGGCCTATTCACACTGAATTTTGCAATGCATTCATCTCCTCTTTCCAGGCTTCTATCTAAATCCCTGAAAAATGGCATTCAGATGGGCCTTGACATAGCCATTGATTTGAACAGAGGCAAACCGAGGCTAAAGTCTGAATCTTTAGGCTCCATTTGCTCTGCTTTCAAATGTCTCATTTCAGACAGCACAATCCTGAATTTCAGGGATTCAGTTGTAAGCCTTGTGTAAAGACCTGAATGCAGGGCTGAATGTAGTGTGAATAGGTCCTTACATCCTACACCACCTCAGGGGATTGTTGTTATGGAATATTGCCCCTGGGTGGCCACAGTTATGACCACCACCAGGGCTCGCGGTCACCCACCCTAGCTTTGGTATTCTGGGGAGCTGGTATAATGAATATCTGAGAAGAGCCCTAGAGAAGCAAGAACATTGGACAACCAAGAGGTGGTGGCCTCAAGTTAGGTGTAGTGTTCAGCAGGGCAAGACTTTCTAACCTGCCCACACACACACACACACACACACACACACCTGCCCACACTGACACACACACACCTGCCCACACACACACCTGCCCACACACACACGCCTGCCCCCCCCACACACACACACACCTGCCCACACAGACACCTGCCCACAAACACACACACACACACATATACACACACACCTGCCCACACACACACACACCTGCCCACACACAAACACCTGCCCACACACACACACACCTGCCCACACACACACACATACACACATATACACACACACACACACCTGCCCACACACACAAACACACCTGCCCACACACACACACATACACACATATACACACACACACACCTGCCCACACACACACACCTGCCCACACAGACACCTGCCCACAAACACACACACATACATATACACACACACACCGGCCCACACACACACCTGCCCACACACCTGCCCACACAGACACCTGCCCACAAACACACACCTGCCCACACACACCTGCCCCCACACACACACACACATACACACCTGCCCACAAACACACACACATCTGCCCACACACACACACACACATACATACATACACACACACACACTCACCATCCCCCGGCTCCATTCCTCCTGCCTGCTCTCTCTCTTTTCCGGTGCAGCACTGCAGGCCGGGGCGCACTGCGTGACGTCACAGCTAGGAGACACAGCCGCACACAGGGCCGTGTCTCCTAGCAGTGATGCGGCCGGGCCAGCACAGGGAAGTTAACTGCTGCAGTGCTGGCCCGACCGATGAAGAAGTAGCGGCGGCCGCTGCTGGGGGAGCGGTCCGGGCCCCCCCCCTCCCGCCACTGCTACCGCTATGTGCCGCGGTGGCCCGCACATATAATGAGGGCAATCCGGCATTAGACACCCCGCCTGGAGCCGCGGGCCCCCTGCAGGCTCGGGGCCCTGGGCGGTCGCCCGGATTGCCCTCATTATAATCCGCCTATGCTGTTCGCTCTCTGACTCCAAACTAGCTGCCTCATTTACTTTTTCAATTAGGACTTCGTCCAGAATGGCAGGATCTTCTAGATATTGTTTCAGCTGCAACTTGATGTCTTTGCTGATTAACCCGGTTCCCAATGATCTCAAGAACTTCTTCTGGACTAGTCCAGCATCAAACTTCTCCTCCGCTTCTACATCTCTGGATGAAAAGAACAGTCTATACTTCAGTTCAATTGCTCTGAACAAGAAACTTTGGGGTGATTCATTATTTTCCTGGGAGATGTTGATGAGTCGGTTAAACAATTCTGAAGTACTCTCTTCTTTATAGTGCCCTTTTAAAATCATCTTCACTGTGGGAAGGTCAATTGACTCTTCATTTCTAGCAAACTACAGAGGTTCAGTCCTGGGCTGATCACTTTCACCACTCCCTCAATGATCTCATCTGGTAGCCTTTCTGTAAGCCTGCATCGATCTGGTGCAACAAGCTCCTATAACAGTCTCTCTTTCTCTTCACACTCTCCAATCTATCCCAGGATCTTGAATTCTTTCCTTATGGGGATTTGTGGTGTTCGAGAGGACTGTCTCCCTGATTTATCTAACCCGAGCAGGTTAAAGGTTCTGTCTGAGTCTGTCACCCGTACAGAGGTTTTGGTCGATTCCTGCAGGGCTGTTGTTAGGGCTTTGAATTGTTCTTTTAATTCCTGTAGTTCAGTCTGTGGTCAGAGATTCCCGAATTTGGTAATTGGTGCCGGCCCTCCATCCTCCAACTTCATCCTGGTTAGAAACTGTGTTAGTTCCTGGAAGAACGTCCCCATGACGTCTTCAGCTTCTTTCTCCCCCAGCTCATCCATTTTTGCATTAATGGCAGCTAACCGTTACCTGCGGTTGTGTGCTTGTGTGCTTTAGAAATCTGTTCTTCTGATATCTCTATATGTTCTGCTACTGTTCTCAATTCTTCACAGGTTAACTGAAGAAGCAGCTCACTAATTCTGTCCATTTGTATTTCCACATCTATTGCTGCTAGTGAGTTTTCTTTAGGGATGGTCCCCTTTAACTGGTGTAGCAGAGTTGAGTTGAGGTGCTGTGCTACTGTGTTAGGTCACATTGAAACTGTTAAAAGGTATATCCAGCCAGTGTGAGACCAGCCCAGGGATCTACAGTGAATTCAGTCTCCCCACCAAGGAACAGGAGTTGCCCAGGGGAGGAAATTGCATGACCCACCTCAGGGTCCTGGGATCCCCCAGTATCCCTGGAACACCTGTGTGCTGATGATATAGCGGTAGCAAAACAGATGCTGAGAGAAGAGTGTCACGCATTTGCTAAAGATGACTCTGATATAGGCTGTATCCCGTTGTTGCAATTGAAAATCAATTTGAAAGACATGACCCCAGTAACCAGAAGTTACATGTCTATGCCGAAACCATTACACCGTGAAGTGAAAGAGTATTTACAAGATCTAATCAACAGAGGTTATGTCCAAAAGTCGAAGTCGTCTTATTCCTCTCCTATTGTTTGTGTTAGGAAGAAGGACGGATCTTTGAGACTGTGCTGTGATTACCGGGAACTAAACCGAAAGTCAGTACCTGACTTACCATCTACATTCCGGAAAATTGGAGTTCCTGGCATTGAAATGGGCTATCTGTGAACGATTTAGAGATTATCTCTACTACAGCAAAGATTTTGAGGTATACACTGACAACAACCCTTTGACCTACAGTGGGTACGGAAAGTATTCAGACCCCTTTAAATTTTTCACTTTTTGCTTCATTGCAGCCATTTGGTAAATTCAATTTTTTTTCACATTAAAGTACACTCTGCACCCCATCTTGACTGAAAACAGAAATGTAGAAATTTTTGCAAATTTATTAAAAAAGAAAAACTGAAATATCACATGGTCATAAGTATTCAGACCCTTTGCTCAGTATTGAGTAGAAGCACCCTTTTGAGCTAGTACAGGCATGAGTCTTCTTGGGAATGATGCAACAAGTTTTTCACACCTGGATTTGGGGATCCTCTGCCATTCTTCCTTGCAGATCCTCTCGACCTCCGTCAGGTTGGATGGTGAATGTTGGTGACAGCCATTTTCAGGTCTCTCCAGAGATGCTCAATTGAGTTTAGCTCAGGGCTCTGGCTGGGCCAGTCAAGAATGGTCACAGAGTTGTTCTGAAACCACTCCTTTGTTATTTTAGGTGTGCTTAGGGTCATTGTTTTGTTGGAAGGTGAACCTTCGGCCAAGTCTGAGGTCCAGAGCACTCTGGAAGAGGTTTTCATCCAGGATATCTTTGTACTTGGCTGCATTCATGTTTCCTTCAATTCCTTCAATTGCAACTAGTCGTCCTGTCCCTGCAGCTGAAAAACACCCCCATAGCATGGTGCTGCCACCACCATGTTTCACTGTTGGGATTGTATTGGACAGGTGATGAGCAGTGCCTGGTTTTCTCCACACATACCACTTTGAATTATCACCAAAAAGTTCTATCTTCGCCTCATCAGACCAGAGAATCTTATTTCTTATAGTCTGTGAGTCCTTCATGTGGGATGATTTAGTGAATCCTGCTTTAAGCAGGGGGTTGGACCAGATGACCCAGGAGGTCCCTTCCAACTCTACCATTCTATGATTCCATGATTCTATGTGTTTTTAAGCAAACTATATGCGGGCTTTCATATGTCTTGCACTGAGGAGAGGCTTCCATCGGGCCACTCTGCCATAAAGGCCCGACTGGTGGAGGGCTGCAGAGATAGTTGACTTTGTGGAACTTTCTCCCATCTCCCTACTGCATCTCTGGAGCTGAGCCACAGTCATTTTGGGGTTCTTCTTTACCTGTCTCACCAAGACTCTTCTCCCACGATTGCTCAGTTTGGCTGGACAGCCAGGTCTAGGAAGACTTCTAGTGGTCCCAAACTTCTTCCATTTAAAGATTATGGAGGCCACTGTGCTCTTAGGAACCTTGAGTAATGCAGAAATTCTTTTGTAACCTTGGCCAGATCTGTGCCTTGCTACAATTCTGTCTCTGAGCTCCTTGGGCAGTTCCTTTGAGCTCATGATTCTCATTTGGTCTGACATGCACTGTGAGCTGTGAAGTCTTATATAGACAGGTGTGTGCCTTTCCAAATCAAGTCCTATCAGTTTAATTAAACTCAGTTGGGCTCCAATGAAGGAGTAGAACCATCTCAAGGAGGTTCACAAGGAAATGGACAGCATGAGACTTAAATATGAGTGTCTGAGCAAAGGGTCTGAATACTTATGACCATGTGATATTTCAGTTTTTCTTTTTTAATAAATTTGCAAAAAAGTCTACATTTTTTTTTCAGTCAAGATGGGGTGCAGAGTGTACTTTAATGAGAAAAGAATTAAATTTTTAGAATTTACCAAATGGCTGCAATGAAACTAAGAGTGAAAAATTTAAAGGGGTCTGAATACTTTCAGTACCCACTGTATGTCCTCACTACAGCCAAACTGAATGCAACAGGTCAGAAGTGGGTCGCTGAACTAGCGGACTTCAATTTTAGCATCAAGTACAGGCCAGGAAAATTCAATGCGGTTGCTGATGGATTGTCGAAAATGCCACTAGAGCCTGATGAGTTCATACAAGAATGCTCGGAGGAAATCAGTCTGGAAGCAATTGAGAGCACTACCCAAGCAGTGCAATCTTATCAAGACACACCATTGTGGTGTCTGTTGATGTTGGAAGCCACCATAAAAGCGAGAGAACAAGATCACCCCCTGTCCATTCAACATCTACCAAAAGGAAAAATCCATAGAGCACAACGGGAAGATCAGATAATTGGTAGAATACTACTTTATGTGGACCAAAATCGGTTTCCAAGTAAACGGGAGAGAGATAATGAGTCACCAGCAGTATCTGTTTTAGTTAAAGAATGGACAAAGCTCTACCTCAATGAAGACGGTATTCTATATCGTAAAGGAGGACAAAACCGGCAGTTGGTACTACCCAGAGTATTCCGTAGGTTGGTCTTCAAATAACTCCATGAAAACATCCGACACCTGGGAGTGGAAAGGACAACCAACTTGATCTGTGAACGTTTCTTCTGGCCGTACATGCAGAGAGATATTGAGAGGTACATATTGGTGGTGATGGACCATTTTACTCGATTTGTCCAAGCATATGCCACCACCAATAAAGCTGGTAGAACAGTGGCAGAGAAAATCTTCAATGATTTTGCTTTGAGGTTTGGGTTCCCTACGAGGTTACACCACGACCAAGGAAGAGAATTTGAGAACCAGCTCTTGGCCAAGCTAGGAAAGTACTGTAGAATTCAGAGATCCCACAAAACACCCTATCACCCAGAGGGTAATGGACAAGTGGAACGTTTTAACCAGACATTATTGTCGATGTTGTGCACTTTAACAGCTGACGAGAATAAAGACTGGAAGAGTTCTCTCTCAAAAGTGGTACATGCCTATAACTGTACAAACAGTGATGCAACGTGTTACTCACCCTTTTTCCTATTGTATGGACGATCGCCAAGACTGCCTATCAACATTATGTTCGATACTCTGGTGTCAGAGACCTACAGAATGTATCCGGAGTACGTTCGGAAATGGAAGGAACAGATGGCAGAGGCATACAACATAGCGTCTAAAGTGGTTACGCAAGGACAGAGCAAGAGTAAGGAGTACTTTGATCGAAAATGTTATGGAGCAGAATTGGCACCGGGAAGCCGGGTGCTAGCCAAGAACGGTGGTCCAGGAAAACTTTGTTCGTACTGGGAAGACAAGGTGTATGTGGTCGTAAAGAGGAAAGCCAATGACAGTCCAGTGTATGAAATCCGATTGGAAAGAGGGGATTAGAAAACCAGAATAGTCCATCGGAATTTATTGCTACCCTGTGATTATCTCCCACCACAACAAGACTTCCCAGAAGCAGACCGACATCGACCGAGATCAACTAAGAGACCACCACAGATTGAAGCTCTGGTGGTGGATAGTGACCTTGAAAGGTCCAATGAAGAAGAGCACACCGTTGTATTTCTTGGACCGGCAAGGAGAGGGATGTACCATTCTCAGGAGAGTGAACTAAGTCCCGAGGCTCCAGAGTTTGCACCCAGGAGTACAGATGAAGTCCAATTCAGATCTGATGATCGAACACCGGTCACTGGAGAGACCTATCGACACTCAGGAAAAGCAGAATTACCAGACCGTGTAGAACCAGGCAATTCCGGAGAAGTACAGGAACTTACAGAGGCAGTTCCAGGAGCATCTGAGGAAGCAAGGGAAATGAGTGCTATGGACGAAACTCCTGTGACCGAAGAACCGTGGTATCTGAGGAACAACCCACAAGGAGGATGTCACTCGAGAAGTGAGGAGGCCCGTGATGCTAACGTATCAGACATTTGGTGAAACAAGTCAAGTGCCAAGGACTGTTGACTGTAAACGGGTATCTGGCCTACGGACCAGTTAAGCCCACTGGAGTGGTATTCACCACCGAGAGGCAGTATGGAAGATGTTGCCTGGTGGAAAGACTTGTTTTCATGCTTTTATTTTCTTTAAAACACTTTGTAGAAACAAAGACCTGTTAAGGCCTAGTGATAGAGAGAGCTGGTTGAAGACGTACGAAAAGCTCAAGCTGAAGAGACGTTGATTATGTTAATTTTCTTAATTGTTTATTTCTTTCAGGAGTACTACAAGAAAAAGGTCATAGAAGATATTGTGATCAATGTTTAGAAATGTTATGCAATTTGTATATAAAGTTACTCAACTTTCACCGCTGTCTCAGAATTGGTCAGATTGACCAATTGAGACGAATGTTGAGGACGACATTCAAAAAGAAGGGAAGAGTATGACATGCAGAAGTAGTACTGTTGCTTCAAAAGCATCCAGGAACTTTTACAAATAACACAAGCACAGGAGACAAGAAGTGTTGTGCTTCAGAAGCAGCAACTAGAGGGGTTAACACAGTCACAGGAGACAGGGAGTGTTTTAGCAGAGCCGCAGGGGGATTGTGGGGAACTTATTATTGTAGTCTGGCTATGTGGCGCTGAGTCACTTTTCATGGCCAGGCCATGAGACAGGATAGTCAAAGAGTCCGAAGTCAAAGCCAGGAGGGTACGTCATAAACAGAGGGAAGAGGCAAAGGCATAGTCAGGTAATGTTCTGTAGATCAGAATACCAGGAGGAAAGCAGATCAGATCAGAAGGGGTTAAACAGACGGATGGTCAGAACAAGGTCCAAGGTCAGGCAACAGAAGATCAATAAACAGAACTCAAGGCACAGGGAACAAACCACAGACTAGCTGAACGTACGTCTGGCAGAGATCTGGGGGAAACAGCTCAGTTAAGTAGCCAGGGGTTCAACTGGAATAATGAACACCTGAAGATAGCCAGTGCCTTCCAGTCTCAGGTTGGACAGCCGAGTTGCCAATCACACTGACAGCTATTGCACACCCCTGTACCAGATTGGATGGTCGAGCTGTCAATCACAATACTGACAGCTCCAGCACGCCCATGTACAAGATTGGATGGCCGAGCTGTCAGTAACTGCATCCCAGACACAGTGAGGGTTGAACTGTTACAGTACCCCCTCTTCTAAGGGGGCCACCGGACCCCCAGGCTTCCCAGGAAACTTTAGATGGAAGGCCCTAACTGACTGATAGGCCTTCACATCTCAAGCAGGGACCCATGATCTCTCCTCTGGCCGTATCCCCTCCAGTGGATGAGGTATTGGAGGGAATTACAGACCCTATGAGAATTCACCACTCTCTGAACCTCATACTCCAAGCCACCGTCGACTGAAACTGGAGGAGACGGGGATAAGGGAGACAATACCGAGGGGACAAACTCCTTTAATAAGGATTTATGGATGAAGTTAGGCATGCAAAGGAATGGAGGAAGCTTTAATCTGAATGCCACTGGATTGACCAACTCAAGGATCTCATAAGAACCAATAATCTTTGGACTCAACTTTTCCGACAGCACTTTAAGTTTAATGTTTCTGTTGAGAGTCCAAATCTGGCGAGAAAATTAGAATATCATCCAGATAAATTACAACATATCTTCCAATGCAATCAGAGAAAATATCATTCATAAAATTTTGAAACACAGCAGGTGCATTGGATAACCCAAAAGGCATGACAAAGTTTTCAAACATACCCTCAGACATTAAAAACGCAGTCTTCCACTCATCACCCTCCCGGATGCATATCAAATTGTAAGCCCCCCTAAGATCAAGTTTAGAGAATACCCTGTCCCCCAGAAGCTGTTTATATAGGTTGAGGATGAGTGGAAGTGGGTGTGTAATTTTAAGCGTGATTTTATTTAATTCCTGGTAATCGATGCAAAGACGGAGACCCCCATTTTTCTTTTTTAAAAAAAGGAAAAAACGTCAGCTACCGGAGAGGTTAACATATCCTTTCATGGCGGCCCGTTTAGGCCCAGACAAATTGTAAAGGCGAGCTTTAGGCAGTTTGGCACAAGGAATAAACTCAATAGCACAATCATAAGGATGATGGGGAGGTAGTATCTCTGCCTCTTTTTCCGAGAACACATCTCCGAAGTCCTTCAGGTACGCCGGCAGACCCTCCAGACTAGCAGAGCATATTTGTACAGCTTTTAGACATTACAACAATTAGGGCCCCATTTAACAATCTCCCCCTGACACCAATCAATGAGAGGATTGTGCATCTGCAACCATGGAAGCCCCAGTACCAACCCAGCAGGTAAATTATCCAACACAAAACATGAGAAGGATTCAGAGTGGAGAGCTCCTACTTGAAATCCACTGTAACCTTCTTGACCAAATTCCTGGATAATGGTGTTTTGTCACAGGTGAAGACTTGCAAGGGTCTTTCTAAACCAACTGTCCCTAACCCTAACTTCAGAACCAGTCCTGAATCAATAAATTTAGCAGCAGACCCACAGTCGATGAATGCCAATGTTGATAACACCTGGTTCTCGAAGGATAACACAGTATTTATCAGTACCCTGGAGGAGGAAGTAAAAGGTACCTGGGAGTCTGGGTGACCTCCTCGGCAGTCACCCAGACTCAGACGTTCTCCTGATGGTTTGGTAGCCTGAGGACAAGTAGGGCAATCCTTGAGAAAATGTCCAGAGAGACCACAGTACAGACAGAGTCCGAGATCTTGTCGGTGTCTTCTCTTCACAACAACAAGACTGGCAACTCTGATCTTCAATGGTTCCACCTCCGGTAAATGGCCTTTCTCCAGGGAAATGTAACGAGCAGCCTGCCGTTCATCATGTCTCTTACGGATTCTACGGTCCATTCGTATGGCCTGGGTCATGGCCTCCGCCAGAGAACAAGGAACGTCATGGAGGAACAGGGCGTCCTCAAGGGTTTCAGAAAGACCTTTGCGATACAGGCACCTGAGAGCTGCATTGTTCCACAGAACTGCAGTGGACCACTGCCAGAACTCAGTATAGTAGTCCTCTTCTGTGCCCCAATGTGCCAGGTTTGTGATCTTAGCCTCAGCGACCTGGATCATGTTGGGTTAGTCCTATATCAGTCCTAAACTGTCAAAGAAGGCGTCCACAAAAACCGTTCTGTGGCCTGTGGGGAAAAAGAAAATGCCCAGGTCTGAGGGTCCTCTCACAGTAGGGACATGATTATTCCCACCCACTGGAACTCCTCCCCTGACGATTGGGGGCGCAGGGTAAAGAATAACCTTCAGCTCTCCCTGAAGACCCTAAACTGGTCTTTCTCTCCAGAAAATTTATCAGGGAGGTCTATTACAGGTTCTGGAGAGACAAACTGTACATCAGTGGGTACTGACATCACAGCGACTGCCGGCAGTGAAGGGCTATCTGAGGTATTCATTATATTAGTTTTCTGACCTTGCAGCTGACATTGTGATGACTCCAGACTCTGGCATTCTTTAGCCAGATCCTGAGTCATCAGCTTCAAATTCGCCATCTGGTCACAGAGCGTGTGAACAGTCTCCATACAGGCGAAAAAGAAAAACGTATGGTCTAGACGTAATGTGACGCTGAGTCACTTTTCACGGCCAGGCTGTGAGACGGGATAGTCAAGGAGTCCGAAGTAAAAGCCAGGAGGGTACGTCATAAACAGAGGGAAGAGGCAAAGGCATAGTCAGGTAATGTTCTGTAGATCAGAAGGGGTTAAACAGACGGATGGTCAGAACAAGGTCCAAGGTCAGGCAACAGAAGATCCATAAACAGAACTCAAGACACATAGAACAAACCACACATTAGTTGAATGTACATCTGGCAGAAATCTGGGTGAAACAGTCAGTTAAGTAGCCAGGCATTCAACTGGAATAATGAACACCTGAAGATAGCCAGTGCCTCTTCAGTCTCAGGTTGGACAGCCGAGCTGTCAATCACCACACTGACAACTACTGCACACCCCTGTACCAGATTGGATGGTTGAGCTGTGAATCACAGTACTGACAGCTCCAGCACGCTCCTGTACAAGATTGGAACGGCTGAGCGGTCTGTAACTGCATCCCAGACACAGTGAGGGATTGAACGATGACAAGCTGAAGCCGAAGAGAAAGGTGGTGTGTTATCTGGATCTGACAGACGGCAACTGAACAGGATTCAGATCAGGAGAGAAACTAAACACAGGTCAGATAAAATCCCTGAACTAACAGTGCAGAGTATTGTCGGGCAGGAAGATAAGGACTGGAAGGAATTGTGTCACAGGCATCATCTCCATGCAGGATAAAGAAAGCTCAAGAAACTCAGACTGTACGGTAATGAAGATTGTTGCTGTAATATCCCTGAATTGCACTGGCCGTGCTTCAGATTAAATTCCACTGTTAAACAGTTGAAAAAGACTCTTGTCAGATGTGTCTGGTCAGCAATTGAATCCATTGTGTGCCTGAGAGAAGTTGCAGCATATGGTCGCCCTGAGTAACGGTTCCCCCAGGATTCCAAAGAATTCATGAAACCTGTCTCTCCCCTATCTAAACTTAGGCGGCATGCATGCAAAATAAGCCATTCAGAGGTGGACTTGCTGGCATGTTTTGGATCATTGTCCTGCTGCATAACCCAAGTGCACTTCAGCTTGATGTCACGAACAGATGGCTGGACATTTTCCTTCAGGATTTTTTGGTAGGCAACATAATTCATGGTTCCATTTACCTCAGCAAGTTTTCCAGGTTCTGAAACAGCAAAACAGCCCCAGACCACCACACTATTAGCACCATATTTTACTGTTGGTATGATGTTCCTGTGTTACTTCTATGTCAGATGTAATGGGACATACACCTTCCAAAAAGTTCAACTTTTGTTTCGTCAGTCCACAGAGTATTCTCCGAAAAGTCATGGCAATCATCAATATATTTTCTGGAAAAACTGAGATGAGCCTTTATGTTCTTTTTGCTCAGCAGTGGTTTTCATCTTGGAACTTTTGCATGCTATTTTTGCCCAGTCTCTTTCGTATGGTGGAGTCATGAACACTGACCTTAACTGAGGCAAGTGAAGCCTGCAGTTTTTTGGATGTTGTTGTGGGGTTTTGTGACCTCTTGGATGAGTCGTCGCTGTGCTCTTAGGGGTGTTCGGATAATATGTTCAAGTCTCTGCGGCTGCATGTTTTGCGTCTGTTAGACAGCCTCAACACATGCAGGGTTTGCTTAACAGGCACCCCTCAAGATACTGAGATAACATCCGAGCATGCTTGGACATCACGTTATCTGAACACATTCGCTCATCACTACTCTCTAGCAATTCTACAAGCAGCTCTCACTGAAATTTTTCTTGGTCTTCCAGACCTTATCTTGACTTCCACTGTTCCTGTTTAGTGATGAGCAGACCCGTGAGTGTTCGGGTCTGTTGGGTTCCGCCAAACTTTAAAAAAACGTTTGGTTTGGGTACCAGAACAGTACCCGAATTCGAATCCGGAACCCATTCAAATGAGTGGGGGACCCGAACATCAGACGTTTCCCATGCTGTCATATGTGTGACAGCGCAGTAAACACCGGCTCTGATCGGCGGTAACCTTACGTGTAACCTTACACATTACCGCCGGGCACAGTGCAGCTGTGACCGGCGATGAAAAGGTTACCACCGGTCAGGCTTCGGCTGATGAGAGTACTACTCTCATCAGCGTATGACTGGTCTCGCTGATAGCAGCAAGAGCAGCGCTGCTGATGAGAGTATACGGCAGCCGACGCCTGTCTATAGTAATAAAATTGTCCATGCGATAATTAGTGCAGTGCGTGTGTGGATTACTGTACATTTATTTAGCTAATAAATAAAAAAAATAAAAAAATGGCGTGTGGTCCCCCTTATTTTTACTAACCAGCTGAGGGAAAACGGACAGCTGGGGCTGGTGTTATTATTCTGGGAAGAGGCCAATATCCTTAAAGGTTCCCAGCCTATTAATGTTGTGGAAACTCTGCCTCCTGCTGTTACGGGCAGTATCACAATGTGGTGCTGTATGTTGCGGCCTGCTCATGAAGTTTTGCCAAATTGCGACCATGCTAACCCTGCCTTTCGAGGTGGAGGCAGTGCCTCAGCTGTGTTGGTGACTTCATCCTCCGCCTGTGCCTTGTTGTTCCACTGAGCCACTGCTATCACGTGGGAAAGCCGTTAGTAGTTTCTCTACCATCGCGTGCTTGTATTGACGCATTCTTCAATCCCACTCCAGTGACGGAAGTAATGATGATACATTGTTCTTGTAGCAAGAATCCAGCAGGGTGACCACCCAGTAATCAGCACTAGTGACAATACGGGCAACTTGGCTGTCGTTGCGTTGGCACTGCAGCATGTATTGGCTCATGTGTGCCAGGCTGCCCAGAGGCAACGACAAGCTGCCCTCGGTAGGGGGTATTGTCTGGGTTCTCACTATCCCCCAGCCACTCTCCAGTGATGCCCGTGAGCAGCTCTGAGAGCCACCCTGCTGTGAACATGGCTGTTCCTCCTCCTCCACCTCCTCTAAAACTGTCCACTGTCTGGACACTTGGGTACCAGGCCGCTGTTAGTACAACAACCCACCCTCCGAACCATGTGTGAAAATGGTCCCTGTTTCTCCTGTGCCACTACCTCATGCATCATTGTCTGAAGTGTTTCCAGCAGGCATACAAGTGGTATTGATGGTGTCATCAGCGCTGGCCATGCTGCTGGAATATTCAAAGCAGCGCAACACGGCACACACATCCTGCATGGAGGCCCACTAATTGGTGGTAAAGTGGGGTTGTTCCACTGAGCGACTCACCCGAACGTGCTGCAGCTGAGACTCTACTGTGACGCTCGCAGCCCTGCCCTGGGAAGATGGGGGATACTCGGAACCGGGTCAGATGTTGAGGGGATGCAGTCATGGCCTGGACCCGTTCCGTGCCCAGGGCCGTCACATTAAAAAGGATGTAAGGGCTTTCAGGGTTGAGTGGTATTTATCGACTACGCCACCTGTGGTGTCTGGTGATGCGCCACCAGCGCTGCTAGCAGTCCTCTGAGGCTGGATGTTGTGGCAGCAGGCGATGGTATAACTCCCCACAGGCGGAGCTGGGCCTCAGGGCAGATGTGACAGGAGGATGGGGAGAGTAGTCCTGAGTCACTCAGGTGCTGTGTGGTGCCGTGCAGAAATGAAAGAATCAGAGGCCATAGGGATAGTCTTCCAGGTCTTTTACTCACAGTTCTTTTAAGCAGTGGCAAGGCTTCTCCCTGCTCCTCACGGATCACTGCGGCCACCAGGGTTGAGGGTTCAGCGCACCCAAGGAATTCAGGTACTTCAATCAGGACCCTCCGATTGTTCCTAACAGTCCCCTTTGAACCTCTCCTGTGTGTGTGTGCGTGCAAAGGCTGGGTCCCACTGGATAAACGCAGGTAGCGGGGTACAGGTGGCGTAGGCCGCTCCGTCCGTATCCCTCCCGGAACCCACTAAGCCTCCGGGCTTTTCTGACAGAGACGTGAAGTAGCAAAGTCAGATATCGGGGGCCGGTCACCCCTCTTGCAGCAGGAGTCCCTCTGGCGGGGCCAGAATGGAGAGTACAGGTTGCGTTCGCTGCTCCGTCCGTGCTCCCTGGGATCCTTTTGCTGTGGAGTTGTCACTAAAACTCCCGACCTCTTAAGCAAGGGAACTTGACCGGGATAGAGACTCTGTTAATTCTCACCCACTCCTCGTGTCAGGGTCAGAGCACGAGGACCGTGTATCTTCAGCACACTGCAGGCTCCTACACAAGGCCGCTGCCAGCTGTAAAGACCACAATCAAAGAACCTTGTGCTTAAGATGGCTGGGTATTATATATGAAACTATGTGTGCAACCTATAATTGTGTTCTACTCTTCACCCACTACTTGGTTCCCCTAACTTTTGGTTCCCCTCACTTGTGATCCTGCTGAGGCAGCACTATGGTGCATACTTGCCTCCCATAGGTCAGGAGTGTGTAGTGTTGAATGTAGATTCAGGGTCCTGACCAGTGCACCTTCCTTACCTGGGTGAGGAGACACTACACCTGCTGACAGGCTGCAGTATCCCCCCTTGTGGCGACCGAACCCTCAGGGGCGCCACACTACCATTTCCTGCTGCTGCTCACACAGCCTCTCCAGCATATGCAAGGTGGAGTTCCACCTTGTTGGTATGCTGCATATGAGGCGATGAGCAGGAAGATAGAAGTGACGCTGCAATGCAGACAGGTGAGCAGCTGGAGGATGAGAATGCCGAAAGTGCACACACACTGCCCGCACTTTCACTAGCAGATTTCACATATCTGGGTAATTTTTGAGGAAGCTCTGCACGACGAAATCAAGCACATGCGCCAGGCAAGTTATGTGCATTAAACTGCCTAGGCCCAGAGCTGCTATGAGATTTCGCCCGTTGTCACACACCACCAGGTCAAGCTTGAGGTGCACCAGCATGAACCACTCATCTGTCTGCTCTTTGATCCCAGTCCACAACTCCTGTCCCTCAAACAGAGCAGTTTCATAACTGCCTGCTGGTGGAGGAAGCGGAGTAGGAGGAAGAGACAACCTGGATAGAGGAATGTCCATCAATACTAGGTGGAGGTAGGACATGAGGTAAAATGCCTTCCGTCTCTGGCCCAGGCGCCACTACATGTACCCAGTGGACAGTTAGGGAGATGTAACGTCCCTGGCTGTGCTTACTGGTCCATGATTCTGACGCGCCCCCTGGGCCGTGGGGTACTCGGTGCCGGGCCGGTCGTGGCTAGGGGAGATGTCACAGTGGCGGTGACCCGGTCCGTGGCCCAGGGCGGTCAATCAAAAGGGGAATATTTACAGGGGATGTATAGTTTTTATATACACTTCGTGGCGCCACCTGTGGTATGCGGCTATATGGAGCCGCCGCTGCAGAGCAGATCCTCTGGAGCTGGTGTCAGCGCAGCAGAGTTGGTTTAGCTCTCCACAGGTAGAGCTTAGCTCCAGGGCAGTGTAGATGTTAAAGATGTTGCTGTGTAGTGCAGGGGTTCATGGAGCGGCAGTAATAATCGACAGAGACAGTGGGGTGCAGTCTTCAGCGTTTACTCACAGTTGTTAAGTTCCTCAGGTTGGACTTTCCGGATTACAACCTCCCACGTCGCGCTGCGTTCACCAGACAGGGGTTCAGCAAACTCCCTGGTGTTTCAAGAGTGCCTGACAAGACCCAGTTCTATACGCCCTTCTCAGCCGTCTTCCTGCGCTGGCCCTCACCTTTCTTGCCCTGCGCCTCGCCAAACAATGTCCCAAGCCGGTATCCTCGGATCTTTCTGGGCAACCTGGAGTTCCCTGGATACTATGTGGTTACCTTTTTGGCGACTTGAGTGCGGATGTGGCAACTGCACCCTGAAAGTACAGAAGCCTCCAGTTTCTCACTGATTAGGGGCCGGTCCCCTCTGCAGCTCGATCCCTCCACCGCCTGGCAGATTCGGGCGTGCAAGTGGCCTCCAGCACTGCCCGTACCCCTGGGATCCCTTCTTCACTCTTGGAGCCTTCCTCCTGCTCCTCTCCTCCTCAGTCTGTCCTGGGCCTCTCTGGCTAGGCCCTCCTCCTCCTGAGCAGAGCTCCTGCTGAGCTCCTGCTCTCTCTACTTCTCCTCCCAGACTGAACTGTCCTTTCAAGATGGGTTCTCTATTTATATCACTTCTTCCTATTCTCCCCTGATTTATTTCCTCCACCCACACCCACTACATGGTTCCCCCTCTCTTGGTTCCCCCCACTCTAGCCAGGGACAGGGCTCAGCAGGAAAGCGACGCATCTTGCCCCTCCTGCTGGTCTGGAGTAGTGTAGTGTTGGATGCAGGTGTTAGGGTCCCGGGCAGCACTCTATCCTTACCTAAGAGTGAGATACCACACCTCTGGGTGAGATGCAGTACCTCTGTGGTGACTGAACCCTCAGGGGTGCCACATTTAATTTATGTGAACCTTGCTGTGGCACCCCAGGAGTCCGGTTGCCACAGTGGCATTGCCTCCCTCACAAGGGGGTGATGCCATGCCTGGAAGCAAGGAGGGGTCCCCTAATCAGGTATACTAGCATACAACACTTTCCTGGCTCCAGACCAGAAAGGGGAGCTCCTCCCCTTAGCAACTGGAATCTGGAGGCGGCGTTAGCAAGAGTTAGTGAGAGGAGTTGAAGTCAGGATATCGAAGAGGAAGGTCCTGGGGAGTGGAGCTGTAAGTCAGCTCACCCCAGAGGGAAGCGCAGAAGAACCGGACACCGGAGTCCGAGGTTGTGGGGCACTGAAGGCCTAGCAGCAGAAACTGGAGGGCAGGAGACTGCAGGTCTCCTGGCCCCATCAGACGCCCGGAGGCTCAGCAGCACCATAGGGCCCAGCACCACCACGTGGGAGCGACACTCCAGGAAGGCCCGAGCTGCCTGCCATACGGGTGAGCACAAAGACGTTTTACTCAGGGACGAGGGCCGCAGCACAGCTATAAGCAGCAGGGCCATAGAGATTAGCGCAAAGTGAAGGCCTACAGCTTCACCTGGCGAGGTGGATTCCCAACTTGCTTCCAGGCCGCCTGGACCTCTACTATCAGCTAGTACCCGTGCCCCGGTCTGCCTAACCACCGCTAATAAAGATAAGAGGAAATGACACGCCCCCTGGGCCGTGGGGTACTCGGCAGCCGGGCCTATGGTTGCCGGTATGGCGGGGGATATCACGGTGGCTGGCCCGGTCCGTGACCCAGGGCGGTCAGTGAAAAGTGGAAATTTATAGGGGATTTGGAAAGTTCGTGACACCACCTGTGGAATGCGGCTACGGGGTGCCGCCGCTGCGGAGCAGTCCTCTGGAGCTGGTGGTATGGCAGCAGGGATGGTGTGGCTCTCCACAGGTAGAGCTAGCTCAAGGGCAGCGTGGGGTGTAATGGATGGTGGTGCAGGGGAGAGACGGCAGGACGGTCCTGGAGGAAAGACGGACACTCACACGGGGGTAAGCTTCAGTACCTTTACTGGGGATGCTGCAGTCACGGTCCAGGGTACTCCGGGCGAAGGGCGCACTTTTGGACTCTCCCCAGTGAGCGGGTATAGGGCCTCCTGATCCGTGGCTTTACTCTCTGAGCTTCTGACCTGCCTGGAGCTATGCCTAGCTTGGTTACTGTCTCTCTTTGCACCTGCTGACCTGGTGGTAGGGCCTTCTCTTGCAGATCACTCTCCCTGGACGCTGGGGCCTCCGTGACTCCTAGCCCTGGTACTGTAATCAGCATCCGGTGATCCTGGGACCTGTAGTCCTCCAGGGGTTCCGGTGGTTCCTACTGAGTGTAAAGGGTCCCTGTAGGCACGGACCCGGTGTCCGGTAAATATATCGGGGTGAGCCTGGTATGCTCCTCTGCCCGCTTGCTACTTCTTCCTTCTCCTCTCGCCTTCGGCCCACTCAAGGTCCTCACTAGGCTTTTGACGCGCCCCCTGGGCCGTGTGTGTAGGGGAATACCCGGAGCCGGGTCTCTGTGTAATGCTGGGGGTTGTAGTCTCCGTGGCGGCGACCCGGTTCCGTGGCTCAGGGTGGTCAAACCAGTGGCGGATCTGTTTCTTTGGTTTTATAATGTTTAAATGTCCAACTATGCCACCCGTGGATTGCAGTCACTGAGAACCGCCGCTGCGGGGCAGACCGCTGAGGCTGATGTTGTGTGCGCAGCAGAGGGTAGTATAGCCTCAGGGCAGCGTCTATAGATGGTGAGGGTTGTGGTGTGTGGGGCAGCAGAAATGACTCAGAGTCCGTGCAGTGCAGTTCAGGGTCTTTACTGTTGGTAATGAAGAAGGCCCTGCCGGGAGTACTGGCTAACATTAGAGGCCTGGTTAGTCTTTGAGCGAACAAGAGTTCCCCTGGCCAGGTGGAGATATAGGCCTTCCCGTCTGACTGCACTCTTCCTGGCTACCCTGCTGTAGTCGTCTAGTAGCCCACGTCCCTGAGTGTACCGTGTGGTGCTCACCCGTATGGCTGGTGACTTGGGGCCTTTGGTGCCTTCTGCTCCTCGATGGCGGTGCCGGTCCCTTGCGTGTGACTGAGCCTCCGGGCTTCCTATGGCCAGAGGACCTGAAATCCCCTGCCAGGTGGTTTCTGCTGCTGGGCTTGAAGGGTCCCACAGCCTCGGACTCCAGTGTTCGGTTCACTGCGTCTTTCTGCCTGGACGAGCTCTGCTGCTCCAGTCCCTGGTCTTCAGCTCCTGGCTCCTACAGAGCTCCTTGCTGCTGCTCTGTCCCTTTCTCTGGAACTACTCTTCTCTGCTAACCCTGCCCCAGATCCAGTTTATAAAGGACAGGTTCCTCCCCTCCCTGGACTGGGGCAGGAGGTGTGGCATGCAATAATGCTCCTGACCAGGAAAACCCATGCTCGCTCTCAGACATGGTATTTCTACCACTGTGGCAACCAGACCCCTGGGGTGCCACATTCCCCCCTAGTAAATTTTAGTACTCCGGGACTAAACACATTTTATGAAAATATAACATAACAGGGTATAGGCAATAACACAACATATATACAAGAAGTTTAGTCTTTATAGGTCACGGCGCTTCCGTAACCGGGTGTCCATGTCACCCAAGATGCATTTTGAGGGACCCGTTCCAAACCCTCCACGTAGGCCCTGGGGTGGCTACAGGGCATCGATGATCCGGAGTTGGACCACGTCTTCAGCCACCTCCACGGGTTTTTGTTCTGTGGTCTGGCACAAAAGGGCACTTAACAGGTGCAACTATTTACAAGGTACAGTTCCGGTTATTCATTGTCCATAACCTGTCAGTCCATAGACCCTGTCGGGTAACTTGAAAAACATAATTAGTATTCAGGTAACAAACATAAAACATTTCAACAGTGGCAATATACAGGTATATGTATCACATTTAAATTCTCCAGCGAGCGGGCATTTGACCTCTAGTGCTCCTGGTGGACCTACGTAACACACTATCTGGTGGTGTTCTTTCTGGGTCCCCTATTTCTACCCCTTGTGTAGTGGGCTCACTAGTGTCTGCACTACAGGTATTTGGAGATGTTATGGGTAGGTTGGGCAGCTTACTGCGTACTCTTTGGCTTGCCCCGGGCACGGCAGGCTCACTACTAGCAGAGGGTTGATTCTCCTGGGCTGCTGGTATGGAATCTTCTGCCTCCGGCGCCGGTTGCTCTTCCAACACTACTTGCCCTTCTGTAGGCCCTTGAGGGGCTGGCTGGAGAAAGGTAAGGATGGGTACCACAATAGCGTTGTTAATTTGTGTCCAGGACCGGGGAAACTCTCCGAGTACTGTACTGACCATTTTTTCCCTTTCCTCTGCGGGTTGAGGGCTATCTTGGTCTTCATCAGTGCTTTGCAACTGCTCGGGACACTTCTTTAGGTGGTCTCTGGAGACAGTGGCTGTGGTCTCTCCTCCATCCTTACTGATAACGCATACTTTTGGATTTTCATGGCTTGAGGGCAGTACTGTGTACGGTTCTTTCTCCCACTGGTCATCTAACTTATGGAGACGCCTCTTCCTCTTCAAGACCTGCTCTCCAGGTGCCAGGGGAACAGCAGGAGCATGCTGGTTGTAAGTCCTCTCTTGCCTTTCTCTTGCTTGAGACAGACTTCTCTCAACACTCTCCTGCACTTTCCGGTACTGCTGCTGCCGTTCTGAATCCCAGTCTACCTCTGGCGAGGTGTCCTCGGGTGTCAGGACTCCCATATCCAGGTCAATAGGCAGCTTACCAGGTCTTGCTCTCATTAGGTAAGCTGGGGTGCAGTTGTTGGAATTTAATGGGATGTGGTTATTAGTGTTGAGCCACCCCCGTAGTGTTCGAGTTCGGTTCGGTTCGTCGAACACCCGTGGGTTCGCCGAACTGTTCGTCGAACTGTTCGTTGAACACCTTCGAACACCGTTAAAACCAATGGCAGGCAAACAAAAACACATAGAAACACATAGAAAACACCTTCAAAGGTGTCCAAAAGCTGACAAACTGCTCAGAAGACACAACTAACACATGGAAAAGTGACAAGTACATATAGTCATGTGAAAAGAAAAGAGGTGGAGGAGTAAAAGGAGGGGGAGACACAGATATAGGCATGTCATGCCCTTCTAAAATCCAAAAAGTGAGAAGTCGACACGTTCAGTCCGCTCCTGCCCGTGCCACCTCCGTGTCGCCGGGTTTGTGCCAGAGCCGCGGTGAACCCTGACGGCCAGCCCCCCTCTCCCAATACTGGTGCCTGTCCGCTGGTGGGTCGAGCGAGCCCCCCTGTGGTGGAGGCAGCTCTAAGCTTTTTAATTTAAATTGTCTCTCTAATTTGAATAAATACACTTTAAATCCATTTACAAGGATCTATTGGAGGGCAAGTCTCATGCCAGCAGCCGCGTAATTCCAGCTCCAGTAGCGTCCACTAAAGCTGCTGCAGTTAAAAAGCTTTTATAAGGATCGAGCTCGGCTGTCCACCGCAAGGCATCCTACTGCCAGTCCGAGCCCCTATGCCTTGGGGTGCCTCCTGATGCTCTTCACTGAGTATCCCGTGGTCCCGAAGCATTTCCATTGAAAAAATGAAGTGTCCAAACTACAGGTGGTGTAGCTTGCTTAACAGCCGGGATAATCCGCTGACTAGCAGACACTGCTACTAGGTACAAAGTATTTCCTGGGCTAGATGCAGTTAAAAATTTGTAATTAGATACTCTCGTTGGATGCTGAGAAAGCATTCCATAGAGTCTCCTGGCACGCCATATATGATTCTCTTAAAAAGCTTGGGGTAGGGGTCTAGGGGACCCTTTTATAGACAAAATCACGGCCCTGTATCGCAATACGTCACCTAGGCTGTAGAGATGAGCGTTGTTCTACTCGAACTGTTCGCCAATCTCAAATTCGAGCTGTTTTGGGCGGTGTTCGAGCCGTTCGGCGAACACGAACAATTTGAGAAAAATTCGGCTGTTCGAGGTTATGTTCGATAACTGTTCGTGCACCAAAATCATAACTGGATTTTTTCTCAGTAATGATGAAAATTAATGTTAATACGCAGTTTGAGTGGACAGTGGGGTGGGGGGAGGGGCAGGGGATGGATCTCTGCAGGAACAATGAAGATCTCCATTTTTTTTTCTCTTTCCCGCATTTACAGTGGGGAGGTGCAATCTGTCAGCCTATCAGCAGCGCACACACGGAGCGAAGTGCTTTTTTTCACACAAGCAAGGGCATGTGTCATTGGCAGTGTATGTCACATGTCCTTGCCCTATAAGACCAAGCCATTTTCCCCGTCGCCACCATTTTCTCACTGCTGCAGCTGCGTGTTAGACGGCACCGCTGTTGCTGTGTGCGCTATACCTTGTTAATTTCAAGCCAATTTTCGCACAAATCTACAGATAGCTTGGGAGTAGGGAATAGTTGTGATTGCAGTCCTTTTAAGGACTAGGTTACAGCATTTCCTACGACTTTTATCAGGCAGGTCTGTGCTTTTAAATAGATAGATTGTGGGAGTAAAGACTAATTGTAATTGGAGTCCTTTTCAGGACTAGGTTACATCAGTTCCTATCAGTTTTTGCCAGGCAGGTCTGTGCCAGTGCTGTGCAAGTTTTTTTCACAGCATTTGGCTGAATCTAGCAAAGCTAATCCTTTTTGGCCTATTGCAGAGTATGTTAGTCAGTGGAGTAGCCTATCTGTGTTGCAAGATATACCACCTGTGTATAGAATACCAATTTTTTTACTGCACCTAGTGAAGTAAAATCTTTTGGGCATAGCATCATTCTATTAGTCCATCTATACTGACCTCCATCAGGTTGCAAATTGAATATAATTTTTTTCTGCATCTAGCTCTGAAAAAATATTGGCCTTCTAGCTGTGTGTGGGACTTGTTGTATTAGTCCATCTATACTGACCTCCATCAGGTTGCAAACTGCATATATTTTTTTCTTCATCTACCTCTGAAAAAGTATTGGGCTTCTAGCTGTGTGTGGGACTTGTTCTATTAATCCATCTATACAGACCTCCATCAGGTTGCAAACTGAATATATTTTTTTCTGCATCTACCTCTGAAAAAATATTGGGCTTCTAGCTGTGTGTGGGACTTGTTCTATTAATCCATCTATACAGACCTCCATCAGGTTGCAAACTGAATATATTTTTTTCTGCATCTACCTCTGAAAAAATATTGGGCTTCTAGCTGTGTGTGGGACTTGTTCTATTAATCCATCTATACTGACCTCCATCAGGTTGCAAACTGAATATATTTTTTTCTGCATCTACCTCTGAAAAAATATTGGGCTTCTAGCTGTGTGTGGGACTTGTTGTATTAGTCCATCTATACTGACCTCCATCAGGTTGCAAACTGAATATATTTTTTTCTGCATCTACCTCTGAAAAAATATTGGGCTTTTAGCTGTGTGTGGGACTTGTTCTATTAATCCATCTATACAGACCTCCATCAGGTTGCAAACTGAATATATTTTTTTCTGCATCTACCTCTGAAAAAATATTGGGCTTCTAGCTGTGTGTGGGACTTGTTGTATTAGTCCATCTATACTGACCTCCATCAGGTTGCAAACTGAATATATTTTTTTCTGCATCTACCTCTGAAAAAATATTGGGCTTCTAGCTGTGTGTGGGACTTGTTGTATTAGTCCATCTATACAGACCTCCATCAGGTTGCAAACTGAATATATTTTTTTCTGCATCTACCTCTGAAAAAATATTGGGCTTCTAGCTGTGTGTGGGACTTGTTGTATTAGTCCATCTATACTGACCTCCATCAGGTTGCAAACTGAATATATTTTTTTCTGCATCTACCTCTGAAAAAATATTGGGCTTCTAGCTGTGTGTAGGACTTGTTCTATTAATCCATCTATACAGACCTCCATCAGGTTGCAAACTGAATATATTTTTTTCTGCATCTACCTCTGAAAAAATATTGGGCTTCTAGCTGTGTGTGGGACTTGTTGTATTAGTCCATCTATACTGACCTCCATCAGGTTGCAAACTGAATATATTTTTTTCTGCATCTAGCTCTGAAAAAATATTTGGCCTTCTAGCAGTGTGTGGGACTTTCTCTATTAGTCCATCTATACTGACCTCCATCAGGTTGCAAATTGAATATAATTTTTTTCTGCATCTAACCCAGCCAATAGTTTTGGCCTAATACCACAGTTTGGCCACTCAGCTCTGCTCGGTTCCCATCCATTGTTTTTTTGTGCAAACAACTCCAGAGTTGTTAATTAGTTAACCACCAAAATGAGTGGAAAAAGGCCTGCTGCTGGTGGAAAGGGGAATAGGCATGTTGGGAAGGGGAAAAAAGGTTGTGTCCGTGGGGTAGGTGTTAAAGCAACAGTAACATCTGCAGAAGAAAGACCATCTTCCAGCCAAACTAAAATGTCTACTTCTTTTAGCGGACAATGTGATAAGATCCCTTTCTTACGGCCACGCCAATCGCTACAAATTCCAGATGAGGCACAAAAACAGCAGGTGCTTCAACGGATATCAAGTGCTCCTTTAAGTGGGCTCTCCTCCACATCAACTTCAACATCACAAATACTCCAGTCCTCAAAGGTGTCACCCCAATCGCACTTGCTTCCTCACAGCTCCCAAATCTCCAGCTGCCCGTCTGAGTATGAGGTAGAACAGATGGTTGAGTCTGCAGAGCTGTTTACTCATACTATAGCCTGGGAATCAGAGGTCGACTCCAGCGCTTCTGTGAATCCAGACAAGGAAATGATCTGCACTGATGCCCAGAATCTTTATGAGTCGGATCCAGGACCAGACGCAGAAGGTTCTGACCATAATGTAGACCCTCATTCCCAAACTGTAACTCCTGTTGGTGGAGACAATGAGGAAGACGATGATAAGACTCAAATACCTGATTGGAGCGACAACTTTAGTTTTTTGTCAGGGCAGGAACAGGTTGGCTCTGAGGACGACGGGTGTGATAACGCACAGGGTGATGATGATGAGGTTGGAGATCCCACTTACTGTCAACCCACAGTCAGCCAAGAGATGAGGTCAGCAGAGGAGGTGGAGGAAGATGCTAGTGACGACGAGGTCAGGTTGCGCCTTCCTGGACAGAGACGTAGTACTGGAAGCACGTCAACAACTGCATCCTCAAACACAACTCTGCCTCTCACCACAAGTCGTGGTGGCTCTTCAGGTCGCATGGGTGCTAAGCCTTGCATAGCCTGGGCATTTTTTCAGATCGATAAAGATGACCCAACTCGTGTTATCTGTAACATTTGTCAGCAAAAGCTAAGTAGAGGCCAAAAAATACATAGTTTGAGTACTTCATGCATGAACCGGCACATGGACATGAAGCATAAGTTGCAGTGGGAAGCTCAGTGTGCTACAATGCGGCCTAGCCGGCCGGGCCAACCACCGTCTGCCATATCTTGTGCATCCGCGGCCTCTTCATCCTCTGTGACTGGGGGGACAGCAGTCACACCTGTTTTGGGGCGCAGACCTGCCACCTCTTTACCCGCAACAGCCAGCGTGATTGGCAGGTCATCATTTTCTTTGGAGGTGGTAACACCAGCTGGTGTTGAGCGCTGTCCGACATCGATAGCACCACCTTTGGATCAAGGCAACCTAACATGTCCGCCTGCATCTTCCTCACAGACCGGCAGTTTGCCGGGGACACCCTTATCAACCCAGTCTAAGCACAATAGCCAGCCCTCGGTGCCTCAGATGTGGTCAAGTAAAAGACCATTTCCTCCTAGCCATGAGAAAGCTAAGAGGTTGAATTTCACCATCTCCAAGTTCTTGGCTACAGAAATGCTGCCTTTCCGCCTGGTGGACACAGAGGATTTTCGAGACCTTATGTCCGTCGCAGTGCCCCCGTACCAGATGCCCAGTCGGCACTACTTCTCAAAGAAAGGTGTGCCTGCGTAGAGATGAGCGTTGTTCTACTCGAACTGTTCGCCAATCTCAAATTCGAGCTGTTTTGGGCGGTGTTCGAGCCGGTCGGCGAACACGAACAATTTGAGAAAAATTCGGCTGTTCGAGGTTATGTTCGATAACTGTTCGTGCACCAAAATCATAACTGGATTTTTTCTCAGTAATGATGAAAATTAATGTTAATACGCAGTTTGAGTGTACAGCGGGGCGGGGGGAGGGGCAGGGGATGGATCTCTGCAGGAACAATGAAGATCTCCATTTTTTTTTCTCTTTCCCGCATTTGCAGTGGGGAGGTGCAATCTGTCAGCCTATCAGCAGCGCACACACGGAGCGAAGTGCTTTTTTTCACACAAGCAAGGGCATGTGTCATTGGCAGTGTATGTCACATGTCCTTGCCCTATAAGACCAAGCCATTTTCCCCGTCGCCACCATTTTCTCACTGCTGCAGCTGCGTGTTAGACGGCACCGCTGTTGCTGTGTGCGCTATACCTTGTTAATTTCAAGCCAATTTTCGCACAAATATACAGATAGCTTGGGAGTAGGGAATAGTTGTGATTGCAGTCCTTTTAAGGACTAGGTTACAGCATTTCCTACGACTTTTATCAAGCAGGTCTGTGCTCTTAAATAGATAGATTGTGGGAGTAAAGACTAATTGTAATTGGAGTCCTTTTCAGGACTAGGTTACATCAGTTCCTATCAGTTTTTGCCAGGCAGGTCTGTGCCAGTGCTGTGCAAGTTTTTTTTCACAGCATTTGGCTGAATCTAGCAAAGCTAATCCTTTTTGGCCTATTGCAGAGTGTGTTAGTCAGTGGAGTAGCCTATCTGTGTTGCAAGATATACCACCTGTGTATAGAATACCAATTTTTTTACTGCACCTAGTGAAGTAAAATCTTTTGGGCATAGCATCATTCTATTAGTCCATCTATACTGACCTCCATCAGGTTGCAAACTGAATATAATTTTTTTCTGCATCTATCTCTGAAAAAATATTTGGGCTTCTAGCAGTGTGTGGGACTTGGTCTATTAGTCCATCTATACTGACCTCCATCAGGTTGCAAATTAAAAATATTTTTTTTCTTCATTTAGCTCTGAAAAAATATTTGGGCTTCTAGCAGTGTGTGGGACTTGTTCTATTAGTCCTTCTATACTGACCTCCAGCAGGTTGCAAATTGAATATAATTTTTTTCTGCATCTAGCTCTGAAAAAATATTTGGGCTTCTATCAGTGTGTGGGACTTGGTCTATTAGTCCATCTATACTGACCTCCATCAGGTTGCAAATTAAAAATAATTTTTTTCTGCATCTAGCTCTGAAAAAATATTTGGGCTTCTAGCAGTGTGTGGGACTTGGTCTATTAGTCCATCTATACTGACCTCCATCAGGTTGCAAATTAAAAATAATTTTTTTCTTCATTTATCTCTGAAAAAATATTTGGGCTTCTAGCAGCGTGTGGGACTTGTTCTATTAGTCCATCTATACTGACCTCCATCAGGTTGCAAATTAAAAATAATTTTTTTCTGCATCTAGCTCTGAAAAATATTTGGGCTTCTAGCAGTGTGTGGGACTTGGTCTATTAGTCCATCTATACTGACCTCCATCAGGTTGCAAATTAAAAATAATTTTTTTCTTCATTTAGCTCTGAAAAAATATTTGGGCTTCTAGCAGTGTGTGGGACTTGTTCTATTAGTCCTTCTATACTGACCTCCAGCAGGTTGCAAATTGAATATAATTTTTTTCTGCATCTAGCTCTGAAAAAATATTTGGGCTTCTAGCGGTGTGTGGGACTTGGTCTATTAGTCCATCTATACTGACCTCCATCAGGTTGCAAATTAAAAATAATTTTTTTCTGCATCTAGCTCTGAAAAAATATTTGGGCTTCTAGCAGTGTGTGGGACTTGGTCTATTAGTCCATCTATACTGACCTCCATCAGGTTGCAAATTAAAAATAATTTTTTTCTGCATCTAACCCAGCCAATAGTTTTGGCCTAATACCACAGTTTGGCCACTCAGCTCTGCTCGGTTACCATCCATTGTTTTTTTGTGCAAACAACTCCAGAGTTGTGAATTAGTTAACCACCAAAATGAGTGGAAAAAGGCCTGCTGCTGGTGGAAAGGGGAATAGGCGTGTTGGGAAGGGGAAAAAAGGTTGTGTCCGTGGGGTAGGTGCAGAAGAAAGACCATCTTCCAGCCAAACTAAAATGTCTACTTCTTTTAGCGGACAATGTGATAAGATCCCTTTCTTACGGCCACGCCAATCGCTACAAATTCCAGATGAGGCACAAAAACAGCAGGTGCTTCAACGGATATCAAGTGCTCCTTTAAGTGGGCTCTCCTCCACATCAACTTCAACATCACAAATACTCCAGTCCTCAAAGGTGTCACCCAAATCGCACTTGCTTCCTCACAGCTCCCAAATCTCCAGCTGCCCGTCTGAGTATGAGGTAGAACAGATGGTTGAGTCTGCAGAGCTGTTTACTCATACTATAGCCTGGGAATCAGAGGTCGACTCCAGCGCTTCTGTGAATCCAGACGAGGAAATGATCTGCACTGATGCCCAGAATCTTTATGAGTCGGATCCAGGACCAGACGCAGAAGGTTCTGACCATAATGTAGACCCTCATTCCCAAACTGTAACTCCTGTTGGTGGAGACAATGAGGAAGACGATGATAAGACTCAAATACCTGATTGGAGCGACAACTTTAGTTTTTTGTCAGGGCAGGAACAGGTTGGCTCTGAGGACGACGGGTGTGATAACGCACAGGGTGATGATGATGAGGTCGGAGATCCCACTTACTGTCAACCCACAGTCAGCCAAGAGATGAGGTCAGCAGAGGAGGTGGAGGAAGATGCTAGTGACGACGAGGTCAGGTTGCGCCTTCCTGGACAGAGACGTAGTACTGGAAGCACGTCAACAACTGCATCCTCAAACACAACTCTGCCTCTCACCACAAGTCGTGGTGGCTCTTCAGGTCGCATGGGTGCTAAGCCTTGCATAGCCTGGGCATTTTTTCAGATCGATAAAGATGACCCAACTCGTGTTATCTGTAACATTTGTCAGCAAAAGCTAAGTAGAGGCCAAAAAATACATAGTTTGAGTACTTCATGCATGAACCGGCACATGGACATGAAGCATAAGTTGCAGTGGGAAGCTCAGTGTGCTACAATGCGGCCTAGCCGGCCGGGCCAACCGCCGTCTGCCATATCTTGTGCATCCGCGGCCTCTTCATCCTCTGTGACTGGGGGGACAGCAGTCACACCTGTTTTGGGGCGCAGACCTGCCACCTCTTTACCCGCAACAGCCAGCGTGATTGGCAGGTCATCATTTTCTTTGGAGGTGGTAACACCAGCTGGTGTTGAGCGCTGTCCGACATCGATAGCACCACCTTTGGATCAAGGCAACCTAACATGTCCGCCTGCATCTTCCTCACAGACCGGCAGTTTGCCGGGGACACCCTTATCAACCCCGTCTAAGCACAATAGCCAGCCCTCGGTCCCTCAGATGTGGACAAGTAAAAGACCATTTCCTCCTAGCCATGAGAAAGCTAAGAGGTTGAATTTCACCATCTGCAAGTTCTTGGCTACAGAAATGCTGCCTTTCCGCCTGGTGGACACAGAGGATTTTCGAGACCTTATGTCCGTCGCAGTGCCCCAGTACCAGATGCCCAGTCGGCACTACTTCTCAAAGAAAGGTGTGCCTGCGCTCCACCAGCATGTCGCACACAACATCACCGCTTCTTTGAGAAACTCTGTGTGTGACAGGGTGCATTTCACCACAGACACTTGGACGAGTAGGCATGGACAGGGGCGTTACATGTCGCTGACTGGGCACTGGGTAACTATGGTGACAGCAGGACAAGGGGCTGCTGTCCAAGTCTTGCCGTCCCCACGAGTTGTGCGTCAATCCTCTTTATGTCAAAGTTCCTCCACTGCTTCTGCTTCCTCAACCTCCTCTCGGTCTTCCACCTGCACCCAAAGCCTGTCTGGTCATGCCACAAGCTTTCTAACTGCGCAGAAGGGATCCTGCACACCTCCTTACTATGCTGGCAGTAGGGCTCAACGTCATCAGGCGGTTTTTACATTGAAATGTCTGGGAAATGTGAGTCACACAGCTGAGGAGTTGTGGTCAGCTCTGGAGAACCAATTTCATGAATGGTTGTCTCCACTGGACCTGAAACCAGGGAAGGCCGTGTGCGACAATGCTGCAAACCTGGGTGCGGCCCTTCGCCGGGGCAATGTCACACACGTGCCTTGTATGGCTCACGTGTTGAACCTGGTTGTCCAGCAATTTTTATCCCACTATCCCAGACTAGATGGCCTTCTGCAGAGGGCACGGTCGCTGTGTGCTCACTTCCGCCGTTCGCATCCCGCAGCTCAGCGACTTACATCTCTACAGAAGTCGTTGGGCCTGCCACTTCACCGGCTAAAATGCGATGTGCCTACCCGGTGGAATTCAACTCTGCACATGTTGCAGCGACTGTGGCAGCACCGACAAGCCCTGGTGCAATACGTTCTGACGTATAGCCTGGGCCAACGAGATTCAGAGGTGGGGCAAATCACGCTGGAGGAGTGGTCTCAGATCAGGGACCTATGCACCCTTCTGCACAGTTTTGAAATGGCGACGAAGATGTTTAGTGCTGACGATGCCATTATCAGCATGACTATTCTGGTGATTTACATGCTGGAGCACATGTTAAACAGAATTCGGAGTCAGGTGGTGGCACAAGAGGAGGTGGAGGAAGTAGAGGAGGAGGAGTTGTATGCGGAAGGGCTAACATCTGCAAGGTCCAGACGGTCGGCAGCACCAAGGCGGCAGGCATGTGAGGGTGGGAGAGATGATTTTACCAGGGCGCATGGTAGCAGCCAAACTAGTGAGGAAGGTGCAGGAGCCCAGGAAGAAGTGGAGGACGAACTGATGGAAGACTCATCAGATGAGGGAGACCTTGATCACATTTCTGTTGTGCGAGGTTGGGGGGAGAGGACAGAGGAAGGAAGCATGATTGTTACCTCGCCACCAACACAACAGGGACTTGGTGCTCCTGGATGCGCAACACACATGAGTGCCTTCTTGCTGCACTACCTGCAACATGACCCTCGAATTGTGAGAATTAGAAATAATCCTGACTACTGGGTTGCCACACTGTTAGATCCCCGGTACAAAAGAAAATTTGCAGAAATTATTCCTGCCATAGAAAGGGATGCACGCATGCAGGAGTATCAGCAGAGACTGTTGCAGAATCTTACATGTGCTTTTCCACAAAATACCAGTGGTGCACGTAGTGAATCTCACAGTTCCAACTTGCCAACCGTGGGACCGTCAAGTGTTCAGCACTCAAACCGTAACAGAACCACAGTATCTGCTGGTAACATCAATTTTGCGGAATCATTTCACCACTTTTTTAGCCCATCCTTTGCAAGGCCACAGGAGACAAGAAGTCTGACACATAGTCAACGCCTAGAGACGATGGTACAGGAGTATCTCCAAGTAAACATTGAAGCCACGACTGTGTCACTGGACCCTTGCTCTTTTTGGGCTTCCAATCTGGATAAATGGCCGGAGCTAGCCACTTACGCCTTGGAGATCTTGTCATGCCCCGCAGCCAGCGTTCTGTCTGAACGTGTGTTCAGCGCTGCTGGTGGTGTGCTGACAGATAATCGCACGCGGCTCTCCACTGATAATGTAGACAGACTCACGTTTATAAAGATGAACAAATCATGGATCCGAAACGACTTTTCTACCCGTGTCATCCTGGGGAGAGTAAAAGCTTGATGATTGGTTAAAATCACCCTACCAACCGTTTTAAGCTTTCAAATTACTAATCATGTTTATCTGTATCTTGACTGGAAAATAATTTGGGCTTTGTAGCAGTGTGCAGCACTGATCCTATTAGGCCATCTATAATAAGCTTCACCAGATTTAAAATTAAAAATAATTTTTAGCTGCATCTAGCCCGGAAAATAATTTTGGGGCTCCGAGATGCGCAAGACACATAAGTGCCTTCTTGCTGCACTACCTGCAGCATGACCCTCATATTGTCAGAATTCGAAGTAATCATGACTACTGGGTTGCCACACTCTTAGATCCCCCAAACTTTTCGATCAACCTTTTCATTTTAATAAAGACCAAAAAAATGGTCATTTTTGAAATTATAAGCATTAGCAGGTTGTTAGAAACTGAAATCAAACAGTTTTCAACTCAAAACTTTATTCTAGGTGATGTTACATTTTCACATAGGACCCCTTGTTCGAAAGGAGCTTCTGAACTCTCTCGTCCATTGAATTTGTCAGGTTTTGGATGGTTTCTGCTTCAATTGTTTTGCATGAGGACAGAATACCCTCCCAGAGCTGTTGCTTAGATGTGAACTGCCTCCCGCCATCATAGACACTCCTTTTAATGATGCTCCAAAGGTTCTGAATGGGGTAGAGGTCAGGGGAGCATGGGGGTCACACCATAAGTTTGTCCCCTTTTATGCCCATATCAGCCAGAGATGCAGATGTTTTATGTGCAGCATGAGATGGTGCATTATCATGCAGAAAAATGATCTTGCTGTGAAATACACGGTTCTTCTTCTTGAACCATGGCAGGAAGTGCTGTTTGAGAAAATCCACATACATTATGGAGTTCATCTTTAGCGCCTTCAGGGATCCTAAAGGGGCCGACAATCTCTCTCCCCATGATTCCAGCCCAAAACATTACTCCACCTCCTCCTTGTTGGCGCTGTAGCCGTGTTTGCGTGGGGTGTCCATCAACCAGCCATCCTCCACTCCATTCATCTGGACCATCGAGCGCTGCACGGCACTCATCCGTGAACAAAACAGTTTTGAAATCAGTCTTCATGTAATGTTTGGCCCACTGGAGCCGTTTCTGCTTGTGTGAAGTGGATAGAGGAGGTCGACAGGATGGCGTATGCACAGCTGCAAACCTCTGAAGGACCCTGCATCTTGTTGTTCGGGGGACGTTGGAGGCACAAGCAGCTTCAAAAACTTGTCTGCTGCTATGACAAGGCTTTTTTGCCGCTGCTCTTTCAACCTGACGTAATTGCCTGTAGGAAAGAGTCCTCAATTTGCCCTTATCAGCACGCACACGTGTGTACTGTGAATCAGCTACATACTTCTTGATTGCCAAGACACTTCATCCTGATCATCGCACAATGTTGATTGTAGTCATGCCTTGACCTAAACACTCCACAATTTGTTGCTTCTCAGCAGCCGACACATCCTTTTTCTTTCCCATTTTGGCAGAAAATGTAGGCTGCTTAATAATGTGAGAGAGCCTTCTTAAGTAGTCTTGCCTTTCATTGGACACACCTGCCAAACTAATTAGCACAGGTGTCTGCAATTGCTTACAGTGATATAAAGAGCCCTGACACACATCACCATCAATGAGTTTAACTGACAAACAAACAAATTCTTCCCTTATCACTCCTAAACACTTTTTGCATAATAATTTGGAACGCGGTGTACATGTGCTTTTCCACAAAACACCAGTGGTTCACGTAGTGAATCTTACAGTTCTAACTTGCCAACCGTGGTCTGTATGGAATTGTTCAATAAAGGGCCCAAAATTAAGATAACATAGATGGGAGAGGTCTCTATGAATAGGAATTCCTAAGTATTTGATACCCTGTGAGGGCCAGGCAAAGGGAAAGTTGGACTGGATGGAATCCTATATGGATTTAGGGAGGGAGACATCGAGGGCCTCAGACTTCGCTGCATTGATTTTAAAATTTTACCATGTAACAAAGTGATCTATTTCAGCCATAACAGCAGGGATGGATATATGTGATTGAGTGATATATACTAGGACATCATCAGCAAATAGAGAGCACTTGTACTCGGTGCCTCCCACCTCAATCCACCTAATATTGGGGTTATAGCGAATTGATGAGAGCAGGTGCTCCGTCACTAGGATGTATAAGAGAGGGGACAGAGGACATCCCTGCCTTGTCCCATTGGTGATTGTGAAAGGTGATGAAAATGTTCTGACGCACCCCCTGGGCCTTGGGACACCCGGAGCCGGACCCTTTTTGGTGGATGCTGGTGGTTGTAGTCTTCGTGGCGGCGATCCGGTTCCGTGGCTCAGGGCGGTCAAACCAGTGGCGGAACTATTTATGTGGTTTTGATGTTTAAATGTCCGACTACGCCACCCGTGGATTGCGGTCAGAGTGAACCGCCGCTACAGGGCAGACCGCTAAGGCTGGTGTTGTGGGTGCAGCAGAGCGTAGCATAACTCCCCACGGGAGGAGTATAGCCTCAGGGCAGTGTATGCGGAGGATGGGGGTGATGGTGCAGGGCAGCAGCAGTAACGACACGGAGTCAGTGATGCAGTTCAGGGCCTTTACTCACAGTTCTTATTATCCAGACCACGTCTGCAGGTAACGGCTGCCCACGTCGTACTGTGCTCACCAGGTGAGGGGCTCAGACAACTCCCAGATAACTTTGGAGCGCTTCACAGGACCCCCTTTGTGTGTCCTTTGTCTGGCCTTTCTTACCAACACTTCTGTCCGGCTGCCTCGGGCCTCCTCTTGGTAAACTTGGCGCCAGTTTCCCTGACCCTATGTGGTGCCTTCCTAGCGGGTGGAGCAAGGGGCTGCGCCACATAAAATGTCAGAGCCTCCGGTTTCTAGCTGAGGGTCATTTCCTGCCTCCACTAGTTCGGGGACCGGTCTCCCCCTTTGGCCTGACCCCTCCACGCAGGTGGATTCGGGCGTGCGGTGGCGACTCGCCCGTCCGCACCCCTGGGATCCCTTCATTCCTCGTTCCTGGAGCCTTCTCCGCTCCTCTTCCTTCCTTCTCCCTCTTGCAGGCCTGGGCCTCTGTTACTAGGCCCGCCTCCGGAGCAGAGCTCATGCAGAGCCCCTGCTCCCTGCCACTTCTGCTCAGACTTCTCTGCACTGAACTAAGATGGTGCCCACCTTTTATACTCCCTTCTCAATGCACCCAGGAACTGCTTCCTCCCTGCTCCTGCACTACAGGGTTCCCCTTCCTCAGTGTTCCCTCCCCCCACTCCAGCCAGGGACAGGGACTGTCGTGCCCATCTCAGGGGCATATTGGTCGCCCTGCCCCACGGCAATGTGGTGTAATGCATGCAGGTGTCGGGTCCTGATCCACACTCCATCCTTACCTGAGAGTGAGATATCACACCTCTGGGTGAGGTGCAATACGTCTGTAGCAACCGAGCCCTCAGGGTGCTACAGTTCCATTTATCTTCAGCCTAGGTGACGTATTGCGATACAGGGCCGTGATTTTGGCTATAAAAGGGTCCCCTAGACCCCTACCCCAAGCTCTTTAAGAGAATCATATATGGCGTGCCAGGAGACTCTATGGAATGCTTTCTCAGCATCCAACGAGAGTATCTAATTACAAATTTTTAACTGCATCTAGCCCAGGAAATACTTTGTGCCTAGTAGCAGTGTCTGCTAGTCAGCGGATTATCCCGGCTGTTAAGCAAGCTACACCACCTGTAGTTTAGACACTTAATTTTTTCAAAGGAAATGCTTCGGGACCATGGGATACTTAGTGAAGAGCATCAGGAGGCACCCCAAGGCATAGGGGCTGGGACTGGCAGTAGGATGCCTTGCGGTGGACAGCCGAGCTCGATCCTTATAAAAGCTTTTTAACTGCAGCAGCTTTAGTGGACGCTACTGGAGCTGGAATTACCGCGGCTGCTGGCATGAGACTTGCCCTCCAATAGATCCTTGTAAATGGATTTAAAGTGTATTCATTCAAATTAGAGAGACAATTTAAATTAAAAAGCTTAGAGCTGCCTCCACCACAGGGGGGCTCGCTCGACCCACCAGCGGACAGGCACCAGTATTGGGAGAGGGGGGCTGGCCGTCAGGGTTCACCGCGGCTCTGGCACAAACCCGGCGACACGGAGGTGGCACGGGCAGGAGCGGACTGGCCGTGTCGGCTTCTCACTTTTTGGATTTTAGAAGGGCATGACATGCCTATATCTGTGTCTCCCCCTCCTTTTACTCCTCCACCTCTTTTATTTTCGCATGACTATATGTACTTGTCACTTTTCCATGTGTTAGTTATGTCTTCTGAGCAGTTTGTCAGCTTTTGGACACCTTTGAAGGTGTTTTCTATGTGTTTCTATGTGTTTTTGTTTGCCTGCCATTGGTTTTAACGGTGTTCGAAGGTGTTCGACGAACAGTTCGACGAACAGTTCGGCGAACACACGGGTGTTCGACGAACCGAACCGAACTCGAACACTACGGGGGTGGCTCAACACTATGCCTGCGCTCCACCAGCATGTCGCACACAACATCACCGCTTCTTTGAGAAACTCTGTGTGTGACAGGGTGCATTTCACCACAGACACTTAGACGAGTAGGCATGGACAGGGGCGTTACATGTCGCTGACTGGGCACTGGGTAACTATGGTGACAGCAGGACAAGGGGCTGCTGTCCAAGTCTTGCCGTCCCCACGAGTTGTGCATCAATCCTCTTTATGTCAAAGTTCCTCCACTGCTTCTGCCTCCTCAACCTCCTCTCGGTCTTCCACCTGCACCCAAAGCCTGTCTGGTCATGCCACAAGCTTTCTAACTGCGCAGAAGGGATCCTGCACACCTCCTTACTATGCTGGCAGTAGGGCTCAACGTCATCAGGCGGTTTTTACATTGAAATGTCTGGGAAATGTGAGTCACACAGCTGAGGAGTTGTGGTCAGCTCTGGAGAACCAATTTCATGAATGGTTGTCTCCACTGGACCTGAAACCAGGGAAGGCCGTGTGCGACAATGCTGCAAATCTGGGTGCGGCCCTTCGCCGGGGCAATGTCACACATGTGCCTTGTATGGCTCACGTGTTGAACCTGGTTGTCCAGCAATTTTTAGCCCACTATCCCAGACTAGATGGCCTTCTGCAGAGGGCACGGTCGCTGTGTGCTCACTTTCGCCGTTCGCATCCCGCAGCTCAGCGACTTACATCTCTACAGAAGTCGTTAGGCCTGCCACTTCACCGGCTAAAATGCGATGTGCCTACCCGGTGGAATTCAACTCTGCACATGTTGCAGCGACTGTGGCAGCACCGACAAGCCCTGGTGCAATACGTTCTGACGTATAGCCTGGGCCAACGAGATCCAGAGGTGGGGCAAATCACGCTGGAGGAGTGGTCTCAGATCAGGGACCTATGCACCCTTCTGCACAGTTTTGAAATGGCGACGAAGATGTTTAGTGCTGACGATGCCATTATCAGCATGACTATTCCGGTGATTTACATGCTGGAGCACATGTTAAACAGAATTCGGAGTCAGGTGGTGGCACAAGAGGAGGTGGGGGAAGTAGAGGAGGAGGAGTTGTATGCGGAAGGGCTAACATCTGCAAGGTCCAGACGGTCGGCAGCACCAAGGCGGCAGGCATGTGAGGGTGGGGGAGATGGTTTTACCAGGGCGCATGGTAGCAGCCAAACTAGTGAGGAAGGTGCAGGAGCCCAGGAAGAAGTGGAGGACGAACTGATGGAAGACTCATCAGATGAGGGAGACCTTGATCACATTTCTGTTGTGCGAGGTTGGGGGGAGAGGACAGAGGAAGGAAGCATGATTGTTACCTCGCCACCAACACAACAGGGACTTGGTGCTCCTGGATGCGCAACACACATGAGTGCCTTCTTGCTGCACTACCTGCAACATGACCCTCGAATTGTGAGAATTAGAAATAATCCTGACTACTAGGTTGCCACACTGTTAGATCCCTGGTACAAAAGTAAATTTGCAGAAATTATTCCTGCCATAGAAAGGGATGCACGCATGCAGGAGTATCAGCAGAGACTGTTGCAGAATCTTACATGTGCTTTTCCACAAAATACCAGTGGTGCACGTAGTGAATCTCACAGTTCCAACTTGCCAACCGTGGGACCGTCAAGTGTTCAGCACTCAAACCGTAACAGAACCACAGTATCTGCTGGTAACATCAATTTTGCGGAATCATTTCACCACTTTTTTAGCCCATCCTTTGCAAGGCCACAGGAGACAAGAAGTCTGACACATAGTCAACGCCTAGAGACGATGGTACAGGAGTATCTCCAAGTAAACATTGAAGCCACGACTGTGTCTCTGGACCCTTGCTCTTTTTGGGCTTCCAATCTGGATAAATGGCCGGAGCTAGCCACTTACGCCTTGGAGATCTTGTCATGCCCCGCAGCCAGCGTTCTGTCTGAACGTGTGTTCAGCGCTGCTGGTGGTGTGCTGACAGATAAGCGCACGCGGCTCTCCACTTATAATGTAGACAGACTCACGTTCATAAAGATGAACAAATCATGGATCCGAAACGACTTTTCTACCCCTGTGTCATCCTGGGGAGAGTAAAAGCTTGATGATTGGTTAAAATCACCCTACCAACCGTTTTAAGCTTTCAAATTACTAATCATGTTTATCTGTATCTTGGCTGGAAAATAATTTGGGCTTTGTAGCAGTGTGCAGCACTGATTCTATTAGGCCATCTATAATAAGCTCCACCAGATTTAAAATTACTAATCATGTTTATCTGTATCTTGACTGGAAAATAATTTGGGCTTTGTAGCAGTGTGCAGCACTGATTCTATTAGGCCATCTATAATAAGCTCCACCAGATTTAAAATTACTAATCATGTTTATCTGTATCTTGACTGGAAAATAATTTGGGCTTTGTAGCAGTGTGCAGCACTGATCCTATTAGGCCATCTATACTAAAGCTTCACCAGATTTAAAATTAATAATAATTTTTAGCTGCATCTAGCCCGGAAAATAATTTTGGGGCTCCGAGATGCGCAAGACACATAAGTGCCTTCTTGCTGCACTACCTGCAGCATGACCCTCATATTGTCAGAATTCGAAGTAATCATGACTACTGGGTTGCCACACTCTTAGATCCCCCAAACTTTTCGATCAACCTTTTCATTTTAATAAAGACCAAAAAAATGGTCATTTTTGAAATTATAAGCATTAGCAGGTTGTTAGAAACTGAAATCAAACAGTTTTCAACTCAAAACTTTATTCTAGGTGATGTTACATTTTCACATAGGACCCCTTGTTCGAAAGGAGCTTCTGAACTCTCTCGTCCATTGAATTTGTCAGGTTTTGGATGGTTTCTGCTTCAATTGTTTTGCATGAGGACAGAATACCCTCCCAGAGCTGTTGCTTAGATGTGAACTGCCTCCCGCCATCATAGACACTCCTTTTAATGATGCTCCAAAGGTTCTGAATGGGGTAGAGGTCAGGGGAGCATGGGGGTCACACCATAAGTTTGTCCCCTTTTATGCCCATATCAGCCAGAGATGCAGATGTTTTATGTGCAGCATGAGATGGTGCATTATCATGAAAAATGATCTTGCTGTGAAATACACGGTTCTTCTTCTTGAACCATGGCAGGAAGTGCTGTTTGAGAAAATCCACATACATTATGGAGTTCATCTTTAGCGCCTTCAGGGATCCTAAAGGGGCCGACAATCTCTCTCCCCATGATTCCAGCCCAAAACATTACTCCACCTCCTCCTTGTTGGCGCTGTAGCCGTGTTTGCGTGGGGTGTCCATCAACCAGCCATCCTCCACTCCATCCATCTGGACCATCGAGCGCTGCACGGCACTCATCCGTGAACAAAACAGTTTTGAAATCAGTCTTCATGTAATGTTTGGCCCACTGGAGCCGTTTCTGCTTGTGTGAAGTGGATAGAGGAGGTCGACAGGATGGCGTATGCACAGCTGCAAACCTCTGAAGGACCCTGCATCTTGTTGTTCGGGGGACGTTGGAGGCACCAGCAGCTTCAAAAACTTGTCTGCTGCTATGACAAGGCTTTTTTGCCGCTGCTCTTTCAACCTGACATAATTGCCTGTAGGAAAGAGTCCTCAATTTGCCCTTATCAGCACGCACACGTGTGTACTGTGAATCAGCTACATACTTCTTGATTGCCAAGACACTTCATCCTGATCATCGCACAATGTTGATTGTAGTCATGCCTTGACCTAAACACTCCACAATTTGTTGCTTCTCAGCAGCCGACACATCCTTTTTCTTTCCCATTTTGGCAGAAAATGTAGGCTGCTTAATAATGTGAGACAGCCTTCTTAAGTAGTCTTGCCTTTCATTGGACACACCTGCCAAACTAATTAGCACAGGTGTCTGCAATTGCTTACAGTGATATAAAGAGCCCTGACACACATCACCATCAATGAGTTTAACTGACAAACAAACAAATTCTTCCCTTATCACTCCTAAACACTTTTTGCATAATAATTTGGAACACAGTGTACATGTGCTTTTCCACAAAACACCAGTGGTTCACTTGCCAACCGTGGTCTGTATGGAGTTGTTCAATAAAGGGCCCAAAATTAAGATAACATAGATGGGAGAGGTCTCTATGAATAGGAATTCCTAAGTATTTGATACCCTGTGAGGGCCAGGCAAAGGGAAAGTTGGACTGGATGGAATCCTATATGGATTTAGGGAGGGAGACATCGAGGGCCTCAGACTTCGCTGCATTGATTTTAAAATTTGACCATGTAACAAAGTGATCTATTTCAGCCATAACAGCATGGATGGATATATGTGATTGAGTGATATATACTAGGACATCATCAGCAAATAGAGAGCACTTGTACTCGGTGCCTCCCACCTCAATCCACCTAATATTGGGGTTATGGCGAATTGATGAGAGCAGGTGCTCCGTCACTAGGATGTATAAGAGAGGGGACAGAGGACATCCCTGCCTTGTCCCATTGGTGATTGTGAAAGGTGATGAAAATGTTCTGACGCGCCCCCTGGGCCTTGGGACACCCGGAGCCGGACCCTTTTTGGTGGATGCTGGTGGTTGTAGTCTCCGTGGCGGCAACCCGGTTCCGTGGCTCAGGGCGGTCAAACCAGTGGCGGAACTATTTATGTGGTTTTGATGTTTAAATGTCCGACTACGCCACCCGTGGATTGCGGTCAGAGTGAACCGCAGCTCCAGGGCAGACCGCTGAGGCTGGTGTTGTGGGTGCAGCAGAGCGTAGCATAACTCCCCACGGGAGGAGTATAGCCTCAGGGCAGTGTATGCGGAGGATGGGGGTGATGGTGCAGGGCAGCAGCAGTAATGACACGGAGTCAGTGATGCAGTACAGGGCCTTTACTCACAGTTCTTATTATCCAGACCACGTCTGCAGGTAACGGCTGCCCACGTCGTACTGTGCTCACCAGGTGAGGGGCTCAGACAACTCCCAGATAACTTTGGAGTGCTTCACAGGACCCCCTTTGTGTGTCCTTTGTCTGGCCTTTCTTACCAACCCTTCTGTCCGGCTGCCTCGGGCCTCCTCTTGGTAAACTTGGCGCCAGTTTCCCTGACCCTATGTGGTGCCTTCCTAGCGGGTGTAGCGAGGGGCTGCGCCACATAAAATGTCACAGCCTCCTGTTTCTAGCTGAGGGTCGTTTCCTGCCTCCACTAGTTTCGGGGACCGGTCTCCCCCTTTGGCCTGACCCCTCCACGCAGGTGGATTCGGGCGTGCGGTGGCGACTCGCCCGTCCGCACCCCTGAGATCCCTTCGTTCCTCGTTCCTGGAGCCTTCTCCGCTCCTCTTCCTTCCTTCTCCCTCTTCCAGGCCTGGGCCTCTGTTACTAGGCCCGCCTCCGGAGCAGAGCTCATGCAGAGCCCCTGCTCCCTGCCACTTCTGCTCAGACTTCTCTGCACTGAACTAAGATGGTGCCCACCTTTTATACTCCCTTCTCAATGCACCCAGGAACTGCTTCCTCCCTGCTCCTGCACTACAGGGTTCCCCTTCCTCAGTGTTCCCTCCCCCCACTCCAGCCAGGGACAGGGACTGTCGTGCCCATCTCAGGGGCATATTGGTCGCCCTGCCCCACGGCAATGTGGTGTAATGCATGCAGGTGTCGGGTCCTGATCCACACTACATCCTTACCTGAGAGTGAGATATCACACCTCTGGGTGAGGTGCAATACCTCTGTAGCAACCGAACAAGGGGTCCTATGTGAAAATGTAACATCACCTAGAATAAAGTTTTGAGTTGAAAACTCTTTGATTTCAGTTTCTAACAACCTGCTAATGCTTATAATTTCAAAAATGACCATTTTTTTGGTCTTTATTAAAATGAAAAGGTTGATCGAAAAGTTTGGGGGATCTAAGAGTGTGGCAACCCAGTAGTCGTGATTACTTCGAATTCTGACAATATGAGGGTCATGCTGCAGGTAGTGCAGCAAGAAGGCACTTATGTGTCTTGCGCATCTCGGAGCCCCAAAATTATTTTCCGGGCTAGATGCAGCTAAAAATTATTATTAATTTTAAATCTGGTGAAGCTTTAGTATAGATGGCCTAATAGGATCAGTGCTGCACACTGCTACAAAGCCCAAATTATTTTCCAGTCAAGATACAGATAAACATGATTAGTAATTTTAAATCTGGTGGAGCTTATTATAGATGGCCTAATAGAATCAGTGCTGCACACTGCTACAAAGCCCAAATTATTTTCCAGTCAAGATACAGATAAACATGATTAGTAATTTTAAATCTGGTGGAGCTTATTATAGATGGCCTAATAGAATCAGTGCTGCACACTGCTACAAAGCCCAAATTATTTTCCAGCCAAGATACAGATAAACATGATTAGTAATTTGAAAGCTTAAAACGGTTGGTAGGGTGATTTTAACCAATAATCAAGCTTTTACTCTCCCCAGGATGACACAGGGGTAGAAAAGTCGTTTCGGATCCATGATTTGTTCATCTTTATGAACGTGAGTCTGTCTACATTATCAGTGGAGAGCCGCGTGCGCTTATCTGTCAGCACACCACCAGCAGCGCTGAACACACGTTCAGACAGAACGCTGGCTGCGGGGCATGACAAGATCTCCAAGGCGTAAGTGGCTAGCTCCGGCCATTTATCCAGATTGGAAGCCCAAAAAGAGCAAGGGTCCAGTGACACAGTCGTGGCTTCAATGTTTACTTGGAGATACTCCTGTACCATCGTCTCTAGGAGTTGACTATGTGTCAGACTTCTTGTCTCCTGTGGCCTTGCAAAGGATGGGCTAAAAAAGTGGTGAAATGATTCCGCAAAATTGATGTTACCAGCAGATACTGTGGTTCTGTTACGGTTTGAGTGCTGAACACTTGACGGTCCCACGGTTGGCAAGTTGGAACTGTGAGATTCACTACGTGCACCACTGGTATTTTGTGGAAAAGCAAATGTAAGATTCTGCAACAGTCTCTGCTGATACTCCTGCATGCGTGCATCCCTTTCTATGGCAGGAATAATTTCTGCAAATTTACTTTTGTACCGGGGATCTAACAGTGTGGCAACCCAGTAGTCAGGATTATTTCTAATTCTCACAATTCGAGGGTCATGTTGCAGGTAGTGCAGCAAGAAGGCACTCATGTGTGTTGCGCATCCAGGAGCACCAAGTCCCTGTTGTGTTGGTGGCGAGGTAACAATCATGCTTCCTTCCTCTGTCCTCTCCCCCCAACCTCGCACAACAGAAATGTGATCAAGGTCTCCCTCATCTGATGAGTCTTCCATCAGTTCGTCCTCCACTTCTTCCTGGGCTCCTGTACCTTCCTCACTAGTTTGGCTGCTACCATGCGCCCTGGTAAAACCATCTCCCCCACCCTCACATGCCTGCCGCCTTGGTGCTGCCGACCGTCTGGACCTTGCAGATGTTAGCCCTTCCGCATACAACTCCTCCTCCTCTACTTCCTCCACCTCCTCTTGTGCCACCACCTGACTCCGAATTCTGTTTAACATGTGCTCCAGCATGTAAATCACCGGAATAGTCATGCTGATAATGGCATCGTCAGCACTAAACATCTTCGTCGCCATTTCAAAACTGTGCAGAAGGGTGCATAGGTCCCTGATCTGAGACCACTCCTCCAGCGTGATTTGCCCCACCTCTGGATCTCGTTGGCCCAGGCTATACGTCAGAACGTATTGCACCAGGGCTTGTCGGTGCTGCCACAGTCGCTGCAACATGTGCAGAGTTGAATTCCACCGGGTAGGCACATCGAATTTTAGCCGGTGAAGTGGCAGGCCCAACGACTTCTGTAGAGATGTAAGTCGCTGAGCTGCGGGATGCGAACGGCGAAAGTGAGCACACAGCGACCGTGCCCTCTGCAAAGGCCATCTAGTCTGGGATAGTGGGCTAAAAATTGCTGGACAACCAGGTTCAACACGTGAGCCATACAAGGCACGTGTGTGACATTGCCCCGGCGAAGGGCCGCACCCAGGTTTGCAGCATTGTCGCACACGGCCTTCCCTGGTTTCAGGTCCAGTGGAGACAACCATTCATGAAATTGGTTCTCCAGAGCTGACCACAACTCCTCAGCTGTGTGACTCACATTTCCCAGACATTTCAATGTAAAAACCGCCTGATGACGTTGAGCCCTACTGCCAGCATAGTAAGGAGGTGTGCAGGATCCCTTCTGCGCAGTTAGAAAGCTTGTGGCATGACCAGACAGGCTTTGGGTGCAGGTGGAAGACCGAGAGGAGGTTGAGGAGGCAGAAGCAGTGGAGGAACTTTGACATAAAGAGGATTGACGCACAACTCGTGTGGACGGCAAGACTTGGACAGCAGCCCCTTGTCCTGCTGTCACCATAGTTACCCAGTGCCCAGTCAGCGACATGTAACGCCCCTGTCCATGCCTACTCGTCCAAGTGTCTGTGGTGAAATGCACCCTGTCACACACAGAGTTTCTCAAAGAAGCGGTGATGTTGTGTGCGACATGCTGGTGGAGCGCAGGCACACCTTTCTTTGAGAAGTAGTGCCAACTGGGCATCTGGTACTGGGGCACTGCGACGGACATAAGGTCTCGAAAATCCTCTGTGTCCACCAGGCGGAAAGGCAGCATTTCTGTAGCCAAGAACTTGCAGATGGTGAAATTCAACCTCTTAGCTTTCTCATGGCTAGGAGGAAATGGTCTTTTACTTGTCCACATCTGAGGGACCGAGGGCTGGCTATTGTGTTTAGACGGGGTTGATAAGGGTGTCCCCGGCAAACTGCCGGTCTGTGAGGAAGATGCAGGCGGACATGTTAGGTTGCCTTGATCCAAAGGTGGTGCTATCGATGTCGGACAGCGCTCAACACCAGCTGGTGTTACCACCTCCAAAGAAAATGATGACCTGCCAATCACGCTGGCTGTTGCGGGTAAAGAGGTGGCAGGTCTGCGCCCCAAAACAGGTGTGACTGCTGTCCCCCCAGTCACAGAGGATGAAGAGGCCGCGGATGCACAAGATATGGCAGACGGTGGTTGGCCCGGCCGGCTAGGCCGCATTGTAGCACACTGAGCTTCCCACTGCAACTTTTGCTTCATGTCCATGTGCCGGTTCATGCATGAAGTACTCAAACTATGTATTTTTTGGCCTCTACTTAGCTTTTGCTGACAAATGTTACAGATAACACGAGTTGGGTCATCTTTATCGATCTGAAAAAATGCCCAGGCTATGCAAGGCTTAGCACCCATGCGACCTGAAGAGCCACCACGACTTGTGGTGAGAGGCAGAGTTGTGTTTGAGGATGCAGTTGTTGACGTGCTTCCAGTACTACGTCTCTGTCCAGGAAGGCGCAACCTGACCTCGTCGTCACTAGCATCTTCCTCCACCTCCTCTGCTGACCTCATCTCTTGGCTGACTGTGGGTTGACAGTAAGTGGGATCTCCAACCTCATCATCATCACCCTGTGCGTTATCACACCCGTCGTCCTCAGAGCCAACCTGTTCCTGCCCTGACAAAAAACTAAAGTTGTCGCTCCAATCAGGTATTTGAGTCTTATCATCGTCTTCCTCATTGTCTCCACCAACAGGAGTTACAGTTTGGGAATGAGGGTCTACATTATGGTCAGAACCTTCTGCGTCTGGTCCTGGATCCGACTCATAAAGATTCTGGGCATCAGTGCAGATCATTTCCTCGTCTGGATTCACAGAAGCGCTGGAGTCGACCTCTGATTCCCAGGCTATAGTATGAGTAAACAGCTCTGCAGACTCAACCATCTGTTCTACCTCATACTCAGACAGGCAGCTGGAGATTTGGGAGCTGTGAGGAAGCAAGTGCGATTGGGGTGACACCTTTGAGGACTGGAGTATTTGTGATGTTGAAGTTGATGTGGAGGAGAGCCCACTTAAAGGAGCACTTGATATCCGTTGAAGCACCTGCTGTTTTTGTGCCTCATCTGGAATTTGTAGCGATTGGCGTGGCCGTAAGACAGGGATCTTATCACATTGTCCGCTAAAAGAAGTAGACATTTTAGTTTGGCTGGAAGATGGTCTTTCTTCTGCAGATGTTACTGTTGCTTTAACACCTACCCCACGGACACAACCTTTTTTCCCCTTCCCAACACGCCTATTCCCCTTTCCACCAGCAGCAGGCCTTTTTCCACTCATTTTGGTGGTTAACTAATTAACAACTCTGGAGTTGTTTGCACAAAAAAACAATGGATGGGAACCGAGCAGAGCTGAGTGGCCAAACTGTGGTATTAGGCCAAAACTATTGGCTGGGTTAGATGCAGAAAAAATTATATTCAATTTGCAACCTGATGGAGGTCAGTATAGATGGACTAATAGAGAAAGTCCCACACACTGCTAGAAGGCCAAATATTTTTTCAGAGCTAGATGCAGAAAAAAATATATTCAGTTTGCAACCTGATGGAGGTCAGTATAGATGGACTAATACAACAAGTCCCACACACAGCTAGAAGCCCAATATTTTTTCAGAGGTAGATGCAGAAAAAAATATATTCAGTTTGCAACCTGATGGAGGTCTGTATAGATGGATTAATAGAACAAGTCCCACACACAGCTAGAAGCCCAATATTTTTTCAGAGGTAGATGCAGAAAAAAATATATTCAGTTTGCAACCTGATGGAGGTCTGTATAGATGGACTAATACAACAAGTCCCACACACAGCTAGACGCCCAATATTTTTTCAGAGGTAGATGCAGATAAAAATTATATTCAGTTTGCAACCTGATGGAGGTCAGTATAGATGGACTAATACAACAAGTCCCACACACAGCTAGAAGCCCAATATTTTTTCAGAGGTACATGCAGAAAAAAATATATTCAATTTGCAACCTGATGGAGGTCAGTATAGATGGACTAATACAACAAGTCCCACACACAGCTAGAAGCCCAATATTTTTTCAGAGGTAGATGCAGAAAAAAATATATTCAGTTTGCAACCTGATGGAGGTCTGTATAGATGGATTAATAGAACAAGTCCCACACAAAGCTAGATGCCCAATATTTTTTCAGAGGTAGATGCAGAAAAAAATATATTCAGTTTGCAACCTGATGGAGGTCAGTATAGATGGACTAATACAACAAGTCCCACACACAGCTAGAAGCCCAATATTTTTTCAGAGGTAGATGCAGAAAAAAATATATTCAGTTTGCAACCTGATGGAGGTCAGTATAGATGGACTAATACAACAAGTCCCACACACAGCTAGAAGCCCAATATTTTTTCAGAGGTAGATGCAGAAAAAAATATATTCAGTTTGCAACCTGATGGAGGTCTGTATAGATGGATTAATAGAACAAGTCCCACACACAGCTAGAAGCCCAATATTTTTTCAGAGGTAGATGAAGAAAAAAATATATGCAGTTTGCAACCTGATGGAGGTCAGTATAGATGGACTAATACAACAAGTCCCACACACAGCTAGAAGCCCAATATTTTTTCAGAGCTAGATGCAGAAAAAAATTATATTCAATTTGCAACCTGATGGAGGTCAGTATAGATGGACTAATAGAATGATGCTATGCCCAAAAGATTTTACTTCACTAGGTGCAGTAAAAAAATTGGCATTCTATACACAGGTGGTATATCTTGCAACACAGATAGGCTACTCCACTGACTAACACACTCTGCAATAGGCCAAAAAGGATTAGCTTTGCTAGATTCAGCCAAATGCTGTGAAAAAAACTTGCACAGCACTGGCACAGACCTGCCTGGCAAAAACTGATAGGAACTGATGTAACCTAGTCCTGAAAAGGACTCCAATTACAATTAGTCTTTACTCCCACAATCTATCTATTTAAGAGCACAGACCTGCCTGATAAGAGTCGTAGGAAATGCTGTAACCTAGTCCTTAAAAGGACTGCAATCACAACTATTCCCTACTCCCAAGCTATCTGTAGATTTGTGCGAAAATTGGCTTGAAATTAACAAGGTATAGCGCACACAGCAACAGCGGTGCCGTCTAACACGCAGCTGCAGCAGTGAGAAAATGGTGGCGACGGGGAAAATGGCTTGGTCTTATAGGGCAAGGACATGTGACATACACTGCCAATGACACATGCCCTTGCTTGTCTGAAAAAAAGCACTTCGCTCCGTGTGTGCGCTGCTGATAGGCTGACAGATTGCACCTCCCCACTGTAAATGCGGGAAAGAGAAAAAAAAATGGAGATCTTCATTGTTCCTGCAGAGATCCATCCCCTGCCCCTCCCCCCACCCCGCTGTACACTCAAACTGCGTATTAACATTAATTTTCATCATTACTGAGAAAAAATCCAGTTATGATTTTGGTGCACGAACAGTTATCGAACATAACCTCGAACAGCCGAATTTTTCTCAAATTGTTCGTGTTCGCCGAACGGCTCGAACACCGCCCAAAACAGCTCGAATTTGAGATTGGCGAACAGTTCGAGTAGAACAACGCTCATCTCTAGTGGTTATACAAGTCCACCAGATCGGGCAGTTTTTCAGGCCACAGACTGCGCTCTTCCAGGGGCAACGTTTTCAGCAAGTCTATCACCACCTGGTTCATCTTCTTGCATAATCCATTGGTTTTGGGGTGATAGGGCGTTGTCCTTATCTTCTTGCAGCCATACAGGTTGCAGAACTCCTGGAAGACCTCCGCTTCGAAGACTGGACCTTGGTCAGTCAACACTTGCTCCGGATACCCGTGTGGATGACAGAACTGCTGCTGGAAGGCTCTAGCTGCTGTCTGAGCTGTTAAGTCCTTGACAGGGACCACCACCAGGAACCGGGAGTAATGGTCTACGATGGTGAGGGCGTAGACGTACCCGGACCTACTCGGGGCCAGCTTCACATGGTCCAGGGCTACCAGTTCTAGTGCCTGCTTAGTGATGATGGGCTGCAGGGGAGTCTTCTGGCTGGCACGGTCCTTTCTTCTTAGGTTGCACGGGCTGCAGTCTCTGCACCATCTCTCAATGGCCCCTCTCATGCCTACCCAGAAGAACCGTTCACGCAACAGGAACTCCAACTTCTTCCATCCAAAGTGCCCTGCTCCATCGTGGTATGCCTCCAGGACCATAGCCGCTTCTCGTCTCAGGACCACTACCTGCCAGGTCAGCTCATGTGTCCGGGAGTTGACAACTCTCTGGCACAGCTTCCCCTTGTAGAGAAACAGTTTACTCTTCTCCTTCCACAGCTGTTTGGTCTCTTCCGGAGCGCCTGGATCAAGGCGGGCATCAGCCTGTGTCAGCATCTCTTTTACCAGGTGGACAGCTGGGTCACTGTCTTGCGTCTCCGCTCAGCTGTAGTGGGGTAAGGGATTGAACGTGGCAGAGTGCCTGTCCCTTACACGGTGGGAACACTGGGTAATCCCACGACGGTGGAACGCAGGGAGTTCAATCTCTTCCAGTTCTTCTGGATCTTCCCCTCCGTCCGGCAAGTTCGGCATCCTGGACAGGGCGTCTGCGTTGGCATTTGCGCGTCCCGCCCAGTATTTGATGGTGAACTCATAGTTGGATAGGCGGGCCATCCATCTCTGCTCCAGGGCACCAAGTTTTGCAGTGTCCAGGTGTGTCAACGGGTTGTTGTCCGTGTACACGGTGAACTTGGAAGAGGCAAGATAATGTTTAAAGCGCTCGGTCACTGCCCATTCCACCGCGAGGAACTCTAGCTTGAATTTTCAGGATTCCTTTCTGTGGGCTGGGGCTTCCTGCTGGCATAAGCGATCACACGATCTCTGCCCTGTTGGATCTGGGACAGCACCGCCCCTAGCCCGATGTTGCTCGCGTCGGTGTGGAGAATAAAAGGCTGGCCGTAATCAGGGTAGGCCAGGACCTCATCCCCCGTGAGGGCCATCTTCAGCTGGCAGAATGACTCCTCTTCCAGCTTGTCCCACCTGAAGGGCGGCTTCTGATTCTTGGTCTTTGACTGACCCAACAGGAGGTTTTGCATAGGGGCTGCCATTTTGGTGAACCCGGGGATGAATCTTCGGTAGTAGCCTACCACCCCGAGGAACTGCCGCACTTCCTTTATGCTGGAGGGTCTTGGCCAGTCCTTAATCACTGTGATCTTATCAGGGTCTGGAGCTACTCCGTCAGCACTCACCACGTGTCCCAGGTACTGTACCTTTGGTTTCAGTAGATGACACTTGGAGGGTTTCACCTTTAGGCCATATCCTGCCAGGGCATCAAACACCTCTGCCAGGTGTTCCAGATGGTCCTCGTATGTTTTGGAATACACGATGACATCGTCCAGGTATAGCAGGACCGTCTCGAAATTCCTGTGCCCCAGGCAGCACTCCATCAACCGCTGGAAGGTTCCTGGCGCGTTGCAGAGCCCGAACGGCATACAGTTGAATTCGCTGAGACCCATCGGGGTGGTGAACGCGGTCTTCTCCTTGTCGGCCTCTGCTACAGGAACCTGCCAGTACCCGCTAGTAAGATCCAAAGTGGAGAAGAAGTTAGCAGACTTTAATGCAGCTAAAGATTCCTCTATCCTAGGTAACGTGTACTCATCTTTGTGTGTGATACGGTTGACCTTCCTGTAGTCTACACACATTCTCATGGTGCCATCTTTCTTTTTCACAAGAACTAGTGGAGCTGCCCAGGGGCTACAGCTGCCCCTGATTACCTCAGCCTCCGTCATTTCTCGCAACATTCCCTTGGCATTCTGATAGTGTGCAGGGGGTACAGGTCGGTATCTTTCTTTTATGGGTGGATGGTCTCCTGTGGGGATGTGGTGTTCGGCCCCCTTTACTTGCCCAAAGTCTAGCGGGTGTTTGCTAAAAACTCTTTCGTACTCCTGAACCACCCGGTAGACTCCCTGTTTTTGGTGTGAGGGAGTGGAGTCGGTGCCCACATGCAGTTTCTGACACCAGTCCTCCATTTGTTTCTTGGAGCCGTTACCCTCCTCTGGTTGAGATGGAGGCAAGGGTTCCACGGCCTTTACAGAGTCTTGGTTAACGGTGAACAATTTGGCTAGAGTGGCATACCAGGGCAAGTATACTTCTCTTTCCCCAATGTTTAGGATACGGACGGGTACCCTCCCATGGCGTACATTGACCACCCCCCGTGCTGTCAAAACGGTGGGCCTACTGTCTGAGTAGACGGGTTCTACCATGGCGTGGTAGTCCCTTCCTCTTAACCCGATTGCAGTCTGGCACCAGATCATCATCTCACTTTTTGGGGGCATGGCGATAGGGAACGGGTCACTCATCCTTACACTACCAATCTCACCACCAGACTGTTCTACATGTTGCCTTTTCATCAGGGCTCTGATCTCTTTTTGTAGGACACGCTGCTGGCTGGAGCTGGCATTCACCGCAACCTGCTGTAATATGAGAATTATCTCTGCAAGACAATTTTCAATAACATTAGTACCAAGGTTATCTTAGGGTGGCTTTCACGACGGTCAATGTCCACAATAATCAGTCCTTGCGCGGGCAGTTCAACTTTACCAATTTTGATGGTCACCTCTTTGAATCCCACCTGCGGTACGGGCTGACCATTGCTGGCGATGATGCTGAAATCGTCATCTGGGTAGCGGGTAATATCCGAGTCATTCCAGTACCGCTTAAAAAGCACATAGGGGATGGTGGTTACCTGTGACCCGCTGTCCAGTAGTGCACTCATAGAAATGCCATCCAGCACCACAGGCAAGACCGGTCGTCCCCCTACGTACTTATCACGCCAGCTCGATGGGCCTGATGGTCTTATGCCTGGGGGTCGGCCCTCTGCTCCAGGTTTGGCCCGTTTAAATGACAGTACCTTGCCATATGTCCTGGTTGGTTGCAGCGGCGGCAGATGCGTTGTCCGTCCTGGTTGTAGCAGTCGCTGGGCCTTCCTCTGGACGATGGGATCCTCGACTCCAAGGGACGTCCTCCAGACTGGAAGCCAGCTGGATCTTTCCTGGGGAAGACACCTGTAAAGACTGCACAGTTCTGGTTAGCGCGGCAACGCTTTTGGTCAGTTCTTGGACCTGATGGTGCAGGTCTGGAAGCCGGGTCTTTGTCCAAAGCCTGTGCTTCAGCTCCCACAGGCTCTGCAGACAAGGGCGCCGCCTCCTGGTGATAGGTGATAGCAGGGCGCCTGTGGGTTACAGCGCCACCTGGTGCTGGTTCTCGGAGCACCCGGATAGCCCTGTCTTTGAACTGCGCAAAGTCCAAATCAGGGTTCTGCAAGGCCATTACACGCAACTGGGTTCGGTGGGCGCTGGACTGTAGACCCTCAATGAACTGTTCAGTCAACAGCTTATCCTCATTCCGCACACTGTCAGGGTCTGCCTGCTTAATGGCTCTCAGGGCCTCCTGCAAATTCAAAGCATAGTCCCGTATACTGTCTTGTGCCCGCTGTTTGCACCCATAAAATCTTAGCTTGATCTCTGCTCAGGTGCGGGTATCAAAAGTGTCCTTTAGACGGGCCAGTATTTCCTTTACAGTCCCCTTTTCCCTGGCTGACCAGGACTTCACTTCTCTTTGGGCTGCCCTGATTAACTGGCAGGATGCTCACTTTTTGTTCCTCGGACAGGGGGTATACTTTGAATAAGCTATACAGTCTTTCTTTAAAGTTGCTCAGGGTATGCGACTCCCCTGAGTACTGGGGTAACCATGCCGCTCCGGGGATATACGGCATCGTGAACGGCATCACTGCGGCAGCAGCCGCACTGGCGGTGGGAGCTCCCTCCATTCCTGGTTTCTTCCTCCCCCCTAGTTAACCGTGGCCTACCTTCCGTTGCTTTTTCTCCGTAGGCCGCGGCTCCGCAGGCGATCGTCGGGGTCGAGGACCTTGCGTCGCGTGCTGGTGACGTCGGCGTCCGCTGGGCTCCTTCCCCGCGTAAGGAGGGGCTTCAGCTCTCGCGCTTTTCGCGTCCACGCCCCTCTTCTTCCCACGCGGCGTCCCAGAAATGGCGCCCAATGGTGGGAAAATGGCGACGGATGGTGGGAAAATGGCTACGGATGGCGGGAAACTTCACCACGGTGAATATCACAATCTTTCTTCAGGCACGCAGTACCCAGTGGTTGCGGGCACGAAATCCTGCCGACTACGCCAAAGTTGACGCGCTCCCTGGGCCGTGTGTGTAGGGGAATACCCGGAGTCGGGTCTCTGTGTAATGCTGAGGGTTGTAGTCTCCGTGGCGGTGACCAGGTCCCGTGGCTCAGGGGGGTCAAACCAGTGGCGGATCTGTTTCTTTGGTTTTATAATGTTTAAATGTCCGACTACGCCACCCGTGAATTGCGGTCACTGAGAACCGCCACTTCGGGGCAGACCGCTGAGGCTGATGTTGTGTGCGCAGCAGAGGGTAGTATAACTCCCCACGGGAGGAGTATAGCCTCAGGGCAGCGTCTATAGATGGTGAGGGTTGTGGTGCGTGGGCGCAGCAGAAATGACTCAGAGTCCGTGCAGTGCAGTTCAGGGTCTTTACTGTTGGTAATGAAGAAGGCCCTGCCGGGAGTACTGGCTAATGTGTCACCCTGGCCTGGATGCCACAAAGTGTAATTAAAGCTGTGTCTGAGAGCAAGGGGGAGGTTCTCTAGTCAGGGGAACATTAGCATGCAATGCCTCCTGTCTCAGGCCAGTAGGGGGAGCTGGCTGCCCCTATAAAAGCTGGTCCTGGGGGCAGGGTTAGAGAGAACTTGAAGGCCTGTCTCAGGACTGAGACTTGTCCCAGAGCAGAGCAGGGACAGACAGTTGTATTGCACCTAAGAGGAAGTGTGGCAGGAGGAGAGCCACAAGCCAGAGACAAGAGGCGAAGAGAGCCTGTCTTGGCAGATAAAAGACTTACTTTACCAGACTTTGGTGTCTGAGGCTGGGAGGATTCCACATTCTCCAGCAGATAACCAGTCCGCAAGGGACTGTATATTCCTTGGCCTAAGAAGCCTGGAGGCCCTGCCACAACCGAAGGGACCAGTAAAGCCGTACAAGGCTGGGAGCAGAAAGGAACCCACGTCGCAGGCCATACAGGCGAGAATACACGGAAAGCTCGGAAACGTGGGCTGTTACCCTATAATGAGGAGATAGCCAGAAGGAGCGCAGAAAGCATGGTAGGCCTACACCCTCACCCTGACCAGGGCCAATTTCCCCGTTGCTCTCAGACATCCAGGTCCCCTCCTAGCTGGCACTGTTTGTGGGTCAATTTACCTGTTCTAGTAAAGACCCTGGACTGCCACCTGTTGTCTGCGTACTCCTTGCTCCTCCAGCACTATCAGCACTGGGACTCTCACTACCATCACTCCCACCATCCACTACACTGCCCTGGGGCCGCACGCTTCCCGTGGGGAGTCACACCCTCCCAGCTGCATACATCATCAGCCCCAGCGGTCTGCCTTGCAGCGGCCCCACGGCCCAGGGGGCGAGCCACTAACATTAGAGGCCTGGTCAGTCTTTGAGCGAACAAGAGATCCCCTGGCCAGGTGGAGATATAGGCCTTCCCGTCTGACTGCACTCTTCCTGACTACCCTGCTGTAGTCGTGTAGTAGCCCACGTCCCTGAGTGTACCGTGTGGTGCTCACCCGTATGGCTGGTGACTTGGGGCCTCTGGTGCCTTCCGCTCCTCGATGGCGGTGCCGGTCCCTTGCGTGTGACTGAGCCTCCGGGCTTCCTATGGCCAGAGGACCTGAAATCCCCTGCCAGGTGGTTTCTGCTGCTGGGCTTGAAGGGTCCCACAGCCTCGGACTCCAGTGTCCGGTTCTCTGCGTCTTTCTGCCAGGACGAGCTCTGCTGCTCCAGTCCCTGGTCTTCAGCTCCTGGCTCCTACAGAGCTCCTTGCTGCTGCTCTGTCCCTTTCTCTGGAACTACTCTTCTCTGCTAACCCCACCCCAGATCAGCTCCAGAGGATCTGCACCGTAGCGGCGGCCCCATATAGCCGCATACCACAGGTGGCGTCACGAATATTATATATAAAACTTTATTCCCTTTTCTTTATTCCCCTTTTATTGACCGCCCTGGGTCACGGACCGGGTCACCACCACTTTGACACCCCCAGCACCGACCGGCCCGGCTACCGAGTACCCCACAGCCCAAGGGGCGCGTCAACTTGGTGTCACAAACAGGATTCACGAAGCCCGGTATAACCGGGTCCTGTGTGCCACAAAGACTGTGTATAACTGTATAAACTGCAGCCATTACTGTAGCACATGAGGAGCTAATGATATGTGGGGTGTCCCATCATGGGCGGAGCCTCGGAATCGGCACCAAAATAGGCCTCTCCCACTTGCATAGACTGTATCAGAGTTGTCTGTCACTCAGGCTGAAAGGTGCCAGCCTTCCCCTTTGCATCAGACTGAGGGGGGAGATTGTCACCTCCCCCCTGCAGAGGGCTGTGTGATCCCATCCATCCAGCTGCTGCAGCTCTGTGCTGTGTGATCCCATCCACCCAGTTGCTACAGCTCTGTGAATACAATACAAGTGTGAGAAGCTGTGCAGCAGAGTGCAGCTGTACAGTGACCTGCAGAGCAGCAGACTGGTACGTCAGCAGAAACCCAGGGCCTGGCTGAGGTTCACTAGGAGGGAGGAAGATGCCCAACCTGGGAGAGGATTCAGCCGCGGGCTGTGATGCCGTTATCAATGCCATATATACAAGGGGCGGCGTGGTTGCCGCAGTACTCAGGGGAGTCGCACATCCTGAGCGACTTTGAGGAGAGACTGCGCAGATTGTTTAAAGTATACCCCCTGTCTGAAGAGCAGAAAGTCAGCATTGTCATAGGACAGCTAATCGGTGCAGCCCAGAGAGAGGTGAAGTCCTGGCCGGGCAGGGACAAAGGCACCTTTAAGGAAATACTGGCCCGGTTAAAGGATACCTTTGACACCCGCACAGCAGCAGAGATTAAAATGAAGTTCTACGGGTGCAAACAAAGGGTGCAGGACAGTGTACGGGACTATGCTCTAAACCTGCAGGAGGTGCTGCGGGCCATTAAACAGGTAGACCCTGACGGTGTGCGAGACGAGGACAGATTGCTAACTGAGCAGTTTATTGAGGGGCTCCTGTCTAACGCTCACCGGACACAGCTGCGCATTATGGCTATGCAAAACCCTGATCTGGACTTTGCGCAATTTAAAGACCAAGCCATCCGGGTGCTGCGAGAACCAACCCCAGGTGGCACTGCATCCCTCCGGCACCCAGCTATCACATATCACGAGGTGGAGTCCTTTTCCCCAGCACCTGTGGAGGCTGACGCGCAGACCCTAGATAATGACCCGTCTGCGGACCTACGCCTTCAGGTCCAGGAGCTGACCAAAAGTGTGGCTACACTAACCAAAACCGTACAGGCCATGCAAGTGTCTCCAAAGGAAGAGATCCAGCTGGCTTCCAGTCCAGATGACGTCCCATGGCAACGGCAGAGAAGAATTCCACCGACCAGAGGGAGGAACAGCGATCGCTCCGACCAGGACGGACAACCCATCTGCCGCCGCTGTCAAAAGGTGGGGCATTTCGCAAGATTCTGTAATTTAGACGAGCAACCCCTGGGGCAGAGGGCCAACCCCCAGGAGTAAGACGACCAGGCCCACAAAGCTGGGGAGACAAGTACGTGGGAGGACGACCGGTCCTACCGGTCGTGCTTGATGGCATCCCGATGAACGCACTGTTGGACACTGGGTCCCAGGTGACAACGATGCCATATATCCTTTATAAACAATACTGGACTGATTCAGACATTACCCGCAGTCCAGATGAACATCTTAGCATCTATGCCAGCAATGGTCAGCCCTTGCCTCAGGTGGGGTATAAAGAGGTGACCATAAAAGTTGGCCGAGTAGAATTGCCATCACAAGGAATGATTATTGTTGATATTGATCGCCGAGAAAGTCATCCCATGATAACTATAGGCACCAATGTGATAGAGAATTGTCTTGGAGAAATTATTGTTTTGTTGCAACAGGTCACAGACACTGCCAGTTCCAGTCAGCAGTGAGTTCTGCAGAAGGAGATCAGAGCCCTGATGAAAAGACAACAGGTAGAGCTGTCTGGTGGAGAAGTCGGCAGTGTCAGGATGAGTGATCCATTCCCCATTGCAATGCCCCCTAGGAGTGAAATGTTAATATGGTGTCGGGCAGCAATCGGTCTCAGGGGTCAAGATTATCAGGCCCCGGTAGAACCCGTATACTCTGATAGTAGGCCCACCATCTTGACAGCCAGGGGGGTAGTCGATGTCCGCAAGGGGAGAGTACCGATACACATCCTGAATTGTGGGGAGAAAGAGGTCCATTTACCCCGGTATGCCACCCTTGCTAAGCTGTTCACTGTAAGTAACAATGCAATAAAGGCAGTGGAACCCCCAGCACCGACCGGCCCGGCTACCGAGTACCCCACGGCCCAGGGGGCGCGTCATTGCCACTGATGGTGTTGCGCAGTGCACATCTGATTTGGTCCACCACATGTGTCTGCAGAGCAGGGATGGCCCTCCTGGAAAAGTAGTAGAGGCTGGGAACAACATACTGTGGGACAGCCATCGCCATCAGTTTTTTTAAACTGTCCATCTCCACCAGCCGGAATGGAAGCACTTAGAAGGCCAGTAATTTGGAAATGCTGTCATTCAGGACCATGGTTTGTGGGTGGCTAGGGGTATTTCCTTTTTCTCTCGAGGGTTTGGGGGATGGAAAGCTGAACAGTTCCATGGGACAGTGTGGAGATACTTGGCATGGCTGTGATGCAGCAAGAAGTGCCCACAGTCATAAAGCTTGGCGATTGGCTGTGATGCAGCCTTTCACCAAGCTTTGTTAGGCGTAGCCGATACACTTCCGGTTTGAAGTCCATGTTCGGGGTTCCATACCACACAAAAGGTTTCCGATGCGGACCCCGAACTTTAGTATTTGGATTATGGCTCTTTTCAGTGATTTTTAGTGCAGTGTGTGTGTGTGTGTGTGTGTGTGTGTAGCTTACTGTACATGTATTTATTGAATAAATAAATAATTAAAAAAATGTCATGGAATCACCATTAATTTTCCTAACCAGCTGAGGGAAAGCCGAAAGCTGGGGGCTGGTGTTGTTATTCTGGGAAGGTGGCAATAAACAGGGAGCTCCACAGGCTATTAATATCAGGTCACAGCTGTCTGTGTAGCCTTTTTTGGTTACTAAAATGATGTGGGGTCCCCCTATATTTAATAACCAGCAAAGGCTAAACAGACATCTGTGGGCTGATATTAATAGTCTGGGAAAGGGCCATGGATATTGGCCACCTCTCAGACTAAAAACACCAGCCCTCAGCCGCCCCAGAAATGGCGCATCCATTAGATTCAATAAATTCTGGCTCTTATCCTCGGCTCTTCGCACTTGCCCTGGCGCGGTGGCAAGTGGGGTAATAGTTTAGGGGTTGATATCAGCTGTGTAATGGCCATGGACATCAAGCCCATGGGTTAGTAATGGAGAGGCATCTATCAGACACCCCCATTACTAACCCCATAGTCAAAATTAATAGACACGTCCTTTAATTGAAAAAAAACACTCCCCAACAATAACCCTCTTTTACCCATTTATTAACCAAAACCAAAAGATAAAAAATCAAAGTATTTCTCACCTGTCCACAGACAATCCATATGTCCCACGCCAAGCTCCAACTCTGCTACATCTGGATGCATTGCTGAGCAGTGACATAAGTAATGTGATGGCTCAGTCCGGCATTCAGGACAAACTGAGTCACATGCAGCCGCATTCTTACGCTCAGCTCATTGTGTCCTGGATCCTGGGCTGAGCTGTCACATAACTTATGTCACCGCTCAGCAATGCATCTAAAAGGTAGCAGAGCTGGGTTTCGTCATGGGACATATGGATTATCAGCAGACAGGTATTACTTTGATTTTTTATTTTTATCTTAATAAATGGATAAAAGAGGGTTATTGTGTTGGAGTGTTTTGTTCAATTAAAGACACGCAGAGAAAAGTACGTTATTTATTTTCACTACGGGGGATAGTAATGGGAGCATCTGAAAGACGCCTCTCCATTACTAACCTGTGGGCTTGATGTCAGCAGTAATAAAACAGCTGACATCAACTCCATAAACTATTACCCTACTTGCCAATGCACCAGAGCAAGTGGGAAGAGCCGGGCAAAGCTCCAGAATTGGCGCATCTAATGATGTGCCATTTCTAGGGCAGCTGTGGGCTGCTATTTTTAGGCTGGGGAGGGCCAAATATCCATGGCCCCTTCCCGGCCTGAGAATACCAGACCCAAGCTGTCTGCTTTAGCTTGGCTGGTTGTCAAAAATGGGGGGGACCCCACGTAGTTTTTAATTATTGAAATAAATAAATTAAAAAAAACAGCGTGGGGAACCCTCTATCTTTGATAACCAGTCAAGATCAAGCTGACAGCTGAGGGCTGCAACCTGCAGCTGTCAGCTTTACCTGCTCTGGTTATCAAGAATAGAGGAGACCCCAAGTCTTTTTATTTATTTATTTTTTACACAGTGTGCTGGCCAATAACAGCCATGCCAATACTTAGCATAGCTGTGATTGAGCCGGAAGTGCCCACACCGGAGAAGCTTGTTGATTGGCTGCGTTGCAGCTTTTCAACAAGCTTTGTTCAAGCTGCCAAACCCGAACAGTAACTGTCACGGGTTTACCGGGACAGAGAGAAGCCAGAAGACCGCAGCATCTGATTCCTCCCACTCCTGCACTCATTAGAAGCCTTTCCCTTCATATTAAATGGTGCAGGTTTCTTTTAGCAGTGCAATGGTTAATCTGCTGCTGAGAGCTTTTGGAAGCTTCACAGGGTGATGCTCTCAGCCAGGGGTGGATTAAGAGTAGCAAGGGCCCCGGGCAGTTTAGAAGGCACACAATATGAGCTGCCACAATCCTCCTATACACAGCAGGAGGCCGCACGTAGCCATCTATACACAGCGGGAGGCCGCTCGTAGCCATCTATAAACAGCAGGAGGCCGCACGGTGCCATCTATACACAGCAGGAGGCCGCACGTAACCATCTATACACAGTAGGAGGCCACACGTAGCCATCTATACACAGCAAGAGGCCACACGTAGCCATCTACACACAGCAGGAGGCCACACGTAGCCATCTACACACAGCAGGAGGCCGCACGTAGCCATGTACACACAGCAGGGGGCTGCACGTAGCCATCTATACACAGTAGGGGGCCGCACGTACCCACCTATACACAGTAGGGGGCCGCACGTTCCCATCTATACACAGTGGGAGGACGCACATAGCCATCTATACACAGCGGGAGGCCAAACGTAGCCATCTATACACAGCAGGAGGCCGCACATAGCCATCTATACACAGCAGGGGGCCGCACATAGCCATCTATACACAGCGGGAGGCCGCACGTAGCCATCTATACACAGCAGGAGGTCGCACATAGCCATCTATACACAGCAGGGAGCCGCAGGTAGCCATCTGTACACAGCGGCAGGCCACACGTAGTCATCTATACACAGCAGGAGGCGGCAAGGCACCATCTATACACAGCAGGAGGCCGCACGTAGCCATCTATACACAGCAGGAGGCCGCACGGCACCATCTATACAGAGCAAGAGGCCACACGTAGCCATCTATACACAGCCGGAGGCCGCATGGCACTATCTATACACAGCAGGAGGCCACACGTAGCCATCTGTACACAGCAGGACGCCGCACGGTGCCATCTATACACAGCAGGAGGCCGCACATAGCCATCTATACACAGCAGGAGGCCGCACGTAGCCATCTACACACAGCGGGAGGCCGCACGTAGCCATCTATACACAGCGGCAGGGGGCCGCACGTAGCCATCTATACACCACAGGAGGCCGCATGGCACCCCGCAGATGCAGCAGGAGACCGCACGGCGACCCCCCAGAGACAGCAGGAGGCCGCACGCAGTCACGCACACACACACAATCATATACAGACATATACATACACGCATAAACACATTTGAAACACAAAGATACATATAAACAGACATCACACAATGATATCAACCTGCACACACACACACACTCACTCAATCACACACTCAATCACACACTCACTCACTCACACACTCACCATCCCCCGGCTCGGCTCCAGTCGTCCAGCTCCTCTCCGGTGCAGCAGTGCAGCGCACACTGCGTGATGTCATGTTAGCAGACACGGCCGCGCACAGGGCCGTGTCTCCTAGCTGTGACGCGGCTGGGCCAGCACACAGGGAAGTTAACAGGTGCAATGCTGGCCCGGCCGAAGAAGAAGCAGCGGCCCTGCACAGCTGCTGGGGGAGCGGTCCGGGGCCCCCCACCTCTGCCTGCCGGTATGTGCCGCATTGGAGCCCACATATTATAATGAGGGCAATCTGGCCATGGGACCCCCGGAGCCCCGGGCGGTAGCCCAGATTGCCCTCATTATAATCTGCCTATGCTCTCAGCTCTTCACTGGGTGATGCTCTCAGCTCTTCACTGTTAGCTACTCCCCTCTCGTATATGTTCTGGGCTCTAGTAAGCAGTCATTGACAGAGATAGCTTCATTGCTGCATGGTTAGGAGTTTGGTGGTTTGTTGTTTGAGAAGGCGTTTCGTGGATTTAGCTAAGACTTTTATTTGGTTTTGGTTGTGTGTTAATCCCCTTCTACTTTGTTTTTTCCCCCATCCTCCACTCCCCGCTGTTAACTTCTGTTTGTGTGCGTATACTGTATTTGTATGATCTGTATTTTCCGTTATCCCTGTTCGGATTACCTTGTTAGTCTGGTTGATGTACTATTATACACTACTACTCCCCTCTTCCCTACGTGGGGGAGGAAAGAGACTGAGGGGGTTGATTCCGGTGCTCAGCAAGGTACGTGGCCCCGGCGTCTTCACCTTCAGAAGTAATCCGGGGAACAGGGCCAGCTAGGGTGCCCCTAGTGTTTGGGACAGGAAAGGAGCCCCTCGTCACAGGATACCCGACAACAGTATTGTGACAGTAACACGGACTTCTGGGAAAACTTTACCATTTGGGTTCGCCCAATTCCTATTAACTGACATTTCTTAATTACATTTCGAACTGAGGAAAGTGCAACTTGAAAACTCTTTACTATCTTCTTATACCCGTCTCCTGCTTTGTTGGCCTCCACCATTTTCAGAGTACTAGGCAGCTGCTTAGGCACAGGGTTAGAGGATGCTGGGTTTTTATAAAGTTGTGAAATTTGCATCACTTGGCTTTTCCTAATGATGATAGTGATCAAACCATAACCCTAACAGGCTAATTAAGGTCTGAAACCTTGGTCAAAAAAGCACACAAATCTCCAAGGGTGCCTAAAATTTTGCAATGGCCCATTTTCCTTTTTGTAATTTTTAAAGTGTAAAAAATTATAATTTTTTTTGCCTAAAATACATAGGAAATGTGTCATCTTTAACTTTTGTCCTTTTAGAGATCATTTCATCTTCAACTTGCTTAACTGTTCACAATAACAGTAATTTTGACCCGGGGTGCCCAAACTTTTACATGCCACTGTAAATGATGCCACTAGAGTGCCCCTCCACATTATAATGCCCTCAGTCAATTACCACACGGACTGTGCTCCCCACACAGAATGGTGCCCTCCACATTGTATGAGCCCCCACACAGTTTAATGCCCCCAAACACAGTAGGATGCCCCCTCCCTACAGTATGATGCACCACAGTGTCCCTTACCCCACACCACCTCCACACACACACACACACATAGTATGGTGCCACTTCACTCCACCAGAAAAGTGAAATTTAAAATACTCACTGAGCCCCATTTACACGATGGCTCCGTTCTCCACTCTCATTGTGTATGTTCCTGGCACAGCAGGTGTGATGTACTGATGTCATGGCACCGCCTGAACCGAGCTTCAGATGGCACAGTGGTGGAGTAGGGAGCTGATGGCTCCTTGTATTATACTGGTTATAACCCCAAGAAGCCACACCTGCGGGGAAAATAAGTTAGGAAAATCAAAAGTGCTTGTAAAGGACGGAGTTCTGGCCAGAAAAAAGGAATCAGTTTAGGGTAGGACCATACTAAGTGAATAAATGACGGTGCATCAGACTGTCATCTATATTTTAGAGGAAATACATTTCAGCCCTGTACGAAGATTAGATCTTGAGGAAAATGTAATTTGGATGTTACTGTAATTTTTCATTCGTACCACTAGATGGCAGTCTAATACTAACTAAGGTGCACAAGCAGCCTGATACTGACTGCATCTCATCTGGTCCCATCTATAACTTATGACTTTAAAAATGGCAGTTTCCCCTATGAAATGAACTACCTGAATAAACTTTTTTAAATAGTCGTCTGAAACCAGGACGCAAGTCATTTTTAATTTGTATAAATGGCTTCAGTAACACAAAAACACTTTTTGGCAATTTTTTTTAGCTCAAAACGCGCTTGTAAAACAGTCAATTTTTTGTGTGTGTTTTTCTCCCGGCTTTTTTATTTTTATTTTAAATATTCATTTTAATGCTGCCAGAAAAAAAAACAACACAATATTCATTAGCAATTGACTTATGGGAGAAAAATACTGCAGACTGAAAACCCCAAATCTACAGCACGCTGTGACTGACAAAAATGAAGACGATGCGAGTAAAGAAAAATACGCAGAGCATGTATTACATGTAATATTAACCTATTGACTCCAATCAAAGTTGTTTTAACGAGCCACTTTTAACGTGACACCTTGAAAATCAAGGGTCAGTCACAGTGTTACTTTGTACAGCAGTATTTTGTAGGGGTTTTGTGGTCACATATCCCTCATCATCCTCATAATATCCTGCAGAAAACCCCTCAGAATGGACCACTTTTCTAAAACTAGCAGAGGTCGGACTTCCACAAACATAATATGTATCTTGAGACCGGGCTCAGTTGGCTGCGAGAAAAATTGTCACTTTCTCATCCAGAAAAAAAATGGACAATTTTTCATCCGTATAGTTATCCATATGCTATCCAGATGTCCATTTATTTATTTTTTTTACATCCATACAGCATCTGTTTTTACATCAACAATTAAAAAATTGTTCAAGACCAAATACAGTTTCTTATGTTAACAACTGAAGTGGATCCACTAAGAACGGATACACGTTTATTTATTCACTGAGTTTAATGGGCGAATCTGATCTGAAAAAAGTTCAGAGTAGTGCAAATGCAATTTTTTTTACTGATTGCCCACGTGTAAAAACTTTTATCTTAACTAACCCATTCACTTGCATTGGTGATGGGTGGTCTGTGCAGCATTTTTTTTTTCTAATGGCCTTCAATTCGATCACGAGCCATGGCGACTTGAAGGATGAACGATCAGTAGGAAGATCGATCTTGTGCAAGTCTTGATATGTCCACAGGGTCTTCTCCACCGATATCTTGATAGTATCAAGCCATCAGGTTCCTGGTCTTCCTCTTCGCCTTCTTCCTTCTATTCTTCTGACCATGTCTTTCTCCAGTGCTTGCTCTCTTCTTATGATGTATCCAAAGTAGGTAAGTCATAGCTTGGTGATCCTTGCTTCGAGTGACATGTCTGGCTTGATTTGTTCCAAAATTGATTTGTTTGTTCTTCTTGCCATCCATGGTATTGATAACACCCTCCTCTATCACCACATTTCGAAGGCATCGATTCTTCTTCTGTCTTGTTTCTTTGTCATCCAGGTTTATCGTCCAGGTTTCGCATCCGTTGAAAATACACTCGTCTGAACAGATCAGACCCAGCCATTCTGATTTATGAGGATTTGTCTAAAAACAATTGAAAAATGGAGGTCATTGGTTTTAAATCAGTTTTCTATTTTCAATTGCTAAGCAACAATGTAAAAAAAGTTCAAACTCTTTACTTTTTTTTTTTTTCTTTTTAAAATTGAATAAAAATAAATGGATGCAAAATGGATGAGGGCTAGAAGAAAAAAAAAAAGATTTATTTTCGACAGATGTAAAAACAGAAATGGAAGTGTGAATGCAGCCTAAAGCCAAATTCACACATCGGTAAAACATGCTCCATGTACGGACTGTGATGTATGCACTGGCAGCTTGGTTTTCTGACCTGCGGCTGTTGAGTTTGGGTTGGGAGACCGGCGGCCAGTCTGAACATTTCGGTCCACACAAGGACTGTGTTTCACAGACATCTGAATACAGCCTAATAAATATGGTTCCTAAACTTGGCACCTGCCTCTATTACAGAGGTTGTCCACTAGTTTTACATTTTTTACACCTATCCTCCTATGACTAAAGGCCTCCTAGTACGTCAGAAACACGTAAGGTGTTGAGGTTTTTAACTTTTATGGACTTTTAACTTCATTCAATAAACTTACAGTTTTTATCCAGTTAGTTGTGCCGGAAACTACCCTCGCTTTTCCCTCCGTCAGCTGCAATCACCAGCAGGTACGGCACCCACTGGTTTCTAATTACAGCAACGGATCCATCTATACTGCCAGCGTGATCAGCTCCAACCTTCCCCCTTTCCCCTACCTCCTTATGCTTAGGATAGATCATCAATGTCTGATCGGCCCGGGTCCGACACTCGGCACACTCGCCGAACAGCTGTTACTGGTGCCGGCAACAGCGGCTGCTGGCCGGAAGTACTCACTTGCCGAGCTGCTCCATCTTCTGATAGTGGCCGAGTCTTGGTACTGCATATCCGCCTCCTATTGAAATGAATAAGAGGTGGATGTGCAGTACCCTGTGGCGGCCACTATCAGAAGACAGAGCAGCTCGGCAAGTGAGTACTTCCGGCCAGCGGCCGCTGCTGCCTGCACCAATAACAGCTGAACAGTGGATGTCCCGGGTGTCGGACCCCGGCCGATCAGACATTGATGATCTATCCCAGGAATAGACCATCAATGTAAAACTAGTGGACAACCTCTTTAGTTACTAATAGGGTGTTTACAATAACAGTGTGGATTAGAAAACCCATTTTCAAAGTAGATATTCATATGTGATTCCACCATCCCGTACAAAGGTGGGCTGGTACAGAGATAGGTTATCAACTGTGGTTTTTTGGGGTTTTTTTGAGAAGGGGGTATTTTTTTTGGATATGCAATGTACAGGAAGAAAGCAGACGTCATAGAGGAGGTGATGTGCCTGCGGCAGATGGTGGCAAGCGATGGCAGAAGCTGTGAACATTCTGCTGCAGATGATGAACTTGTTCATGCACACACTTTCCTGACAGATGGCCGGGAATCTGAAGTGTGTGGAGGAGATGGCAAGTCTGGCCGGCTGCGGCCTTCCAAAGTACAACGGTGACTCTGTCACAAAGAAAGCAGATGGCATCCGTCACTGTCCTTTAATAATGTCCCTCTGCTGCAAGGACAAGTACTCTGCTTTCACTCAACAAAGAGCAGGAATAATAGAAAAGGATGTTACGCTGGAAAATGGATCCACAGCACAGAAGAATGCACTTTGTGTCTGGTCCTCCCTTCTTACTGTATGTGTTACGGACACATTAGGTTGGGTAGAAACTCTGCTGATAATAATGAAGAGAGCAAGGGCGTCTACTGGGGAACGTATGTGAATAGCAGCCTTCTTATGGAAAAACAGGATTTCACTGTAGACAAAATCATAATTAACATTAAAAGGAATCTGTCATCTGTTTTTTTTCTACCCCCCCCCCCCCCCTGAGAGCAGCATGATGAAGAGGCAGAGACCCTGATTCCAGTGATGAGTCACTAACTGGGCTGGTCACCGTTTTCTCTGCTGCAGAGCTGGCAGTTCTCTGAATGCTGTGCTCTGAATAACCCTGCCCACCCCGCTGATTGGCTGCTTTCTGCCTATGCACAGTGTACACAGAAAGCTGCCACATCAGTGGTGGGGACGTGGCTAGACTACATGGCAGCAGGTTTACTAGTCCTTTAGCGAAAAAAAATAATCACTGTTTTATCAGCAGGAGATTATCAAAACTGCAGCAATCAACCCAGTAAGTGACCCATCGCTGGAATCAGGGTCTTTGTCTCTACATTATGCTGCTCACAGATTAGGTGGAAAAACTTGTTGATGATGACCCTTTAAAAGGTATAGACACTTCTTTTTTGTTTACCTAAATGCATGTTTGAGCAAACGGATCCGCAGAACCATAGTCCTGAGGCAACATTGGTAGTCCGAGACTGCGGGACCAGAGCCATGATAACCACCTCCTTTCCTGCCAGCTTCCCCGGCCCCTCGTGTGTCCCGCCCCATGATGTTGCACTGGTCATACTTATTAGGCATCAATAATTACGGCAGGTAGGAGAAGAGTTCAAGGGCTCCGATCTGGCAGTGATGGCTTACATATGTGGCTACTAGCCCAGGGACCTGCAAAGCTTTTTGCTCTACTCTATTTTCTTGGCAAAAATTAATTCTTGCAATTGGGTTTCATTACACTTCTTGCACCATTTATTTTCTTCAGTCTGTTTGTTAGGGATCGGGCAGACAACTGAAGATTGTCTCATCCAAGAGAACCGGACCGATTATGCAAATGACACTGATTAAATTCTGATCAGAGTGTGATCATAGCGTGATCCAATTCACTCGGATGAGGAGAAGATGGAGAACACAATTTCTCCATCTTCTCCATTGTGTGAGTGTGTGGAAATCGGACTGCACTCAGATGTCATTCGAGTGCAGCCCGATTTCAACAGACTCATTGAGTTGTATGGCCGAGTGCGACTGAATATCGGATGAAACTCGGACACGTGACAATTTTTTCCTCGGACAGACTGTCCAAGGGAAAAAAAAAATTCATACATGTGCACAGCCTCATAGAATAACATTGGTCTGGGTGAGATCTAATGGTTTGCTGGATTGCACTTGGATAGATAAGACGGTCGTCTGCACGTGCCCTTACACTGTCTATTGCTGGCTGCAGAATGTTGTGACTGAGAATCCATCAGTGAGCTCATTCTTTAGGTCTATAACTCTTCCTTTTCTGTAAAAAAAAACAACAAACACATTTTGGAACAAAAACGGATACAATGCAAAAACAAAACAGATTAACTTGTAAAAGAAGAAAAATCTACATTGCACATATTTATATGATCAGTATTTTCATCAGGCGTAAATGAGCCTTGAAGAAGTAAGATCTTGTTTCTTTCCATAAAGGGTCTCAGTAGTGATACAAGTTACCGATGTCTGCTGAATCTGACTGTTTGTTTTGGTGAACATGACTGCGCTGCGGTACAAGGCACAGCGGCCCGTACGGACAAGCCGATGGGTAAACAATGGGCGCCCTTCTTTTGTGGATTTAAATTGTTCAAACATTAATGGAAAACATCTTTAAGGCTCTGTTCAGACCAATTCCATAGGTTTTGTTTTAAAGGAACATGTCAGGACAATTTTACCATTGAAACATAATATGACTGTATAGATCCTTGTGCAACAATGGAAATGACACTTGTCCTGTAGTAATCTATGGAGCCATCGCTGAGAAACTGAGCTTTGATGCCACTAACTAAGCCGCCAATGCACTTCCAGGTGAATTTGCATGTGGCTTCTCAAGCTTGATTTCTCAGTGCTGACACATCAGATGACTACAGGACAGGGACCATTTTTATTATTGCACTGGGACCTATTCAGCCAGATCACTAGTTTTAGTAATAAAATCGACCTGATAAGTTCCCTTTAACAGAGCCGTGACAGCAACGTTAGAAGTGTTTTTAAAAGGGGTTGGTTAAATTGTAAGCCGTCATCCCTCTCTGATGCAGCACCCGTCACTACAGACTGTCCTATTACCAAAGTGATTATTCAAGAGGCACACAAATCGCTGATCTTGTGTCCCCAATTCATGTGGGACGGCATTGCTCAAGATTTATTTATACCCTATTTTCTGCAAACTTTCCTATGTTTTCCTATCTCCTAGTCCTTGCGGTACCATATTTCTTGCCACGTGGTTACCACCAAACCAGTGGTGTAGTGTGAATTGCCAGCACATGCATGGGGCAAGGCAAGTCTTTTGTGTCAGCCTTAACCCATGGACTGCTAGCACATCTTATCCCCCCCAAAAAGCATTGTATTAAAAAAATATATTACTGATGTAATTATACATATTTGGAACTTTTAGCTGAAAGCGGATATCAAATTTTAAAATTAAAAATAGTATAGTGTTAGGCTTTTTTACTTTTTATGATCTTTATGTGTTGTTTGTTCTTCTGTAACTCTCTTATTACCTTTGCTCTAACCCTAACCTTAACCCTAAGCCTAGCTCTAACCACAATTAGGGTTAGAAAAAGTGTAAAATGTATGATAATGATGGGTTCATTTTATTTTAAAAAATTGTGACAGTTCTGCCAGCAGGTTTCGGTCTTGCCTCTCACAGGCACTACACTGGAGATCCACCTGGATCACTTGACAGTCGGAATAAAAAGGAAGGGAGCCGTAAAATTTGCATGCCCCAAAAACATATGGCGTCTGATGCAAATGACCCTGTGGCCCATCCTATGTTATGTCACTGTACCAAACACTTCAGCTTACCCTCTGGTTCGGTCACTTGGATAATCCTATGAAAAAAATTAATTAATTAAAAAAAAAAAAAACAAATTATCAGCAAAAATAAATAAATAAATCAAAACAAAAAAAAGTGTCTAATAAAAAATCTGATTTATGTAGAACGTACATTTCTGACGATACAATGCTTTTGAAAGGGATTAGCAAAGGGTTAATTTATGGTCGTTCACATAAAAGGTAAAGAAGCGTGGAAATAAATTGCTATCCATTAAGCGCAGATGAGAGGCGCTCTAGGAAAATGGCATTCTGTTCCTGAATGAAAGGCTCTATTCATGCAGTCATGTGGGCAAGACTCAATATGTTTAGAAAGTGCATTAAGATTTCCTTATTTATCCGCCACTGAAACAACTTGTGTTTGTGACTCTTTAGGTTTCTGGTTATTGAGCGCGTCAGCAGAGAAAGGGGCAACCGGCACAGAACGGGGCGCACGGCACAGAACGGGTTACACCTGTTCATATTTAGATTCGTTTTCCTCCAGACCCTGCTGCTTTCATGATGAGCCTATAAAAGGGTAAATGCCTGAAGGCACAAGCAATCAATAACTGATTTACTTGCTCACTTAACTTCTGCACAGCCTTGATGATAAACACATGGCACTTGGATGTGGACGAGGTGCTAGGTTGCATGGGATGAGGTTTACAAGGGTCAAACATTGTTGCTGGGTGTTTTTTTTTTCTTTCTTTATGTAAAGGATGGTGCGGATATTGATCAGACTTTGGAACCAACCACAATGATACAGTAAAAAATTAGGCGAAACAAAGTGTAATAAGTCATTTTAGTCCGCAAATAAAGGCAAATTACTCTGACTGATCGTCAAGATCATGACTTATAGGAAAGCATTGGAGCATTGGAGCCACCTTTCAGCCTGTCATTGTGGCATAGAGAATAAATTGAGATAGATCACATGATGTATGGTGTACAGGAGCTTTTTTTTTTACCAATGATTAATCAATATAAATTCTTAAAGAGAAGTTTAATGTTTTTTTCTTTAATGTAATTATTGTCCAGGCATTGTAAAGTATTTTTGCAATATACGCGATTTCTTTATTTTTCTTCCTTCTCTCCCAAACACCAGGCTGCAGTGAGGTTTCAATGCCTAGTTTGTGTTCCTTTAGAACAGGGGTGGGGAACCTTTTGGATGAGCTTTTCTCTGCCCCCTCCCCCCGGGCAGATTCCAGGGACCGAAGTGCTTGGTCCGGTGGCCACATTTTTTCGAGTCCTTTAATTCCATCTTGCATCACCAAACTTTACACCTGGTACAATGGAGTCAGGCGGATAACGTTCTCCTGGCATTCACCAAAACCCAGACTCGTCTATCAGACGCCAGATCAAGAAGTGTCACTGCACTGAACATATTTCCAATACTCCAGAGTCCAGTGGTGGCGGCTTTACCCCACTCCATCCGACGCTCAGCATTGTGCTTGGTGATGTAAGGCTGCATGCAGGTGCTCAACCACGAAACTCCTGGCAGAAACAAAGTTTTTGTGTTGATGTTAATTCCAGAGAAAGTATGGACTTTGCAATTATGGAGTCAGCAGAGCGGTGGTGACTTTTCTGCCCTCTGCTCCTCAGCACTCGGCCCCCCCCAAGTGCTGAGGAGTGCTGAAAATGGTCCATGACAAGGCTCCAACCTGCAAAGCTGATCTGGCAACAGCAATCAGAGAAAGTTGGAGACAGATTGATGAAGAGTACTGTTTGTGACTTGCCCAGGGGGATATGGGGGACTCGGTACCCGGGCCTTTACCTTCTTGGGAGGTCACGGCAGTCGGCTCCCAGGCCCGTACTCTGGGGTCACTCTTTAAAAGGGGCTTGTTACTTGAAGGGGTGAATAACAGTTTTGTCTCGTGACGCCACCTGTGGTTCCTGGTAATGGGTACCAGCGCTGCTGCAGTCCTCCGGGGGTGATGGGATGGCAGCTGGGATGCTTCGGCTCCCCACAGGCAGAGCGGGCCCTCGGGGCAGGGTTGATGGAAGGGATGCAGGTGAGAGGTGGCCAGGTCGGGTCAGGGGAGAATAACAGACACGCACACAAGGGGTTCAATTCAGTACCTTTACTGGTGTAGACGGAAGGTACGGTCCAGGGTACTTGATAGGAAGGGTACACTTCTGGACTCTCCCCAGTGAGCGGGTATAAGGCCTCCTGATCTGTTTCTTCCTCTCACTCCGAAGCTTCTGACCAGCCTGAAACTAGGCCTAGCTTCTGTACTCTTTCACTCTCCTAACCTGTATGCTTGGTGGTAAGAACTTTCCTCTGGATACCACTATCCCTGGACGCTGGGGCCTTCGTGGTTCCTAGTTCTTTAGATGATTGTAGCTTCAGGTTGACCAGGGGTCTAGAATCCTCCTGGTATACCGGTTATTCCTACTGGGCGTAGAGGACCCGGTAGGCGCGGACCCGGTGTCCGGCTTGTGTTCTGGGGTGAGCCTAAGATGCTCCTCTGCCCCCATAACTCCTCTCACTCTTCTCCTTGCCTCCGGCCACGCTCTAGGCCCTGAGGCTTCAGCACGTGCTTTAGGCCCTGGCTGGCCCTCAGCACAGCAGCTCACATGCTGCTTCTTCACTGATCTCTAGTGCCAGCACACTCGGCCTACCTAACTCCACCCTCCAGTATATATATCCCTAACAGGGCTCCCTCTGGTGGTATGAGGTGGAAGGGTGGAGGTGTCTGTTATGTAATGAGGGCCTCTTGTGGAGAAGTCCGTCCATGCACCCTTTTGGGTCCTGTGGTACCTGTGGTAGCAGGGTGCCACATTTGTCACTCATTAAGTCCATGCCTCAGAGACTGCAAGCTGTTATTAAAGCCAGAGGTGGTGCAACAAAATACTAGTGATGTATTGGAGTGTTCTTTTGTGTGTTTGTTTTTCATGATTCCATAATTTTTTCCTCAGAATTGAGTGATTCATATTTTTTTTCCCTCTGCTTGGTCTGAAAAAAAATTACCCTTACTGAGTACCACATTTTTAATCTTGATTTCTTTTAGTGTTTCTTAAAGTCCTAAAGTTTCCATTTGAAATGACTTTAGTTTTGTGCCATGTCTGTGATCTGCTTTTTTTCAACAACATTGAACAACTGAATGAACATCCTCCGAGCCCGGTGATTCCATAATTTTTGCCAGGAGTTGTATAAATGTAATGTAGGTTTATTTGTAGATTTCTGTGAGAGTTTCTTTTCTTAAGATGCTGCTACGAAAGGACTCAGGACTAATGTGTTACATGGTCCCCCATTCTATGCAATGGTGACTGTGTATCGCCATGTAGCCCGTGCGGCCATCTGCAGTTCCCCCTCTTAGTTGTACGGAATAATGACTATAATGACTGTATCCTATTATGTATTCTTTACATAAAAGGATTTTCCTGCTTCAGCCATACATGGAGACAGGTCCATTTGGATCATTTCTGAGACACGTGTTGCTACTATATGAAACACCATGTATATTGCATTCTGCAGAACTGAGCATTGCAATATCCCGTTAGTAAGAGGGTCTCCCTTCTGTACAAGTCGCCTCCTGGACCCTCCGTGTTTCTTGTCCTGATTAGATATGCTGAATTCACACGTATCTTCCCCGCTCTGTCGGCTGAGATAGGTGTCAGATTGTACATGGAATAGTGTCAACGCCTTTACATCGCTCTGCTGAATTCTGCTCAGACGGGGATGAACGTTTTCCTGACCCAAGGGACTTCTTCTAACTCCATCATTGTATTTTTTATGGCAAATTTCCTTGTGAATAGCAGGTACATCCGACACATACTGATGACTTAGAGTTAGCAGTGGTGTAGCATAGGGGGAAGTGAGGTCATTGAGGCACTTGCCTTGGGCGCAAAATTCCTAAGGGGGGGCAAAGTTTTCAATATTTTTTCATTTTGAAATTTTGCACTCCTAAGAAGAGGTGTCGCTAACACCAAAGATCTGGGACACTTGCAGGCAAGCGCCACTTTGAACTGTATCGCCATCAACATGAGGTCAATACAGATGATTCCTCTGGTAAAGCAGGGAGCCATAAGCTGTAGATCCTATAGGACCATATAGGGGGCGAGAGGGGGGGATTATGAAAGGTATTTTCTAGGCTATGCAGACGGCATTGGGGACTTCTGTACACATTGCTAGACAACTGTAAAAGAGGCATTAAAGGTGGTGGCCATAGAGTATACTGGGAAAACCTGCTGACCGGTTCCCTTTACATCCACCTGCTGAGGCTGAAAGCACGTCCTGACCTAGTGATTGGTTACAGAGTAGCAGTATAATTAAGTCTCATACACTTTTAACGAGAACCGGTTACATGATGTTGTAGTGCAGGAGGAGCGGAGCACATTGATATATAGTTTTGTGGGAAAAGATTTAGTAGAACTTGTTTTATTCATTGAAATCCCTGCTCATTTCTGGGCTCCGGAGTCAGTGGGTCGTCCTACTTCGTGTTTTACAGACTTTCATAGAGCAGGGGTCGGCAGCTCAGCTGCTGTAGAACTACAACTACCAGCATTCTATGCGGATGCCACGGTATTTTTGGCATTGTAGTTTCAGAACAGCTGCAGTGCCAAAGTTTGGCATAGAGAGATACCTGTCAATCATTAATTAGGACTGCCTACTGGACTCCAAAACCAAAAAATGAGCAGGAGTTTTAATGCATAAATACAAGTTATACAGAATCTTTTCAAATCTGCAGATATGAGTCCATTCAGCTTATCCTGATGCTCGTAGATTGCATAGCATTTCCATTGATGCATCTGAAATTCGGTGCTTGCAGTCCTAGTCGTCGTATTTTTGTTAAAACCCAAAAAGCCGCTGAGTGTTGGCTTGAATTCTGAATAAATAAACATCCAACATGCTTTGTTAATTTTCTTTTTCAGGGGGTCAGTGCTCTCCCCCCAACCTGCTTGCCAGATGCAAAGTTAAGCAACTGTTTAAATAGTCTTTATTAAAAACGTTCTACCGTTTTGCTGCTGCAGAGTGTCTGTATGGCCTTTTTCTAGCTAAAGGACCTGCGAATAAAAAAATAAGATACAAATCCCTCAAAACTTCTGCTCGTCAACTCTCTGCTCCACTCTCTCAGTTTAAGAGTGCAGTCAGGCGGCTGTATAAATCAGACCGAGATCGAAACACAATGCACGGACTGGCCAGACCCGAGTATGACAGCTTCATATATTTCTATGCAGCTGTCACACTTGAATTGGGAGAGCCGCTGGCCAGTCCGTGCAATGCCTTCCAATCTCGGTCTGATCAATATGGCCGTCTGACTGTGCACTTAGAGATAGCAGAAGAGTGGGTGTTGTACACAAATCTCCACATTATAGAAAGGGGAGAAAGTATGTAAAGTCTCAGAGAGGGTAGAGAAAGCAAGCTATAGACAAGGAGGAAAGCAAATAAGTGAAAAAGATAGCAGCTGTGCTGAGACGTGAAAGCAATTGAAGAAAGCACAATCCTCACATCCAGAGGTTTTATTTCCCACAAGAGAAAAATCTGAAACTTGGATCAGGCTGCAAACTGCATGTAAAAGGAGTCTGTAAATTAAAGAAGGGACTGACGATAGTAAAATTTTACTAACGGTAACCACTAACATATGTAAAAATCATTTTTTCCATGTCAAATGTGTCAATAGCCTTTAAACATAAGAAATACATAAACTTGAGGCCTTAATGACCACAGTAATATAGAATATGTAAAGAATGACATTGATAGGTGAGTTGGTGTTTTTTCAACTGAAAAGCCACCAACTCGTCCTTTCTGTTCCGATTGTTCTGAATAGTGAGGAAGCGCGAGGCCGCACCACTGCCCAGCGTTTATACTGTAGATGAGGGTCCAAGGGAACAAAAAAATGGGAGAAGTGGGAGTCTAGCTTCCAGATGCAATTGTAAATAAAATCACAATTTTGTTAATGCATTAAAAAGATATACACATTGCAAACATAAAATAAGTGAAACCTATGCGTTTTGAACGCCATGATTTTTAATGGATTAACAATAAAAATCACCAATTTATCTGCACTCGGTCGTCTTATATGGCAGTGTACACTTAGTTAAAGGAGTCATCTCCTTTCAGAATATCCCAGAGTCTCTGCTGCTGCTCCTGGTTGTCAATGTCATGTGTGTCATGTCAATAACACTGCAGCCAATCACTGAGCCCAGCAGCTGTGCCCGAATTGATGGAACACCCCACTTGAGCCACTGATTGACTGCAGGGCTGCCATCATGCTTGTGGTGCTGCAGCCAATCGGCTCTGGGTGGGGTGTTCTGTCTACACAGGTAGAGCCGCTGAGCTCAGTGATTGGCTGCAGTGCTATTGATGTGACAGCCAATAACAGACACTGGGAGTAGCAGCAGAGACTCAGCACTGGACCCGGGGAGGGTGAGTAAAGCATTTTTTTTTTGTTTTTATTTAACAAACTGCATCTGTGGACTGTAATTTTCTGAAAAGGGAAAGCCCCTTTACGATATCAGAATCCTGATCTATTGTATCTTACGCTCCGATGCGGCGTCAAAGTGCACAAAATTGATTTCTTGTTAATTTCTGTCCCACAAAACCTTCTTCCCCCGGTGTAACAAACAAACAAGAAAAATGGAGCTTCAGTTCGCTGCTGCTCGATATAGCCCGCTTTATTTTGACATAAACTGCAGAGCGAATCTTTAGGCAAATATAATTTGATTTATCCCCGCACATTCCTTAGGATGATGGGCCATGAACTGATTCATATTGATTGCAATTCTGTTAACACCTGCTTAATGTTCTCCATTCTGCTTCCATGGCAACCAAGAAAGATGTCCTGTCAAAATATATTAGAAGGGAACAAATGGACCTTTCTGCGTAAGTGCGATGCAGGCAGAGCTGTACCAGGCTCATGTAAGATGCCGCTTACCCCGAGAGCGAGCACACACAGCAATGGCTGTAATCCGGTGCCCTTACACCTCACCGTACCTCTGGGCCTCATACATGGACATATGCTGTACACAAGCTGCATGTCAAACTGACGGAGACTTCTCGGAGACCTAAAAAAAAGTGCAGATCCTGTTTTGCCAAATTTGTATTTATAAGGGAACTACACCTGCAACTTAACGGCATTAGAAGGTCATTGACAGAGCAACATATAATCCCATTCTTATATAGTGGGCTGCCACATCGGGGTTAATATCGGACCTACTACATCGCATGTTAGCGCGGGTGTATGGAGCTGGCTCAGGAGTTCATCCTATTCCACAATCTATGGATGCTGGATGTGTTAAACAGCCGACATCCACATTCAACAGCAGCGACCAGTGCTAAGCTCCGATTGATGCCTGTTAAGCAATTAAAGAGGATCTTTCTCCAGATCAAAACTGGCCAGATGTTAAATTAATTTTATTACCACTGCTCCCCTGAGTACTCCGCTCTTTGTTTTTTTTAAATCGGTCATACGGTTCTCGAGATATGGCCTTTTTTATTTAATACAATTTTTTATGGTCTTTACAGGAGGGTGTGGCTCACAGGATAATTATGCAGAGCAGCCTAAAGACACACCCCTGAGGATCCTGTGAGCCACACCCCTTATTTAAAGATCATAAATATTAGCACTGAAGGAAAAGGCCCAAATCTCTGGGACCATATGGTGGATTTTAAAGAAACAAAGAAAATATTACTCAGTGAAGCATCAAGGATAAAATGAGAGCAGAATCTGGTTACTTTTGACTTGATGACAGGTGATCATGGTGTCACTCTGTTTCAGGGTCCCATCGGCCCACGCCCATGACATGATCAAGTAAGGGATGCAAACGGGTTTCCACAACATCTGTTGGCCTGCTGAAGGCCACTAGCGCCAATATTTTGGTACTCCTGTGAAGCCAAGCCACAGGCTGAGCTTCACAGAAGACCATAATTTTTACTATACACTTCAATATAGAGAGCAAAATCGCAGGTTCAAGTCCCCTATGGGGACTAGAAAAATAAAGTAAAAATTTTTTAAATATAATAATTGAATAATTTAGCTCATTTGGTATCATCGTGTTAAGTCTAATCAAAACAGAATATTAATTAACAAGTACAATAAAAAGAAAAAAAATTAGATGAGCCATTAAACAGTATTTGTGCAAACATTTATATTAGTTAAGAATATGATACACATTGTGATGGTGTTGGGGGAATACCCTCCACAATATTTACTATATGTAAAGAAGGACCTTGTGATGTTCTTTATGCATTATGATTATATATGTATGATTTATATACAGTACAGACCAAAAGTTTGGACACACCTTCTCATTTAAAGATTTTTCTGTCTTTTCATGACTACGAAAATTATACATTCACACTGAAGGCATCAAAACTATGAATTAACACGTGAAATTATATACTTAACAAAAAAGTGTGAAACAACTGAAAATATGTCTTATATTCTAGGTTCTTCAAAGTAGCCACCTTTTGTTTTGATGACTGCTTTGCACACTCTTGGCATTCTCTTGATGAGCTTCAAGAGGTAGTCACCCGAAATGGTTTTCACTTCACAGGTGTGCCCTGTCAGGTTTAATAAGTGGGATTTCTTGCCTTATAAATTGGGTTGGGACCATCAGTTGTGTTGTGCAGAGTGGATACACAGCTGATAGTCCTACTGAATAGACTGTTAGAATTTGTATTATGGCAGGAAAAAAGCAGCTAAGTAAAGAAAAACGAGTGGCCATCATTACTTTAAGAAATGAAGGTCAGTCAGTGCGAAAAATTGGGAAAACTTTGAAAGTGTCCCCAAGTGCAGTTGCAAAAAACATTAAATGCTACAAAGAAACTGGCTCACATGAGGACCGCCCCAGGAAAGGAAGACCAAGAATCACCTCTGCTTCTGAGGATAAGTTTATCCGAGCCACCAGCCTCAGAAATCGCAGGTTAACAGCAGCTCAGATTAGAGACCAGGTCAATGCCACACAGAGTTCTAGCAGCAGACACATCTCTTCAACAACTGTTAAGAGGAGACTTTGGGCAGCAGGCCTTCATGGTAAAATAGCTGCTAGGAAACCACTGCTAAGGACAGGCAACAAGCAGAAGAGGCTTGTTTGGGCTAAAGAACACAAGGAATGGACATTAGACCAGTGGAAATCTGTGCTTTGGTCTGATGAGTCCAAATTTGAGATCTTTGGTTCCAACCACCATGTCTTTGTGCGACGCAGAAAAGGTGAACGGATGGACTCTACATGCCTGGTTCCCACCGTGAAGCATGGAGGAGGAGGTGTGATGGTGTGGGGGTGCTTTGCTGGTGACACTGTTGGGGATTTATTCAAAATTATGAACCAGCATGGCTACCACAGCATCTTGCAGCGGCATGCTATTCCATCCGGTTTGCGTTTAGTTGGACCATCATTTATTTTTCAACAGGACAATGACCCCAAACACACCTCCAGGCTGTGTAAGGGCTATTTGACCAAGAAGGAGAGTGATGGGGTGCTACGCCAGATGACCTGGCCTCCACAGTCACCAGACCTGAACCCAATCGAGATGGTTTGGGGTGAGCTGGACCGCAGAGTGAAGGCAAAAGGGCCAACAAGTGCTAAACATCTCTGGGAACTCCTTCAAGATTGCTGGAAGACCATTTCCGGTGACTACCTCTTGAAACTCATCAAGAGAATGCCAAGAGTGTGCAAAGCAGTCATCAAAGCAAAAGGTGGCTACTTTGAAGAACCTAGAATATAAGACATATTTTCAGTTGTTTCACACTTTTTTGTTAAGTATATAATTCCACATGTGTTAATTCATAGTTTTGATGCCTTCAGTGTGAATGTACAATTTTAAAAGTCATGAAAATACAGAAAAATCTTTAAATGAGGTGTGTCCAAACTTTTGGTCTGTACTGCATATATATATATATATATATATATATATATATATATATATAATATATATATATATATAAATGAATGATGCATGAGATATCTATATATATAAAAAAAACACACACACTATTATCTTGTATTTTCTGCACTGATAACACGTGTTTTTCATGGCACTGATAGTTGGAGCAGCCTGGTCCTTTTTGCTACTGTATAACTATGACGCCTTAAGGCTTAGGATATTTTTACAACATAAGCCACAGTGAATAAACTGAATTTCCTTGGAACCCACAACTTACTGTGATGTTGGCAGTAAAGCGAGTGTGTGGCACCGCCAACCATACTGGCAAGCAGAGAACTAATATCAGTAGCCAATGCAGGCTTGATTTTCTTCCAGTTTTCATCCACTTTGCTTGCATGTGTTTTAAAAGGAAAGCTGTCACTTTGAACAGGCAATGTAATCTGCCAGCAGCATGTTATAGAGGAGGAGGACTCTTCTGGCTCCTGGGCTGAGTGCTGCCTCCTCCATTCTCTGCTGCTGGGCTCTCTGCACCTCTGCAAGATGGTAAACTGATGAACTCTTTTGATGTCAAACTTTCAGGCCCAACTCAGATGGCAGAACACACCTAAGTATGTGGTTGGCATCTTGCTGCCATACTGTACTGGGAACCTTTTCATGCTTCTAGTACTGCTACTCCAGTCTTCCCTGAGTCAACTTTGTCACATCACTGTGCTAGCTCTGCTATATTGTGCTTTTGTTGCAAGCTCAGCTCTGCTACACCAGTCTACGTCGTCGTCCCAACTCTGCTACCATTCCAGTTTAGATACAGCAGTTGCTTTTGTTCCAGGTCTGTCACATCTGCCACTATTGTTCCCACCAGATTGTATTGTAACTGCTCATCTGGACTAGAGGTTTAGAGGAGTCACCTCTCCAGGTGAGACATAACAGACGGTTTGTTGGTGTTCTAATCCTGACTTCATTGTTCACACAATGTAACAATCACTCCACTCCTCATATAACAAAAAAAAGGCTCCATCATTACAATTCAATAATAGTAATGTGGTGACCATGGAAACAGCATAATAACAGCTTTATTGTCGGCACGCTGCTGCCGAGGTCTGAAATGTTTGCAGGTTGCTCATTGGCACAAACAGGAACAGAGGCGATGGCTGCGCCGCAGAGAACTGCATCATTGTTGCATCAGGTTTGACAGTTGCATTTTTTCACTTTTTTTATTTTAGGGGCGGCAGCTAGATCAGATCCTCCAAGCGCATTAAAAGGGGTAAAAAGACAGTAAAGAATTATTTTTTTTTTGAGGCATGGATTGATTAAAAATAATAAAAGCAGCAGAGATGACATTCCAATTCGGCAAATCACACGGAATTTACTGGTAAATTTGGTTCCCAGCAAAGCTACTTTCTACAAATCAAGTGTTCCTTATTATGCTCTGGGGGTGTCTCCAAAAAAAAATAATTAATGACCTCATCGAAGCCCGCCATCCCCACAACCTGCCATCCGATCTCTGGTGTCTCTTCTTTTCTCTTTCTCCCATCACTTGGACAACACGTCGTAATGTTGCAGCAACGTTCAAGGTCTTGTTAAACTGGAAGCCATTGCCCACAATGAAGATTCTGAAGAGAATGTGCGCGATAGGAGGAGGGGAAAAAAGAGGCGCCGAGGAGCAGATGGCGGGCTGAGGGGACAGGTATTTTATTGCAACCTTTTTTCCTAGCCTTCTACAGTTCAGCAAAAGAAAAATTGCAAAAAAAAACCACAAAAGGAACTAAAAACTGTATTTTGGAGAATATGGATTTTTCGAAAATTCTAGGAGAATTTGCTAATCTCTAAGACAGAAGCATACTCACCTTCTAGCGTCCCTGTGGATCGGGAGCAGGCCACTCCAGAGGTCTCCGCAGCGGTCAGGAGACTAGAAGAGCACATCTGCTCCAGATATTATTATTTATTATTATAGCGCCATTCATTCCATGGCGCTTTACATGTGAATATTGCTGCTGATTTTCCACTTCCATAGCGCATTCTGCTGAGAATATGTCCTCATAACCTTAATCTGGTTTTGCAACATGTGTGACATGAAGAAAATTAACCAATAAATAAATAAAAAGGAATAGAATGGGATTGCCAAATTTACTGGTGCACATGTTTGATGCGCTATAATGCAGGGAAAGTTGAATTAAGAGTTTACCTCCATTTTTACTATTTTAGCTCTTCTCAGGCTCCTGGTTTAGTGTAGAGCTTTAATTTGTCCCCATGTCTCAGATTGAACAAGTCTTTTTACATGTTCCTGCTCCAGCTTATTTATTAATTCAGCTGGAGGAGTCGACGGTCTCTGCTCATGGGTCACCGCGCACAATGTCAAATATACAGTGACAAAAACAGCCTCCGGTCAAGGCAAAAACAGTGCATGCTCCTTCTGGAGGAAGTGGTTTACAGATGTAATGAAATGTGCCTGGGTGCGCACTCCTGTAGACAGGGGGCAGGATCTGTGCAGCACATAAAACCAGAAGTTTATGGGGAAAAAAAAAGAAAGCAGAGAAGGAAACAGAATGAGGTTTTCTAGAATGTTTATGTATTCTGCACGTACAGTGACATCTCTTCAATAGACCTCCTCTAGAAAAGACCCCTCTGATCTTGAGCGGATTTTACAGTGATGGATTTTCAGTTTAGGAGTTTTCCAGGGTTGGGTTAATTTTTGTCAATCAATATACAGGGTTATTCACTCGCTACTTTACCCAGAAAAATTGCTATAACTTCTAAAAGAGACGATTTATCGTACTGAAATTGACTGTACATACCTTGGTTCATCAGAAACTGATGTTTTAAAGCAGGTGTTGAAAATGTCCACCGTTGGCATCCAAGCACGCGCCGTCCCATATTGTTGAATGTATTCCACAGGATGTCTGGGGTCATAGCCTGAAAAGGAAGCGTCCTCCATCATACCCATTCAGTAATGTTCCTGTATGTGCTAGCTTATTCACCAATGACAGATTGAATGGCGGTTTTCGACCTCCAAACGTCTTTAGAAACTCACTTTGGCATCGGACACAGTTTGCCAATAAGTTTTCACAATGAAAACCCGCTCCTCCAAAACTGTCTGTACATCGTTAACAAAATGAGGGTGAAAATCGACAGGAGTGAAATGCAAGCACCACATAAACTACCGACAGGCAGGAAGGCGTGCAGTAAGTCGTAGTGGAGACTAACGGCGGGTCGACAAGTCGGCGAGACCACTCGTCGCGAGGGTGTTTCTGCTCGCTGTGGTTCATTGCACTCTCACTTCTCATGGCATGTACAGTCCAAATTTCAGTTCAGTCGACCTTTTAGAAATGACATCAATTTTTCCGGGTAAAGAAGCGAATGAATCTCCCTATAGAATACCAAATCCTAACAGTATAACATCTTTAATGTAATTATAGGGTTAATTCTGAACTACTGGTAGTCAAAGATGGAAGAGAAGAAAGGTATCCAGGAATGCAATTTATTTTCAACTCGCTTCGAAGTTCCAAACTTCATCAGGACAAACCACAAGGTGCCTGATGAAGTTTGGAACTTCAAAACACTTTGACAAATGAACTTTCCTGAAGTTCCAAACTTCATCAGGCACCTTGTGGTTTGTCCTGATGAAGTTTGGAACTTTGAAACGAGTTGAAAAATAAACTGCATTCCTGGATACCTTTCTTCTCTTCCATCTTTGACTACCAGCAGTGCAGAATTAACCCCATCATTCCTTTTCAGTTATCCTAGCTGTAGCAGCCTTGAGCCCTTTAGTGGTTGTGGTCACACAACCATTCCAGGCGAGTACCATTGCCTTTGGTCTCCCCATTGTCACTCGGATAAAACCCAATTGTGCTTCTTGTTATTCCAGTTTTTTTTCTACTTCAAATCCTAACAGTATGTAATATACAGGCTGGTATGTCACTCTCCAAAAGGAGAAACGTTATCCCTTAGACCTCAGTTCAGCGCCTCTCACCCAGCCAAATCAGATCTCATACTTTGCACTGATGAAGGGCGACACCCCGAAAACATTGTGTCTGCAAATTAAGATTCTGATTTGGATTTTACCTCAAGTCATATTTCAAGGTTCGTTAAAGGGTCTAAAGTGACTTGTAGGATTGCTGCTTTCAAAAGGTGGCGCTATAGAGTTCTAGTCCTCTTCTTCTCTGAAGAGGCAATTTGCATATGTAATATACACACAGTTATGAGTCGGCTCTGCTTGCTGGTTCCAGTGGTTGTCAAGTAACCACTGAGAGAAGCCAGTCGGCATATGACTTCAAGTATAAGTTTCACCAGCATTTTTGATCAGACTGGCATTGGAGTTTGGCAGATGAGGTTTAATGTAGATAAATGTAGAGTAATGCACGTAGGACGGAGTAATCCTATTGCTGCATATACAGTACAGACCAAAAGTTTGGACACACCTCATTTAAAGATTTTTCTGTATTTTCATGACTATGAAAATTGTACATTCACACTGAAGGCATCAAAACTATGAATTAACACATGTGGAATTATATACTTAACAAAAAAGTGTGAAACTACTGAAAATATGTCTTATATTCTAGGTTCTTCAAAGTAGCCACCTTTTGCTTTGATGACTGCTTTGCACACTCTTGGCATTCTCTTGATGAGCTTCAAGAGGTAGTCACCGGAAATGGTCTTCCAACAATCTTGAAGGAGTTTCCAGAGATGCTTAGCACTTGTTGGCCCTTTTGCCTTCACTCTGCGGTCCAGCTCACCCCAAACCATCTCGATTGGGTTCAGGTCTGGTGACTGTGGAGGCCAAGTCATCTGGCGTAGCACCCCATCACTCCCCTTCTTGGTCAAATAGCCCTTACACAGCCTGGAGGTGTGTTTGGGGTCATTGTCCTGTTGAAAAATAAATGGTGGTCCAACTAAACGCAAACCGGATGGAATAGCATGACGCTGCAAGATGCTGTGGTAGCCATGCTGGTTCAGTATGCCTTCAATTTTGAATAAATCCCCAACAGTGTCACCAGCAAAGCACCCCCACACCATCACACCTCCTCCTCCATGCTTCACGGTGGTAACTAGGCATGTAGAGTCCATCCGTTCACCTTTTCTGCGTCGCACAAAGACATGGAGGTTGGAACCAAAGATCTTAAATTTGGACTCATCAGACCAAAGCACAGATTTCCACTGGTCTAATGTCCATTCCTTGTGTTCTTTAGCCCAAACAAGTCTCCTCTGCTTGTTGCCTGTCCTTAGCAGTGGTTTCCTAGCAGCTATTTTACCATGAAGGTCTGCTGCACAAAGTCTCCTCTTAACAGTTGTTGAAGAGATGTGTCTGCTGCTAGAACTCTGTGTGGCATTGACGTGGCCTCTAATCTGAGCTGCTGTTAACCTGCGATTTCTGAGGCTGGTGACTCGGATCAACTTATCCTCAGAAGCAGAGGTGACTCTTGGTCTTCCTTTCCTGGGGCGGTCCTCATGTGAGCCAGTTTCTTTGTAGCGCTTGATGGTTTTTGCAACTGCACTTGGGGACACTTTCAAAGTTTGCCCAATTTTTCAGACTGACTGACCTTCATTTCTTAAAGTAATGATGGCCACTCGTTTTTCTTTACTTAGCTGCTTTTTTCTTGCCATAATACAAATTCTAACAGTCTATTCAGTAGGACTATCAGCTGTGTATCCACCAGACTTCTGCACAACACAACTGATGGTCCCAACCCCATTTATAAGGCAAGAAATCCCACTTATTAAACCTGACAGGGCACACCTGTGAAGTGAAAACCATTTCCGGTGACTACCTCTTGAAGCTCATCAAGAGAATGCCAAGAGTGTGCAAAGCAGTCATCAAAGCAAAAGGTGGCTACTTTGAAGAACCTAGAATATAAGACATATTTTCAGTTGTTTCACACTTTTTTGTTAAGTATATAATTCCACATGTGTTAATTCATAGTTTTGATGCCTTGAGTGTGAATGTACAATTGTCATAGTCATGAAAATACAGAAAAATCTTTAAATGAGAAGGTGTGTCCAAACTTTTGGTCTGTACTGTACATTAAATGGGAGTATACTCGGGACTACAGAACAGGAGAAGGACTTGTGTATTCTGGTTACAAGTAAGCTGAGCAGCAGTACTCAATGTCAAGCAGCAGCCGCAAAAGCAAACAAGATTTTAGGATGTATAAAAAGAGAAATAAAATCTTGTGATCCCAACGTATTGTTACCCCTTTATAAATCACTGGTGAGGCCACATCTGGAATATGGGATCCAGTTTTGGGCTCCAGATTTTAAAAAGAAAATTCAGAAGTTAGAGTCAGTTCAAAGGTGGCAACTAGATTATTAGAAGGGATGGAGGGCCGCTCATATGATGAGAGGTTGGAAAGGTTGGGCTTGTTTAGCTTAGAAAAAAGACGCCTCAGAGGAGATCTCATTTATATGTATAAATATATAAGTGGTCAGTACAAAGGACGGGCACATGATTTATTATTGGCTCTGCATTGGGGATGGCTGTCAGTCAGAGCCGGGGACGCGGTTACAGCCGTCGCTCGGTATAGTCCGAGTGATGACTGAACCCCCGTAACAGAAACCGGAACGCTGCGGGGGGTAATAAACTTTGTTTTCTCCCCACAGTGTTTGGTTAAGTGCAGGCGCCGGGCAGGTTAGTAACACTATTAACCTGCAGATTAACCCCATATGTGCGGGGTAATAGCACTTTTTCTGGTGACAGGTTCCCTTTAAATGCTTTTACATAAATGCTATTAGCTTGGGATAGAAATTCCTGATGACAAGTTTGTGGTGCGGCCTCCAGGGATCAGATTTGTTTTTCCAGCACACCGCACACTTGATCAATCAGATTGAGATCTGGGCAATATGGAGACAAGTCCTCACCCTGATTGTTTGCCTCCTTCCTCACATCATTCCTGGACAGTTTTTGCAGTATCACTGCCTTGGAGAGGGGTACAATGTCTAGGCAGGTGGTACGTATCTTATGTACATGATCATTGCTCAGATCTTCTCTCCTCTGGGTCGTCCTTGCATCCCGCTGCCATCTCTTCTCCAGATCAGTGATCCCATTCACCAGCATTACGCTGTGATGTAGCAGCGGCACAGAGGGATCTTTGACTGCACGACCTGCGTCACCATCTAGCATCGGCCTTATTGATTTATTAATTGTTTATTTAACCAATTCACTGCTTTTTTTTTTTTTAATTGGTTCAAATCCTGGGAGACTCCTGCCATCCATTGTCAGGTATCTGAATGTGAGGAGGCAAAATTTCCTCCAGCAGAATTACAGGAATCCATGACCATACGCAAATTGCCTCTTCTGATAGGAAGAGGACTAGAACTCTATAGCGCCCCCTTCAGAAGCAACATGACTTAGGATAAAAGCCAAATCAGAATCTCAATTTGCAGACACAGTGTTTCAGGGTTTTGCCCCTAGTCAGTGCAAAGTATGAGAACTGAGTTGGCTAGGTAACTTTGCCTCAAGTGCAGTGTAGGCTGTGAGCTCAGAGGGGTCAGTGTGATGAGGGGCAGCAGCACATCCCACCCCTGCCCCTGTGCTGTGCCTGCTCCCTGGATCTCCTCTCTCTCACACACACAGCCTGGTTCTCTGCTGCTGCTGCTGGGGGATGACAGCTCCGGAGTCCCAGTTCCCAGCCTTGTTGGTCTGCACTCCCAGACCACGCCTAACCAAAAGTGAGGGGAGGTGGGCAGGGGAGGAAGGAGCCCCCTGCAGCGCTGTGTCCATCTCACTGCAGCAGAGGAGCACAGTGTGTGCAGCAGGGACTGTGCTGGAGCAGCAGAGGAGCACAGGGATTGTGCTGGAGCAGCAGAGGAGTTGGAGGAGACTCTGTGCACTCACCCCCAGGATGGAGCAAGGTACCAGCCTCTTCTCTCCATCTTTCCACTTTGAGGACATGTGTTTGCTGACTGTGCTTGTAGCAGCTCATTGTCTGCTGGGGCTGCTGCTTACACTTGGCAAAGCCACAGCAACAATGGCATCAAGCTGGAAGGGACAGGGGGGCAGATTTACTGCTGTGCTGCACATAGTCATTATTTTGTGCCCTCCTCAGCCCTGGGACTGTGCAATGCATGGAGTCAGGAGCAGGGAATACATGTGTGATTGAGGGCTATGTGATGGCTGCAGTCATCCCCCCAGAGGTGCAGGCAGGGAATGAGGCAGGAACTTTGAATGAAAGCCTTTGTGTCAGTGATCAGGGGCTAATAGTAGGAAAGGTGAGGATCCCCCAGAGAAGGGAGGCAATAAAGCTGTGTGATTAGATATGTGCATTGTAATAATGTATGACATGCAGTATAATAATGTGTGCAATATATTAGTATATAGGTGTAATATATGCATGGCATGTAGGATAATAATGTGTGCAATATATTAGTATATAGGTGTAATATATGTATGGCATGCAGTATAATAATGTGTGCAATATATTAGTATATAGGTGTAATATATGCATGGCATGCAGTATAATAATGTGTGCAATATATTAGTATATAGGTGTAATATATGCATGGCATGTAGGATAATAATGTGTGCAATATATTAGTATATAGGTGTAATATATGTATGGCATGCAGTATAATAATGTGTGCAATATATTAGTATATAGGTGTAATATATGCATGGCATGCAGTATAATAATGTGTGCAATATATTAGTATATAGGTGTAATATATGCATGGCATGCAGTATAATAATGTGTGCAATATATTAGCATATAGGTGTAATATATGCATGGCATGCAGTATAATAATGTGTGCAATATATTAGTATATAGGTGTAATATATGCATGGCATGCAGTATAATAATGTGTGCAATATATTAGCATATAGGTGTAATATATGCATGGCATGTAGGATAATAATGTGTGCAATATATTAGTATATAGGTGTAATATATGTATGGCATGCAGTATAATAATGTGTGCAATATATTAGCATATAGGTGTAATATATGCATGGCATGTAGGATAATAATGTGTGCAATATATTAGTATATAGGTGTAATATATGTATGGCATGCAGTATAATAATGTGTGCAATATATTACCATATAGGTGTAATATATGCATGGCATGTAGGATAATAATGTGTGCAATATATTAGTATATAGGTGTAATATATGCATGGCATGCAGTATAATAATGTGTGCAATATATTAGCATATAGGTGTAATATATGCATGGCATGTAGGATAATAATGTGTGCAATATATTAGTATATAGGTGTAATATATGTATGGCATGCAGTATAATAATGTGTGCAATATATTAGCATATAGGTGTAATATATGCATGGCATGCAGTATAATAATGTGTGCAATATATTAGTATATAGGTGTAATATATGCATGGCATGTAGGATAATAATGTGTGCAATATAGTAATGTATGGTATGTGCAATGTAATAATGCATGGCGTGCAGTTTAATAATGTGTGCAATATATTAGTATATAGGTGTAATATGTATGGCATGCAGGATAATGTATGATGTGTGCAATGTAATAATGTATGATATATTCAATATAGTAATCTATGGTGTGTGCAATATATTAATATATAGGTGTAGTATAATGTATGATTTGTGTAATAATAATGTATGCAATATAGTAATGTATGATGTGTACAATGTAATGTATGACATGCAGTATAATGCTGTATGAGGTGCGAGATATAATGTATGATATGTGCAATATATTAGTCTATATCTGTAATTTAATATGAGGTTTGCAGTATTATAGTGTATGATGTCTGCAGTGCCATTAATATACAGGTGTAATATGATGTGCACAGTATATACGGTATGTAATAGTAATGTATGATACAGGCAGCTTAGTATATATGTGCCAGTGAATGATATATGCAATGTATTGATGTGTGTATTATGGTATATGTGCAATGTAATGCGTTGTGTTGCTCCTCTCAATTCCAGAATATAAGGTTATAGGTCTGGAGGCAGGCAGCTAATGCATCTATAAAAAAATAAAAAAGCAGTAACTTTTTAGGTTGGTTGAGGTCTATAGCATTTTTTTTTTGCCAGGCCACAAAAAAAAAAAAAGTCCCTGTCCCTTAGAGTGGTCAGACTGACCTCCGGAGTCCATAGTGATCCGTATACCCCCTGCATCTGCTGCTGCTCCATGCTTGTATATAAACCCATCATACTGTGATAATACACTATACAGACATGACAGTAATTGAAGTGACACCAGTTGTGCAAGAATGTGACACTAATGCTTGAGACTCTGAATTTCCCAAAGTTAAATTTTTTTTATTATCAGAGCCCTCTCCCCCCAACTGTGCCAGGGCTTTTTATTAATTCAGCCAGATTGTGCTATATCAGGCTTATTAATGGAAATTTCCCTGCAAATTCAGCAAAATAGATGCTATACTGCATCATTGCTGGATCATCAGCCTCTTAACCTTCCTGAGCCGCTGTATAATACAACCCTGGCAAAAATTATGGAATCACCGGGCTCGGAGGATGTTCATTCAGTTGTTTAATGTTGTTGAAAAAAAGCAGATCACAGACATGGCAAAAAACTAAAGTCATTTCAAATGGCAACTTTAGGGCTTTAAGAAACACTAAAAGAAATCAAGATAAAAAATGTAGTACTCAGTAAGGGTAATTTTTTTTCAGACCAAGCAGAGGGAAAAATTATGGAAGCACTCAATTCTGAGGAAAAAATTATGGAATCATGAAAAACAAACACACAAAAGAACACTCCAATACATCACTAGTATTTTGTTGCACCACCTCTGGCTTTAATAACAGCTTGCAGTCTCTGAGGCATGGACTTAATGAGTGACAAACAGTACTCTTCATCAATCTGGCTCTAACTTTCTCTGATTGCTGTTGCCAGATCAGCTTTGCAGGTTGGATATGTTCTATTTGTGTTTTTAATGAAAAAACGCTTATGTATTATAGGGTGTTTAGTTTGATTTGTATTTAATTTAATGCAGAATTCCCCCTGGTTTGGAGGTGGTAATGGGTCCCCTTACTTCCTGGGCCCCTATGAGGCCGCACAGGTTGCACAGATGATATGCCCGCCCCTGCATCCAGCCCTCAAATTTGTCCATATCTGATGCCAGTTCAGATAGTAGAGTGCGCCCACACCACCCCTCTAAGCATAGCTTCCTATGTATTACCCTACCAACAGTGTCGATTTTACCATAAAGTTAGTGGACGGATTTTGAACTTCCGGTATATCAGTTTATGTTGCTGATTTTCACTATGGATTTTATCCTTTGCAAAAACATGGCAAGTCCACAGCAGGTTCCGGATATAAATTACTTGGAATTTGCCGGCGATTAATCGGGAAATGTTTACGTTCAACATAAAGTTTCTCTTGAAATGTTTTTTTTCAGCGTTCCTAAACGCTTGCACAAATCCCCCTGAATTTCAACTATTTTTTTCATTCTGCATAACGAGAACCTGTACATAGGATCCATTCACAGGTCCTGCTGGGATTTTTGGAAAATTGTGATCTATGTTCCTAAGAACCTGTAGACGCTCCATGTGCCACTGTATGGTGCCTCCGAGAGGCAGTGCCTAAGGCCATGGCCCCACTATCAGTATTCGGTCACTATTTTTTCTCAGGAGTGGGAGCAAAAACCAGGAGTGGGTGATAAATGCAGAATTGGTGACTTGTTTCTATTATACCTTTTCTCCGATTGTTCATCACCTGGTTTTAGCTCCCACTCCTGAGAAAAATACTGACCGAATACTGACCAAAGACTGATAGTGGGGTTGACTTAACATGCAGCTGTAGAAATAGCCGGTCATTTTTTTGTTTTATGGAGAACCACTTTTTAAAAAAAATGCTGCAAAGAAATGGCACATGTGGACACAGCCTTATGGGGAAAGCCATTCTATCAAGGATGGTGCTCACACAATTGGTCTGGGGGTTGTTTTCCATCTTCAGCTGATCAGTTCTGACACGGATGTCTCCATCAGCTGCTGTTTTTCTAATTTTTGCATGTTTTCCATCAGAGATAATCTGTCACTGTGTGCGGCTTCCACTAGAGCTGATAGAGGCCCAAGGCTATTTTTTTTTTTTTTATATTTTTATGAACCTGTAAGCCGGACTCGCATATTGCGGGATTGTACAATATGCCACAATCTGCATCTTCAGTCATTGCAGTTTTAGGCTATGTGCCCACGATGCAGAATTGAAGCAGAAAATTTCCGCAGCGTTTCTGAATGTTCTTGGCAGTAAAAACGCTTGCGGATTTTACACTTGTTTTTTAAGCGTTTTTACATGTGGATTTGACTTGCGCTTGTCAAATGCATTGTGACTTCAAATCCGCATGCGGAAAAGCACAAATAATGCAAGGAAAATCCGCTGCAGAAAATTCCGCAGCAAGTGCACAGAACATGCAGATTTTCATTGGGGATCATGGGGCACGGATTACCAAGCGTTTTTCAAGCGTTTACGCTGCAGAAATTCCACATCAAAAACGCTTGAAAAACGCATAGTGGGCACGCAGCCTGACATCACCATGATCTTTTGCATGGACACAAACCCACTCAGAACCGAACTGTACTGATGAGCAAAAACTTTAGGTTAGGTTCTAATTATGGGTCGATAGATACCGATAGACATATTTCTTCATTTTGGAGTCTTTGAAGGTTTGAGAAAGAAAAAGCTATCCCTAAAAAAAAAAAAGAAAAAGAAAGTAGTGTGAATTCTATTTCACAAAGTCTTGTAACTATGAAATGTTTGATGAATAAACCTGGAACCACAGCACAATGCCAAATGGGAATCCAACCCTAAAAAGTTGTCAGAATTGTTCACTTTCCTGGTTTGGGTGGGGTACTCCGAAAAAAAAAAAAGGGAGGAGACCACCTTGGAAGAGTAGACCTTTTTTTCCTCCCTCACTACCTGGCCTATAACTGCTTTCCTAACATCATTGATGGTTCAGTAATGATATCAGCAGGTCCCTAGGCTGCCCATGGTAAACCATCATCTCCCCGCGATCGCACTGCAGGGAGCTGATGACAAGTGCTGTGCACCTGCACTGTTCATATAAATGCTGCAGTCAGAGATTGATAGACGTATTTAAATGGTTTAACAGCAGCAATCAGCTGGCTCTGTTTGCTACTGTTAGAGACACAAGCTGGTTGAATGAGGCCTTGTTTACAGCTTCTGTATTTGTAAGCCAAAACCCGGAGAGGGTGAAAAATGCAGAAGTGGTGACGTGTTTCTATTATATTTTTCCTCTGGTTGTTCCACTCCTGGTGTTGACTTAAAAATACATACATACATACATACAGTAAAGACCAAAAGTTTGGACACACCTTCGCATTTAAAGATTTTTCTGTATTTTCATGACTATGAAAATTGTACATTCACACTGAAGGCATCAAAACTATGAATTAACACATGTGGAATTATATACTTAACAAAAAAAGTGTGAAACAACTGAAAATATGTCTTATATTCTAGGTTTTTCAAAGTAGCCACCTTTTGCTTTGATGACTGCTTTGCACACTCTTGGCATTCTCTTGATGAGCTTCAAGAGTTAGTCACCGGAAATGGTCTTCCAACAATCTTGAAGGAGTTCCCAGAGATGCTTAGCACTTGTTGGCCCTTTTGCCTTCACTCTGCGGTCCTGCTCACCCCAAACCATCTCGATTGGGTTCAGGTCTGGTGACTGTGGAGGCCAGGTCATCTGGCGTAGCACCCCATCACTCTCCTTCTTGGTCAAATAGCCCTTACACAGCTTAGAGGTGTGTTTGGGGTCATTGTCCTCTTGAAAAATAAATGATTGTCCAACTAAATGCAAACCGAATGGAATAGTATGCCGCTGCAAGATGCTGTGGTAGCCATGCTGGTTCAGTATGCCTTCAATTTTGAATAAATCCCCAACAGTATCACCAGCAAAGCACCCCCACACCATCACACCTCCTCCTCCATGCTTCACGGTGGGAACCAGGCATGTAGAGTCCATCCGTTTATCCGAGTCACCAGCCTCAAAATTCGCAGGTTAACAGCAGCTCAGATTAGAGACCAGGTCAATGCCACACAGAGTTCTAGCAGCAGACACATCTCTACAACAACTGTTAAGAGGAGACTTTGTGCAGCAGGCCTTCATGGTAAAATAGCTGCTAGGAAACCACTGCTAAGGACAGGCAACAAGCAGAAGAGACGTGTTTGGGCTAAAGAACACAAGGAATGGACATTAGACCAGTGGAAATCTGTGCTTTGGTCTGATGAGTCCAAATTTGAGATCTTTGGTTCCAACCACCGTGTCTTTGTGCGACGCAGAAAAGGTGAACGGATGGACTCTACATGCCTGGTTCCCACCGTGAAGCATGGAGGAGGAGGTGTGATGGTGTGGGGGTGCTTTGCTGGTGACACTGTTGCATGGCTACCACAGCATCTTGCAGCGGCATGCTATTCCATCCGGTTTGCGTTTAGTTGGACCACCATTTATTTTTCAACAGGACAATGACCCCAAACACACCTCCAGGCTGTGTAAGGGCTATTTGACCAAGAAGGAGAGTGATGGGGTGCTACGCCAGATGACCTGGCCTCCACAGTCAGCAGACCTGAACACAATCGAGATGGTTTGGGGTGAGCTGGACCGCAGAGTGAAGGCAAAAGGGCCAACAAGTGCTAAGCATCTCTGGGAACCCCTTCAATATTGTTGGAAGACCATTTACGGTGACTACCTCTTGAAGCTCATCAAGAGAATGCCAAGAGTGTGCAAAGCAGTCATCAAAGCAAAAGGTGGCTACTTTGAATAACCTAGAATATAAGACATATTTTCAGTTGTTTCACACTTTTTTGTTAAGTATATAATTCCACATGTGTTAATTCATAGTTTTGATGCCTTCAGTGTGAATGTACAATTTTCATAGTCATGAAAATACAGAAAAATCTTTAAATGAGAATGTGTGTCCAAACTTTTGGTCTGTACTGTATATATATATATATATATATATATATATATATATACACACACACATTATATATATATATATATATATATATATATATATATACACATACATACATACACAGTCATGGCCAAAAGTTTTGAGAATGACACCAAAATTATATTTTCACATGATCTGCTGGCCTCTGGTTTTTATTAGTGTTTGTCTGATGTTTATATTACATACAGAAATATAATTGCAATCATATTATGAGTACCAATAGGTAATATTGACAGTTAGAATGAGTTAATGCAGCAAGTCAATATTTGCAGTGTTGCCCCTTCTTCTTCAAGACCTCTGTAATTCTCCCTGGCATGCTCTCAATCAACTTTTGGACCAAATCCTGACTGATAGCAGTCCATTCTTGCATAATCAATGCTTGCATTTTGCCAGAATTTGTTGGTTTTTGTTTGTCCACCCGACTCTTGATGATTGACCACAAGTTCTCAATGGGATTAAGATCTGGGGAGTTTCCAGGCCATGGACCCAAAATCTCTATGTTTTGTTCCATGAGCCATTTAGTTATCACCTTTGCTTTATGGCAAGGTGCTCCATCATGCTGGAAAAGGCATTGTTGGGCACCAAACTGCTCTTGGACGGTTGGGAGAAGTTGCTCTTGGAGGACATTCTGGTACCATTCTTTATTCATGGCTGTGTTTTTAGGCAAGACTGTGAGTGAGCCGATTCCCTTGGCTGAGAAGCAACCCCACACATGAATGGTTTCAGGATGCTTTACAGTTGGTATGAGACAAGACTGGTGGTAGCGCTCACCTCTTCTTCTCCGAATAAGCTGTTTTCCAGATGCCCCAAACAATCGAAAAGGGGATTCATCAGAGAAAATGACTTTGCCCCAGTCCTCAGCAGTCCACTCCCTGTACCTTTTGCAGAATATCAGTCAGTCCCTGATGTTTTTTCTGGAGAGAAGTGCCTTCTTTGCTGCCCTCCTTTTAACCAGCCCTTGCTCAAAGAGTCTCTGCCTCACAGTGCGTGCAGAAGCACTCACACCACCCTGCTGCCATTCCTGAGCAAGCTCGGCACTGCTGGTAGTCCGATCCCGCAGCTGAAACAGTTTTAAGATACGGTCCTGGCGCTTGCTGGTCTTTCTTGGGCGCCCTGGAGCCTTTTTGACAACAATGGAAGCTCTCTCCTTGAAGTTCTTGATGATGCGATAGATTGTTGACTGAGGTGCAATCTTTGTAGCTGCGATACTCTTCCCTGTTAGGCCATTTTTGTGCAGTGCAATGATGGCTGCACGTGTTTCTTTAGAGATAACCATGGTTAACTGAAGAGAAACAATGATACCGAGAACCAGCCTCCTTTTAAAGTGTCCAGTGATGTCATTCTTGCTTAATCATGACTGATTTTTCGCCAGCCCTGTCCTCATCAACACTCACACCTGTGTTAATGGATCAATCACTAAAACGATGTTAGCTGCTCCTTTTAAAGGCAGGACTGCAATGATGTTGAAATGTGTTTTGGGGGTTAAAGTTCATTTTCTGGGCAAATATTGACTTTGCAAGTACAGTAATTGCTGTTAAGCTGATCACTCTTTGACATTCAGGAGTATATGCAAATTGCCATTACAAAAAATGAAGCAGTAAACTTAGTAATTTTTCCAATTTGTCTCATTCTCAATACTTTTGGCCATGACTGTACACACACACTACCGTTCAAAAGTTTGAGGTCATTTAGAAATTTCATTATTTTTAAAAGAAAAGCAAATTTTTTTCCATGAAGCTAACATTAAATGAATCAGAAATACACTCTATACATTGTTAATGTGGTAAATGACTATTCTAGCTGCAAACGTCTTGTTTTTATTGCAATATCTACAGTGCTGGCCAAAAGTATTGGCACCCCTGCAATTCTGTCAGATAATACTCAGTTTCTTCCTGAAAATGATTGCAATAACAAATTCTTTGGTATTATTATCTTCATTTAATTTGTCTTCAATGAAAAAAACACAAAAAGAATTGTCCTAAAGCCAAATTGGATATAATTCCACGCCAAACCTAAAAAAGGGGGTGGACAAAAGTATTGGCACCCTTTGAAAAATCATGTGATGCTTTTCTAATTCGTGTAATTAACAGCACCTGTAACTTACCTGTGGCACCTAACAGGTGTTGGCAATAACTAAATCACACTTGCAGCCAGTTAACATGGATTATAGTTGACTCAACCTCTGTCCTGTCCTTTTGTGTACCACATTGAGCATGGAGAAAAAAAAGAAGACCAAAGAACTGTCTGAAGACTTGAGAAACCAAATTGTGAGGAAGCATGAGCAATCTCAAGTCTACAAGTCCATCTTCAAAGACCTGAATGTTCCTGTGTCTTCCGTGCGCAGTGTCATCAAGAAGTTTAAAGCCCATGGCACTGTGGCTAACCTCCCTAGATGTGGGCGGAAAAGAAAAATTGATGAGAGATTTCAACGCAAGATTGTGCGGATGGTGGATAAAGAACCTCGACTAACATCCAAACAAGTTCAAGCTGCCCTGCAGTCCGAGGGTCCAACAGTGTCAACCCGTACTATTCGTCGACGTCTGAATGAAAAGGGACTGTATGGTAGGATACCCAGGAAGACCCCACTTCTTACCCCGAGACATAAAAAAGCCAGGCTGGAGTTTGCCAAAACTTACCTGAGAAAGCCTAAAACGTTTTGGAAGAATGTTCTCTGGTCAGATGAGACAACAGTAGAGCTTTTTGGGAAAAAGCATCAACATAGAGTGTACAGGAAAAAAAAGAGGCATTCAAAGAAAAGAACACGGTCCCTACAGTCAAACATGGCGGAGGTTCCCTGATGTTTTGGGGTTCTTTGCTGCCTCTGGCACTGGACTGCTTGACCGTGTGCATGGCATTATGAAGTCTGAAGACTACTAACAAATTTTGCAGCATAATGTAGGGCCCAGTGTGAGAAAGCTTGGTCTCCTTCAGAGGTCATGGGTCTTCCAGCAGGACAATGACCCAAAACACACTTCCAAAAGCACTATAAAATGGTTTTAGAGAAAGCACTGGAGACTTCTAAGGTGGCCAGCAATGAGTCCAGACCTAAATCCCATAGAACACCTGTGGAGAGATCTCAAAATGGCAGTTTGGAGAAGGCACCCTTCAAATATCAGGGACCTGGAGCAGTTTGCCAAAGAAGAATGGTCTACAATTCCAGCAGAGCATTGTAAGAAACTTATTGATGGTTACCAGAAGCGGTTGTTCGCAGTTATTTTGGCTAAAGGTTGTGCAACCAAATATTAGGCTGAGGGTGCCAATGCTTTTGTCCGGCCCTTTTTTGGAGTTTTGTGTGAAATGATCAATGATTTGATTTTTGCTTCATTCTCTTTTGTGTTTTTTCCTTGCAAGCAAATTAAATGAAGAGAATAATACCAAAGAATTTGTGATTGCAATCATTTTCAGGAAGAAACTGAGTATTATCTGACAGAATTGCAGGGGTGCCAATACTTTTGGCCAGCACTGTACATAGGTGTATAGAGGCCCATTTCCAACAACCACCACTCCAGTGTTTTAATGGTACATTGTGTTTGCTAACTGTGTAAGAAGGCTAATGGATGTTTAGAAAACCCTTGCACAAGTATGTTAGCCCAGCTGAAAACGGTTTGGCTGACCTTCCTTTGAGCTAGTTGAGAATCTGGAGCATTACATTTGTTTGTTCTATGAAACTCACGAAATGGCCAGAAAAAGAGAACTTTCATGTGAAACTCGACAGTCTATTCTTGTTCTTAGAAATGAAGGCTATTCCATGCGAGAAATTGGCAAGAAACTGAAGATTTCCTACAACGATGTGTACTACTCCCTTCAGAGGAGAGCACAAACAGGCTCTAACCAGAGTAGAAAGAGAAGTGGGAGGCCCCGCTGCACAACTGAGCAACAAGACAAGTACATTAGAGTCTCTAGTTTGAGAAATCGACGCCTCACAGCTCCTCAACTGGCCGCTTCATTAAATAGTACACGCAAAACGCCAGTGTCAACGTATACAGTGAAGAGGCGACTCCAGGATGCTGGCCTTCAGGGCAAAGTGGTAAAGAAAAAGCCATATCCGAGACTGGCTGATAAGAGGAAAAGATTAATATGGTCAAAAGAACACAGACATTGGAGAGAGGAAGATTGGAAAAAAGTTTTATGGACAGACGAATCAAAGTTTGAGGTGTTTGGATCACACAGAAGAACATTTGTGAGACGCAGAACAACTGAAAAGATGCTGGAAGAGTGCCTGACGCCATCTGTGAAGCATGGTGGAGGTAAAGTGATGGTCTGGGGTTGCTTTGGTGCTGGTAAAGTGTGAGATTTGTACAAGGTAAATGGGATTTTGAATAAGGAAGAATATCACTCCATTTTGCCATGTCATGCCATACCCTGTGGACAGCGCTTGATTGGAGCCAATTTCATCCTACAATAGGACAATGACCCAAAGCACACCTCCAAATTATGCATGAACTATTTAGGGAAGAAGCAGGCAGCTGGTATTATATCTGTAATGGAGTGGCCATCGCAGTCACCAGATCTCAACCCCATTGAGCTGTTGTGGGAGCAGCTTGACCGTATGGTACGCAAAAAGTGCCCATCAAGCCAATCCAACTTGTGCAAGGGTCTTCAGGAAGCATGGGGGGAAATTTCTCAAGATTACCTCAGCAAATTAACAGCTAGAATGCCAAAGGTCTGCAATGCTGGAATTGCTGCAAAGAAAGCATTCAGTGACGAAAGCAAAGTTTGAAGGAGAAAATTATTCTTTCAAATAAAAATCATTATTTCTAACCTTGTCAATGTCTGGACTATAATTTCTAATCATCTTGCAACTCATTTGATAAATAAAAGTATGAGTTTTCATGGAAAGCACAAAATTGTCTGGGTGACCCCCAAACTTTTGAACGGTAGTGTACATATACACATATTTTATAATCTCACACACATATATATTACATAGGAAACTACTAGGATATTGATAGCTGTTAGTAAAAGTTTAGTCATCTTCTTAAAGGGAATCTGTCGCCAGGTTTTTTACAATCTAATCTGAAAGAAGCATAATGTAAGGACAGATCACTTTACTGTTCTGCTTGCTGTAGTTTTGATAAAATCCCTGTTTTATCAACAGGACCTTATAACTACAAGGCTAGTAATCCTGATCCATGTAGTCCTCCTTATTCATGAGCTTGGTATAACCCCACCCACACCACAGATTGGTAGCTTTCTGCCTATGCACAGTGTACACAGAAATCTGCCAGTGGTGTGGGCGGGGTTATACACAGCTCAGCATTTGAGCACTGCTGCAGATAAAACAGGGATTTTATCAAAACTGCAGCAAGCAACCCAGTAAGTAACACATTACTGGAATCAGGGTCTCTGTCCCTACATTATGCTGCTCTCAGACGTGGTAGCAAAAACCTAGCGACAGATTCCATGTAGAGTGAACTGATCAGCATGTCTGGAAGTAGTTGTATAGCTACGTGTCCTACGAATAAGAGTGAAAACTTTCTTTGTAGAAACTCAATGTACCGGTCATGAGAAATCTAGCACAGAAGTCATATGCAAATCAAGCTGGAAGTGCAATGGGGGCGTGTCAATGCACTTACTCAAGAAAAGGTTTAATAAACGTTGATGACAATGGCAGCTGGGGTTCCTCGTTATATGGCATTCCTCTTTCAGTTGCTTAGCCATTTTTCTGGTGTGTTGTGATTTTGTCCTAGCAGTCGTCAGGGCTCACAGTGGTCTGACCTTCAATGATCGGACACTGACTGCAGCAGTGAACTGTTAGTAAAGTCTGCGAGGGTGAGCAGGCTTTGGGGGCAAGCAGGCTGCGAGGGCAAGGAGGCTACGAGGCCGCGAGGGCAAGCAGGCTGCAATGTCGCGAGGGCAAGCAGGCTGCGAGGGCAAGCAGGCCGCGAGGGCAAGCAGGCTGCAAGGTCGCGAGGGCAAGCAAGCTGCGAGGCTGCGAGGGCAAGCAGGCAGCGAGGGCTAGCAGGCTGCGAGGGCAAGCAGGCTGCGAGGGTGCAGAACACCTACACGACCTGTTTGTAGCACTGGTGAATAAGACATTTGGGTGCAAGATAACAGGCTGGGGGTGCGTTGGGTGTGTATGAGAGCTAATTCAATTGGCCCATATCACCCAGCGCCTTTGGTCCTGCCTCTCGTCTCCTGAGGCACACGATTCATCAGCTCTCCATGGAAAAGCAGAAAGTATAAGACATAATCAGTGCAGATGTCAGGCGCACTCTGTGACCGATTGATGATTCACCATGGACCAAATAAAACCGCACATTTAAAAAACAATACCGCCATCCCTCTTCTAGGATCTGTGACATTTACAAGATCTGTAGAGGGAAATGAATGTGACAGCTTTAAACCGCTCCAGAATAGTTTGTAAATGAGAAGGTTTCATCTTGGAAATGTCACTGCTTGTTGCTAATTTGTATGCATGAGTATTTGGTTTAATAAGGTGATCGGCTCCAGGAAAACCTGTTTATCTCCCCGAGATTAAGGATACATTTCACATTTACTGTCCACCCAATTTATGGAAACCATTTATATTCTGCTTTCCCAGTCAACTTAGTAATGGATTACGGTTGCATATAAATTACACGGTGTCCTTGTGGGAGATGGTGGAAAGTTGAGCTCCCGGCAAGACAAAGAGGTGGCAGATGTGGTCTTATGCTACTGATGCCTTCAGATCTTTATAAAAAGCTATACCAATTTTCCAATCTAATTTATGTACCAATTTATACGAATTTGCAAGATCTCTGCTTGCTGCTGTTCAGTAAGATCTTCATGGTTTATTTCCATGTGCTAAAAATCTTGGTAATGATCACACACATCTGTACAGTTTGTCGCAAGGGTAAAGACAGGACACACGTGGCGAGAGTCTTCTTATATGAATCTCCCCACAAATCTAAAGCAAAGCAATTCTCTATCATCTTGCAGAATACAGCAATGTACTACACATCAGTATTGGTGAGGGTGGTAGTTATGGAGAATAGTATGTATATTGCCAAGCATACCTAACTGCCTCTGAATAATAAATTGGAGAGGGGACATTGAAATAAGTCTGTGGTCAGACAGCATTAATCACACCCTAAAATGAATACAGACTACACTCCAGACCCCCTAAACAAATACAAAAGGCATAAGATGCTGTATACTATGATAAAGAAGGACCTAGTATATAATAAGGGAGGACACTATGTAATAAAGGAGGACACTGTATGCCGGGGTCCAAATGGTCCCCAAACACAGTTTTTGCACAGTGCTATATACGTTTGTACCTTGGTAAACTACACCACCTAGTGTAGCCTTAAAGGGTTTTCCACTGCTATTATATTGATGACCTATCCGATGTCCGCAATATCAGATCAGTGGGAATCCAACACCTGGGACCTCCACTGATCAGCTGTTTTTAGATCTGGTAGTGTCCGTATGTAAAGAGTAGAAGACCAAAGCGTCGTCATACATTTTAGTGGCTGCTGCCGGGTATTACAGATCAGCTCCTGTTCAATTAAAGGGAACCTGACAGTTTACCCCCATAAAGTGCTGTATCAGGGTTTTGGCATTTGTTGCAAAATAGAAGTATAAACTCTGTGGTTCTGTCTCTGGACTAGTCCGGGATCATCGTCACTCATCTCTGTCCTTCGCTGGCATCTTGTCCCCCCCACAGCATGATTGATAAACCAGTGTGTGCAGAGAGAACAAGTCATCCTGCTTCTCCTCCTCATCCCTGTTCTCTCTGCACACACTGGTTTATCAATCAGAGATGAGTGATGGCACTCCTGGACTAGTCCAGGGAGAGAAGCACCGAAATTAAACTTCAATTTTGCAGCAAATGAATAAACACATTTATAATCAAGACATTATTGTTAAAAATGTCATTAGGAGGCTGATACAGCACGCCTAACACTTTTTGAGGGTAAATCCTGCTGCCAGATTCCCTTTAAAGGGAATCTGTCAGCAGGTTTTGCCATGTAATCTGAAGACAACATGAGTTTGGGATTAAAACACTGAATTCAACAATGTGTCACATGTCAGGCTGTATGCTGTATACTTACGATGAAGGTTTTATCACCTGGTGATTATCATTGCTGGACTACAGCAGCAGTGGATGCTAGTCTGACTCCGCCCCCTTCTGTAATAAACAGCTCACTGGCTATAGACCTTGTATATACAGAGCCTGGTGTGGGCGGGATTAGCTTTGTCAGCTCTGCTGCATTGCTAAATCTAAACTGCAGCACCCAGTAAGTTAAGTGACACATCGTTAGATTCAGGGTCTCTGCTCTCAAAATGAGGTAGCAAAATCCTGCTGACAGACTCACTTTAAGCCAGCATTTTAACTATCACGGGTCTGTCAGAAGTGACAGAGAGTCGCCCTGCAGTTGGTTGCAGGAGATCTCTACGTTTGGCATTACAGACATCTTCTTAGAGGCTTTCTCTAGGACCCAGTGGCTACTTTCCTCTGGTTAATTAACATCCTGCTTGGGTGTATAAATACCTGCTGTGTTTCAGAGGGAGGTGCTGGCGATATTCATTACTACTGGTGAAGGCTTTAGCAAGAGCAGTACTGCGTCCTCTCTGGAGCTTGAGGACTTGTGCCCATTTGTCTGGATTAGTCTAAAGCTAAGCAATTTTCCCCTGTTTGTGTACCCTTGTTGTCTATAGTTTTTAGTGGAGATTGACTAGTGCTCATCTTCTCCCTTTCCTAACCTTAGCCATACGCCAGGGAAAGACAGGGTGAGGCACACGTGTGGCGATTAGTGAAGAGATAATACAGGGACGTTAGGGGAGACAGGGTGACACTAGATCAACCTAGGAGGTCTCCACTCCCCCCTTTACCTCTTCCCTTTGTGTTGCACTAAGTCTTTCCCACACCTTGCGTGACATTAACCCTAGACAAAACAAGTCTAAGCTCCTCAATATAGAAGAGATTAGGCAACCACTGGGCCCCTTCAATATATATAGTAAACAGCCATTGGCCCCCCCGAATAGAAAAAAAAAATCCCATTCCATCAGACAATCCTGCGCAGAGCTGTCTGCTCCCCAGTTTTTGGCTGAATGACGCCACAACGTCATAATATTGCACCAATGGCGTCATAGAGAAGGTGCTGAGCAGCAGAGATAGAGAGCCAATCTTGGCTTTGTGCAGCACCGCTACTATAGTCAGTGACATCTACATCTTAAGTACAAATCCACTGGGAAAATCTGCAGCATATATTGATTTGCTGTGGATTTTATGTGCAGCGTGTAGATGAGATTTTGTAAAATCCCATCTATTTTGTTGGTACTACAATATGACGTGGATTCTTTGCACACGATTCCGCAGCAGAGTATTTTCACTACATGTGAACATGTCCTAAATCCTCACTGCGGCACCATTTCTGCATCTGTAGGTTTCTGCTATAATTATTGAGCCTGTTCTTTACGTATTACAACAAAAACAAAGTCTGGTGCGGAGAGCCAATTTCTCTAAATATAGCCGTCCCAGCATATGGTGAGGATCATATTGCTGACTTTTTGCTGTGCCGTACTGCGTTATTTTGGGCGTATAGTTCACTTGAAGCTTCAACAGAAAGATGATTTTACAATGTAGAATACTGGAAGGTTTCTGCTCATACTGCACATTTCTAGAATAGTATTTCTAAAAAATACTAGTGCATTACCGTACAGTCCTGCATCCTGTCAACGGGACCAATTTTTTTCAACTGGTTAGCCCCTTTACCTCCGAGGGTGGTTTGCACGTTAATGACCAGGCCAATTTTTACAATTCTGACCACTGTCACTTTATGAGGTAATTACTCTGGAACGCTTCAACGGATCCCCCTGATTCGGAGATTGTGGTAAAATTTCGTCGACATCACTTGCGTTTATTTGTGAAAAAAAAAACAGAAATTTGGCAAAAATTTTGACATTTTTGCAATTTTCAAACTTTGAATTTTCATGCCCTTAAATCAGAGAGATGTGTCACACAAAATAGTTAATAAATAACATTTCCCACATGTCTACTTTACATCAGCACAATTTTGGAAGCAAATTTTTTTTGTTGTTGTTAGGAAGTTATAAGAGTTAAAAGCTGACCAGCGATTTCTCATTTTTCCCACAAAATTTACAAAATCATTTTTTTTTTGGGACCACATCACATTTGAAGTGACTTTGAAAATACCCAAAAGTGACACCATTCTAAAAACTGCACCCCTCAAGGTGCTTAAAACCACATTCAAGAAGTTTATTAAGCCTATAGGTGCTTCACAGAAATTTTTGGAATGTGGAACAAAAAAAAATAAACTTAACTTTTTTTTACAAAAATGTTACTTTAGACCCCATTTTTTTATTTTCGCATTTTTTTTTTAATCAGGAAAAAATAGACCCCAAAATTTGTTGTACAATTCATCCTGACCATGCCGATACCCTATATGGGGGGGGGGGGGGGACCACTGTTTGGGTGCACGGCAGGGCTCAGAAGGGAAGGAGTGCCATTTAACTTTTTGAATATAAAATTTGCTTGAATAATTAGTGGATACCATGTCGCGTTTGGCGAGCCCCTGATGTGGCTAAACAGTGGAAACCCCCTACAAGTGACACCATTTTGGAAACTACACCCCTCCAGGATTTTATCAAGGGGTATAGTGAACATTTTGAACCCAGAGGTACGACACAGAATTTGACAACATTAGGTCATCATATTGAATAAGTTTTCATTAGTCTTGAGCGCAAGTGCTCGCTACTTGAGTTTGCATTGGGTGCTCGGGTATGCACCATGTATCGCGGGTGCTCAAGTGAAATGCTCGAGTCCACGCCCGCATGTTTCATGGTTATTAGACACCCAAAAAAAAACATGCGGGGGATCGCTCGTGCATGGCAGGCAATCCCCGCGAGGTTTATTTGGCTGTATAATAGCTGCAAAACATATGGAGTGGTGACTGGAGCGTGTCACTCAAGCACCCGCGATACTCGATGCATACCCGAGCACCCGATGCTAACTCAGGTAGCGAGCACTTGCGCTCAACACTAGTCGCCATATCACCGCCATTTTTTTTTCTTTACTTTTGAAAAAAAATCACAACCCCAACACAACTTAACCCCAACCCTAATACAACCCCAACCCTAGAGTTTTTTTTTTTACGCCGCTCCTCGTGCGGTATAAGTGATTAGATTACTTTATTCTTCGGGTCGGTGCGATTACAGCAATACCAGATTGATATCAGGTTTTTATGATTGACAACTGTCATACACTATAAAACTTTTTTTTGCAAAGACTAGTTTTTGCATCGCCATATTTTGAGAGCTATAATTTTTCCATATTTTGGCCGACAGACATGTGATGGCTTGTTTTTTGCAGGACAAGTTGACGTTTTTATTGGTACCATTTTCGGGCACGTGACATTTTTTGATCGCATTCTATTCCGATCTTTGGGAGGCAAAATAAACAAAAACCAACAATTCAGGAATTGTTTTTTTTTTTTTGTAATGCCGTTCTACGTGTCGTAAAATTTATAGGGCAGCGTTATTCTTCAGGTCAGTACGATTACAGCGGTACCACATATATATAGTTTTTTTATGTTTTGGCGCTTTTACACAAAAACTATTTTATAGAAAAACTATTTTTTTTGCTTTGAGAGCTGTAACTTTTTTATTTTTCGGCTCATGGAGCTGTATGGTGGCTTGTTTTTTGCGGGACAAGATGACTTTTTCAGCGGTGCCATTTTTATTTACATTCGTCTTTTTGATCGCGTTTTATTCCATTTTTTGTTCGGCGGTATGATGATAAAGCATTGTTTTTGCTTTGTTTTTTATTTTTTACCGTGTTCACTAAAGGGACAGTTTTATAGGTTAGGTCGTTACGGACGCGGCGATACCAAATGTGTACTTTTGTTGTTTTTTCATTATATTTATTTATGGGTACAGTATATTTTTAGGGGTTTTTTTGGATTATTTTTTCATTTTTTTAAAAATATTAATTTTTTTTTTAATTTTTTTTTTTTGGCACTTTGAGACTTTTTTTTACTTTTACACTCTGTCCCACTATGGGATTTTCATTTTTTGGAGTCTGATCGCTTACACAGCATAAGGATGAAGCATCATCCCTATGCTGTGCAGGCTGTCAGCCCTTGCGCACACAAGCTAGGTAGATTGTGCACTGAGCATGATCTACCTAGCTGGCTGAAGCTTGGTGACCCGGATGTTGTCATGGAAACTATCTGGACCCGGCCCAGACAGCGCGGTATGCTGGATAAGAGGTAAGAGGGGGCGCTCTCACCGCTGCTTGCCCCGGAAATGCTGCGATCGATTTCGGGGATTAATGTGCTGGGAGCGGTGCGGGACCGCTCCTTGCACATTGTCACAGCTGACACCCGGTACTATAAGCTGACACCCGGCGGCGATCTTGCCTGCACAGCCTCTGTGCGGGTGCGACCACCAGGGCAAATTAATACGTATCTGGTCCAATAGGCCAAGGGCGCAGATACGTTTTAATACGCCCCACGTCAGAAAGGGGTTAAAGGGACTCAGTAAGTAAGATCAACCTTCTTAAGCCATCTATATGGGCATGCAGGTCATAGGAAATTGAATGTCTTCTTCAAGAGAAATTCACGTTTCCAGATTTTCTGGGAGATCTATGTCCGCCCCATAGATCTTAACAGCTCATTTTTCATATTCTGAAAAACGTCGCAGATATCAAGGTATCATTGAATTCAGCTTCCCATGACCTACATATAGACTGCTTAGGATGGAGGGGTTGATCCCACTGATAGATTCCCTTTAAGACACAATATAGATTTTTTTTTTTCAATTTCTTATTTTTCTGCAAGGAAACCCTAAATCTTATCTAACAATAAAATGATTCACTGAAAAAGGACGCCGCCGCCTTACTCATCAACACCAGGTTGCAATACTAATGCACTAACAGGATGCAGCAGCATGATAAAGGCAGGGGGCAGCACAGGTGCAAAACACTAATAAAACAGCCACTAACACTGACCACTCATGGAGTGGGAGATTGTCTAGTATTAGAATTGCACTCTGATGAGTCTTGTATAGGGCGCCAATCACACAGATATGTAGTATTACACAGTGTAAGGCCATGTTAACAGGTTCAGTATTTGTAAGCCAAAACCAGGAGTGGAACAATCAGAGGAAAAGTATAATAGAAACACGTCACCACTTCTGTATTTATCACCCACTCCTGGTTTTGGCTTCCAAATACTGATGTAAAATACTGAGAAAATACTGAATATGGCCTAAAACCAGACAACCTCCCCCTCCATGTATGGTAGAGGTGTGAGTGGTTGGGCCATCAGTATTTTGCACCTGTGCTGCCCCCGCCTTTATCATGGGGTCTGCTGCGTCCTGTAGTGCTTTAGTTTTGTGACCTGGAGTTGGTGAGTAACGCTGCCTTTTCTCTGTAATGTTTTTTAATAATAATATTATAAGCTTTAATATAGTGAAAATAAAAGTTCCCTTTGTCTGTGCAGGATCTTTAGGTTTATGGTAAAGTCATTAGTTTTTTTTCTCCTGTCCAGGATACCGGAGTCCTGACTCTTGTGTTAGGTGATCTGCTATGGGCGAGATTCAGATCTTTTCTCATCCTTCATGTCCGCATTATCAGTCATAAGATTACTGTTTGCCTATACTACAAGACCGTGCGAAAAGAAAAACATAAATACGTATAATGCTGGATTCACATGGTTTTTAGCAGTATTTCTTTCACAGTGGCATTTTTCAAAGCCGAGCACTTTATGGCAAAATATCTACTGTAAGGTTGTGTGCACATGTTGCATTTTTTTTTTTTTCCAGTGCAGATTTGTCACAAAACCAGAAGGGTTTCCTGATGCCAGAAAAGTGAATGAGAATCCTGTCTCCTGCACACGTCCCTTTTTTTTGCATTTGCTGAACTTTTAAATCAGCAGTATCACAGTTCTTTCAACATTTTTGCTGCAGATTTCACTCATACTAATAAGTGGGGAGAAATCTGCACCAAAAAACTTATGTTTTTTCCTGCTAAGGGATGCAGAAATTTCTGCACCAAATATTTAACATGTGCATATATTCTTAGGTCTTTTTTTTTGTCACTCAACTTTATCCTTGTGCATAAGAGACAAATGGACAGTGACAAAACCGCAGCAAAAAAAACGCAGATATCCGGTTTTGCTGCGTTTTATTGTGCCAAAACTTGAATCTTTTTTTTTTATGCACTAAACTTTATCAGAGAGCACAAGAGACAAATGTGCCTGACAAAAACACTAAAAAAAACAAAATGCAGCAAAAACTAAGCAAAACCTGCTTTTTGTAAGCAGTTGAAAATGTACATAAAAAAAAAAAAAAAAAAACCTGAAAAAAATGCGACGTGTGAACATAGCCTTAGCCTCTAGGAAAATACAAATTTGAATAAAAAATAAATAAAATTTTGGTTTATGGTGCTTTTGATGCTTATTGAGATGAAGAGTTTTTTTTTTTCTTTTCCCCCAAAATGTAGCATGCTGTTGGTTGGGAAAGTCTATAGTCCATGTTTGTCATTTACATGTTAAGGAGGCTTAATATGACAAATGTTGGAAGAGTTCTCCGGCCCCAGGGTGGGGGATAAATCACTGTCTGCTGGGAGCCCCATAATTGCTGCTGTATTCAGCTCTTTCTTTCATTCCCATACACAGTGAATAAAACAGTGCTGCGCATGTTCCACCTCCGTTCACATCTCCTTTGACTCGATGGGGTCCCAGAAGTCAATAACTTATCACCTATCCTATGGAATTATGATGACCTAAAAACTTGTGACAAATCCTTTTAGAGGACTCTCAGGGTATTTGCACAGATTTTTGGATCAGAAACTCTCCAAATCCTCCTCAAAAAATTAAGCCACAATTAATTATGACCAGCAATGTTCACACCGGTTTTGATGAGGGGTCGTGTTGGTGTTGGAGTATGACACTCCTGACTCATTAAGAAGTGTGTGCCTGATGCGTCTTCTGCACCTTGCCATGAATCCTACTCCTCCAGTCAGGGACTGGAATAAGCTATCTGGCGTGAAGAAGAGCGCAGCTCCCCATGAATTAGACTATTTCTACCCATTTTGACAGAGCTGGGCAAAACTGGCGTGGAAACTCCAAAAGCTACAATGCGTTTTGCAATAATGTGGCTTTCAAAGCGATTTACACCAGAATTCTGGCGTTTTTGCTCTCATGTATCTGGAGCTTGGAGTTTCTGCTTATTTTCTGCTTTTGAAAATGCTGCAAAAAGACTCCATGTGCACATACCCTTATAACACCTAATTCTAGACCTCCTTCACATGCATGTTTTGTTTTAGTTTGTTTTTATTTTAAGTATTTTGGGGGGCTTTTTTATTTTGTTATATTTGAACCATGCATTTTTGGCATTTGACTCCTCCTATGCGAAGATTTTTTGTTTTTTTTGGGCGGGGAAAAAAAAAAAAAAGCCTAACTCTGAAAACACTAGAAAAATGCCACAAATGTAAACGCATTGTATGTAGTACATTTTTTTTTCTAGAGTTAAAACACTTAGTCAGTATAAAATTAAAAAGAAAAGTTTAGCATGCATACAAAAATGAGAAAACATGGCAGAAAATGGGGAGAAATTCCTAGGTTTGCTTTTCAAAATACACAATTAAATAGGACCTTCGCCCATAAAGCTCTGGTTGGTTTAGTGTGCGGCGTATGGTACTTGTTGAAACCATGGCCCCAGACTGTTCCAGGTTGGCCTTCAGGTCTTTGGATGTTTGACGTCGTGTTTTTCCCATTATTCGCACCAAACTTCGAAGACATCACTTGTCAATTTTTCTCTTTCCTCCACGTCCAGGGAGGTTCTTGATGCTTCCATGCTTGGCAAACGTCTTAACAACATTGCGCACTGTTGAAACTTGGATACCAAGGTCTTTGGAGATGACCTTATACTCTTTGGAAGTCTTGTGTTTGCTAATAATAGCAGTTATGATGTCCTCAGACAGCTCCTTTGTCTTCATCATTGTGACAAAGGAACGGGGTCTATCGTGTGGCTTTTTAAAATACTGAAGTCCTCATTCATTGGCTAATTCATGTCACATGGGCACCGACAATTAATCACAGGTGTATCTCTTGTGATTTACCACAGGCGAGTCAAAATCTGTTTCCATACTAAATGAATGTAAAGGATGCCAATACCAGTGACACAGCAACCTTTAAGTTTTTTTATTTTAAATTGTTTATCATTTGCTCTTTTGTATTTAACACGAGTGCTCTATACAAAAAAACTTTCACTTGATTCATTTTTTTCAGAAGATATTCCACATGATGTACTTAAACTTTATGGGTGCCAATAACGATGAGCAGGACTGTATAAGTCTCCTCACTCTGACATGCCAGGCTTGGCTTGTCACTCTCCACATGGAGAAAAGTTACCCCCTTAGATCCCAGTCTTAGGGTATGTGCACACGATGCAGAAAATTTCTGCATCATTTCTGCATCTCCCTGGCAGAAAAAACGCATGCAGATTGTGCATGCGTTTTTCCTGCAGAATACATGCGGATCCACATGCGGATTCACATGCGTTTCTGCATGTGGATTGACAAGCGCTTTCCAGGCGATTTTAGCATCACCTGGAAAGTGCTTGACAACTAGGTCACACTATATAAATCCATGCTACCGGCATGGATATATATAGTGTGACCCGAGAGAGTGTATATACTTACCTCCGATGGCCCGCGCTGTCCTGCTCAATCCATTCTCCCTCGCTGGCAACTTTGAATTGAAAGACCTGCGGACGTCAGCGTCACATGACTCTGACGTCAGCACAGGTCCTACAACTCACTGCAAGTGCCGGGAACCAAGCAGGAGCGGTGCGCGGGCCGACAGATGGTAAGTATATATATATATTTTTTTTATTTTATTCTTGTTTTACAGCTTTTTTAATGGTACCTGGGTGTGGATGAGACTCTCCTCTCCTCCACACCCGGGTACCATTCGCATATTAGAACGCGCCAATAACGCAAGTACAGATGCAGTCTTGCGGAATTGGCGCGTTCTAATGCAAGTCAATGGCGGCTAAAACACCGCGTTTACGCAAAATTAATTGACATGCTGCGGATTTTTGAGCGCAGCGTTTACGCTGCGGAAAAATCCGCATCATGGGCACAGCACATGCGGATTTCAATTGGGGATCATTGCTGCCCTTCTACCATGCGTTTTTAATGCGTTTCCGTGGCGTTTACGCAACTGCGGAAACGCATTAAATACGCATCGTGTGAACTCAGCCTTAAGCCTTTCATCTAGCCAAATCAGTTCTCATACTTTGCACTGATGAGGGGCAACACCCTGAAACACAGTGTCTGCTATGCTTTGACTTTTATCCCCAGTCATGTGGCTAGGCTCGTTAAAGGGTCAATATTGACTTTGAAGAACGCTGCTTTCAATAGGTGGCGCTAGAGTTTAGGTCCTTTTCCACTCTGAAGAGACAATTTGCATATTTATTCTCCCTTTGTAACATGTCTAGGAGAAAATAGGTCAGGTACCACACACAATGAGCAATATGTGGTCAGCCACAGCTCAGCAAGTTTAGACATTGGGAAAAAAATTATACCAATCTACGCACGGACATCCCAAAATGTGCCAAGTTTATTTAGAGGCTGTCACGGGTGTGTCAGAGGTGACAAGTCTCCCTGCAGTTGGTTGCAGGAGATCTCTACGTTTGGCATTACAGACATCTTCTTAGAGGCTGGCTGTCTCTAGGACCTAGCGGCTACCTCCCTCTGGCTAATTACCTCCTTGGTCTGGGTGTATAAATACCTGGTGTGTCTGAGAGGGAGGTGCTGGTGATATTCATTACTACTTGTGAGGCTTTAGCAAGAGCAGTACTTTGTCCTCTCTGGAGCTTGAGGCCGTGTGCGTGTTTTGTTTGAAGTCGTCTAAAGCTAAGCGATTCCCCACTGTTTGTCCACCCTTCTTGTGTTTAGTGGAGATTGACTAGTGATCATCTCCTCCCTTCCCTAGCCTTAGCCATGCCAGGGAAAGTCAGGGCGAGGCATGCGTGTGGCGATTGGTGAAGAGCCAATATAGGGACGGTAGTTGAGACAGGGTGACACTAGACCAGACTCTGAGGTCTCCACTCCCCCTTTCCCTAGTGTCTGGGTTCCCTTTCCCTCTTCCCTCTGTGTTGCACTAAATCTTTCCCACACCTTGCGTGACAGAGGCGTGCTATCTTACTGGGCTCTTCTTTAAAGAAAGGACCTGTCACCATTTCAGAACTGGACAATTTTTGCCATTATATTATTACCGCGGCTTCCTTGAGAGCGCAGGTTTTTTTTTTTTTTTTATCCGATCACCCATGACAGCACCTACAACGAGAGAGGGGATCTGCCCTTCCAGGACAGGAAACCTACAGAATAAAAGGACAGCGCCTCTCCACCACCTCAGTTGGTTTCCTGTCCTTGAGGGGGAACCTTGTTAAAACAGTGGCAGAAGAAAGAAGAGAAGATTATTCCCAATGGGAGAACCTTAGACAGGCTTACCTGTTGAAGATCCGGGTATGACTGAGCGGAAAAGCTGCTGTGGAACTGCGCCCCTATATGGGTTCGGCAGATCCAGCTCTGCACGTCAGTGAGAGAGCAGCTGTGGACCTGCGCCCCTGTCTGGGGTCGGCAGATCCAGTTCCGTGCATCAGTGGAGAAGCTGCTGTGGACCTGCGCCCCTGTCTGGGATCAGGAGCTCCAGCTCTGCACATCAATGGGAGCACCTCTCATATCAAAGGAAGAGGCATTGACAATAGTTTACCTCAACTATTTCGGGATTATGAGCAGATCCATCGAGTGCTGCAGAACTCACTGGGCAGTGAGTAAGAGTTGTGGTTTCCCAAGGTAGAATAAGGAGTCCTGTTATATGTCAAAATTAATAAGCAGTCGGGTCACAACTCTGAACAAGGCAATATTGCTGTTAATAACTAATCTACATTCCAGTAGTAGCATGGTCACGGGTACACACCTGGGGGCTGCCTCTAAAGACCCGGTTCCTCTAACCTAAAGAAGCTTTAGGCAGTATATAAGAAGGCTCCATTCATCTATACATGGTCACCATGTAATGGTCTTGTCATACAATAGAGTAGCTTTATCTTACGTAAACCATTATGGAGGAACTCTGCCAAGATCCCTAATGACACTTATGTCTAATCAGTTCAGATGGCGAAGAGGAGGAGAATTGCAAGTGGACCTTTTTAGCCGTAGACTACTGGAACAGTGTCCAACCTGCATTGAATAAGCAAGGATTGTGAAAGTGAGCTTTGGATCTAGGCCCATTTTCAGTCCAAAGATGGCACCCTGGGATCTGAATCCAGTGCTTACGGCTGTAACAAGCCTTCGCTTGAACCCATGGATTCAGGGTCTTGACAATAAATACTATTATCCCGGTGGCCCTGACTTCAGCATGGTAAGTTAGTGACATTCAAGCTTTCAATCCTTTGTTTATACAGATACTAGAAGATGGGTCTGTTCCGGAGATAGCTTCCAATTTCCATAGAAGTCAGGAAATTGTGCACCCTACTTTCTGTGCTAATCCGGGGAATCCATGGCAGAACATCAAGCATTATGTAAGGTTGTGATTCAGTCTTCACCTTGCACCTTCTATAGACACTATAGGCTTGATCTGGGATCTTCTGCTGTCCTTTCCTTTAGGAAAACTGTTCTACAGGCTGTGGTCCCACCCTAACTCTAAAGTTTTTTTCTCCGTAAATCTCTCATTATAGGTGCTGTCATGGGTGATAGGATAACATTAAATTATTTACCGGTAATGTGTTTTTCCTGAACCCATGACAGCACCCTTATATTCCCTCCCATCACTGGTAGAAGTTGATCACTTCACTTCATTTCCTTCATGGTGTTTGATTCACGTGGTGTGTAGAAGGAAAAATCATGGGATATATAACTATTAAGTAGTGTCCTCTCATGCTCTGTAAACAACTGAGGTGGTGGAGAGGCGCTGCCCTTTTATTCTGTAGGTTTCCAGTCCTGGAAGGGCGATCCCCCTCTCTCGTTGTAGGTGCTGTCATGGGTTCAGGAAAAACACATTACCGGTAAGTAATTTAGTGTTTTTTTAAGATGTACCATCCAGTTCCATTGATATGGGCCTATATATGAACTTCACCAAGGGGGTGCAACTCACAGGATCCTCGGGGGCATGTCTTTAGGCTGTTCTGCATAATTACCCTGTGAGCCACACCCCCTAAGTAAAAAGATCGTTAGGCTGTGTTCCCGCGATGAGTATTTGACGGTGCGTATTTTCGCTGCAGTTTTTACAGTTCCAGCAAATTGGATGGGATTTATATAAATCCTGTCCTCTGCACTTCTTTTTTCCTTAGCGTATACAGACGTGCGGTGCGAGTTTCAAATCTGCAACGTTTCAGTTTATCTTGCGGGTATGCAGATTTTTCCCACAGACTTGCATCAGATGCGGAAAATGGGCAGGTAAAAAACGCACATCCGTTTTTAGTGCGTTTCTGTGGTAAAAACGCATATAATCCGAACAGGACTGTATCAAAAACAAAGCAGCTTCCATTTAAAACATGACACTCTCAAAAGAAAAAAAATGCAGCGTCAAAAACTCATGGGGGGAGGGGAAAAAAAAAAAAAGCAACTAACCTAATGGATGCAGAAAATCTGCAACATCAAAAATTCATTGTGGGATCAAGGTCTAAAAATTAGCACTAAATGAAAGTTCATCATTCTAAGGCCACGGCCCCACTATCAGTATTTGGTCAGTATTCGGTCAGTATTTTTTCTCAGGAGTGGGAGCCAAAACCAGGTGAGGAACAATCAGAGAAAAGGTATAATAGAAACAAGTCACCAATTCTGCATTTATCTCCCGCACCTGAGAAAAAATGCTGACCGAATACTGATCGTGGAGCCGTGACCTAAAACTGTTTAGCGGATTAAAATATAACAAAAAAACCCCCAGTGACACCAGTAAAGCATTGTCATGCTGTATATTGTCCTTTTTAATGTAATAAAAGATGTGAGGTCTCCTCCTCCTTCTCCCTCCAAGCGTATTCCTACCGGAGAGGACATGCTGGGTGCTGATCATTGGGAGAAGCTGGAACATGTGCAGTTGGGTTATTAGCGTTCAGACTGCTTCGCATTCAGTGGACATTAGCTGTCAATTAGTGTTCAGTGAATGAAGCGACCAGAGCACCGGTAATGGATGGCGGCGCTGCCTGCTGGCAGGTCCGGGCTGTAGCCGGGGAGCTCTGTCTCTTTCATTAACAGGACATTTAGAATATGAAGATGACTTGGAATATGGCCTGGGAGCTGCAGCGTATGCGGGAGAGATGAGCTTTATGGTGTATATATAATATGTTCTATATATTGGGAAGCAAGAATGCTTAAAGGGGTTGTCCAGTCATTTAAAATATCGATGACCTATCCTTTCCAGAGGGACACCCTGACGCCCTACTATCCCCATCCCCAGGGTCTAGTGGTGAGTCTCCGCTGTTGCTCCAAGTGTCTGTCATGGGTGTGACAGTCGTTCTGGATCCAGCTGTAGAAGGTCATTGCGCTTGGCTCTGCAGGCACTTTCTTTTCATCTCTATAGTGTAGTGATATCCTTCTCCCTCTAGGACCTAGCAGTGACCTCAACCTTCTGCTGCTTATTGACACACCCTTGCTGGATGTTTAAATACCTTCATTCTCTCCAGAGAGTTGCTGCTGATAGCTCTATTTTCCTCTGAAGTATTAATAGTTGGTTAGTTTCTTCTTGGACTTGGATAGTTGGCGTGATCTCTCTGGTGTCTTCTCAAGCTAAGTGTTTCCCTTGTCTGTTTACCTGTTTCTCTTTAGTTGCAGTGGTTGCTGACTAGTGCTCACCCTGTCCCCTCCCTATCTAGGGCCTATCGCTTGGGGAAGTCAGGGATTAGGTTCCTGCTCGGCGATACGTGCAGAACCTATTTAGGGACGTTAGGGGAGTGAGGGTGACTGTCATATCAGCCTAGGGGTCTCCACTCCCTCTTTCCTTAGTATTTGGGCTTCTTCCCCCTCTTCCCATTGTTGTACACTTAGTCTTTCCCTCATCTTGTGTGATATTGTCATTGTTACTATGTGACTGCAGACTTGTGAATCCTCACAGCGTGCATAGTGCGCGCTGTCAGGATTCTACAGTGCCGGGAGTGGCAGGTGCATGACTGTACAGGAAGTGCGTGATTTGCATACTTCTGGCCACATTCCGACTAGACACTTGTATTGAGTGAGACAGGACACATCTAGTTGGCATGTCACCTCATGTATGCAAATCCTATACTTGTGGTCACGCGCCTGCTGCTTCCAGCACTGCAAAATCCTGACATTGCACACTGACTGCAGACTTGTGAATGCTCATAACGTGCACAGAGTGACAACCAACTTGTACACCAAACCTGGACAACCCCTTTAAGTGCCTTTTATTTCTTCAGTGAATAAATATGGCCTCTTGGTAGGGTTAGAGATAACTGATTGTATAAAAATTGTCCAAGGAACTTGTAACTCACAAGAGTGCAGTGCCTTAAAGGGGTATCCCCATCTCCAACATCCCATCCCAATATGTACTAGGTGTAATAATAACAGCAAATACTTCCAATTAGAAATATAGTATAGTTCTTCAGATTCGCTATGTTGCTTACCCCATGTGCAGGGCATTGCAGTAGCTTAGGCATCCATAGTTACGACCACTAACGGCTAACTAACTCACTACATGACTGGTCATATCCATGGATACCTAAGTTACCCCATGTGCAGGGCATTGCAGTAAGTGACATAACAAATCAGAAGAACTATACTACATTTCTAATTAAAGGTATTTTGTAATAATGTATTTTTTTTTTTATTGGAATAGGATCTTGGAGATGGGAATACCCCTTTAAATGATCACTGAATTGTCAGACAACTTGATGTCCATTTATGAGCTTATCAAATGCAATTTGCAAATCACTTTTTTAAAAACTTTTGTCATGTCACTGAATCCGTAGGTAGCAGCAATGATACTGAAGACGGATTACAGGCAGTGGAGGCTGGGTTGTTGTCTCCCTGCTCCTGCTCTTCTTTATGTAAAACTGCATGCAGGCATAGCAGAAAGGCAAACTGTAAAATCGGGGCAGTCAAGCCATTAGGGAAAGCTTGTAAATGAGGGAAAGGAAGCTCAAGTACCTGTAGTGCTGGCAGAATGCTAATGCAGAAAAAAAAAGCCAATTGAAAGAGTCTATTGCAATTTAAAGAACATTCGAATTGAGACAGTTCCTCGACTGGTATGTGCGCTAAAGACAGTTTTAACTTATTGTGATGGGTGATAGCAACAAGTCCAGGCATTTCTGCAAGTTTTGTCCAGCAGCAATTTACTGCCCTGATAATCTTGTTTCTGCCGGTATTGACACAGAACTCCCCCCACCTCCTCACATGTTATCAAATGACCAGAGGCATGCTTGAATGAGCTGGCAATGAACAGAGCCAAGCCAGCCCCCTTCACTGTATCAGCATTGATAGTGACAGAAAAGGGGGCTGGCTTGGCATTGAAATAAGCCAGTTATTTCCCACTTTCTTGTGTTGGAAACATTTATGAAGGGTCTTGTCCCCCCTGATTATTAATGTTGGGGGGACCAGATGCCACAAAAAATGTCTCCAAATTTGGGCCCCCATGAATGACAGCAGATTAGTACAATTTGATAGCTGCTCATCTTACAGAAATCCTTACTATGTGATGAATCCGATGAACGTCTTTTCCTGTAACATTATTGTGTTTGTTCTTCTAACCACGGGCCATCGATGGCGTCTGGACATGGAGATCCCTTCTGAGTCATTATCAGTCGTATTGAGTCATTTAATGAACCTGTCTTAATAGGTCAAGAAAACATTCGGGATCAATAAAATGTCAATAATCCAATCACACCGGGCGGCTGCAATCGGGATCGTCTGTTTCCAATTCTCCTCTGTAATTGTATCAGTGATTGGTCCATATGTAGCAGTGCGCTATATATAACCATTACATGCGGTATACGAGCGTGCGAGGGGTAATGACCTCTGTAAGGAGCCCTATTGTGCTCTTCTGCATCACAGTGGATATCAAGAATGCAGCGGAGGTGGTGGGAAGGAGAAGTTAATTTTTCTTTCAGAAGCCTTTCTAGGAAAATGTTAGGCTTTGTTCACACATTGCATTTTTGCTGCATGTTTTCTTTTCTGCAAATTTTAAGCTGCGTTTTACAGTACCACCAAAAGCTATAAGATTTCATAAATCTCATGCCCTTAGATTTTTTTTTCCCTGACTGAACTGGAAAACTGCTGTGTTTTTGAAAACTGCAGCGTGTCGCTTCTTTCATCGTTTTTTCACCCATAGAAAGCAATGAGCAAGTGCAAAAACACAGGTATAAGGTTTTTCTGCGTTTTTTAGTGAAAAAAGCATGTACAGCAGTATGTGAAAATGTGGCGCCCCTGAGGGTTTGACCGCCACAGGGATGCTGCACTTCTTCAATGGAGTGTGGTGTTCCTCCTCTGAGGTAAGAACAGTGTGATGGTTGTGACCTAGCCTTTTGCATCCAACACCACATTTCTCCACCAGAGGGAGCTAGTATGCTCTAGGTCAGAGGTCCCCAACCGCCGGTCCGCGGACCAGGACCGGGCCGTTGGGGTTTTTCAGCCGGTCCGCGGGGAGAGGGGGCCCCTCCAGCCTCCAGCAGGGCCGCCATCAGGGCATGACTGCCCTGACTCCAGTATGGGGCCCGGCCGGTAGGAGCCCCCTCGGAGGCCCCCTCTTGTGCGTCTCTCTCCTCATGGGGCCCCCGGCCGCATGCTAAGCGCCGGGTCCGGGACATCTTAGCGCTGCGCTGCTGCGGCAGCACCTTCATGATTCCCCTGACTTCCGGTCATGTGACGGCGCCGTCACATGGCCGGAAGTCAGGAGAACCTGGTGTCAGCGATTTGGACGAGCACCAGGATTCTGCAGGGATCGCATGGGGGTAAGTATAACAAGTTTTATTTTTTTTTAAATACAATTAACTAGGAGTGGGGGGAATGGGAGATGCACATGGGGGGAGGGGAGAGATGAGAGATGCACATGGGGGAGGGGAGAGATGAGAGATCCACATGGAGGGGAGAGATGAGAGATCCACATGGGGGGGGAGGGGAGAGATGAGAGATCCACATGGGGGGGGGAGGGGAGAGATGAGAGATGCACATGGGGGGGAGGGGAGAGATGAGAGATGCACATGGGGGGGAGGGGAGAGATGAGAGATCCACATGGGGGGGAGGGGAGAGATGAGAGATGCACAGGGGGGGAGGGGAGAGATGAGAGATGCACATGGGGGGAGGGGAGAGATGAGAGATGCACATGGGAGGGAGGGGAGAGATGAGAGATGCACGGGGGGGGGGTGAGAGATGCACGGGGGGTGGATGAGAGATGCACGGGGGGTGGATGAGAGATGCACGGGGGGGATGAGAGATGCACGGGGGGGGATGAGAGATGCACGGGGGGGGATGAGAGATGCACGGGGGGGGATGAGAGATGCACGGGGGGGATGAGAGATGCACGGGGGGGGATGAGAGATGCACGGGGGGGGATGAGAGATGCACGGGGGGGGATGAGAGATGCACGGGGGGGGATGAGAGATGCACGGGGTGGATGAGAGATGCACGGGGTGGATGAGAGATGCACGGGGGGTGGATGAGAGATGCACGGGGGGTGGAAGAGAGATGCACGGGGGGTGGAAGAGAGATGCACGGGGTGGAAGAGAGATGCACGGAGGGGATGAGAGATGCACGGAGGGGATGAGAGATGCACGGGGGGGTGAGAGATGCACGGGGGGGTGAGAGATGCACGGGGGGTGGATGAGAGATGCACGGGGGGTGGATGAGAGATGCACGGGGGGTGGATGAGAGATGCACGGAGGGGGATGAGAGATGCACGGGGGTGAGCTGCACATGGGGGGGTGAGAGATGCACATGGGGGGGTTATGTTTACATAACTTTGTTGCCTTTCTTGCACAGGGGCCCACTACAGTCTGTGTCCGCCCCTGGGATGAAGTAAATGCAGCTGAACAGCAGCTGTCAGGACAGCTGCCCTGTCCTGCTGCAGGGCGTGATGGGGCCTCAGTGATGCGGCTCCTGGCACAGCACATTATGTGGGGCTCCTGGCGGGGACCTGGTCTACACTATATGATAAGTATGCACTAAACTCCAAATCCCTCCATTACCCCGCCCCCATATGACCAAAGCCCCGCCCACCCCACCCCCTCCTTGCTGGGCCATGGAAAAATGATCTTGCTTCAAGCCGGTCCCTGGTGCAAAAAAGGTTGGGGACCACTGCTCTAGGTGCTGCTCCCCTGGTTACAGGGAGACTGGGGAACACAAAGTAGTAGGAACCAGTTAGTGGGTGGAGGAACAACTAGTAGGTTACACTTCAAATCTAGTACTTAATAGTATGCCATCTTTGATCTTGGTCCTTCTGTCCTTGTTAGTTGGTTCTTCTGTGGTCCATCAGTTCAGCCCTTGCTAGTCTGTCAGTTGTCACTGTGCTGTCAAAATACTGTGTGTAATGTGACTTTCCTCCGGGAGCGCAGATCCTGTGTGGGCCTGCACCGGTAAGGGACACAGCCCTCGTACCCCGATCTATGGGACGAGTGGTAGGTTGCAGAAAAGGAATGTCTCAACCCGGCCAAGGACCAGGATCAAGAAGGCCCGGGAGCTTTAGAGTGTGGCTCCCTAGCAAATAGGTCCCGGGGAGGATGCAGACGGAGCGGAGTATGCCACCTGTCCTCGCCTACCTGATCTATTCAGAGGGACTCCGGCTGCAAGAGGGGTACCGGCCCCCGACACCCGACCTCGTACTCTACGTCCTGGACGGGAAAGCTCGGTTAGGCCCTGAGGATCCCGTCGGATGGAGAGGAATTGCCACCCGAGCCCTACACCTGAGAGGAGCTCAGAGGGAGACCTGGCCTATCTACTACACACGCACAGACGGGAAAGGGTGAAGTCCGTAGTGCAGGAACACTGTGGTGAAAGGTCGCTACCGAACACTGGACTTCCTCGGAGGTAGTCGGACCCCCGTCCCTGGTGGCCGCAGAACTCCGCGAGGAGCAGGGAGTCGCCTTCCCGCTAATATCTCTGAGTGAGTAAAGCCTTGGAAGTTCACCCCTATGGCCTCCGGACTGTTCATTACGCACCATACCACACGACGCGGTGCCTGAACTCCCCGCGCTATTGCTACCCCCCCTTCATCCTGTTTGTCTGCCCTGAGGCCTTGCTCCGCCTGTGGGGAGCAGTAAGAACTTTAGCCGCCATGACATAGGGCCTCAGCGGACTGCTAGCGGCGCTGGTGGCCCTTCACCAGGCACCACAGGTGGCGTAGTCGTTAATCAGCCACTCAACCCGGACAAGCCCACACCATCTCTTTCTAATGTGACGACCCTGAGCACGGGTCGGGCCCGGGCCACGGCTGCATCCCAACTCTTCAACACAGGGCCCGACACCGAGTCCCCCAACACCCAGGGTAAAACATGGGCTTTCTGAGTAGAGGCGTCACAAAAGGCTATGTGCCCACAATGCAGAAATGCTCCGGCTTTTTCCTGAGCGTTTCTGCATCTCCCTGGCAGAAAAAACGCATGCGGATTGTACATGCGTTTTTCCTGCCAGGGACATGCAGATGTGAAGCGTTCTTCACATGCATTTTCGCATGAGGGTTGACAAGCGCTTTCCAAGCAATTTTAGCATCACTTGGAAAGTGCTTGACAACTTGGTCAAACTATATAAATCCATGCAACCAGCATGTATTTATATAGTGTGACCGAAAGAATGGTAAAAAATAAATATATACTTACCTTCCGATGGCCCCCAGAGTCTTGCTTCACCGTCCTGGCTGCCGGCAGATCGCGGTACACTGAAGGACCTGCCGACGTCAGCATCGCGTGGCCCGTCACATGACTATGTCGTCAGCGCAGGTCCTCCAGTCCATCGCGATCTGCCGGCAAGGGAGGGCGAGCACACCGCTGACGCTCCCCCAGGGCTGTGGGGTACTCGGCAGCCGGACCTATAGATGCTGGGGGGGTATGTCACAGTGGCTGGCCCGGTCTGTGGCTCAGGGCGGTCAACCAAAAAGGGGATTGTAACTTGGATAGGAAAATAAAAATAAATAGTTTGTGACGCCACCTGTGGTATCTGGCAATGATTACCAGCGCTGCTGCAGACCTCCGGGGGGTGATGGGATGGCAGCTAAGGTGTTTCTGCTCCCCACAGGTGGAGCGGGCCCCCGGGGCAGTGTGGAGTTTGGTGGGTAGGTGGTGATGCTGGGACTTGTAGTGCAGAGGGAGAGATGGCGCAGCTGAAATAATGGACGGAGGCAGTGCGGTGCAGTCATCCGAGTCTTTACTCACAGTACTCATGTAAGTTCCACAGGTACACTGCACAGGTGTCAGCCTCCCACGTCGCGCTGCGTTCACCAGACCGGGGGTTCAGCTCTTCCTCATATGTCAGGAGTGCTTGACAGAACCCCTCTTTCTTATGTTCCTTTCCTTGACCGACTTCACGCTGGGTCTTCTCCCTCCTGCCCTGTGCTTCCCCACACACAGTCCCGTTCGGGTGCTCTGAAGTCCCTCTGGGCAGCTTGGAGTTCCCGGACCTGCTTGACCCTCACGGAGACCAAGATGAGGCTGTGGCAACTGCACTATAAAAGCCAGAAGCCGGTTTTTCCAGCAGAGACCTGCAGTAACACGGCTGGTCCAGGGGCCGGTCCCCTTCCTTCCGACACCGGGCAGATTCGGGGCGTACGGTTGCCGTCCTGCACTCGCCGTACCCCTTGGGATCCCTTCAAGAGAACGGAGCCTTCCTCCTCTGCTCCCCTCCTGGGCCTCTATCACTAGGCCCCACTTGTGGAGCAGAGCTCTGCTCCCGTCCTCTCCTTACTGACTGAACTACTGACTGACTTGCCACCCTAAGATGGCTTCCCGTTATATACCTCCTACCATGGTGCTCCCCTAAACTGCTTCCTCCACCTACACCCACTACTGGTTCCCCCTACCTTTGGTTCCCCCCACTCCAGTCAGGGACAGGGCTCAGCAGGAAACACAGTGCATCTTGCCCTTCCAGCCGGCCTGGAGCAGTGTAGTGTTGGATGCAGGTGTTGGGGTTCCGGGCAGCATTCCCTCCTTACCTGAGAGAAGGAGACACCACACCTCTGGGTGAGGTGCAGTACCTCTGTGGCGACTGAATCCTCAGGGGCGCCACACCGCGGGCCGCCAGAAGGTAAGTATATATTTTATTTTTTATTTTATTCTTTTTTTTTTACAGGTTCTATGGTACCCGGGTCCGGAGGAGAGTCTCCTCTTCTCCAGACCCGGGTACCATCCGCACATTGAAACGCATGGATTCCGCATGTACAGATGCGGTGATGCGGATTCCATGCGTTCCAATGCAAGTAAATGGCGGCGAAAACGCAGCGCTTCCGCAAAATAATTGGTAGTGCTGCGTTTTTTTCCGCAATGATAATCCTCAGCGGAAATTTCCGCAGCATGTGCACAGCACATGCGGATTATCATTGGGGAACATGGCATACCTTCTACCATGCGTTTTTTAAGCGTTTCTGCAGCGTTTTTGCCGCTGCAGAAACGCTTAAAAAACGCATCGTGGGCACACAGCCAAACACACTTATTTTTGTGATTTTTTCCCAAGTTTAAACCATAATGTCTTGGTCTCCTCACTTGAGAATGGCAGTTAGGATTAGTACAGTTTAATTAAATTAGTGATGTGTGTACCGTAAACATTGGCCAACCAAGGTGTGAAATTGAACAATACCTGATCAACTCGAGGGCCAACCAAAGTGTGAAAGTAAAGAGTGTCATTGTGGGGGTGTCTTGTCTTGCCTTTATTTAAATTAGGCCATTGGATCATATGCTTTTTACTGCTCTTAAACAAAATATAATCCCATATGATAAGATCTATTAATTAAAATGTACTTTGTTCGAGGGACAATTCCTTTAAGTTTGTTTCCATATAGAAAGTTTCATCGTTAAGGAAAAACGTCCTCAATTGTACACTTTTGTTTTTAACCCCTTACTGGCCCAGGGCGTAGTAGTACACCCCAGGCCATCACCCCCGGTTCAGTGAGGGCTCCGTCGCTGAGCCCACACTGAACCGAGCACATGTCAGGTGATAATTACAGCTGACATGTGCCCGCAACAGCCGCTGGTGGAATCGCGATCCACCCGTGGCTGTTAACATGTTAAATGCCGCTGTTAATCTCTGACAGCGGCATTTAACATCGCCGCGCAGGAAGCGTGGCATTAGCCCCGCCCATCGGTGACCCCGTCACATGATTGCGGGTCACCGATGGGTGGTCATGACAACCCTGGATCTGCAGCAGACTCCAGTGGTTGTCTTGTAAAGATTACTATGAGCGCCACCTAGTGGTCAGCGCTCATAGTACAGCAGCATTTCTGCTACATAGAGGTGATCTGCTGATCACCTCTATGTAGCTGAGGCGATCGGACAGTTGCTGCTTCTAGTCTCCTATGGAGACTATAGAAGGAAGCAAAAAGTAAAAAAAAAAATTAAAATATTAAAATAAAAGTTTAAATCACCCCCCTTTTGCCCCATTCAAAATAAAATAATAAAAAATAAATCCCGCATACACATATTTGGTATCGCTGCGTTCAGAATCGCCCGATCTATAAATATAAAAAAAGAATAATCCGATCGGTAAATGGGGTAATGAGAAAAAAATTCCAAACGCCAAAATTACGTTTTTTTTGGGTCGCCGCAACATTGCAATAACGGGCAATCAAAACATTGTATCTACCCCAAAATGGTATCAATAAAAACGTCAGCCCGGCGCACAAAAAATAAGCCCTCACCTGGCCCCAGATCTCGAAAAATGGAGACACTACGGGTCTCGGAAAATGGCACCATTTTTTTTTTTTTTTTTCACAGCTTAAGTAAAAAAGAACCTATACATGTTTGGTGTCTACGAACTCGTAATGACCTGGAGAATAATAATGGCAGGTCAGATTCAGCATTCAGTGAATGTGGAAAGAAAAACAAAAAACTGGAATTTTTTTTTTTCTGCAGTTTCGCCGCACTTGGAATTTTTTGCCCGTTCTCCAGTACATGATATGGTAAAACTAGTAATGCTGTTTAAAAGTACAACTCGTCCCGCAAAATATAAGCCCTCACATGGCCATATTGACCAAAAAATAAAAACGCTATGGCTCTGGGAACAAGGGGAGCAAAAAACGAAAATGCAAAAACGGAAAATCCCAAGGTCGCGAAGGGGTTAATAAATATCAAGGTTGGCCCGCGACGTTGTGTAAGCTTTTAATTTTGGCCCTCTGTGTTTTGAGTTTTTAATCCCTGCTCTAAATTAACCTACTGCAAGTTAAAATCTAACCCATTAATAGAGCCTTAAAGTGGACCTGTTGCTTAATGTAAATATGATTCTTTTTTCCGTAGTATAAATCCTGCTGTTCTTCTGAATCCGGCGTGGTTTTTCTTTATTTCCTGCTGCGCTCCATTCCTGAGATATGGCCTCCTCTTCCCTGCATGAAAATCGTATGTTTTTAGTCAAGTGGGCCTGGTCTTCAATTTTTCTCTGTGGGTGTTTCCTTCATCAGCACGCCCAGTTGGCTGAATAAGATTAAATTCATATACAGGGAAGAAGGGGCTATATCTCAAGAATGGAGAGGCGCAAGAAGAAAAGAAAAACCTTTCCAGATTCAGGAGAAAAGCGTCATTTTCACCAGGTTAAAAAAGTTACAGATTTATGGTCCTCTTTAACGGAAAATTCCCATCTCGGCCATAAACATATGAGGTGCGAGTCTCAGAAATGGACCTGCATTTACATCTCAAGGAAAGGGAGAGGTGGATAAAAAAATGTTCTTCTCATTGCATATATAAGTTGTAATTCTCCATTATGTTACTAGGCAACCCGCTTATAATGACCTTCAGAAATGTAGGCTTTTCTGTACTTGGTGCCTGGAATGTTTCCACTTTTTGCATGACCCAGGTAACATGGCATCTTATAATTATAGATGGATGTAATTCTATGAGGGTTTCATTAAGCGTAATCATCAGAAAACATTAAATACGACCTTAATGTAAACCGACGTCTGTGAATGTATGTACCGTCATCAAGAGTGTCAGTATGATCTCTCTTTGAGCAGTTCTTTACTCTCCACACTGATGCAGATAATTCAAAGCGATTTACCCCTTGGGCTAGGTAGATTGCTACATAGATTGGAGCAGTCTCGGACTGGCCCCCAGGAGAACCGGGGAATTCTCCGGTAGGCCACCCCGGTGAACGAGTGCAAATGAGCAGTGCTATTACACTTACATTTTCTGCAAATTGTGAATTATCATCTAATCATTCATTAAACAAGCTGGCCAAATTAATATATAGAAGCAAAAATAAATTTGCATACTAGGGTAAGGTTATTTTTTCATATAACTGAACAATGGGCCCCAAGAATCCGTGTTACTGGTGGGTTTTTGCCAACCAGTCCGACGCTGGATTGGAGGAAATACAGCTGAAATAACTCAAATAACCCAAACAAGGAATGACCAGATGGGCAGTTATTTTTTTTTTTTTTTAAGAAGTAATTTTCTGACCTATAAAGTCCTGTGACTTGCGGGGAAAATCGCAGCATGCACTAATCTCTTCTGAGGTGTGCCCCCAAAAATTGGATCCTATATAAATTATCCATATTTCATACAGTTATTACAGGTGCATTGCAATAGGAAACAGTTTGGTCTTGTACATTTTAAACGGTTTCATAAATGGGATGCCATATGGATGTGCAAAAAGGACACGCGGATGACTTTTGGCCATTTTTACTGGATGAAAATTACTTTTTTTTTTTTTTTTTTTTTCTTTGCAGATATGAAGCAGTTTCCAATATGCAGCGTGTCAATTATTTCACTGTTTTTGCATTAGCTTTTTTTTTGCCTATTCTATTGACTGAAAAAAGTGTTTAAAAATGTATGTTTGTGTTTTTTTATTTTAACCCTAGTAACAAACATTAGAGGTTATTACTAGAGCACTGGAGGCCAGAAGTAGTCATGTAAAGGTTAATCAATATTATGTACACTTGTCGCCCTCTAGTGGTAACCACAGAATTTTTTTTTTAAAATGTCTAAATCTTAAGCCCACTAATGTTGCACCTGTTTTCTGGTTAATGTACATCAGAATTCTGCAGATTTTATTGTCTTCTGCCCAAAAACAATGGGCATGTGTGCTGCGCTCAACACTTTTACTGTTTCGGCTCGAAAGTGGAACTGTAACTTGTGCTAAATTTATTACCGGCATGCACCAGTTTTGGGTGCAGATCAAAGGACAAAGTGAAGCCAAAAAAGAGTTGGCATAAGTAAGAAAGTTTCTAACTTTTAGTAAGATGTGTCAAATCTATTACACCGCATACTCCACTGCATCTTCAGACTTCCAGGAGTAGGTTTCCACTGTCTAGATATTCCACAGAGTTAGTAAATATGGGCTGTTGAGTCCCAAACCGGTTTCCCGAAAAAAAAAAAAAATCTATTAAGACAAAAATAAATGTTTCTCTGCAGAAATAACTAGAAAAAAAGTTGAATGGATTGTAAGCTTGTGAGCAGGGCAATGAACTATGAGTTTCTCTATAATGTCTTATCCAGTCTGTACATGTCCCCTCTGAATTGTAAAATGCTGCGGAATACGTTAGTGCTATAGAAATAAAAATGATTATAAATGTATATATATTTTTTTCTCTATTGCCTCTAGAGGGAGCTCACTGCATACAGATTTACTAAGTTCTACTGGAGCGCTAAAAAAACCCTATGCGGTGAGCTCCCTCTAGTGGCAGATGCATTTTTATTACTTAGCTGGATGTATGAGTACGGTATGTGATTTATTTGTTTTTCTCCGGTACAGAGCTAAAAACCCAATGCTAGTCCTATTAATATTAGTGTAGGTGACACACATTTTATTTAAAGGGGTATTCACATCTCAGCCTTTCTTGACACTCAGAGAAATTGCAGGAATGCTATTGATAAGTGATTTGATAAAGTGCTTGTTAAAAATTAGCAAAGTTACTGTAATCGGCAATGGAGGGAGCTGGTGAGGACTTCTGTGGTTTATCTTCTGGTAACCAGGACACTTAGAAGTCTCCCATGTGTTTGCCCCTTTGTCTTGTATTACAGTTTAGTTCAGTATTAGTCCAGGTTTTTTGTTTCTCAACTTCAACAACATGTCCTAGTCCCAATCTAATATGGTCCTGGGTGGGGCTGGTCCCAATGTAATATGGTCCTGGGTGGGGCTGGAACACAAGTCCAATGTCATGTTAGTGGGTGGTGACTTCTCGTTATTTCCGGCTGGTTATAGTTAGCAACCATCGTTTGAAATTTTTAATTCTTAAATCAATAATACACATGAAAATAATCAACTTTGTAATATATCTTATCAGAGAAATCTGCTTCTTTCTCTTACTGAACTGATCAGTCATTCTTAAAATTCTCAATTTACGGGTAAAATCTGTCTGCAGTGAATATAGATGTTCCCATTACTGAGAGAGATGACAGTTTGTGCTTTTAAAATTCTATGATGGAAAGGGGAGGAGCTAGACACAGACATTCTACTGCAAGTTCTCCTGAAATGACAATTGGTGCTCAAAGTTCTATGGAGAACTGTAACTGTCATTTCAGTAACTTGCAGCAGAATGTCTGTTCCTCTAGCTCCTCCCCTCCATAGAATGTCTGTGTGTTCCTCTAGCTCCTCCCCTCCATAGAATGTCTGTGTGTTCCTCTAGCTCCTCCCCTCCATAGAATGTCTGTGTTCCTCTAGCTCCTCCCCTCCATAGAATTTTAAAAGCACCAACTGTCTCCTATCTCAGTAATGGGAATGTCTATATTCACTGAATACACATTTTACCTGTGAATTGAGAATGAAAGATCAGTCCAGTAAGAGAAAAAAGCAGAAATCTCTGATAAGATATATTACAAGGATTCTTATTGATTTATGAAGGGGGGGTTATGACTGTTACTCGTTAATGCCTCATACTGCTGATTATTTCTATACTCTGATCAGGATACAAGCTGCTGTTATTTGCAAACCTATCTGACTTCTTGCATCTTTGCAGCCTGGCGAGCAGTGACATGGGATAGATATGCCAGGGTATAGCACATTGCCCACCGCAAAAGATGAACATGTTGGAGAAACAGAAAGTGAAGCGAATGCGGCTGGACCAGATCTGTGAAGGTGAGCGGATCCGACGTCCATCACTGAACATATATTGTTTTCTGTGGATTTTTGATACCAGTTTATATCCACTCTGCAATGATGACTGTGAGATTTATTAGGACTTAAAGGGGTTGTCCAGCAGATAAAAATAATTTTTAAAAGTTGGCTTAAAGTGTAACCGCTTATCTAATTCCCCCCAGCCCCCCATAAAACAATACTACATAGGAAAATAAAGAAATTTGCTCAACCAATCGCTGGCCACAACTATGACCTGCCTCAGCCAGTGATTGGCTCAGCAGTCATTTCCTGTGTGTCAAGACCTGGACCGGGAAGTGGAGACTAGAGGTGACCGGGGCTGAATTCACGGGCGTCATTCTCAGCTCTAGATCCGTCTCTGTAATCTCCTCTGATCGTCACACTGGCCCTAGCTGGGATCACCGGTATTTCCCGCTATGCCGCGAGTCCTAGATATGAGTCACAGCATTTACAGTGTGCTTGTTGCACTGGCCGTCTCTATTCCTGAAGCCCGGCCCCTGCCCACACACTGTACCGTACGTCTGCGCTGGAAGTAACGGCCCACGGGAACGGTCCTCTGCAACAGCCAAATCGTCTCCTGAACCTGGTTTAGATCTGGTCACGGTCTTCTGCTGACCATTTGTGCGGATCTTCCTCACAGCTCGGGCGTTCTCTGGCATCTGATCGCTCTTGGATCCTTCTGCGGTGATGTTGGCTGTAAGCCCACCTAGCAGCCACCTGTCCTGTCCTGGTACAGGTTCTGAAGCCAACTGCCTCTTCTCGGCCTGGCCAGGCCTTTTATAATTAGTAAACCTGACCTGTGCCACCTGTAAACTCTCCCTGTGGGAACATAGGTTCCCACTATTTGGTTCCTTCTACGGTAATTCTTTACTTTTACTTTTCGCCTTTGATCAGCAGATGGCAGTGTTCCCTTGCAATTACTCAGCTACGCATCAACTTCAACTGCATTCTTCTCTCTTGTCCACTTCCTTTACAACATTATTTTATACCTCCAGTTCCATTAAAAATTATAAATTAGCTTTGTGATATTTGAATATTCCACCTCAAATTACTATTGATCATCAGGTATGCGATTTGCATACATGTGGTCACGTGCCGACTAGACTTGCACAGTCTCACTGAATGCAAGTGTATTGAGGAAGGCCAGACACGTCTAGTCGAAATGTGGCCGCATGTGTGCAAATCACATATTTGCAGTCTCATGACTGCTCGCTCCCAGCGCCGGCAGCATCAGAGGTTCATAAGTCTGCAGTCACTCTAAAGATATGTAAAAATAGAAAAGTCTGATTTTCTTTGTTCTGTGGTCGAGTGAAGTGAATGTGATTTGAGTTGCAATACCAGACACAGCCTATAAACAAGAGTGGTGCTGTTTGTGGGAGGGGAAAAAAAGCAAATACTCATTTTGTTTTCTTAATTTTCTGTATGAATTCCTTGTTTTTAATAATCGGCCTGCTGTCCGTAATAGCCTTCATTGTTATCTGTCCTAACCGTGCAGTGATCACACAGCGCACAGTTTGTTGCAGTACGTGTATCGTAGCTGCACCTGTGTCCATCACCTGATCAGGACTGTAAAATATTAATTTTTCCCGAATTTTTTTTTTTTTTTTTTTTTTTTTCCCCTGTTCATTTAAATGGTACAAAAACGCTAAAAGAACGGACACTGCAGATTTGAAAAAATAAAAATTTTAAAAATGAGTTTATAGAAAAAATAAGCAGTGCGTGCATGAGCTGTAAGAAACCTCATTTTTTTTGGCTAGTAAAACGCATAGTGTGAACGAGCCATGTAGACGTCATCTTGGGGCATATTACAATAGTGTGTTACAAATCTCATCTGCACGAAGGAAAAATTGACCTGCATTGTGGATGTAAAATCTGCAGTGTGTCAATTTATCCCGTAGATTTTCATTGTGGACATAACTTTTTGCATAGAATGAAGTCTAAGGAAAATCCTCATCAAAATCTGCAACAAATCTGCCTCTTTATTTGTCTTTGATCAGCGACAAAATCTGAATCAGAAAATCCAGAGGTAGATGTTCTCTGGAAATGATTATGCAAATTGTCTCTTCAGAGAGGAAGAGTACTTGAACTCTAGCGCCACCTATTGGAAGCAGCGATCCTAAAAGTCAATATCGACCCTTTAACGAGTCTTGAAATATGACTTATGATAAAAGCCAAATCAGAATCTCAATTTGTAGACTTGCTGTTTTGGGGTATTGCCCCTCGTCAGTGCAAAGTATGAGATCTGATTTGGCTGGGTCACAAAGTTGGCATGTCACTCTCCACAAGGAAAATATTTAGATTTGAGAGTCCTCAGTGGTTGATGCCTTTTAATGGCTAACTGAAAAGATGGTAACAAATTGTAAGCTTTCGAGACTACCTTGGTCTCTTCATCAGGCTAGTATACCACAAAATCTGAAGTCACATATTTATACACAAGACACAAAAATAATGCAATAGATAAGACAGGTGATGAAAAGCAGAGCTATTATGGAACAGATAAACAGTTCTGGCTATAAATATGTAAGCAGTTAATAAGGAGTGTGAAGGTTTTATTGTCCTGTTACTAGGTCCAGTGTTGTGATGGCCTCACAAGTCTGAAGGGCACATTCCTTAGTTGATGTAGAATGACATAAATCCATGCGACACATTCAAGGAGAAACCTTACCCTTTAGATCCCAGTCTTTAGCCTCTCACCTAGCCAAATCAAATCTCATACTTTGCACCGATGAGAGGCAACACCCTGAAACATCCTGTCCATAAATTGAGATTCTGATTTTGGCTGGGATTGGGATCTAAGGGGTAAGATTTCTCCTTGTGGAGAGTGACCTGCCACCCGTGTCACCCAGCCAAATCAGATCTCACACTTTGTACTGATGAGGGGCAGTACCACAAAACACTGTCTACAAATTGAGATTCTGATTTGACTTTTATCCTAAGTCATATTGAAAGGCTCGTTAAAGGGTCCTAGTGACTTGTAGGATCGCTGCTTCCAATAGGTGGCACTAGAGTTCAAGTCCTCTTCCTCTCTGAAGAGACAATTTGCATATTTCCCAGAGGAGCATGCAAGGCGTTTTAAGTCTCCTCATACTGGCATGCCAGACCTGGCATGTCACTCTTCACAAGGAGAAACTGTACCCCTTAGATCCTGGAAATGATTGTAACGAATGCTCCTGATTTCCTGTAGTATGGATGTGTCGCACGATGTGACTGACACTTCTCTATAGAGACGATACAAGCCCATTAAGCTACCAAATCATTTCCTATTGCACTGTCTACTAAAATATTCGTGGTTGACGTTTGTTCCCGTGCCGTGACTAACGCGGCGTCCTTAGCCGGGCTCCATAATCTCTGGTCTTTACCTTGAGTGGCCGCTCAGTAGGGGGCACACCAGACTCTGCTTCCCAATCCTTCCTGCTGCACCATCTGCCGTTCGCTCTGCAGCCGGGGACATGAATAAGCCACAGATGTGCTCCGCGCGGCCTGACGTCACGCCGGTTCTTACAGGCTCTGCACCTGGTTATTGTGTATAAATAGGTGGCGCAGCCTCGGATCGCTCCCATACAGCGTGATGCTATTAATAAGCAGGAGCGCTGTCCGCCAGCGCGGAGATGTCAGTAGGGAGTAGATTATTCTGATCTGATTGTTGTAGCAGAGCTGAAATTGTCATTAGGCACCAATCGTTTACATAGGACTGCAGGTAAAGCGAATGCGTCAGGTTTCTTTTAGGCTTACGTTCCCACGATGAGTGTTTTTCTTCTTGCGCTGTGGATTAAAAAAAAAAAAAAAATGCAAGTAACCTAACCTGGGGGACGGAACAGAAACTCCTTCAGATCTGCTACATCTGTACACTAAATGGTAGGGGGGGGTTGAAAGCAGACACATCAGCCTTATGTTGCAGTGTTTTTTAAAGGGGTCATCCACCTTTTTGGGACTTTTTTTTTCTTTTGTTTTTTATTGCATTTATTTGGCGCTAATAATAATTTTTGGAATTGGGGTTTTATTAAAAATATTGCACTGTTTTGAATTTACTGGCTCTTTGTTCGCCTTCACGTTCAACTTTTGTTGTGATCTGGGGTCATAAATCAGCTGAAGAGCTCAAAGAAAGACTAATAAGAGGGTTGGGTACTCGCTGACTGACAAACTGACAGTTAACTCCTTCTGCAGCCAGCAAGAGAGTGCAACACTGGTTAGAAGGCAAACTTTGCATCATTTTTAATGAAACCCTATAGAAAAAATGCTTTCTAGCCCAAAATACATGCATTTAAGAAGAAAACTGCCCAAAAAAGTGCACAACCCCTTTAAGTTTGTGCCAAGATGGGTGTCTCTTTATTTATTTTTTTTTAATTTATTTATTATTTTTAGCTTGCTGTTCAATAAAATCCATCAGCAAAGAGGTCTGGGGGATGTAGGGGTAGGTCTTTATCTTTCTACTGGGAGGGGGTCTTCAAGAAGTGGGCTTTTGCCCCTTTGCTCCTGCTCTCTGGTCTGCATAAGGACATAACTCAGAGGTTGGCTTTCAGTTCAGCTAAGACAAGTCATTGAGTAAGGGAAAAGAAGTTTCAGCACCTATAGTGCTGGCAGAATGCTAATGAGAAAGAATCCCCCTACTTCAGAGGGGGGGCAAATAATTTTCCCAACGGGGGGGGGCACATGATAGATTGTGACACTTGTGGAGGGCTGAACCAATAGGCTGAATTTAATTCTGCTCAATATTAATACTAACTTATTTATACTAATTACTCTATATTAACCCCTTCACCCACGGGCCATTTTCATTTTTTTGTTTTAATTTTTTTTCTCCCCTTCTTCCAAGATCTGTAACTTCTTTTTTTATTTTTCCATCCACATAGCCGTATGAGGGCTTGTTTTTTGCAGGACGAGTTGTGCTTTTGATTCTACCACATAGTGCACTGGAAAATGGGTGAAAACTTTCTAAGTAAGTTGAAATTACAAAAAAAAGTGTAATTCCACAATTGTATCTTGGGTTTTTTATTTACCATGTTCACTATATGATAAAACTAACTTGGCAATATGATTCTCCAGGTCAGTACGAGTACGAAGATACCAAACATGTATAGGTTCTTTTCTTATTTAAGTGGTGAAAAAAATATCAGAATTTTTTTTTTTTTATGAGAAAGTTTTGTGTTTGTCGCTATTTTCCAAGACCCGAAACGTTCTCATTTTTTGGGATCTGGGGCTGGATGAGGGCTTATTTTTTGCGCCCTGAGCTGACATTTTTATTGATAACAGTTTGGGGTAGATGCAGTGTTTTGATCACCTTTTATTGCAATTTACACGTAACTCTGGCGGTTTTGACTTCTTTTTCCTCGTTACACCGTTTACCGATCAATTTAATTGTTTTTATATTTTGATCAGACGTTTCTGAACACATTGATACCAAATATGTGCTTTTTTAAAAAATTTTTTTTACATTATTTAATAGACCTCTTAAAAGACTTGAAGCTGTGATCATCCGATCACCTGTTATACATTGCGGGGCTTCAGCCCTGCTATGTGTAGCAAAAATCACAATCTCCTATGAACGCCGGCCACGAGCCGATGCTCACAGGAGTATCGTGATGATAGGCATCGGGGTCTTCTGCAGACCCCTGGCTGTCATGATAACCCATTGGCGCTTTGTGATCACATGACAAGGGCGCCGATAGGCGGGGTTTGTGACACGCTTTCAACTGGCTCGTGTTAAATGCTGCTGTCAATGACTAACAGTCATGGGAGAATCTCGGATCCACCCGTGGCTGTTAGAGGCACTTGATGTCTCATTAAATCAACCATTTAGTGCAGGGAAAGATGCAAGCTCAGCGTGCAAGCCCGCTTCAAAGGCAGGTGCACGGCCGATGACTTGTATATACGTCATTGGTCGTGAAGATGTTAATATTATCACTTTAATATTGAGCAGAATTAAGTGAGCTGATATCCCCCTATATCCCATATGAGCCTGCACACAGACCTCCGATATGCTGTGTGAGCCCCCACATAGCCTCCGATATGCTGTGTGAGCCCCCACATAGCCTCCGATATACTGTGTGAGCCCCCACATAGCCTCCGATATACTGTGTGAGCCCCCACATAGCTTTCTATATGCAAACATCCCATACACATATGAAGAAAAAAAAAACACCACATACTCTCCTCACTCCTTTTTCTACAGAGCAATGACTCGAAATGAAGTCATCGCTGCTTCAGTCGCACACACTGATTGTTGGAAGAAGGATCTGACGGCCCCATCCTCCACCAATGTATTCACCACTGTCTGCATACCGAGGATTCGAATAGCATTGACAGTGGGCGCCAGCAGGCGGGCGAGGGTACGGTTCAGCTTGTGGGCCACTTTTCAGCCTTTTGGTTGTCTCGGTCCGCGGGCCAGAATGGAACAGCCAGAGGGCCGGATGTGGGCAGTAGTCGCAGTTTGCCCAGATCTGACCTACTCAAATGGCATGGATTGCAAGGTATAGACAAGGAGAGTCGGAACAGTACCTGGACATATTGGACTGGTATGTGCCCCAAAAGCAGTTTTAACTTGGGTTTGAAAGCAGCGAGACCATGCTTTTCTACAAGTTGTGTGCAAGAACGGGTACACTTTAAAGTATATTGATAAACTAATAATAAAAAAAAATTGTCCAGTCCACTACAAACTGATCATTTTTCCGCGTTCCTCAAGTGCAATTTTCAGCCTTTGATGTAGTGATCTAGAGAAACAATTTTCACCTTCCAGGTCCTGTACAGGCAGGATTCGGTATGTCCCTAAACAGATGATGTGTGGCATTCCCATGATGAGCTGTGAGTTTTTGACACTGCACCATTCCTGCATCCATTATTTTTTGACTCTGCGTCTTTTTTTTCTTCTAACTGTATAAACAAGTGCAGAAGCGTTGCTTTCCTATACAGTGGGCAGCTGCAAAAAAAAAAAAATTACTGCACGGTCTACATTTTGATGTATGTCCAACCCCTAGAGAAAGCTGACTACGAAACAACGATGGTCCGACTTTTTTGGTATTTGTGGTATTCTATCTCAGCTTGGTGGTAGCTTGCTTTCTTAATATTTATTCATGATTTTAACTATTTATTGATGCACTATATAATTCTGTTTTTTTAAATATACTCTTTTCCTTACAACACTGCCATCTGCTGGACTATAATACACTGCTCAAAAAAATAAAGGGAACACTTACATTCTGTTTAACTCCAAGTAAATCAAACTTCTGTGAAATCAAACTGTCCACTTAGGAAGCAACACTGATTGACAATCAATTTCACATGCTGTTGTGCAAATGGAATAGACAATAGATGGAAATTATTGGCAATTATCAAGACACCCTCAATAAAGGAGTGGTTCTGCAGGTGGGGACCACAGACCACATCTCAGTACCAATGCTTTCTGGCTGATGTTTTGGTCCCTTATGAATGTCGGTTGTGCTTTCACACTCATGGTAGCATGAGATGGACTCTACAACCCACAGAAGTTGCTCAGGTAGGGAAGCTCATCCAGGATGGCACATCAATGCGAGCTGTGGCAAGAAGCTGTGTCAGCCAGCGTAGTGTCCAGAGGCTGGAGGCGCTACCAGGAGACAGGCCAGTACACCAGGAGACGTGGAGGGGGCCGTAGGAGGGCAACAACCCAGCAGCAGGACCGCTCCCTCCGCCTTTGTGCAAGGAGGAACAGGAGGAGCACTGCCAGAGCCCTGCAAAATAACCTCCAGCAGGCCACAAATGTGCATGTGTCTGCACAAACGGTTAGAAACCGACTCTATGAGGGTGGTATGAGGGCACAACGTCTACAGATGGGGGTTGTGCTCACAGCCCAACACCGTGCAGGACGCTTGGCATTTGCCACAGAACAGGATTGGCAAAGTCGCCACTGGCGCCCTGTGCTTTTTACAGATGAAAGCAGGTTCACACTGAGCACATGTGACAGACGTGACAGAGTCTGGAGAGCAGTGGAGAGCGATCTGCTGCCTGCAACATCCTTCAGCATGACCGGTTTGGCAGTGGGTCAGTAATGGTATGGGGTGGCATTTCTTTGGAGGGCCGCACAGCCCTCCATGTGCTCGCCAGAGGTAGCCTGACTGTCATTAGGTATCGAGATGAGATCCTCAGACCCCTTGTGAGACCATATGCTGGTGCGGTTGGCCCTGGGTTCCTCCTAATGCAGGACAATGCCAGACCTCATGTCGCTGGAGTGTGTCAGCAGTTCCTGCAAGATGAAGGCATTGAAGCTATGGACTGGCCCGCCCGTTCCCCAGACCTGAATCCGATTGAGCACATCTGGGACATCATGTCTCGCTCCATCCACCAACGTCACGTTTCACCACAGACTGTCCAGGAGTTGGCAGATGCTTTAGTCCAGGTCTGGGAGGAGATCCCACAGGAGACCATCCACAACCTCATCAGGAGCATGCCCAGGCGTTGTAGGGAGGTCATACAGGCACGTGGAGGTCACACACAATACTCAGCCTCATCAGGAGCATGCCCAGGCGTTGTAGGGAGGTCATACAGGCACGTGGAGGCCACACACAATACTGAGCCTCATTTTGACTTGTTTTAAGGACATTACATCAAAGTTGGATCAGCCTGTAGTGTGTTTTTCCACCTTAATTTTGGGGGTGACTCCAACTCCAGGCCTCCATTGGTTAATAAATTTGATTTCCATTGATGATTTTTGTGTAATTTTGTTGTCAGCACATTCAACTTTGTACAGAACAAAGTATTCAATGAGAATATTTCATTCATTCAGATCTAGGATGTGTTATATGAGTGTTCCCTTTATTTTTTTGAGGTGTGTGTGTGTGTGTGTGTGTGTGTGTGTGTGTGTGTGTGTGTGTGTGTGTGTGTGTGTGTGTGTGTGTGTGTGTGTAATAAATATATATATATTTATTACACACACACAGCTCAAAAAAATAAGGGGAACACTCAAATAACACATCCTAGATCTGAATGAATGAAATATTCTCATTGAATACTTTGTTCTGTACAAAGTTGAATGTGCTGACAACAAAATCACACAAAATCATCAATGGAAATCAAATTTATTAACCAATGGAGGCCTGGATTTGGAGTCACCCCCAAAATTAAGGTGGAAAAACACACTACAGGCTGATCCAACTTTGATGTAATGTCCTTAAAACAAGTCAAAATGAGTCTCAGTATTGTGTGTGGCCTCCACGTGCCTGTATGATATATATTACTTTTTTTATTATTATTATTATTAACGCCTCTCCGTTAAGCCCAGGTGGGCTTTTAGATTGGTTTCACAGGGGCGTGTACGTCTTCTCCCTGTATAATGCCAACCAATCTTAGGCAGGCAGCAACATAGAGATGCAGAAGGACCTGTGATTGTTATCAGGGTCATGTGACGGGAGTCCATAGGGCCTGCCAGCCGGAGTCCGCCTAAATTAGCACTTGAGGATACATTGCACAGCACAGAAGTGTGGGAATATCTGGAGTAACATGGTTTACTGGGAACACAATACATTTTGTAGCCATGTTGCCTTGTAATGCAGCTCTGTCCCATTCAATATGATAAATGTATGATCACTGGGGTATCGGGTGCTATGGTCATGAAAATTGGGAGTCCTGAACAGTTACTGAGCAAGTGCAGCCACTGCGTCATTCAGTCTATAAAGCTCTATACACAGTTTATGGAGCTGTGGTCACACATGCGCTTCATTGACACAAAGCGCTTATGAACCCAATTGTTGTGATTCTTACACTTCTACAATTTACAAAAAAAAACGTGTAGCCTTTTCTTCTGCATGCAGCTCATTTCCAGCAGACCGATGTCCTGATGTGACCTTCATGAGTCTTGATGGGTGAATTTTTAAAATTCCAGTGGGATGATCCTCGAAGATTGCATTGTGTGACCTGTACATTGTTAGTGATGTCCTCATCTTTGAGCGGCTTTATTCCGATCTTCCATGGGTCCTGTTTCCTAGTATATATCGTATACTGCAGAGATGTCCATGGCTGTTTCCTTGCCTCATCAGCAGCCATACAGTGCTGGACCAGGACATTTGTTTGATCACACAGTCCACGCCGCACTTCTCCATTATACACGGTCCAGATAGAATTCGTCATTCTCAGAAGACCCAACTGCGTGACCCCCTGACTGCATTATTTTCTCTTATTGAACTAGGGGTATACATAATTAAACAAGTCCTGTCCATGTACCAGAACATGTTTTATCACAATTAACCCACTACTGGCCAATAAACCCAGTTATCATGGAGGAAAAAGGTCCAAGAGAAGACTATAACAGCCAGAAGGACATAACCGGCGGCCATACACCCGAGGCGGCCATTCACATATCCAGTTGTCGTCCATTTGTAACAGGTCAAGTATTAAAAAATTAAAAAAATAACTGGATCCCGTTACAAATAAGGCAGAAATGAATGCAAAATGGAAACCAAAGTTTTTGTTTTTAAAACAAATCCATCTTAAGAGAATTTCTTTTTATGATCCCAAAATGGATCTAAAAAAAACAAAAAACAGAAATGACTACAGGACATGTGAACATCGCCTTAAATTGCGGGCTGAATAGTCACTGATCAAACGATCGTCTGATGAACAGTCGTTTCGCCAACCCAGCCTCATACTTTTTTTTTACATTTTTTTCTTTGAAAGATCATTTGTTAATTTGTTCCAGACGATCTATCATTGGTTGGCTTGGTAAAGGTCACCCAATGAACGTTCATTAGGGAAGAAATCGTTAATGTGTCTTATGCTCCCGTAGCAGTGATGGTCACAGTGCCCCCCCATACTAAACATCTGCAAGACTGGAGAAGTTGCATGTGATCTGACCCTTTTGTTTTCCTTCTTCGTGTTTCCTCCATATTGAGACGTCCTGTTACTTGGAGAAGCCTCGATTGATGACTGTTGGCCATAAAGACACATTTACGTCTACGGCTAGCTTTAGGAAGTTTGGCACAAATTTTGCTTTGAGGTAGAAGGCTGCGGAATTGTGGCAAGGCAGCAATATTCCCACCATCTTCATACTTTCTTGACATTTATTATTCTATGTCCAAAATTTTATCCATAATTGGACCTAATGATCACCTACGTGGCAACGTAGAAAACTACATTCTCATTACCAAACCCAAAGAAGTCTCCGCCATAAATCATTACTAGATGCGTCCATAGACCGGTATAGGATTGCTCGCTGTTGCTGCTGCTCACACATTTCTTGTAGCACAGACCCTTGTTTAATGTTGTTCCTGGTTACTTTGTTGTTGAGTCATTTTGAAACTCTATCGCTGTCGCTTTCATCATCTTCATGTAATTTATTTATGGGCCCCTGGTGATCAGTAACAGATCCTGGTGCCCTCTGACCTTCTGTTACGAGATCGGTGCCCTCCTTTGGTGCTTTGTTTGCTTTTGTACCCCCATCCTTCTTCAGTTTTGTACTTCACTGTATTTGATAACTCCTCTGCTTTGGAAACCGCTGACGTGACCATTAGCGGGGAGCGATCACATGTCTGCAGAAATAGATACTTTATTTAACACTGCCACAGTCCGCCACTCTTGAGACAGATTGAAAGAAGACCTTAAGCAGCGGCGACACGTGTGAATATTCATTATTTTACATCTGATTCTCTTAGGATTGGCATTATGTTTTTTTTGCTGAGAAATTAACTCTTTCCGAATAGTAACAGTGTCAAACACCGTTCTGCCGCCCTCCCCTCCACAACAATGGCAGCCACAGTGCCCCCGCTGGCCCCTACTCTACAACAGTGGCAGCCGCAGTGCCGCCGCCCCCCCATCCACAACAGTGGTAGCCACAGTGCCGCCGCCCCCCCATCCACAACAGTGGTAGCCACAGTGCCGCCGCCCCCCCATCCACAACAGTGGCAGCCACAGTGCCGCCGCCCCCCCCATCCACAACAGTGGCAGCCACAGTGCCGCCGCCCCCCCCATCCACAACAGTGGCAGCCACAGTGCCGCCGCCCCCCCCCATCCACAACAGTGGCAGCCACAGTGCCGCCGCCCCCCCCATCCACAACAGTGGCAGCCACAGTGCCGCCGCCCCCCCCATCCACAACAGTGGCAGCCACAGTGCCGCCGCCCCCCCATCTACAACAGTGGTAGCCACAGTGCCGCCGCCCCCCTCCCTCCACAACAATGGCAGCCACAGTGCCCCCGCCGGCCCCTACTCTACAACAGTGGCAGCCACAGTGCCGCCGCCCCCCCCATCCACAACAGTGGCAGCCACAGTGCCGCCGCCCCCCCATCCACAACAGTGGTAGCCACAGTGCCGCCGCCCCCCTCCCTCCACAACAATGGCAGCCACAGTGCCCCCGCCGGCCCCTACTCTACAACAGTGGCAGCCACAGTGCCGCCGCCCCCCCCTCCACAACAATGGCAGCCACAGTGCCCCCGCCGGCCCCTACTCTACAACAGTGGCAGCCACAGTGCCGCCGCCCCCCCATCCACAACAGTGGCAGCCACAGTGCCGCCGCCCCCCCATCCACAACAGTGGCAGCCACAGTGCCGCCGCCCCCCCATCCACAACAGTGGCAGCCACAGTGCCGCCGCCCCCCCATCCACAACAGTGGCAGCCACAGTGCCGCCGCCCCCCCATCCACAACAGTGGCAGCCACAGTGCCGCCGCCCCCCCATCCACAACAGTGGCAGCCACAGTGCCGCCGCCCCCCCATCCACAACAGTGGCAGCCACAGTGCCGCCGCCCCCCCATCCACAACAGTGGCAGCCACAGTGCCGCCGCCCCCCCATCCACAACAGTGGCAGCCACAGTGCCGCCGCCCCCCCATCCACAACAGTGGCAGCCACAGTGCCGCCGCCCCCCCCATCCACAACAGTGGCAGCCACAGTGCCGCCGCCCCCCCCATCCACAACAGTGGCAGCCACAGTGCCGCCGCCCCCCCCATCCACAACAGTGGCAGCCACAGTGCCGCCGCCCCCCCATCCACAACAGTGGTAGCCACAGTGCCGCCGCCCCCCCCCCATCCACAACAGTGGCAGCCACAGTGCTTCCGCCCCCCCCATCTACAACAGTGTCAGCCACAGTGCTGCCACCTCCCCCCCCATCCACAACAGTGGCAGCCACAGTGCTGCCGCCGCCCCCCCCCCATCTACAACAGTGACAGCCACAGTGCTGCCGCCGCCCCCCCCCCCATCTGCAACAGTGACAGCCACAGTGCCGCCGCCCCCCCATCTACAACAGTGGTAGCCACAGTGCCGCCGCCCCCCTCCCTCCACAACAATGGCAGCCACAGTGCCCCCGCCGGCCCCTACTCTACAACAGTGGCAGCCACAGTGCCGCCGCCCCCCCCATCCACAACAGTGGCAGCCACAGTGCCGCCGCCCCCCCATCCACAACAGTGGTAGCCACAGTGCCGCCGCCCCCCTCCCTCCACAACAATGGCAGCCACAGTGCCCCCGCCGGCCCCTACTCTACAACAGTGGCAGCCACAGTGCCGCCGCCCCCCCCTCCACAACAATGGCAGCCACAGTGCCCCCGCCGGCCCCTACTCTACAACAGTGGCAGCCACAGTGCCGCCGCCCCCCCATCCACAACAGTGGCAGCCACAGTGCCGCCGCCCCCCCATCCACAACAGTGGCAGCCACAGTGCCGCCGCCCCCCCATCCACAACAGTGGCAGCCACAGTGCCGCCGCCCCCCCATCCACAACAGTGGCAGCCACAGTGCCGCCGCCCCCCCATCCACAACAGTGGCAGCCACAGTGCCGCCGCCCCCCCATCCACAACAGTGGCAGCCACAGTGCCGCCGCCCCCCCATCCACAACAGTGGCAGCCACAGTGCCGCCGCCCCCCCATCCACAACAGTGGCAGCCACAGTGCCGCCGCCCCCCCATCCACAACAGTGGCAGCCACAGTGCCGCCGCCCCCCCATCCACAACAGTGGCAGCCACAGTGCCGCCGCCCCCCCATCCACAACAGTGGCAGCCACAGTGCCGCCGCCCCCCCCATCCACAACAGTGGCAGCCACAGTGCCGCCGCCCCCCCCATCCACAACAGTGGCAGCCACAGTGCCGCCGCCCCCCCATCCACAACAGTGGTAGCCACAGTGCCGCCGCCCCCCTCCCTCCACAACAATGGCAGCCACAGTGCCCCCGCCGGCCCCTACTCTACAACAGTGGCAGCCACAGTGCCGCCGCCCCCCCCTCCACAACAATGGCAGCCACAGTGCCCCCGCCGGCCCCTACTCTACAACAGTGGCAGCCACAGTGCCGCCGCCCCCCCATCCACAACAGTGGCAGCCACAGTGCCGCCGCCCCCCCCATCCACAACAGTGGCAGCCACAGTGCCGCCGCCCCCCCCATCCACAACAGTGGCAGCCACAGTGCCGCCGCCCCCCCCCATCCACAACAGTGGCAGCCACAGTGCTTCCGCCCCCCCCATCTACAACAGTGTCAGCCACAGTGCTGCCACCTCCCCCCCCATCCACAACAGTGGCAGCCACAGTGCTGCCGCCGCCCCCCCCCATCTACAACAGTGACAGCCACAGTGCTGCCGCCGCCCCCCCCCCCATCTGCAACAGTGACAGCCACAGTGCTGCCGCCGCCCCCCCCCATCTGCAACAGTGGCAGCCACAGTGCTGCCGCCGCCCCCCCCCCATCTACAACAGTGGCAGCCACAGTGCTGCCGCCGCCCCCCCCATCTACAACAGTGTCAGCCACAGTGCTTCTGCCCCCCCATCTACAACAGTGTCAGCCACAGTGCTGCCACCTCCCCCCCCCATCCACAACAGTGGCAGCCACAGTGCTGCCGCCGCCCCCCCCCATCTACAACGGTGTCAGCCACAGTGCTTCCGCCCCCCCCCATCTACAACGGTGTCAGCCACAGTGCTGCCGCCCCCCCCATCTACAACACTGGCAGCCACAGTGCTGCCGCCCCCCCCCATCTACAACCGTGGCAGCCACAGTGCTGCCGCCCCCCCCCATCCACAACCGTGTCAGCCACAGTGCTGCCGCCCCCCCCATCCACATCAGTGTCAGCCACAGTGCCGCCACCCCCCCCATCCACAACAGTGTCAGCCACAGTGCTGACGCTCCCCCCCCCCCCCCCCTCCACAACAGTGGCAGCCACAGTGCCGCCGCCGCCCTCCCCCCACTCCACAACAGTGTCGGCCACAGTGCCCTCCTGCCACAGCCTGCATAACCAGATATTCATGGGTTGCACCAGTCATCCTGTACTGCTCTACCCTATGTGGTCTCTTAACCAGCTGTTTCTTCTTTCCTGGCTCGATCTGTGGCCGGTGCACGACCTTGATAAACAATTCAGGACAGCGGTGCTGTGATGACTTCATCGCTCCGCTGGTCTGAATGTGGGTTCAAGCCTCGTCCGTGCAGCTCCACGGCTGCTGTGTGTGACCAGGTATCCTACATCCCTCAGTAAGGCTGCAGAGGCGGCCGGGCTGCCACCCACAGTATTGTACACGCTCCTCAGACCCGCACTGTTTAAATAGAACAGTAAGAGAGAACAGAAAAGGAGTGGAAAACAATATCCGGAGAGGGCAAAACCTAAAATTGATTTATTTTTAGTGCAGTTTAGATTTTTTTACATTATTTTTCAAACTAAAATGATTAGATAGGAATATCCCTGTAATTGGCATTTTCTCCAATAGCTCAACATTCTCTATAACTTCAGCTGTCCTCTCTGTATAGGCCTGGAACAACCTCTCCCTGTTCGGGGGTCTTCATATCATAAATGGTTACAAAGAGTGCCTCCCCCCTATGGTGGACTTATCCTGCCCTGCACTGCACAGACAACCACTGGGGACTGTGTAATACTTCATTTCTCCTGTGGTGGCGCTGTGGGAAATGTAAATGTTTCTGCAAAGATTAGAGCTGATCGCTGGAGGTCCCAGCAGGAGGTCACTTTGTGATGAGCTATGGGACTCTTTAAATACATATGGATTGACCAAAGCTGAACATTCTAGATATTTGTTCTCTCCTTTCTATAAAGATCTTGTTAATGAGATAATAAAGATGTTTAGGCTGCCAAAAAGGTGAATCTTGCCGTTCATGGGCAGTATTAGACTTTATTTTTTTTAAAACAAATGTTAATAAAAATCCCATATTCTCTAAGATTTCCCGGTTCCTCTTCCTTCTAACGCCATTGTGGCTAATTCTTCATGTAGGCGGGGATACAATTTACAATATTTGTAATCCGTTGTTAATTGATGAAGGAGCTCGGTCTCCACATGAGATTCTTACATAATGGGCATTTGCTCTGACCCATTTGGGAAGAGTTAAACAGCAGTGAATGGGTTAACGCCCGCCTAATCCCAACATGGCGAGCTAATAAGAGACCCATCTGCTCTCTGCCTCGTCATATTAAAGTAATGTGCTGTACGGCCTTTGGGGCAGGGGCGGCATCTTCTGAGACGTAGGGGAGTCCTCCAGTCTCCGCAGTGCCCAGTGTTTTCGCCAGGCGCGGAGGAACGATCTGTATGGCAGTAATTACAGCCTCATGTCTGCTGTGCGCTGTATATTTGTCCTCTGCATATAGATTTAGGGATTACGGCGTGATCCTGCAGGGATTAAGGTCAGTGTGAGTTAGTGTGATGGGCAGGAATAAGCCGCTGGTTCGTGTAGTGACAAGCAGGATCAGGAAATTCATTACACTAAGGATGCAGTTAAGTGTAAATGGATTTAGGACTTTAGGTGTCTTCCAGGTTGGGCTTCCTTCAACCTCCGAAACACTAAGTGCACAGAAGGAACGATGCAGGAAATGTTATGCACGCTCCTTATTTACTACCACATGTTTTCTTGGGGCTAAAGGTGGCTTCCAGGATGATAGATCAGTGGCATTTCTAAGCGTAAAGGCGGCTGCAAGCATTTTCCGCTTTAAAAATGGAGCCATAAAATTTAATGGAATTATTCACCCATTCATGATCTTTGTCCATTCATTTCGTATTCTAACGCGTTTTGGTGAATCAATCCATGCAATGTATAAGGCTCCATTAAAAATGGATCAACCAAGGGCCCAGTCGTGTGAATGTGTCTTCCTACTGTCAGCGGGAGTTATTGTAAGGCTACGGTGACACGTTGAGTATTTGGTCAGTATTTTACCTCAGTATTTGTAAGCCAAAACCAGGAGGGGAACAATCAGAAGAAAAGTATAATAGAAACACGTCACCACTTCTGCATTTATCACCCACTCCTGGTTTTCGCTTACAAATACTGATGTAAAAAAACTAACCAAATACCAGTGTGTGAACGTGGTCTCAGAGTATGGCGGGTCAGTTATCGGATCAGCAGATTACGGATTGCTGTTGAGAGCAGACTGTTCTATGAAGGGGTCACGGAGTAAAACATTGGTGGGTTTACAAAGAGGCTGAAAATCTGAAAAGCCTTTATTGTATTTTTTGGATACGTGAGCGTTAGACATCAGAAATGCTGCAAATTTTCAGCTGTACAAATTCTTCAGCAAAATCCACAGTGGGAAAAATTTACCACCTAATTGTGTGTATTTTATCGTAGAAATGTAGTGGATCTGACCTGTGTGACCCTAAATTAAAATGGTGGAACTGATAATCCATCATAAGAAATCTGGTCGGGATAAAGGGGGGTGTTGGTTTTGTCTGGTGGATGTTATTTGACTAGGCATCTAGATCAGAAGAATGAAGATGAGGATGTGGTACGCCGCCTCTACTGCTGATTTTACTCAACCTGTCAATGCCTCGTTAATCCATGTCTTCCCTCAATCTCCAAATCTCAGAACTACGGTAAATATCTGCCAAGCATTGTATTGCAGAAAAGGAGACACTTTATTTATTTTTTCTGTGATTCTTTTTCGACCTGAGAATGAGACGGCATTCAGGGGGTGTCTGAGCTCGGCTGTGCCGCTCGCTGGGAGGGTCTCTTCTGGGCCCACTCTGTGTCACACAGGATTAGGGCTTTACAGGTTTTCTAATCTGCACACAGTTATCCATACAAATAAAATGTCCCCTCCGCATCCAGGCAAAGCCGGGAGGATTAGTAGCGGGCACCCAGTCGGTGCCTGAAGCCTGCTGAAACCACAATCTGCGGGGTGTTGTACTGTGTCGTCTTCTATTACCCGGGATTAATAATTCAGCCGATACTTTTGTAACTCAAGCCGCCTGTTTCTGTTTGTGCCTCCGGAGAGCTCAGGTGCAGCTACGTTGGTTTATTGTGTGTGCGTTTTTTTTTTTAAATACGTGTAACAGAAGATTTTACTGAGCCGATTCCTTGCCGCCTCCTCCTCCAGCACAGTATCTAAGCGGAGAGGTGTCGTCTTCTTTTTTTTTTTTTTTTTTCCAATGCCGGTTCCAAGCAAGCAGACGAACATCAGCCGTTCTCGTAGCTGGGATGCTGCAGGTTGGCATGAAGGCAGCTGGGAGGGAGACATCATCTCGTCAGGATATCGCGGAGCAGCCGGCATAAACAATTCTCTGACCTACAACGGAGAGGAAGCTTTTTACAAGCTGCCAAGCAGCAGATCCCGCGATATTATCGTGCCAGGCAGCTCGGAGATAAAGGCGGACGTCTGTTCCTACCCAGACGCATATATCCGAGGTCAGCTAGGTCACTTAGTGCGTCAAGATCGCAGACCAGTGAGGAATAACTCTGTTCCAGACTTCAGCTATCCTTACGAGAGACAGGTGGCAATGTCTGGGCGTGGATCTGTGCACACTCACGATTATTATAATGAGCCTTCTCTGTCGGGAAGATCCCTGGAGGATCCGCGTTATTACAGAGAACCAATGCTCAATCGTGCAGGACACACGTATGGTCCACCCGCTGCCAGCCGGACAGTCTGGGATCAGACACCTGTACGTCCCTACCACCCGCAAGATGTGGGTCGCGTGTATAGAGATCCTGCAGGGAGAGTCATCGGTGAGGGACAGCGTTCAAGGAGTCGTGATTCTTCCCCTGCCAGGTACACCATAGAAACGCCCAACCCCAGGTATGGCTCCGAGGCATCCACCTTTCCCAATAGACAGTTGTATAATGAGATGATGGAAAGATCCATTGATCCCTCGACAGGGAGGCAGACGGCTCCTACTTGCCTTGTGATGGAGCCCAATGAAGCGGCTGCTATGGATGGCACTCTGGGGACTTCACCCATTTCAGCAAACCGTGGTTATCATGGCTCAGCAAGGGAGAACGTTGGTGCAAAGATGGCTTATGATACCTATGATAACTCCATAACTCCGTCTCGTACCGGGATTCCTATGTCTCTCTCTGGATCTGAACTGAAGAGAACTGTGGATATGGAGTTCCTCGCAGTCCTGAGAAACGAAGGCCTCTCTGAAGGTACAATTAGCGCATTAATGCAGCAAGGATTCGACACGCCCAGTTCATTGGCTGTCATGGAAGAACACGACATTAAATCGGTAGCTGCTAATCTTGGCCAGGCAAGACTGCTTTCAGGTCTTATCAAGAGTTACCGGACAGATCTACAGATGCTGAGACAAGATCAACAGAAAAACAGCTCTATGAGATCGCGGGCTCGCTCCAACAGCTTCAGTCATCGCGGGGATCTGATGCGCACCGATTTCAACGCTCAGCCTCTTAATTGTCCTATGATGGATGGAGCTCCTAATCCACCTCATTCCTTGTCTTTGCAACCAGTTTCGCCACGGATGGCTGAACTAAACCGGCGGCCATCTAGTGCCCCATCCCAGCACCTGTTGGAAACTGCCAGCTACCCAACTTGTGGAATGGGTGTCCAAAATCCACAGTTCATGCAAACTCCAGCATACTCTGTTCCTGTGCAGCCTCGACCTGCCTCTGCCTACCCGGCCCAGTCCGGCATCCCTATGACTGTTGTGCACACCAATGTCAACACTGGGCCAAAGACGGCTTACCCTACAAGCTACACTGTACCCATGGAGCTGATGAAGAGAGAGCGCCTCCCACCAGTGTCTCCGGCGCACAGCCCACACTGCAGCCCACAACTACTACGCAAACAGGGGAGCCATCTGGAGACCTCAATGAGCTTGACACCACATAATATAGCCAGTCAGCCCTCTCTCCACTCACCGTACCAGAAAGTAACCCGACGGACTGGACCACCCGTCATTGTCTCCACCATGGCGTCTCCAGAGCCAAGTAATTCTAATTTTATTTCATTTTAAAATGTAGCCTGTGACCAATTTTAGTAATGTGAATCGAAGTGATTGAGGCCACCACTTAATGTCTAGTATGTATGTATGTATGTATGTATGTTTGTATGTATGTATATCTATCGTTGAGTCTATTTTATTTTATTTTTTTATGCTTTTAAACTCTAATTTGATTATATTCTTTTTTGTAACTTTCTAGTAGTATCTAAAAACGTATTTTTATAGTTCTATACTGGCGTCTATTCACACGTGGCAGATTTGTGCAGAAACTTCCCAACTTGCATAAAAAATTCATGCACTTGGTGAAAAAAGTAACTCCACTCTCCCCTGATGAGGGGAAAATACCCTGAAATAATCTGTAGATGAGTTTCTGGTTTGGCATTTATCCATGGTCATGTTGCAAGACTTGTTTAAGGGTCAGACATTGACTTTTAGGCCACAGCCCCACTATCAGTATTCGGTCAGTATTTTTTCTCAGGAGTGGGAGCCAAAACCAGGAGTGGGTGATAAATGCAGAATTGGTGACTTGTTTCTATTATACCTTTTCTCTGATTCTTCCTCACCTGGTTTTGGCTCCCACTCCTGAGAAAAATTACTGACCAAATACTGATAGTGGGGCCGTGGCCTTAGGGTGGTCATCGTACTTGCGAGAAAGTTTTTTTACTCTTCTAGAGAGAGAATTTGAACACTAAATAGATTTTTCTAAAATCTACCATGTGTGATTATTTCCTCGTGGGGCATAAGAGTGGGAGAGGACCACAGTCATCGTAGGTCGCTCTGCTCTCCTACAAAAGATATGAATGTCTACGAGAGAAAGTTGTCTTGGACCTCTTGTTCTGAGACTAAGGTCCTAAACCATCAGTGGTCCCATTCTGGCTTTTTTTTTTTCTATTTTCTTTGCTTTTATGTATGCCACTGATCATTTTCCATTGCAGTAGGTAGTGAGCTGTATATTGCAGGTGTCCACCATCTTTTCGATCAGGGTGGACATAACTGTAAAGAGTAGCGTTGTTTGAGTAGACCCAAGTTTCAATGCGATTTGTAGGATACATTGGGTTAGTGTTCTGTGCGCCAGCTGAGGTTGAGGCCTGCTTATTTGGGGAGGGATCTACTTTTATGCACAATTGTAGTCCTATACATATAAGAAGGGTCTAAGGCAGATACATTTTCCCAATGCTTTACTGTGGAGCACAAACCCATGTAAAGCAACGTTTGGCATGCAGACCTGTTTTCAAGCAAGTATGGAGGGATTGCGTCATGTTGGGGCCTACAGACTGGGCATCGTTGCAGTTTTGGGGTGGTTTCTCCACGATGGCAGTTGGCCCATGGGCCGCAGGTAACAAAGCTGAGTTGTCGCCATATATCTGAGAGCAAATGTGTGTATATTGGATGTATTGGCATGTTTGTGCCAATTATAGGCAAGAAAAAGTGGTTCTTTATATGTCCTATCTTATCTAGGCTTGCACAAGATTGAGCGTTCATCCATCAAGTCGCCATAGCTTGAGATAGCGTGAGATACGTTTGTTTTATTTTCTATGGGGGAGAACATAGTAACGCAAACTCTTGTGCAGAAGAAGGAAAATCCAGCAGTAACCATTTAGGTGTTAAAGTGGTATTACTATCTCCCAATAAGTAGTAGCCTACTATATATTGGGAGATGGTAATACCCCTTTAACACCTAAATCGCTACTGCTGTATTTTCCTTCTTATGCTCAAGAGTGGGCCCCCATGGCCGCTCACCCAGCAGCTGTACAGGGCTGACCGCCTGCTCTGTGATGTCAGTCATAGAAATGGCCACGCACAGCAAAATGCTCACTGTCCACTGTGATGCGGCCAGGCCGGCGCACTGACACATTACATGCGCAGGGCCGCATTACAGTACAGCAGACGCGTCCGCCCACCATTCACTGTGCGCGGCCATGTCTGGTATACTGACGTCACTGGGCGTGCCCTGTGCTGCCTTCTTCCCGCCGAAGAGTATCTTCAGTTAACATGTGGGTCCGACGGGAGATAGACAACAAGCCATGAGAAGATGTGATGTCCAGGATCCGCAGAAGTAAAAACACCCCCAATATGTGTCTGTGTGTGTGTATGTGTATGTGTATGTGTATGTGTGTATATATATATATATATATATATATATATATATATATATATATATATATATATATATATATATATATATATATATATATATATATATATATATATATATATATATATATATATATATATATATATATATATATATATATTAATATAATATATATTAGTACAGACCAAAGGTTTGGACACACCTTCTCACTTAAAGATTTTTCTGTATTTTCATGACTATGAAAATTGTACATTCACACTGAAGGCATCAAAACTATGAATTAACACATGTGGAATTATATACTTAACAAAAAGCTGTGAAACCACTGAAAATATGTCTTATATTCTAGGTTCTTCAATGTAGCCACCTTTTGCTTTGATGACTGCTTTTCACACTCTTGGCATTCTCTTGATGAGCTTCAAGAAGTAGTCATTGGAAATGGTTTTCACTTCACAGGTGTGCCCTGTCAGGTTTAATAAGTGGGATTTCTTGCCTTATAAATGGGGCTGGGACCATCAGTTGTGTTGTGCAGAAGTCTGGTGGATACACAGCTAATAGTCCTACTGAATAGACTGTTAGAATTTGTATTATGGCAAGAAAAAAGCAGCTAAGTAAAGAAAAACGAGTGGCCATCATTACTTTAAGAAATTAAGGTCAGTCAGTCCAAAACATTGGGCAAACTTTGAAAGTGTCCCCAAGTGCAGTTGCAAAAACCATCAAGCGCTACAAACTGGATCACATGAGGACTGCCCCAGGAAAGGAAGACCAAGAGTCACCTCTGCTTCTGAGGATAAGTTTATCCGAGTCACCAGCCTCAGAAATTGCAGATTAACAGCAGCTCAGATTAGAGACCAGGTCAATGCCACACAGAGTTCTAGCAGCAGACACATCTCTACAACAAATGTTAAGAGGAGACTTTGTGCAGCAGGCCTTCATGGTAAAATAGCTGCTAGGAAACCACTGCTAAGGACAGGCAACAAGCAGAAGAGACTTGTTTGGGCTAAAGAACACAAGGAATGGACATTGGACCAGTGGAAATCTGTGCTTTGGTCTGATGAGTCCAAATTTGAGATCTTTGGTTCCAACCACCATGTCTTTGTGCGACGCAGAAAAGGTGAACGGATGGACTCTACATGCCTGGTTCCCACTGTGAAGCATGGAGGAGGAGGTTTGATGGTGTGGGGGTGCTTTTCTGGTGACACTGTTGGGGATTTATTCAAAATTGAAGGCATACTGAACCAGCATGGCTACCACAGCATCTTGCAGCGGCATGCTATTCCATCCGGTTTGCGTTTAGTTGGACCATCATTTATTTTTCAACAGGACAATGACCCCAAACACACCTCCAGGCTGTGTAAGGGCTATTTGACCAAGAAAGAGAGTGATGGGGTGCAACGCCAGATGACCTGGCCTACACAGTCACCAGACCTGAACCCAATCGAGATGGTTTGGGGTGAGCTGGACCGCAGAGTGAAGGCAAAAGGGCCAACAAGTGCTAAGCATCTCTGGGAACTCCTTCAAGATTGTTAAAAGATCATTTCCGGTGACTACCTCTTGAAGCTCATCAAGAGAATGCCAGGAGTGTGCAAAGCAGTCATCAAAGCAAAAGGTGGCTACTTTGAAGAACCTAGAATATAAGACATATTTTCAGTTGTTTCACACTTTTTTGTTAAGTATATAATTCTACATGTGTTAATTCGTGAAAATACAGAAATTTCTTTAAATGAGAAGGTGTGTCCAAACTTTTGGTCTGTACTGTAAGTATATATATATATATAAATATATATATATATATAAAATATATATATATTTGGTTCTGTATGGATTCTATATATTTATATTTTTGTGAATATATCTTCAAATATGTATGTGCCTGTATGTATGTGTGTGTACATGTCTGTATACGGTATAAATCTATAAGCATGGGCGGATTATAATGAGGGCAATCTGGGGGGCCCATGGCCAGATTGCCCTCATTATACTGTTTTGTTCGCCAGCTTTGGCGGGGCACATAGCCCAGCAGGGAGCTTTCTTGTAGCTCCACTACCGACCATACAAAAGAGCAGCGCAGCTCCAGGAAAGCTCCCGTCCCCTCTGCAGTGACGTGTCGGTGCGGTGACATCATCAGCCGGCGCACACCAGTGTGTACGTGCCAGAAGTACAAGTGGAGCCTCGGGGACCGGAGCAGAGGCCGGGCAAACAGGAGCGGGGTGAGTATGTGGGTTTTTTTTATTAATGGGTGTATGGGATGTGTGAGATCTTGTACTATATATAGGTTGCTATGTGGGTGGATGATACTGTATATAGGGAGCTATGTGATGGCTCATCTATAATATAACCCGGATGTGTCTCTCTGTCTGAAGCCTCTATAGACTGCGCTGGCGCAGTCTGGCCAGAGACAGACGGACACATCAGCCATTAAAGGTGAGAGGGAAGAGGACGAGGAAGAAGGACTGTGGAGCTGCGTAAGCGCTGACCATAGACCGCCATCTCCGGCGCCATTAGGACACACAGCTCTATCTCCGACTAGGCTGGAGGAGTGTGGCGCCAGAGTTCACGGCTGCACATAGCCTGATCTCGGCGCCATTTTGTTGAAGACTGTGTGCAAATTTGTCTTTAACAAAATGGCGCGAACTCCAGAATCCTACTCCTCCTCCAGCCTCTCCGGAGATCGAGGACTCACTGCAAGGGAGAGGGGAAAAGGTGAGTAGGAGGTTTTTTTTTTTTTTTTGTATGGATGGAAGAACAGCAGAGCAGGCAGGATGGGGAGACCAGGATGGGGGGGTGGCACAAATGGCAGGATGGGGAGGGGAGCTGTACCAGAATGAGGGACCAGGATGGGGAGGGGGAGCAGGATGACGGAGCATATACTAGGATGGCGGACCCGGATGGGGGGAGCATATACCAGGATGGCTTGGCGGGGAGCATATACCAAGATGGGGGACCTGGATGGGGGACCTGGATAAGGGGACCATATACCAAGATGGGGGACCCGGATAAGGGGACCATATACCAAGATGGGGGGGGGGGGGAGCATGTGCCAGAATGGGGGACCAGGATGGTGGAGCATATGCCAGGATGGGGGGGGGGGGGGGGCATGTACCAGAATGGGGGACCAGGATGACGGAGCATATACCAGGATGGGGGACTCGGATAAGGGGACCATATACCAGGATGAGGGATCATGATGGGGGAGCATATACCAGGATAGGGGAACATATACCAGGATGGGAGAGCATTAGGTTTCAGTCATGGGGTCTGGCCCGGCGCCAATTCAGTCATTTCTCTGAGAATACAGAGCAGCCGCTGTAACCCCGGCCCTGACTGACAGCCGGCCTCAATGTAGAGTCGGTGTCAGCCAGTGCGGGGGCGCGGTTACAGGGGACACTCTGTATACTCAGAGCGGTGACCGAAGCGGCACCACCCCCGTCTCCATGACTGAAACCAAATGCTGGCGGGGAGAATAAAGTTCATTTTCTCCCCGCTGCATTCGGCTGCGTGCAGGCGCTGGGCAGCATAATAATGCTATTAACCTGCAGATACGCGGTTAATCTGCAGGTTAACAAGAGTTATTTCTGGTGACAGGTTCCCTTTAATGTTGTAGTACATTACTTCAATAAAATGTCGCTGGAGTCCGCACATGCGCACGCTCTATCTGGCACCTTTTTTTTTTTTTTTTTTTTTTAATACACTGTGTCTGCGAATTCAAAAATACTGTGTCTTCAATAAAATGGCGCCGGATAGCGTGGTATGCGGTATTTTATTTAAATAATGTACTGTAACGTCAACATAGCAGTGTGCATGCACCCCCCATCTCCATTACCCCTATGAACGCCGCTGCCACGCTGCTATATTGACGTTGTAGTACATTACTTAAAATGGCGCCAGAGTCACCGCATGCGCATGCCACGCTATCCGGCGCCATTTTATTGAAGACCCTGTATATGCGAATTCGCAGACAGTGTCTTTTAAAAAAAAAATGGCGCCAGAAATGTACCAATAAAAATGCTTACCACATGGACGTAGAACAGGTTCAATAGCTAGTACTGTATATAGGGAGTTGTGCGGACTCGTACTGTATATAGGGAGCAATGTGTCAGTTCATACTGTATATAGGGGGCTATGTGGGAGATCATACTATATATAGGGAGCTCCTGGAAGATGTCACAATCGAAGTGCTGGGAAGTTATTACAGTACGCTCACTTTGTAGTCAGCGCTGACTGGAACAGCTCCTAAACTGCCACTATGACTGGAAGCGAGTGGCGGCAGGGAGAATAAAACGTAATTTTCTCCCTGTAGCCAACATTTTTCCAGTAAGCCGACTAACCGGGCTTTAAACACTATTTACCTGCAGATAACTTGTCACCTTGAGAAAAGCTATTTAACTTTAAACAGGTGTCTAAAACATTTGTAGAACTTCAATAACTCTTAATATTGTGTAATGTACTATTAGGATTTTTCTGTTTTTACTGTTTGCACTCGTCACATCACCGCTCCATATGCAATTTTTATAGAGACAAGCACTTTCTCTTCTGCTTCTCTCATTGTTTCAGTTGGGTCTATGAGAAAAGAGAGGTTGGCATGTGATTGTCTCTATGCAAACTGCATATGGAGCAGTGATGTGACGAGTGCAGAGAGTATGTAAACAGCTGTATCCTAACACACAATCTGAAAATCTTTTTGAAGGTGAAAATAAAGTTTCAAAAGGTGTGTGTGTGTGTATTTTTTTATTTTTAAAAATGGTGTTCAAAAGGGCCTCACTAGGTAACTTTTGTATATGTAGTGAGTAATTGGTTATGGTACTGTATCTATGTAGTCAGCTTGGTTTTGCTCCCGTATCTATGTAGTAAGTTTGGTTATGTTCTCATATCTATATAGTAAGCTCAGTTATGGTACCATATCTAAGCAGCAACCTTGGCTCTGTTACTGTATCTATGTACTAATCTGGATTCTGGTACCATTTGTATGCAGTAAGCTTGGTTCTGTTCCAATATTTATGTAGGAGGCTTGGTTCTGTTGCTGTATCCATGTAGTAGACTTAGTAAGCTCTGTTCTGCTCCCATATCTCTGTAGTAAGCTCGGTTCTGCTCCCATATCTCTGTCGTAAGCTCGGTTCTGCTCCCATATCTCTGTCGTAAGCTCGGTTCTGCTCCCATATCTCTGTCGTAAGCTCGGTTCCTATGTCTGTGTAATCAGCTTGCTTCTGTTGCAGTATCTATGTAGGCAGTAAGCCAGGTTCTGCCCCTGTATGTATGCAACAAGCTCCGTTCTGTTCCCATATCTGTGCACTAGCCTGTTACCTCTGCTGCTTTAATGCAGCGGCCAGTGATAAGCAGGCCAAAGGTGGGCCACCGCAACTCGAGGGTCACTGCTTTGTGGTTGCCCCCCAGGCTGAAATGTGCCAGCCAGCCCCTGGTAGTAGGTGTAATAATATTAGCAAATACCTCCAAATAGAAATGTAGTATAGTTCTCCTGATTAGATATGTCACTTACCCCATGTGTAGGGCAGTGCAGTAGTTTAGGTATCCATGGTTATGGCCACTAGCAGCTAACTGTCACTATGAGTGGCTGTAACCAAGGATACCTAAGCTACTGCAATGTCCTTTACTTGGGGTAAGTGATGTAGCTAATCAGAAGAACTATTTTACATTTCTAATTGGAGGTATATGCTAATATTACACCTACTACATATTGGGATAGGATTTTGGAGATGGGAATACTTTTAGGTTCAGGGTAAGGGAATGTGAAATAAAACTCGTGGGTTGTTAATGAACTGTTAAAAGTTGTCCACAGGAAGTGTTCAGTTTTCCTGCAGTGCCACCACAGGTTACATTAAATATTACACTGTTCATATGCAAATCACTGGGTCGTCTGTATAATGCATGGACGTGATGGGTCCTCCAGGGCGAGAGGCAATGCTTTTGTATCAGCTTTTCAGACTGCAAAATAGATGATAGACCTGAATAGGGGAACCTTTTTTAATTTGCTGCTGTAAACATAAATAAGCGATTTATAAGAGCCGACATTTCTGGATCCGTTGTCCTTCCTTTGCCTTAATGATTACACTAAGTGCAATATTTGGTGACCTGACCACTTATGATGCAATTTTCCCTCATTTTGAGTTGCGTTTTGCACCCACCTGGTTCCTAATGTCTAGCAGGAGCTGTGGGCAACTACATATATATGTAGTATTACATTTAAAGGGGTTGTCCGGTCTTGCAAGAAAAGTCTGCATGTGTTTGATATCACGTGCCGACTAGACGCCTCGCTTTTCTCAATTTTCTTCTATCGAGAGAAGCTGGGTGAGATTAGTTGGTAAGTAATTAAATCTTTTACATTTGGTCACATGATGGCCCATCCCCATGAGGAATAAAGGCTAATCTGCACTCACATAGTTACTACAGAATTTTCTTATGAGACTGGACACCCTTTAAGGCAATCAAGTCAACGTGTGACCATTATAGTAGAGCTGTAAGTTGGGAAATACGGAGTTTTTTTGTTTTTTTTCGGTGTTCAGTTTCAGTCCCACCATTTAAGTATCAATACTAAAAGAATTTGGCACTCTAGGAAGAAAATATTTGTTCCAGCGCCTCCTTACATGTTCTCTTCCAACTACTTTGTCCTATCCAATATCTGTTTATAAATACACGAGAATAAATACCATATTCTTCTAAAAGTGCAGGATTCTATTTAATAGTAGACTTAAAGGGGTATTCCCATCTCCAAGATCCTATCCCAATATGTAGTAAGTGTAGTAATAATAATAATATTAGCAAATACCTCCAATTAGAAATATAGTATAGTATCATGTGCAGGGCATTACAGTCGCTTAAGTATCCATGGTTATGACCAAAGCTACTGCAATGCCCTAATACATGGGGTGAGCAATATAGTGAATCAGAAGAATTATACTATATTTCTAGCTGGAGGTATTTGTTGTTGTTTATTAATAATAATAAAAATAATATTATTGTTATTAGATTATTGTTATTATTCCTACCACATATTGGGATAAGATCTTGGAGATGGGAATACCCCTTTTAAGCAAAAAAGATGTGCAGTGCCCTGATCCGACATCCTGTTCTTGGTGGCAGTCTTCACTTTTGTGGCCGACATCCTGGGTGCCTCTTGCACATGTGACGTCATTTGAGGCGCCCTGCATGCCGGATGCAAAAATGAAGACTGCCCTGGACCGGATGCCATGGAGGCCTGGATTGGATGCTCGACCAGGGCAATGCAAATCTTTTTGGTTAATAATGTATGGCAGAGATGAGCACTGTGACTTTTCATGGACATCTACAACTTCAGGACATCACAGTACAGCTGCAGTCTCACCAGTTCCAATCCATAGGTATCCATTCACCCTTCTGCATATCCTCATCCAGGAGCATTTTTCCTCTGGTCTTAGGCACCACTCTGATAAAGTGGCATTACCCGGTAGCCATTTTTACTAATTTGTAGGCTTGGATTTTAATCTCACCAACTGGAAACAGTCAATATTGAGCCTTGCGATATGACTTAGGATAAAAGCCAAACCAGAATCTCAATTTGCAGACACTTGTTTCGGGGTGTTGCCCCTCATCAGTGCAAAGTATAATCTCTGATTTGGCTAGGTGAGAGTCTCTGGACTGAGGTCTAAAGGGGTAACTTTTCTCTTTTCTTGAGAGTGAGAAGAGAATAGGTGGCTCTAGAGTTCTAGCCCTTTCTCTCTGAAGAGACCATTTTGCATATTTAATTTCCCAGAGGAGCATGCATGGCTTAGAAGTCTCCTCACTCTGACATGCCAGGCTTGGCTTGTCACACTTCACCAGGAGAAACGTTACCACTTAGACCCCAATTTCACAATCTTTCCACGATGTCCTGCTCCTGGTTACCAGCCTGCTGAAGCAGGAGCAGGCTGGTAACCATGATAAACATCGGGTTACTAGGGGCACACGCGCACCTAGTAACCCGCTGTTTATCATGGTTACCACTCTGCTACGGTGAGCGGGAGGTTACCGCTCACTTTAGCAGGCTCGTAACCATGATAAACAGCGGGTTACTAGGTGCGCGTGTGCCCCTAGTAACCCGATGTTTATCATGGTTACCAGCCTGATCGCTGCTCCCGCTGGTCACACACAGCGATGTGTGCTGACCAGCGGGAGAGCAACGACCAAAAAATGGTCCAGGACACTTTGCAGCGATCAGCGACCTCACAGCAGGGACCTGATCGCTTCAAAGTGTCACACATAGCGACATCGCTGGTGAGGTCGCTGTTGCGTCACCAAAACCGTGACACAGCAGCGATCTCGCTAGCGATCTCTCTATGTGAGACGGGGGCTTAACCTCCAAATTTATCTGCTGGGGCTGATGTACCCTGGATGGATGGGTGTAGTCTGGTGCCTATTGTCTGACTGCTGCGGGTTGTATGCAGATTGTGATTCGACACACGGCTGTTATTAACATTACATTGTGTGGGAATTTTATAGCTCAGGAAGGTGTTGAGATAATCGCAGTCGGCAGAATGGAGAATAGTGGAGATCAGAAGCGTGATAATCGGTGAGATTAGCTGCTATTTTGGGGTTTTACTGTAGACTGCATTGACTGATTTCTGAGAACAAAAAATAAAAATCTAAAAATGAAGAAATGGTATAGAGATCTTCTATCTGTCAATCTATTGGTTTAATACTATCTTCTTTGGAACAGAAACTAATACAATAGTTTATTAAAGGGACATCTGTTGTGTTTTTTTTTTTTAAAAAAACCCACATTCTGATATACCCCAATAGGGAATTTCAAGTTATTAGAAGGGGTCCCCTGGTCTGGATCCACATTACTTGGGCTGAGTAAAGAAAGGTCACAAAGGTCCTCTCTATGGATGACCTCGGCTGGGCGCTATATATTGGACAAGGTTTCATAGTTTTTTTTTAGGTTGAAAGATAATAAAAGTCCATCTAGTTTAACAGACCAGCTAACATGCTGATCTAGATCAGCGTTTCCCAAACCCCAGTCCTCAGGGCCACCAACAGATCAGGTTTTCAGGATTTAACAGGTGATTGAATTATTATCAAGGCATCAGAAGTTCTCTCACCTGTGCAGCACAATACTAAGGAAAACCTGATCTGTTGGGGGCCCTGAGGACTGGGGTTTGGGAAACGCTGATCTAGAGCAAGGTGCACAACCTGCGGCCCCCAACCATCTGTCAGACTTGCCTGCCTGTGTGTGGCTGATGACTTGTGGTTTCCATATTGAACAAAAGAAGACTGTCATCTCTGTATCCCTGATTAATTTTAGGAGAATGGCCACTTATGTATGTGTCCCGATCCATTTGGAGTTTATGGCTGAATGTTTTTCCTATAGGCTTCACTTTCAGGACTCCTAACTATCTGGCATTCAAAGCACACACATCTCAGTTAGTAATACGCCATTATAGGGGTATTCCCATCTCCAAGATCCTATCCCAATGTAGGTGTAATAATAATATTAGCGAATACCTCCAATTAGAAATGTAGTATCATTTTTCTAATTTGCTATGTCTTTTCCTTATGTCATTGCAGGACCTTAGGTATCCATGGTTACGACCACTAGCAACCACCTGTTACTATATCAGTGGTCATAACCATGGATACCTAAGGTCCTGCAATGCCCTGCACATAAGGAAAAGACATAGCAAATTAGAAAAACTATACTACATTTCTAATTGGAAGTATTTGCTAATATTATTATTATTATATCTACTACATATTGGGATAGGATCTTGGAGATGGGAATAGCCCTTTAAGTTTTATTGCAGCCATTGGGGGTGATTCAGTTTGACAGTGTGGCCCTCAGACCAGACCAGGTTGTGCACCCCTGATCTAGAGGAAGGCAAAAACCTCATGAGGCAGATGCTAATGGCCCAATATTATGGGAAAATTCCTTCTTGACTCCACATACGGCCTCAGACTAGTTCCCTGGATCAACATCCCAACACAGAATTTAGTGCCAATAACCTGTAATATTTTACTTTTTCAACAAAGGCATCGAGGCCTCCTTGAACTTTTTGTAGTGAATCAACCATTACAACATCATGTGGGAGAAAGTTCTGTAGTCTCACTGCTCTTACAGTAAAGAATCCATAATCTGGATTTTACTTGCCTTAGCAGCAGCTGCCTGGCGCTGGTCACTATAGTTGAGTTTGCTGTTATTTTACAGCGGAGACACAGAACAACAGAATATTAGCTGGTAAATAAAAGAAATATAAATTGTAAAACAAATTGTTATCTGGTAACCATTTCTTTACAATGTTTGACAGTAAAATAAGCAGTAAATCACAATTTATTCTGTTATCAGAATACAGTAGAATTCAGGGGCTGGTACCTTAAAATGATCAACTGGAGGGAAGGGGTACTAGATTGTCATTAACTATAGTGGGCGAGGAGCAGTCTTTTAAAGCTTTGGCAATACTCTGTTCCTATCAAAACTGGCTGCCCGTTTTCCCCATCACTCTCTATCCACTTTCGCGATGCCACTCTGGCGTCTGCTGGTCCCCGTCTGACTACGGTCTTTCCCTCTATCTGTGCCCAGTACCATATGTCTCTGTAAGAGGTAACTGCCTGCGTACGTCCGGGTCGCTTCTGCGGTGTCCAGTCACTGGTGCACACGTCTGAGAACCATGCCACCGCAACCTGCTCCTGTCCTGTCGACCGACCTCACCCAGGGGAGGAACCTTGACTGGCGTCACTCGGGACTTTACCGTCGACATCTGGGCTGGGCGGATACCCAGCACCTTTCCTCCTGACCGGAGCTCCGGACGCTGCTGTTGCTTCTCCCGTCTCTCTCTTCGCCGTCAGAATCACCTCAGAACTTGCAAACGGGCTGTTTATCTTCTCAGCTCGTTTCCCTGACAACGCTGTACCCAGAGGCCTGATCAAGCTCCTCCCCCTCTGCCACGCCTCCTCCCCTCTGCCACGCCTCCTCCCCTCTGCCACGCCTCCTCCCCTCTGCCACGCCTCCTCCCCTCTGCCATGCCTCCTCGCGCTTCTGGTTCCACTGTGTCTTGTCTCCTTACAAGCTCAAGTCTTTTTCACTGACCGTTTTACCAGTTAGCACAGCACTTTTTTTTTTTTTTTTTAATGTGGGGCCCATTATACTGTGTACGGAGGACTATGTGGGGCCCATTATACTGTGTACGGAGGACTATGTGGGGCCCATTATACTGTGTACGGAGGACTATGTGGGGCCCTTTATACTGTGCTTCTTCTTGCTCTTGCATAACGTTTTATATTTTTCCAATACTTTATTCTAGGATCTATTAATTATAATGTGCTTTGTTCTTGGGACAGCCCATTAAGTTTGTTTCTATATGAAAAACTTGATTGATATATTTGATAAGGAAAAATTGTAGACATTTTTTTTAATAAATACCAAGATTTGCCAGCGACTTTGTCCAAGCTTTTAATTTGGGCCCTCTGCATTTGAGTTTGACATCCCTGATGTACGTCATTCTTCTGAGCTTCCTGTTATGTCTGACCTATTCCAGGTATAAGGCCCCAGACGGTCAATGGTCCGATGCACCCTCGCCCGCTTATAGCTCTGTTGGATGGAAGGGACTGCACAGTGGAGATGCCAATCCTGAAAGACTTGGCCACTGTGGCATTTTGTGATGCCCAGTCTACACAGGAGATCCATGAAAAGGTAAGAGAAATCAATTCTCGCAGTGTGAGTTGTGAGAAGAATGGCAGCGTTGTCCTTTCTTTCTTAGGGTTGCAAGGTAATGGGTTTTTTACATGTACAGTTGTGCTCAAAAGCTTCCTTTCTTGGCCTTGTTTCAGAGAATATGAATGATAAAAAAAAAACAAAAAAAACTTTTTCTCCACTTTTATGGTTATTGGTTGGGTGAAGCCATTTATTGTCAAACTACTGTGTTTTCACTTTTTAAATCTTAATGACAACCAAAAACATCCAAATGACCCTGATCAAAAGTTCACATACCCTGGTGATTTTGGCCTGATGATAAAATGTAGCACAGAATTTGACACGAATGGGTTTGAATGGCTACTAAAGGTAACATACTCATCTGTGACCTGTTTGCTTTTAATCAGTGTGTGTGCATAAAAGTTGAGTGAGTTTCTGGGATCCAGACAGACTCTTGCATCTTTCATCCAGCCACTGACGTTTCTGGATTGTGAGTCATGGGGAAAGCAAAAGAATTGTTAACGGATCTATGGGAAAAGGTAGTTGAACTGTATAACACAGCAAAGGGATACAAAAAGATATCCAAGGAATTGATAATGCCAGTCAGCAGCATTCAAACTGTGATTAACAAATGGAAAATCAGGGGCTCTGTAAAAACCAAACCACGGTCAGGTAGACCAACAAAAATTTTGGCCACAACTGCCAGGAAAATTGTTCGGGATGCAAAGAGAAACCCACAAATAACATCAGCTGAAATTCAGGACTCTCTGAAAACTAGTGGTGTGGCTGTTTCAAGATGCACAATAAGGAGGCACTTGAAAAAAAATGGGCTGCATGGTCGAGTCGCCAGAAGAAAGCCATTCCTGCGCAAATGCCACAAAGTATTTCGCCTACAATACGCCAAACCGCACAGACAAGCCTCAAAACTTCTGGAAAAAGGTAATTTGGAGTGCTGAGACCAAAATTAAATTTTTTGGCCACAACCATAAACGTGACATTTGGAGAGAGGTCAACAAGGCCTATGATGAAAGGAACACCATTCCTACAGTAAAGCATGGAGGTGGATCTCTGATGTTTTGGGGATGTGTAAGCTACAAAGGCACAGGAAACTTGGTAAAAGTTGAAGGAAAAATGAATGCAGCATGTTATCAGCGAATACTGGAGGCAAATTTGCACTCATCAGCCTGGACGTTCCAACATGTCACCGATCCAAAACACAAGGCCAAGTCGACCTGTCATTGACTACAGCAGAACAAAGTGAAGGTTGTGGAGTGGCCATCTCAGTCTCCTGACCGCAGTATCATTGATCCACTCTGGGGAGATCTCAAGCGCGCAGTTCATGCTAGACAGCCCAGGAATTTACAGGAACTGGAGGCTTTTTGCCAAGAAGAATGGGCAGCTTTACCATCTGAGAAAATAAAGAACCTCATCCACAACTACCACAAAAGACTTTAAGCTGTCATTAATGTTAGAGGGGGCAATACACGGTATTAAGAACTGGGGTATGGGAACTTTTGATCAGGGTTATTTGTGGATGTTTTTGGTTGTCATTAAAATTCAAAAAGAGAAAACACAGTAGTTTGACAATAAATGGCTTTACCCAACCAATAACCATGAATGGAGAAAACGTTTTTTTTGTTATTCATATAATAAAGCAAATTTTTCTGCCGGGGTATGTAAACTTTTGAGCACAACTGTGCATCACCTGATACAGACTGGGCTCATTCTTTGTACTTACACAGTTAATGGTTAAAGCCGCCTTCCAGCAACCTCTTGCCTTTATGATGATTAACAATAACGTAGCGGCATTTGTGGTTGCCATACTTCCCAAATATCTTGGAACATCTCTGAAGCTCCTGAAAAAGGGGAGACCTCCTGGACTTTCGGAAGAGTTTGTCAAATCTCCTGGTGCCAGTGAAATTATCATGACATTTTCTTGTGCATGATATTGAGGTTCTCCAGTCTTGCAGTCAAGGGGTCTGCAATGTGACTTGAAGGGACTAGGATGTGTCTTGGCCTCAGGCAACATTTTTTTTGACATTTTGGCTAATACTTTTCATCTGTAACTGTAGGGTATATCTGTTTTGATGAGCCATTTCTGAGATATCTGTGGTCTAGATTCCTTATTAGTCTCTGATATGGTTCCCACAATGCAGACTACATTTCTTGCTATGCCTCTTGATTTACAGAAGGGTGAAGTCTTACTATACTGCTGTTGTCTGATCGGAGTCCTTACGAAGGACAGCAGTGATAAATCGGTTGCATAGAATTTCTGTTCCCTAACTCTGCAGAGTTGTGATAGGTTTCTCCCTGTCAGCCCTTGCAAGCAGAAGGCATGGGAGATGGGATGAAGATGCATCTTATATGGTGTATGGCATGCACAAATACTATAGACAGGAATGGTGAGTCAGGGGGTGTTTTATGACTACAGGGAATTTATTCTATCTTGCATGATTGCACTCTTGTCTTGTATAGCTCAGAAATTATTTCTTCAGCTGCATTGAAGGACAAGGAGGGCAGAACTTGGTGGAGAGAGGACTAAGAGCTGTCAGGAGGTATTTGATTGGTGATGTCATGTGTAGTTCACAGGACGTCCGAGACTGACCATCAGTCAAATGTAGACAGGGTATTATACTGGGGATCACATGACCCAACTGCCCATAATTAAAAATGTATTAATACAACATAGATTGGATGAAACCAATCGCACAGCTAGAATATTGCTGGTGAGTTAGGATTAAACAGTGTGCAAAAAATTGCCGGAGTGCAACTTTAAACTTTTTTCCCCAATATAGGTTTGTGTATTTTGTTTTTTCTTTTAAACAGCACCACACCTGTCCAATGGTTGCATCTGGTATTGCAGCTAAGCCCTATAAACTTAAATGGAGCTACCATGCACATCCTATAGACATGTAGCACCTTTTTCAAGAAAGCAGCCATGGTTTTTAATCCGGGGCAGCCTGTTTGTATGTATACTAACCTTTTTAAGGAGAATAAATCTGATTCTTCATACTGATATTACTCCAAAAGCTCTTTGACTTTGACTTCCTATGAAATTCTGCTCCAAAAAAAGGGAGACTCGATTACCTGGAGACTGTCAGTGCAGTTTATGTACATACAGTGCTATGGTATATGTTAGCACTATGGAGATACCATAGAAATCATTAATTTTGAGTAGACTCATGGGAATGCCTGTGTTGTAGGTTTTGAATGAAGCGGTGGGTGCCATGATGTATCACACGATCACACTGACACGTGAAGACCTGGAGAAGTTTAAGTCCCTTCGTGTCATAGTGCGGATCGGCAGCGGATTTGACAACATTGACATTAAAGCAGCCGGAGATCTGGGTAGGTACTAAACAGCGACTGCGTGACTCTCCTCCATCTCTGTCTTTCCTGTAGAGGACAGTTTGCAAAGTCTGCATTTTAACCTTGCTACATAAAAGGGGTAAAATCTGAAATAGAATTTGACGCGCTGTAGAGCTGACAATCTGTGGCACGTGGGTAGGCATCTCGTCTATTTTCCCGGAACTATAATCCGCGAGATATTTTACCAAGTACAAGTAAAATCTGCAGCAATTCCGTCCTGTGTGACTTCTTCTCCTTAGATTTCGTTCTCGCAGTTTGCAGAATGTTCTGCAACGCTGCGGTGTAGAAATGTGAGATGTGTCCCAGCTTCATCATCGTACAGATCCCTTTTTCTGACACTGATCACCCCGGATTCTTCATAGTGTCTTTATGTAGAAGGTGACGGAATGCAGCCGCCTTCTATAGAATGTCCGTATAGAATCTTCATCGGTGATGTATTCGTGTAACCTACGGCACATAGATAATCCTTCTAAGACTTGATGACTGTCCGGGATTTGGAGCCATTAGCAATTCACCTTGGTGCTTCTGGCCGGGTTAACACTTTATCAATAATTTAGCAATGAATACTCTGCATTACTTTCATCATATTTTAATTGGCAGTGTTTTCCTTGGACACTGTTCTGCTTCAAAGCAACACTGGATGTTAAAGAATATAATATGTCAGAGACTGTCCCTATTGTCCGGGTGACTGTTCAGTAATGATGATTTAAGTTTAAAATGTTTATACCCTCTCCTGTTACATTGTTCAGATCGGTCAATGTAAAGCAATATTAGCAGACCAGGTCCGATTAGTCACCAATACATGTGCCGGACGTGGGGACACCCGGTCAGTAATGTACTCTGGCAAAATTCAGTGACTTGGTTATTGATTTATTATTTATTTGTGTTATATACAGTTTATATATTATGACATACAATGGACAAATATATAACGCCAAAACTTGATTTTGCTGCCATTTTTCATGAGCTGAACTCAAAGATCTAAGACTTTTTCTATGTACATAAAAGGCCTTTTTCTCTCCAATATTCACAAATTTGTCTAAATCTGTGTTAGTGAGCACATCTCCTCTGCCAAGATAATCCATCCACCTCACAGGGGTGGCATATCCTGATGCTGATACATGATTATTACACAGGTGCCTTAGGCTGCCACAATAAAAGACCACTCTAAAATGTGCAGTTTTATCACACAGCACAATGCCACAAGTTCTGAGGGAGCGTGCAGTTAAATGCTGACTGCAGAAATGGCCACCAGAGCTGTTGCCCATGAATTGAATGTTCATTTCTCTACCATAATCCGTCTCCTAAAGCGTTTGAGAATTTGGCAGTACATCCAACTGCCCTGACAACCGCAGACCACATGTAACCAAACCCCAGCCCAGGACCTCAACATCCAGCATCTTCACCTCCAAGATGGTCTGAGACCGGCCACCCAGGCAACTGCTGCAACAGTCGGTTTCCATAACCAAAGAATTTCTGCACAAAATGTCAGAAACAGTCTCCGAGAAGATCATTTGCAGCTCGTCGTCCTCATCGGGGTCTCCACATGACTGCAGTTCGCCGTTCACATGTACTGGAGACACTGACACGCAGACCCATTCAAATCTATGGGTCTGCTCACATGTCATTGTTTCTCCACGGACCGTGTGTCCCACGTAGACATGTCAGTGTTTTGCCTGCTGCAATACGTCATGCACACTGACCCACAGATGACATCCGTGTGTCAGAGTGACAGGTATCGGCGTCTGGGAAAAGCAGTACAGTTAGTGCTGTTCCCGGGTGCTGAATCCAACTCTCATCAGCGTCGCCTGGACATGGATAGCACAAATACTGGAAATTTCAGGACGTGTGAAAGAGGCTTAACACAGATTTTAGACAAATTTGTGAACAATTATTTGAGAGAAAAAAGCCTTTTGTGAATATAGAAAAAGTCTTAGATCTTTGAGTTCAGCTCATGAAAAATGGGAGGAAAATCAAAAGTGCTGGGCTTATATTTTTAACTGTATTTATATATTTATGCTGCGTAATCTGGGCACTATATAATGGTAATCTAGTCTGTGGTGTATTGCATGCACACCACTTTTATTGGGATATTGGATAATACCATATAGCAAACTATTAAAAGTATTTAACCCCCCCCCTTACTGCCTGCTACAAGAAGTCAAATATCAGGGGCCGTCTCCTACCTGGATCTACTATAACTCCCCTTACAAAATCTTAATCTGCATTTTATATCTTAGTTACAAGTTGTAGATAAACCTATAATGAATTACCCTGCAGTCTTTATTATGTAGGGGCCTGGGCACACATTGCATTTTTGTCCCTTTTTTTTAATGCGCCGTTTTGTCTAAAGGATTGCCTAGTCTCAGCAAAGTGAATGAATGAAATTCTCATCCACATTGCTTATTTTTTTTTCTTGCAGATGTAAATCTGCAGCAAAAATGCTGAAAGAATTAACCATTCTGCTCCCCTGAGTATTCAGTTTTCCATCTTTTTATTTAATCTGTCATACAGTACCAGAGATGTGGGCCTTTATATTTAGTGCTACTATTTACGGTCTTTACCAATTGGGCGTGGTTCACAAGATGATGATGATGTCGACCAGCAGAAAGACTAATCTGAGCCATACCCCCTTGTAATAACCATAAAAATTAGCAGTAAATAAAATGGCCCATATCTGTAGAACTGTATTGCAGATTTAAAAAAGACGAAAAAAAACTGAGCCACACCTCCTTGTACCCAGCAGATATGGCTGAGATTCAGGCTGGCAGTAACCGGAATGAAGCAATCCCCCGACGCGCGTTTCGCTTGATTGTAGTCCTTCATTCCGGTTACTGCCAGCCTGAATCTCAGCCATATCTGGGTAAGATGTGTTGTACCCAATTACAGATGTATTGCTGCTACTGAGCATGAAATATGGTGCCGCACTTATTAAGAGGGAGTCATTGATATGCCTTTGTTTTGTACCTTCTGACCCCCTCAAATCACCCCCCTAGTATTTTGGCCTTACACTACCTCTTAAGCATTACATGTTTTGAACAATTTTACAAAGTCCTTAGTTTATGAAGCAATGTTATTAATGGATGATTCCTGGCTGCCAAATTTGTCCTTCGGTCCTATTCTGTTTATATATTTTAAATTTACTTGTGTAGAGTGTTTTCTGCTAATACATTTTTCCTGTTTCTCCTGCTTTATGCACCTCTATATACAGTAGATAACACCAGATTCAACATTAACAATAGGATGTCACCGCTCACCTCCAGCTTAAAAAAAAAAAAAAAAAAAAAAAAAAAAATCACTGATACATCAAACGTAATTTTACGAACTGTCCAGGAATTTCTGGGTGGTTGGCAACACTGCTGATAGCACCTCTATATACAGTAGATAAAGCAGGATCCAGTATTCACAATAGATGTCACAGCTCACCTCCTTTTCCTCCTGTACAATGACTGATAACACCTCTATATACAGTAGATAAAACAGGATCCAGTAGTCACAATAGGTGATATCACAGCTCATCCCTTCCTCCTGTACAATGACTAATAACACCTCCTATATACAGTAGATATCCCCTTTTGTGAATGGTGGATCCTGTTATCACAGCTCACCTCCTCCTCTTCCTCCTTCTCCTCCTGTACAATGACCAATAACACTCCTCTATACAGTAGAAAATGCAGGATCCTCTATTCACAATAGCTGATGTCACAGCTCACCTCCTCCCCCTCCTGTACAATGACCAATAACACCTCCTATATACAGTAGATAACGCAGGATCCACCATTCACAATAGGTGATATCACAGCTCATCCCTTCCTCCTGTACAATGACTAATAACACCTCCTATATACAGTAGATATCCCCTTTTGTGAATGGTGGATCCTGTTATCACAGCTCACCTCCTCCCCCTCCTGTACAATGACCAATAACACCTCCTATATACAGTAGATAACGCAGGATCCACCATTCACAATAGGTGATATCACAGCTCACCACCTCCTCCTCCTGTACAATGACTGAGAACACCAATTATACAGTAGATATCCCTTATTGTGAATGGTGGATCCTGTGTTATCAAAGCTTACCTCCTCCTCATGTACAATGACTGATAACACCTCTATATACAGTAGGTAACACAGGATCCAGCATTCACAATAGGTGATGTCACAGCTCACCTCCTCCTCCTGTACAATGACTGATAACACCTCTATATACAGTAGATAACACAGGATCCACCATTCACAATAGGTGATGTCACAGCTCACCTCCTCCTCCTGTACAATGATGGATAATACCTCTATATACAGTAGATGACACAAGGTACAATAGGTGATAGATCATTGATTGCTCTTAGGAGAAACAAAATAACGATGTACTTTAAAGATACCTTTTTATTGGCTAACAAAATAATAATAAATGCTGTTACAATGCAAGCTTTGAAGACTTCTTAGATCTCTTTAGGTACGGTATAACAAGGGACCTTAAGAAACACGTGTATATGTATATAATGTCTCTGACGCAAAACAAAATAAAAACACAAACAGAATGGTCTGGAAGAGTTCGCTTTGTAACATCATTTATTTTGGTAATCATATCTACAAGATTATCTTTTTTTTTTATTTCACTAATCAATCTGATTATCACTGTACCAAAACCTTTTCTTGTGACAATCTGCGCTTTCCCTCCCTGCACAGATCAATCAATGACCTTTGCGCAGATCAGAGCAGGCCTAGAAGTCTATAGTTGCTTATGTCTATGCAGCTGCTGAAAATCAGAAAGTCCGAGCTTAACACTAAACCTAGTGGCTAATAAAAAAAAAAATAAAAAAAAAATTCAGAATTATGTGTTTTTTTTTTTTTTTTAAATTCATATATCATGATCTGTATGGAGTATAAAACAAAAAAAACCTGCATTTACCAAATTGTCGTTTTCTGATGACACCTCTCCTTTACTGGTAGCTCAGAAAGAGCCATTCTTTCTACTTCACTGGATAATTGGAGGCATGAGGATGCAGGGGTCACTGTTTGTTTTTGTAACAATTAATACACCTTTTATCAGTCGCCTTTTGGTGCTGGATGTTAATAACGGTTCTAGTCATTTCCATCACACGCTTTGTGTACTTTTGTTGTGCGCCCCCTGCTGACCCTTTTGTATTTCAGGAGTGGCCGTGTGTAATATCCCTTCAGCAGCTGTGGAGGAGACTGCAGATTCTACAATCTGCCATATTCTGAACCTATATCGGAGGAACACATGGCTGTATCAAGCGCTACGGGAGGGGACGAGGGTGCACAGCGTGGAGCAGATCCGAGAGGTGGCATCTGGGGCGGCTCGTGTTCGGGGAGAGACTCTGGGTTTATTAGGATTTGGTAAGTTAGAAGTTTATCTGAATCGCTTTACTTGGTGATGCAGATATATATATTGATTTACAACCTGTCCGCTGATAATAATACAATGTTCCCTCTTAGCCTTTCTAGCCGGAGAATGGGGCACTTAGTAAGGATTCTGCCCTGGCCATTCAGTGTAATTTTCTCTCTGAGAATCCCACTGTGCACTGTAATATTCCTGGTAGGGAAGTGAAGGGGTGAAGTTATACTTGGGTGTCCTGTGGGGTTCTCCTCTCTCCAGTCTTTGCCAATACAGCTGTTGGTAAGACATGAATTGGGTTTTCATTCGTTCTAAGCTTTGTGTATTTTACCATTATTCTATATCTTGATATTTCCTTAGCACTGAAGGATGTAAGCTGCGACAATCTAGCTTTCTATCCGTAATCTCTAATCCCCAGTACTCCTCAGATTATATCTTCTTAGCGCTCACTGCACTTAATTGGCTGAACCGATGTAGATGGAGCACTTACTTGACATCTAGCTAAGAGTCGCTGCCAGATTGGGCTGCCCTTGGGCATTGCAAATAATTTGCAAGGTTCAGTTGTGCTTGATCTGCTCAGTAACACGCCGGCCCCTATAGCGTGCAGATGTCAGATCATTTCCTAAATGTCTGATCCGTTCATCTTGGGTTTTTTCTGCACTTGGTGATTACTTGTGTGGTTATTGTGCAGTACGGGACTGTTGTACCTGATGAGTGTGGTTCAGCTGACACCTCTTCTCCCGGTGATGTTTTTCTCTCGCAGGTCGTGTAGGACAGGCAGTGGCCGTCAGGGCCAAGGTGTTTGGCTTCAATGTTATCTTTTATGACCCATACCTGCAGGACGGGACGGAGCGCTCGCTGGGTGTGCAGAGGGTGTACACACTGCAGGACTTGCTTTACCAAAGCGACTGCGTGTCTCTGCACTGTAACCTGAACGAACACAACCACCACCTCATTAACGACTTCACAATCAAACAGGTAAATGCCCTCTACACTGCAGATTTGATTATTTGAGCCCTTTATAGATGGGGTTATATATGCATTTCCATTACACAATCTGCACAAAAACATTGGAACCATCCTCCATTGTGCAGGAAGGAACGAGTGGATCTGAAACTTTCCCATATTTCTATTTATCCAGCTGCCTAAAGGGACTCCTTTCCGCACAAAATGACTGTCCAAACCAAGCACAGGTGCTTGGTGCACCCTTGCTGTGGCTGAGCAGTTCAGTGCACCTTCCCACTTTCCATCCATTCTCGGTTTCCTGTAGTGTCAGAGCTGTTAATCAAGGAACAGGTGGGTAGAGATAGTTGGAAAACTAGTGGGTGTGAAATGCTTGGCCACTCCAAGGGTGCACCAGATTCCTGAGCTTGGTTTGAGCAGTCATTTTGTGCTCACTCTCTTTAAACCAGAAACTGGGATGAATTATAGTGCAACTACATGGCATGTAATGGTGACTCTCTAGTGCATGGATGGCCGGAGATGTATCAAGGCACGTACATCTTGCTCTTTACACTGGTGTATGTAATACCAGTCCCTTTTTTTTTATCAAAAATCACTACACAATGTAAAGAACAGAGCGGCCGCCTCTCCATCCTGTGACATTTTGTACCATAGAAGTAGTGGAAAATGTAGGTGACTCCAGATGAATATTAACATTTCTACCTAAAGGGAATATTATACTTTTGTCCCTTTTAAAACTAATTAATGGGGCTGCGATATTAGATATCCTCTTCCTTTATTGTGTGTGCAGATGAAATGAATGGGAGATTATGGACAAAACTGTCAACAGTTTATGAAAAAGGAGCAAAATGCTCACCTCTCCGGGTGTACGGTAAAATACTCCAGTAACACAACAGTCCAAACAATAGCTGGCACTCACATCTTCTTAAAATAATTTCTTTATTGATTGAGTAGTATAAAAAGGCACAAAAAATGGTTGAACACAACAGCACAAAAATTAAAAAGGCAGAAAAGAAATATCCGCTGCGCTCCCGGGCAACATGTTTCACACCTACATGGTCCTTTGTCAAGCCTGAAACAGGTCTGAAACATGTTGCCTGGGAGCGCAGCGGATATTTCTTTTCGGCCTTTTTAATTTGTGTGCTGTTGTGTTCAACCATTTTTTGTGCCTTTTTATACTGCTGAATCAATAAAGCAATTCTTTTAAGAAGATGTGAGCGCCGGCTATCGTTTGGATTGCTGTCTACAGGAAATGGAGTAGAACCTCTCTACCCGGAGACTCGAGAGTTGTAGAGGAGTTCCTTATTTCTGTGCATGGTGTGCACCTAGTCTTTTCTAGGCCTTTTGCACGTGAGTAGAGTTACCATCCTCTGCGGAGTCTGACCCAGTCTATACGGTAAAGCTGGAAAGTTAGCTAAGCTGTTTTAATGTTTGGGGGTGGGGGGGGGAAGGTGTTGTGGCTGTAACTCTCATCAGTTTTTTCTATCCATAAAGTCCCATTCAAATCAGCAGTAATAAATCGCGCACCCAATAAAGGATGGAAACGCGTCTCTCTAATATTGCATTAATTTATTCAGAGGAATAAAGGATAACATGACTGATTTTTATCCTATTTCCATGTGATTTATATTAAAACTGTGAAAATCCCATTGAGCGTTCCAACTATGGGCTGCGCTTTGTCTGCAGATGAGGCAGGGAGCTTTCCTGGTGAATACGGCACGTGGAGGGTTAGTAGATGAAAAGGCTTTGGCTCAGGCACTAAAGGAAGGCAGAGTAAGAGGAGCAGCTCTAGATGTTCACGAGTCTGAACCTTTCATGTGAGTATTACTGGTTCAACGTGTATATAGTATATGTCCAGAAGCAATATCCTAGACATCTATGGTGGTCATTGGAAATGTTGGGGGGGGGGGGGTAACAGAGCTATTTCCCCCCAGGTGTGATCAGCGTCTATCCAACCACTGTGACCACCTCACGCATTAAAGGGGTTGTCCACTACTGGACAACTGCAGCTTAATGCACTTTTTTTTTCTATTTGTACCTTTTTACAGTTACGCTCAGGGTCCTCTAAAGGATGTCCCCAATCTGATCTGCACCCCACATACGGCATGGTACAGCGAGCAGGCGTCCCTGGAGATGCGAGAAGCTGCAGCCACTGAGATGCGCAGAGCGGTCACAGGTGAGGCGAAGGATTCTTTTTAGGAAGTGGCAAAATATATAAAAGTTTCAAAAGTGTTGGATTAAAGTACAAGAAGTGCAACAGATCAATGGCAGGAGAAACCTTCGTAATGGTGCAAAAAGAGAGCTGTGCAGTGTGGGCGCTGGGAATAGACGGGATGATGGCTCCAATCCATACAAATCGTGCTCTCACACCCGGGCACTGCCAGCCATCACAAGCATTACCTATAGGTAGGACATGAGGCAGAACATATAATAGAGGTCATGTGAGCGCTTTTTATGCCTTTTCAGCCATTCCTTCTTTACTGGTAGGGGACAGTTTTTTTTTTTTTCTTTTTTCCAGGCTCTTAAAATGTACTGTTAGTGTGAATGACGTGATTTTTCTCCAAAAGGTCGCATCCCGGATAGTCTCAGAAACTGCGTGAACAAAGAATTTTTAGTGATGACGACAACACAGTGGCCTACAATAGAGCAAACCGGGACCAACGTGGATCTGAACGGCGCCCCCTACAGGTGGGGAAGTAGAATTATTATACTGCAAAATCTAGAATTGAAATATACATATTTATATATCTCGCTCTATATAATTCTATATTATTGGCGATTACTATGACCTGCGTCCTGTTTCTCTCTGCGTAGATCCGTGTGTGTGCAGCCTCTCCAGGGAGAGAAGCGTTGACCACGGCTCCCAGTATGTAAGTACCTCGCGTGTTATGAAGTATTTGCCCTATTGTCTTTTTTATTTAAGGATCAGTACCATTGTGAGAAACAGACATCTTGGACAAAGAGAAAACCTGAGTTGGTACATTATACATAGAGATTGCTGTATACAGCCCGGGGTATGTGCTGGGTTACAGCATATGAATGTAATGGCGCTGTGCCCCCTCCTGTACCCAAACTAGCAGGGAGATCTGAACATGCCTATAGGCTGTCCTGCACTGGGAGTCTCTGAAAGACAAGTCCATCCTATACCCCAACCTATTAATCAAGAGGCAGGCAGATGCCAACTGCCCCATAGTAGGGGTGACATTCCTTCCCGGCTCCACACGCAGCACTAGCCCCATTACTTTGATTCCTACCCATCATCTATAATATACTTTTCAAGAAAGGCATCCGGGCGCTCCTCCGTGAACATATTCCATCACTATCATGGCAGAGGCCCATAGTCCCAAGTGTGATAGCAAATCTTGGTGCTGTCACCTGCCACTAACCCTGGTCGGTCATCTCAGTACCCGCTCAGCTTTGTGCTTCTCGTACAATGGGCACCATTATACTTTTCCGCCCCGTCAGTTAACATCCTGCGCACTTTCCCCTAGCGTGATTGACAGCGCTCGCCTGCACAGAGTGAGCGCTGCCCGATTTGAATCTCTCGCCCTGCACTGATACTGCAGGGATCGAGCGCCCACAGCTTCAGTGCCGGTCTCTCACGAATTAGAACAGGACGTGCGCCCAATGCTTGTCATTAGAACAGGACGTGCGCCCAATGCTTGTCATTAGAACAGGACGTGCGCCCAATGCTTGTCATTAGAACAGGACGTGCGCCCAATGCTTGTCATTAGAACAGGACGTGCGCCCAATGCTTGTCATTAGAACAGGACGTGCGCCCAATGCTTGTCATTTGTCCTGATCAGCATTTGTCACTGTACAAGGAAGGAACAGTATGAGGATCTGTTATGCAACGTGTTCCTCTAGGGAACGTTCATCCATCATCTGGTTATACTGCTCTACAGTGCACCAAGAACTGTATGCCATAGTGATGAGCGAGCGTGTTCTGTTAACCCTTTCGGCAAGCATGCTCGGGTGCTCACCGAGTAACTTCAGCGTGCTCGAATGTTATCTTTGAGTCACTCCAGGTGCATGATTTGCGACTGTTTGACAGCTTTATTACATGTGAGGAATGCCTAACAAACAGGCATTCCTCACATGTGTTAAAGCTGTCAAACATTTGCAAATCATGCACCTGGAGTGACTCAAAGATAACATTCAAGCACGCTGAAGATACACCCTACACCCGAGCATGCTCGTAAATCTTGAGTAACGAGCATGCTCGCTCATCATTAGTATGCCATGCTTTTCTTTCTTTCATGCAAGATTTATTTCCCTGTATGTCGCATGTTGGAGGTTTTTCAGCATATGCTGCAAACTCCAGTCGGAATAGCGTTTTAGTTACTCACTAATAATATGGTAACTCTTCGCGCTCACTCTCCCAAAAGGCAGGTGTAGTTCTGTACAAAACCAGCATGCAAACACAGCCTGGTGCATCACTTGTCCCACTCTCAGGTTAAACTCCCTGGTCTACCCGGCTTTACCCTACTGCAGTCACCACCCGGCATTGTGTATAATGTCCTGTAAAGCTGCAGGACCATGGAAACCCAGACCCAGCCAGTGTCCTGCTGTCCTCTTCGGGGATAGTAAGTGATGTAACAGGTCAGGGATTTTAATGCACCACACACTTCTGGACTTCCAGTTCTTGAATGTCAGTAAAAAAAAAGATCTAGAGTTATTGTATGATGTAATCTGATTGCTCCATATCGTCATCTCCCCGTATAGCCAGATCCATCATCCTGTTTAGTAAGACGTTGCTGACCCCATGTGGTCATTTGTGTTACTGCAGCTTTAGACGCCGCAGTCATAGAGCAGAGGTAAGTGAATATGCAGTCACCCGTGTTCTTCAAAGTTTCCTTTTTATTAGGGTTGTAGATCTTCACTACAGTCTAAGAGTGTTGGGGATAAAAATCCGATTCGCAAGAACGAGTCTGTAGCGACGGTGCAGTGGTGTCAGCCGTCATTTATTTCTATGAACACCTGACGATAAAGGATTGAGGGAGGCATGGCGGGTGTAGTGCGCAACGAGCCGCATCCTCACAATCCAGTGGATTTTGGATCTGATCTGCTTTAAAAATCTGTGTAAAAAAACCTTAGTGTGAACCAAGCCTTAGCGCTAACTTATCCGACCCTACAGCAGCTGTATGTGGTCCCCCCTGACTATGAATCTCCTGCCCTAATTAACCATCCTTATAGGCCGATTATAATTCTAGACATTCTGGAGTCACACAAGGAAATGAAACACTGGCTCAAAGTTGTGTGAATTAGCCTTTAAAGGGCTTGTCCATCTCTAGGGACAATTTATATATTTTCTTAAATTCATGTATTTTTGTTGCTAAAAAAAATTAAAAAAATAAATAAATAAATTTGCAATTCGGTTTCATTAAAAATGTTTGGAGTGACTTTTTTTTTAAATTTTTCTACGCATTCAACTGTGGTCATAAATCAGCTGAAGGGAGCTCTGAAAACGACAGACATGAGTTTTAGAAATCATCAGAATGAGCTCCCTAACTGTTTCTCAGTTCATTCATTCTGCAGCCAGCAAGAGACAGTGTAACACAATGGCAAATGGTGCAAAGTTTTTAATAGAACCCAATTGTAAAAAAAAAAAAAAGATTTATAACTGAAAATACATGCATTTAAGAGAAAAAAAATCTACTTAAAAGGTAGACAACCGCTTTAAGATGAAAAGTAGTCAAGACTGGTTGCTACTAGCTTTTTTTATTTTTTTTTCCCAGTAGTGTTGTCAGATGACTCCGCACACAGCTGGATTGTTACTAGGTCATTCCCCATCCAAATACCGGTATGATATATAGAGAATTTCTAGGGAAAAAAAGTCAGTAAAGCAGAACTTTTATATTTCTGTAAGTTGGAGATGGTCGTACGGCTCACAATTCTTCCAATTCAATCACCAAAACGTTGTCACTATTTGCTGCTGGTTCCCATATATAAACTTTTGTATCTACAAATAATCTCTATTCTGGTGACTCCCTGGTGGTCTCGCGCTGTATCGTGTATGACTACGCCCTCAGGGTCTGTGGAGCATTGCTTTATAGTTTGGCTGAGCATCTAGATCAGGGATGTCCAACTAAACACATAGAGGGCCAAAATGAACAACTTGGACAAAGTCACGGGCCAACCAATATACAGTATAATGGGCCCCGCATAGTCCTCCATACAGTATAATGGGCCCCGCATAGTCCTCCATACAGAATAATGGGCCCCGCATAGTCCTCCATACAGTATAATGGGCCCCGCATAGTCCTCCATACAGAATAATGGGCCCCACATAGTCCTCCATACAGTATAATGGGTCCCACATAGTCCTCCATACAGAATAATGGCCCCCCACATAGTCCTCCATACAGTATAATGGGCCCCACATAGTCCTCCATACAGTATAATGAGCTCCACATAGTCCTCCATACAGTATAATGGGCCCCACATAGTCCTCCATACAGTATAATGGGTCCCACATAGTCCTCCATACAGTATAATGGGTCCCACATAGTCCTCCATACAGTATAATGGGTCCCACATAGTCCTCCATACAGTATAATGGGTCCCACATAGTCCTCCATACAGTATAATGGGTCCCACATACTCCTCCATACAGAATGGGCCCCCACATAGTCCTTCATACAGAATAATGGCCCCCCACATAGTCCTCCATACAGTATAATGGCCCCCACATAGTCCTCCATACAGTATAATGGGCCCCACATAGTCCTCCATACAGAATAATGGGCCCCACATAGTCCTCCATACAGAATAATGGGTCTCACATAGTCCTCCATACAGAATAATGGGTCTCACATAGTCCTCCATACAGAATAATGGGTCTCACATAGTCCTCCATACAGAATAATGGGTCTCACATAGTCCTCCATACAGAATAATGGGCCCCACATAGTCCTCCATACAGAATAATGGGCCCCCACATAGTCCTCCATACAGAATAATGGGCCCCCACATAGTCCTCCATACAGTATAATGGGCCCCAACATAGTCCTTCATACAGAATAATGGGCCCCCACATAGTCCTCCATACAGTATAATGGGCCCCAACATAGTCCTTCATACAGTATAATGGGCCCCAACATAGTCCTTCATACAGTATAATGGGCCCCAACATAGTCCTTCATACAGTATAATGGCCCCACATAGTCCTCCATACAGTATAATGGCCCCACATAGTCCTCCATACAGAATAATGGGCCCCCACATAGTCCTCCATACAGTATAATGGCCCCACATAGTCTCCATACAGTATAATGGGCCCCAACATAGTCCTTCATACAGTATAATGGCCCCCCACATAGTCCTCCATACAGAATAATGGGCCCCCACATAGTCCTTCATACAGTATAATGGGCCCCCACATAGTCCTTCATACAGTATAATGGGCCCCCACATAGTCCTTCATACAGAATAATGGGCCCTCACATAGTCCTTCATGCAGAATAATGGGCCCCCACATAGTCCTCCATACAGTATAATGGGCCCCCACATAGTCCTCCATACAGTATAATGGGCCCCCACATAGTCCTCCATACAGTATAATGGGCCCCCACATAGTCCTCCATACAGTATAATGGGCCCCCACATAGTCCTCCATACAGTATAATGGGCCCCCACATAGTCCTCCATACAGAATAATGGGCCCCCACATAGTCCTCCATACAGTATAATGGGCCCCCACATAGTCCTCCATACAGAATAATGGGCCCCACATAGTTCTCCATACAGAATAATGGGCCCCACATAGTTCTCCATACAGAATAATGGGCCCCACATAGTTCTCCATACAGAATAATGGGCCCCACATAGTTCTCCATTCAGAATAATGGGCCCACATAGTCCTTCATACAGAATAATGGGCCCCCACATAGTCCTCCATACAGTATAATGGGCCCCCACATAGTCCTCCATACAGTATAATGGGCCCCCACATAGTCCTTCATACAGTATAATGGGCCCCCACATAGTCCTTCATACAGAATAATGGGCCCCCACATAGTCCTTCATGCAGAATAATGGGCCCCCACATAGTCCTCCATACAGTATAATGGGCCCCCACATAGTCCTCCATACAGTATAATGGGCCCCCACATAGTCCTCCATACAGTATAATGGGCCCCCACATAGTCCTCCATACAGTATAATGGGCCCCCACATAGTCCTCCATACAGTATAATGGGCCCCCACATAGTCCTCCATACAGTATAATGGGCCCCCACATAGTTCTCCATACAGAATAATGGGCCCCACATAGTTCTCCATACAGAATAATGGGCCCCACATAGTTCTCCATACAGAATAATGGGCCCCACATAGTTCTCCATTCAGAATAATGGGCCCACATAGTCCTCCATACAGTATAATGGGCCCCACATAGTCCTCCATACAGTATAATGGGCCCCACATAGTCCTCCATACAGTATAATGGGCCCCACATAGTCCTCCATACAGTATAATGGGCCCCACATAGTCCTCCATACAGTATAATGGGCCCTACATAGTCCTCCATACAGTATAATGGGCCCTACATAGTCCTCCATACAGTATAATGGCCCCACATAGTCTCCATACAGTATAATGGGCCCACATAGTCCTCCACACAGAATAATGGCCCCACATAGTCCTGCATACAGAATAATGGGCCCCACATAGTCCTCCATACAGAATAATGGGCCCCACATAGTCCTCCATACAGAATAATGGGCCCCACATAGGGGTGGTGCTTCTGGTCTCGTGGGCCAGAGTTTGACATGTATCTTCTAGATTAATTGTGGCCGGTGAGAGATGGGTAATGAAGAAAACATAATATACACATATTAGCAAGGATCCTATACAATATTAGGTTTCCATCATCACCCCTCCGCACAGGAGGGGGTAGAGGCCACACCGTATAATGAAGAATTTTTGGATATTTTCGCACTGCACGCTAAAAACTCCCACCAACCCCATAGCAGCGATAGTCTGAAGCAATGGATGGAAGTTAGTAATATAGGGCAACCGTAATCTTATTTATGGTGTCCAGTGAGTAAAGCCATCGGGGGTCTATGGCCGGGTGATGTAATGTGGATGTCGTCCATTCTGCTTTATAAGGCAAGTTCTAATCGCCCCCTTTTTACCCCATTAAAAATTAAACCAATAAAAAAAATACACATTTGGTATCGCCGCGTTCAGAAATGTCTGCTCTATCAAACTATAAATTAATCAGATCAGGAAACGGCGTAACGAGAAAAAAATAAACGTCAGAATTACCGGGTGTTTTGGAAGCCGCAACATTGCAATAAGAGGCAATGAAAACATCATATTTACCCCAAAATGGTATCCATAGAAACATCAGTTTAGGGCACAAAAAAAATAAGCCCTGACCTGGCGCCAGAGCCCAAAAATTGAAAGCGTTACTGGTCTCTGGCGGCGGCAAACGCAAAAAAAAAAAGAATTTCAGAACAAAGTAAAAAAATAAAAATAATCTATACATGTTTGGTATGTGTATAATCGTACTGAGCTGGGGAATCCTATTTCCAGGTCAGCTTTACCAGATAGTGAACATGGTAAATAAAAATTGTGGAATTGCAATTTTTTTGCAATTTCAACGTACTTGGAATCTTTTTTTTCCTGCTTTCCAGTGCATCGCATGATAAAATAGATGGTGTCATTCAAAAGTACAACTTGTCCTGCAAAAAACAAGCCCTCATTAGGCTATGGGGTTGGAAAAATAAAAGTTATGGCTCTTGGAAGAAGGGGAGGAAAAACAAAAAATCGCATGGTCATGAAGGGGTTGAAGAGGACTTGTTACTTACCATAAATTGTTATTACTTTTAATCCTGGAGTAATGCCGCTGTTCTCCTGAATCTGATGTTGTTTTGTATTGTATTCCTGCCCCTCTGTTTGACGTATGCTTCCCTTTTATGTAAATCTGGTCTTGCTAGCCAAGTGGGTGTGGTGATTAAGAACACTCCCATGCAGAAGAGTTGTGGACCGCATGGCTAGAAAGACTAGATATGGCCCCCACTTAACTGTATTTATATCTCCAAGAAAGAGGGGGAAAAAAAAGTTAGAATTAGGAGAACAGCAACATATACTGTATATTCTAGCAAGTAATTGATCCTCTTTAAGATAGTTTGCAAAACTGATGCAATTTGCATTAACTTTTTCATTGTGGTTTTTATAGATGAAACTTTTTGCATGAAGTGTACAATGTGTGCTGTCGCTTGCAGACTCGGCCTAAAATTTTTGCAACTTGGTATTGGGTCAGAAGAAAAAATTCTTCCAGTCTTCACATAAGGATATTGTCTATAATTCTATATCTATAATTTTGTCTAAAAGGACATTTTTTTTTTTCTTTTTTTCCTCTTCATCCAGGACCCTTATCTGCTCCAGCCAGCCCTCCTGCAGTCAGAAGGAATAACTCGTGACCAGGGATCCCGTCCCCTCCTCATCCTCCGTGCCCACCGTCCAGCTGCCTCACACACAGGGGCTGCACTGCATTTAGCACTAGGAACCAGCTCTGGCCACTGACTGACAAAAAATGGCTTCAGGCCAGGTTGTAACTCGGGACAATGGTGCAGCTAACACAACATGGTCACAAGGTGACGAGCCAGCAGCCGGCACGACCGCAACATACCGGGAACTAGACTCCACCGCAGGGTACAGGAGCGAGCGCGTCACCCATCTTACCATGCAACAAAGTAATGTGAACCACAACCCATAACCTACTGCCCAGCAACCTGTGGAGGGAAGGAGGGTTTTATACAGAACGTCTCCACGGCCGGGACGTGACAGACACCCGGACGGATTAGTGTGATGTTTGTCTCGTTTGTCCTTGCGCTCCACTGGCTCAGGAAATCTTAAGTCTATTGTCTACATATAAAATATCTGTATTTTGTTATTCTGAATTCCACTATTTTCTTTATATTTCCATGTTCTCTTTAGGTTGTTGTAGCAGGGACTCTAGTGTTTCATTCCTCATACTGTGTGTTCAGGGTTTTCATTTTTTGAAATGGACTAAATTCAGGCGACGGAAGGACGAGCCCGATCACTTTGAAGTAAAATTAAAGTTTTATCAAATGTTTGGTGGTTCTCCTATGTGGTGTCTACTGGTGTGGCTGTATGGCAGCAGAGGTTCGCCTATGTGGGGGTCTTCAGGTGTGGCTGTATGGCAGTGGCGGTTCTCTTGTATATGGGAGGTCTTCATGTGTGGCTGTATGGCAGCAGAGGTTCGCCTATGTGGGGGTCTTCAGGTGTGGCTGTATGGCAGTGGCGGTTCTCTTGTATATGGGAGGTCTTCATGTGTGGCTGTATGGCAGCAGAGGTTCGCCTATGTGGGGGTCTGCAGGTGTGGCGGTATGGCAGTGGCGGTTCCCCTGTATATGGGAGGTCCTCGTGTGTGGCTGTATGGCAGCAGACGTTCACCTATGTGGGGTCTACAGGTGTGGCTGTATGGCAGCGGCAGTTCTCCTGTGTGTAGCCTACAGGTGGTGTTGTATGGCAGTGGCGGTTCTCCTGTATATGGGAGGTCTTCATGTGTGGCTGTATGGCAGCAGAGGTTCGCCTATGTGGGGGTCTTCAGGTGTGGCTGTATGGCAGTGGCGGTTCTCCTGTATATGGGAGGTCTTCATGTGTGGTTGTATGGCAGCAGAGGTTCGCCTATGTGGGGGTCTTCAGGTGTGGTTGTATGGCAGTGGCGGTTCTCCTGTATATGGGAGGTCTTCATGTGTGGCTGTATGGCAGCAGAGGTTCGCCTATGTGGGGGTCTTCAGGTGTGGCTGTATGGCAGTGGCGGTTCTCCTGTATATGGGAGGTCTTCATGTGTGGCTGTATGGCAGCAGAGGTTTGCCTATGTGGGGGTCTTCAGGTGTGGCGGTATGGCAGTGGCGGTTCTCCTGTATATGGGAGGTCTTCATGTGTGGCTGTATGGCAGCAGAGGTTCGCCTATGTGGGGGTCTTCAGGTGTGGCTGTATGGCAGTGGCGGTTCTCCTGTATATGGGAGGTCTTCATGTGTGGCTGTATGGCAGCAGAGGTTCGCCTATGTGGGGGTCTTCAGGTGTGGCGGTTCTCCTGTATACGGGAGGTCTTCATGTGTGGCTGTACGGCAGCAGAGGTTCGCCTATGTGGGGGTCTTCAGGTGTGGCTGTATGGCAGTGGCAGTTCTCCTGTATATGGGAGGTCTTCATGTGTGGCAGCAGAGGTTCGCTTATGTGGGGGTCTTCAGGTATGGCAGTGGCGGTTCTCCTGTATATGGGAGGTCTTCATGTGTGGCTGTATGGCAGCAGAGGTTCGCCTATGTGGGGATCTTCAGGTGTGGCTGTATGGCAGTGGCGGTTCTCATGGGTGTTACTGTATGGCAGCAGCTGTTCTTCTGTGTGTTGTGTGATCTACGGGTGTTGCTGTATGGCAGGGGCGGTTCTCCTGTGTGTGGTTTACGGGTGTTGCTGTATGGCGGCGGTTCTCCTCTCTGTGGTCTGTAGGTATGGCAGTGGTGGGTCTAGAGGTGTGGCTGTATGGCAGCTGACGTTCACCTATGTGGGGTCTTCAGGTGTGGCTGTATGGCAGGGGCGGTTCTCCTGTGTGTGGTTTACGGGTGTTGCTGTATGGCGGCGGTGGTTCTCCTCTCTGTGGTCTGTAGGTATGGCAGTGGTGGGTCTAGAGGTGTGGCTGTCTGACTGCGGCGCAGCTTGTATGAAATCGGAGGCAGCGATTTAGTATTTATCCATCTCCTGCCAAAAGGAGCAAGACCAAGTAGTGGGAAAGTTTTAGGGTCCGTTCAAGTTTGGTTGACAAGTGTGATGTCTGATTCTGGCTCATGATCTCCTTTACAGATGAAGGTAATTACAGAACTAAAACTCCAAGCAAGTGGGGGGAGGGTAATAACACCTAGTTCAGTAGAAAATCCTTTTATCGTTGTCTTGGATAAAGTTATCAAACATTATGTTGTACAGGGCACCAATTTCTATTTTATGGGGGCAGCAAAAAAAAAAAAAGTCTCAAAGAAAAATGTATGCTTTTTCTGTATTTAGTGGTCAATTTTATTTGAAGGGAGAAAACCGTACTTTTTTAATTTTAGATTTCTTAGCAAATCAGCCATTATCCTCACTGTCCTGTGTGGTTGTAAGCCAGCCGCCTGCAGCAGGAGCCTCCCCCCTCTGCCCCGCCTGCAGCAGGAGCAACCAAAGAAGGCTATGGGGGGTAGAGAGTGGCAATCTGCATACTCCTGGCCACATGCAGACAAGTCTCATCTGGCTTCTCTCAATAGAAGTGAATTCAGAGAAGCCAAACACATCTAGTCAGCATGTGACTGCATGTACAGCTCTGGCAAAAATTAAGAGACCACTGTACAGCTTTCTACATATCCCCCATCTCTACATGCCTGACTTCCATTCCAGCCACAGTCCACCTCATTCTACTTAATGTGCGTCTGATTAGGGGGATCACCTGAACCAAATCTTATGTAACGAGGGAAAGTATAAAAAACACTGCTGTGGTCTTCACAATCCTCTTGCAATAGGACAAGCTGGATGGCAAAACAAGTGCTAGGAATAGTCCAAAAGTAATTTTGAATGAAAAATTTATTTTCAACTCCTTTGGCATGGTTAAAAGTTAAGTCTTGAGTGAGGAAAGAAGGGATCAATTCTGGCTTCACTAGCAGAGGGAAACAGTGAGCTTCATGTTGCCTCCATCCTTAAAATTTTGAAGACTGCAGTCCATTACAACAAGGTCAAGCAGCAGACATTGGGGACAACAAAGCTACAGACCGGCAGAGGGTGAAAGCGACTCTCCACTGACCGGGATGACCGTCATCTTATTCTAATGTCACTCAACAACCGCAGGATGACATCAAGTGACCTACAAAAGGAATGGCAAATGGTAGCTGGGGTGAAGTGCACGGCAAGAACAGTTCATAACAGGCTCCTAGAGGCCTCAAGTCATGTAAAGCTAGAAAAAAGCCTTTCATCAATGAGAAGCAAGGAGAGCCAGGCTGAAGATTGCCAAAGACCATAAGAATTGGACCATAGAGGACTGGAGTAAGGTAATCTTCTCTAACGAGTCAAATTTTCAGCTTTGTCCAACACCTGGTCGTCTAATGGTTAGACGGAGACCTGGAGAGGCATACAAGCCACAGTGTCTTGCACCCACTGTGAAATTTGGTGGAGGATCGGTGATGATCTGGGGATGCTTCAGCAAGACTGGAATTGGGCAGGTTAATCTTTGCGAAGGACGTATGAATCAAGCCGCATACAAGGTTATCCTTGAAAAACACTTGCTTCCTTCTCCTCAGGCAATGTTCCCCAACTCTGAGGACTGTCCAGCAGGACAATACCCCATGCCACACCGCTAGGTCAATCACTGTGTGGATGAAGGAGCACCACATCAAGACCCTGTCATGGCCAGCCCAATCTCCAGACCTGAACCCCATTGAAAACCTCTGGAATGTAATCAAGAGGAAGATGGATAGTCACAAGCCATCAAACAAAGAAGAACGGCTTACATTATTGTGCCAGGAATGGTATAAGGTCACCAAAAAGCAATGTGAAAGACTGGTGGAAAGCAGCCAAGACGCATGAACGCTGGGATTAAAAATCATGGTTATTCCACCAAATATTGATTTCTGAACTCTTCCTGAGCTAAAACATGAGTATTGTTGTTTCTAAATGAATAAGAACTTGTTTTCTTGGCATTATTTCAGGTCTGAAAGCACTGGTTCTTTATTATTTTGACGATTTCTCATTTGCTGCAAATGAATACACAATTTTTAGCTTTGAATTACGGAGCCATATCAGTAGCTTATAGGTATGTTTTTGAGTAAAATGTACATTGTTTTATTCTATAAAGAGAAATCAGAGAAAATGAAAATTTTGCAGTGGTCTCTTTTTGCCAGAGCTGTATGTCTCATTGAGAGAGCGTGCACATTGCATGCAGTCACACTTGGGCCTCGTTTGCGTCTGTTTTCGGTCTAGTTTTTTTTTATTCACTAGCTTTTCATTTGCGCCTAATTTTTTTTTTTTTTTCAATTTTCTTATGTTTACTATTGTGGATGGAGTTTATGAATCAGGCAAAAAGATCTGGAAGTCCTAAACTGACTAAGGCTATGTGCACACGATGCAGAAATGAAGCAGAAAATTTCTGCATCATTTCTGCATCTCCCTGGCAGAAAAAACGCATCCAGATTGTGCATGCGTTTTTCCTGCAGAATACATGCGGATCCACATGCAGATTCACATGCGTTTCCGCATGCAGATTGACAAGCGCTTTCCAGGCGATGTTAGCATCACCTGGAAAGTGCTTGATAACTAGGTCACACTATATAAATCCATGCAAACAGCATGGATTTATACAGTGTGACCCGAGAGAGTGTATATACTTACCTCCGATGGCCCGCGCTGTCCTGCTCACTCCGTTCTCCCGGCTGCCGGCAACTTTGAATTGAAAGACCTGCCGACGTCAGCATCACGTGACCCGTCACATGACTCTGACGTCACCGCAGGTCCTACAACTCACTGCAAGTGCCGGGAACCAAGCGGGAGCGCTGCGCGGGCCGACAGAAGGTAAGAATACATTTATTTTTTATTTTATTCTTCTTTTTACAGCTTTTTTAATGGTACCTGGGTGTGGATGAGACTCTCCTCTCCTCCACACCCGGGTACCATCCGCACATTAGAACGCACCAATTACGCAAGTACAAATGCTGTCTTGCGGAATTGGCGCGTTCTAATGCAAGTCAATGGTGGCGAAATCGCCGCGTTTCCGCAAAATTAATTGACATGCTGCGGATTTTTGACCGCAGCGTTAACGCTGCGGAAAAATCCGCATCATGGGCACAGCACATGCGGATTTCCATTGGGGAACATTGCTGCCCTTCTACCATGCGTTTTTCATGCGTTTCCGCGGCGTTTACGCAACTGCAAAAACGCCGCGGAAACGCATGAAATACGCATCGTGTGAACACAGCCTAAAGCTGCAAAATTTAGTGTAAATCTAAGTCCGTACACCCTTGAAGTGATTTTATGCACTTTGAGCAACAAGTTACATCTTTTTCCAAATGATACAAAAAAATTAGGACTTTTTGCTTGACCTTGCAAAAAATGGGCTTTTCCCCCCTCCCACCCTCCATTAGTATCTGTGTGCAAAACTCATGAACCATGTATTCCATTTTGGTGCAATAAACGGCAGTGAATAACAAAAAAAAAAATCTGCAAATGAATTTGGACCATAGTAACTGTAGACTTGTTCTGATAGCTGAATAACCCTTTTAAGCCTCAGTCAGACATCCATGAAACACTCCTATAAGATGAAGGGTTCCACATCCAGAAATTAGAATAAATAAGAAGTGGCGCTCAAATTAAAATATTTTTCCAAATCATATTTTGGCTTTTTATTGTAAGGCAATTCAACATAAACTATAACGTTTCGGTCCTACGTTCGGACCTTTCATCAGACACCAAAAACCCCAGAAGGGTGTAACAATTGACAGAAGGAAAAAAAAAAAAGCCTAGTGTTTGATGAAGGTCCGGACACAACTGAAACATTATAATTTATGTTGCACAGACTGTACAATACCGACCTGACACAACAGCCTCATATCCGCCTAGAATCGCGTCAGGTTCAGAGACTTACACTGCGTTCCACATTATTATGCAAATGCTATTTTTCTCTGGATTTTCCTAAATGGTCGTTGTAGACGAGTCAGTATAATGCTCATATCATTAACCGCTGGGAGGTTTGGTCAATAAAATGTGATTTACCCTATAAGAACATGATTTTTTTTTTTTTTTTCAAATTAATAAAGCAATGCGCTGATCCAAATTATTATGCATAACAAACTTTCCAAACATCCTCTAGGTTGTAAAGAACTGAAAATGGTCATTTGTTGAATTTGCAGCATTAAGAGGTCACATTTAATGAAATCAAAATCATCGTATCAGGCTAATTTCCATATTCACAGAGAACCCCTTCTTTAATATCTTCACAGTTCTTGCATCCATTGAACTTGTGAGTTTTTGGATAGTTTCTGCTGGCATATTCCTTGCCGGATGTCAGTAGTCCTTTCGGAGCTGCTGTTTTAATGTAAATCTTCACCTACCCTCATACATGTTTTGCTTGAGGATACTTCAAAGGTTCTCAATGGGGTTGAGGTCAGGAGAGGATGGTAGCCATGCCATGAGTTTCCCTCCTTTTTATGCCCATATCAGTAAATAACTCAAAGGTTTCCTTTACAGCATGAAGATCATTTTGCTACGAGTACCACGTTTCTTCTTTTTGTACCATAGAAACTCTATAAACGTTGCTGAGGTTATTTTCACACCTTCAGGGGCCTACAGCTCGCTCCCCATGATTCTGGACCAAAACATGACTGCCACCTCCTTGCTGACGTCGCAGCCTTGTTGGGACATGGTGGCCATCCACTACTCCATCCATCTGGACCATCTGGTGGTGCACGGCCCTCATCAGTAAACCAGGCTGTTTCAAAAATCAGTCTTAACGTATGTCTGGGCCCACTGCACTCATTTTGCTTGGGAGCAGTGTTAAGGAGGGCCGAATAGCAGGTTTATGCACAACTGCATCTTGAAGTTCGTGGGACGCCAGAGGCACCAGCAGCTTAAAATACCTGTGTGCTGCATTATAATGGTATTTTAGCAGCTGCTCTCTTAATCTGATGAATTAGTCTGGCAGAAACCTTCCTTATTATACCTTTATCTGCACAAACACACCTGTGCTCTGTAGCAGCCAGAAATATTTTCACAGTACGATGATCACGCTTAAGTTGTGAAATATTTAATGTTTTCATGCCTTGTTTAAAAGGCACTACAGTATTTCATGCTTTTCAGCAGTAAAGATCCTTTTTTATTTCCTAGAATTGCTTGAAACCTATGGATGCTTAATGGGGAATGTCCTTGTTAAGTCGCTTTCCTTTCGTTTTGCTCCTGGAAGCTAAATTATCACAGGTGTTTGAGATTGATTTCAGTGATCCATAGACCCTGAGACACAAAACCATCCATGAGTTTATTTAAAAAAAAAAAAAAAAATTACACCTTTGACACTTAAATCCAACTTGCATAATAATTTGGAACGACTGTCGTCTGGATATAGACGATGTGTCGTGGATATCTGGTTGAGGTTTTAAGTTGTTTACAAATTGATGTAGTCATTGGACTTAAAGAGGGGTGATTTTTTTTATGGCCTATTGCTTTGCCCCATTGAGTTTGATTACCAACACAAATTTTGTTTTCAGAGTATTGGTCTGTTATATATAAAAGAAAGTGTGAAAGAGCCTTATGTGCTCTGCTTATGAGAAAAAAAAAGTTTTATATAGATTGTGCTGGACCTTAGTTTCAGCATTTGTTTCTCATAGGTATGGACTAATAAAAAAAAAAGGGCTAAGAGGTCCATGGGCTTCATGGAAAAACAAGACTAGAATGCAAGGTAAAACGTGCACATCTGAATGAGGCCTAATGGAGGAAACAACCTAAAATAATATTTTCGTTACTCAAGAAAAGGTTTAGTGTTCCTTTATATAAACTTTCAGCTGCTCACACGTCAAGAGGAATGTGTCTACTGAAGGATGGGGGACATGGACAAGCTGGTAGTTGGGTTCAATGGTTTGGGATGCCATCTTGGCACTTTAATAGATGTATAGGACCCCCCCCCACTACCCTAGTGCCATGTGCCTTTTACCCAAGGATACGTCCTTCCAGACCAAATTAAAAAAGGACAAAGTGACACAGAAAGCAGTGCGAGATATTCACAGCAAGACGATGTATTTGTGCCACATTCGCAATAAAGTCCAAGCTGGAAAACTGCACACAATCGCTTTAGAGCCTAATTCCTGCATGTGAGAAGGGGGAACGAGTGACGCTGGACAAATAAATATACTGAAGGACAACACAAAAAAACAAAAAAAAATTGGGTGACTGAGGACATATGAAGCAAAACACTAACGTAAAAGGAAAAAAAACAAAACAAAAAAAAAACTAGTCTTCAACTTTTCTCCAGTCAACCCTTAACTATTTCAATAATAAAGAAAAAAAAAAAAAAAAAAAAAATGTATAAAAAGGAAAATAAAATCAAACCAGATGGGGGTCCGACATCTGAGACCATCATTGCTTGTGCATGAAGGCAGAGCCTTGATTCTGTGTTCTTACCATGTGTGTACAGAAGCTTAAAAAGTAATGATTAACCCCTTTATTGCTGAAGACAGACACAAGCCGTTCGTCTGTAACTGTGCAATATACAAAGCTCGGCCTGTCTAGTAATGCCAGGGTTAAAAATCAAGTGAGGGACAAATTAAAAGAAGTGAAAAAAAGGAAACATAAGCTTTTGCTAATTAAAAAGAAAAAAAGTCAGGAACTAGGGGAAAGCAAAAAGTGACCAGCCCACTATACTTAAGGGCTGACCACGGGATTTTTTTTTTTTCACCTTCGAAGTTACTCTCCCCCCACCATTGCACAACACATGCATTATACGCCAAGATTTACAACCCAGAGGGAGAGGCAAAATGAAAAAACAGTGTCCAGTCTCAATGACAAGGAGGTCTTCTTCTACAGGTGCCATTTCCTCAGGATTAGGTGGGCTCGAGCATTCCTCCCTGTGTCCGGCCTCAACTGTTTGAGGCAGGGTCCCATTACCTCAGGTCCCAGTCATGATCCACATCATGTGCGGTTCAGACATTAAAGCCTTCAACACTGGAGCCTACGTCTCACTCATCCTCGTCGTCTTCATCTTCCTCGCCGTCAGACAGTGCCGTGCATGGGCGGATCTGACGGTAACCATCTAGCCATTTTTCCACCATCTGCGTCACTAGTGGGTGGTTACGACGGCGTGAGCTTTTCTGCATGGCTACCAACACGCCGCCTTCAGTCACACAACAGTCCAACCATTCTCGCAGGAGCTTTTCCTGCTGGTCCTCATTGCCGAGCTGAAAAGAAAAAACGAGGTACTGTACAACCATTTTTATATGTGCAAGTAGATATAGAAAATGCAAAAACATAATATAGCAGGCATACCCAAACAAACCACATGTACCCACTAACAGGTCTACAATAGCGTACCAGGAGCAACGGTCAACAAAGAGGGAGCGCGCGCCAACAAAGAGGGAGCGCGCGCCAACAAAGAGGGAGCGCGCGCCAACAAAGAGGGAGCGCGCGCCAACAAAGAGGGAGCGCGCGCCAACAAAGAGGGAGCGCGCGCCAACAAAGAGGGAGCGCGCGCCAACAAAGAGGGAGCGCGCGCCAACAAAGAGGGAGCGCGCGCCAACAAAGAGGGAGCGCGCGCCAACAAAGAGGGAGCGCGCGCCAACAAAGAGGGAGCGCGCGCCAACAAAGAGGGAGCGCGCGCCAACAAAGAGGGAGCGCGGAGCGCAATAAATAAGTCATGAACAGGAAAATAATTTCAGCACTAACTGGGTCCTCTGTCCAATTGCCCAAAAACAGAATTCAGACACGTCCGACACTTAAACGTTTGCTGCATTTTAAACACTTGCATTCACCGATATTACAATGGAAGTTCTTACTTTAGAAGGAATATCATTTTTATAATAAAGCAACGAAGCTACAAGAATGAAAAAAATCCTGCCGCTTCTCGGCTCATAATCAGCGTCCCCGTGCAATCAGCTCACAGTTTACATAGAGCAGCAAAGCCAGGGTAGCGCGGCCTGCGCGACCTCTTACCTCTTGCGCCGACAGGAAGTGAATGTGCAGGAGCTTCCGTTCACTGTCCACAAGTGGCAGAAATGTAACCGTTACGTCGTCGTCTGTGTTTAGATTTGCACCGGCACCACGATTGTCATAGCCATCGTTCTCCATCGCTACCAGAGCTGAGAAGTGTCCCCTTGTGTAGCCCAAAGCAATTGGGCTTTTCCAGCAAAAACTCTGCTCCCACAAAAGTGGCAAGTACACTCCTGAGAAAAGAAAAAAAAAAAAAAGTTAGCCATGGGATGGTAAGAGGTTACTGGACTTTTTGGTATTCTTCACCCTTTAATTTACATTGCTGTTATCTCTGGATTGATCCTACTAAGCAACTAAAGGAAAGAAAGAGGAACGATGCAAGGAGTCGTGTCCTCTGTCAGGAGGTCCCAAACTTCAGGGACCGGTGAAGTAGCAGTTACAGTAAACACTTTGTATACTTATTATATTTTAAAAAAGGTTTAAAATACATTATGTCCGATCACTATGAAATCCGATCTATTTTAGGAGCTTTTGGTTCTCCACCCTCCTGATGCTGATTGACAGCTTGCTCTCTCTATTGTGAGTGTAGGAAAGGGGGTGGGGAGGAAAGACGCCAGCAACACGTGACTACGAAGACTTAGTCTGTGTGCCCACGATGCGTTTAAGCGTTTCCACAGCGTCAATTCCATTGCAGAAACGCTTAAAAAACGCTTGGTAGAAGGTCTGCCATGTTCCCCAATGATAATCCGCATGTGCTGTGCACATGCTGCGGAAATTTCCACTGCGGATTATCATTGCGGAAAAATACGCAGCACTATCAATTATTTTGCGGAGTCGCTGCGTTTTCACTGCCATTGACTTGCATTGGAACGCATGTCATCCGCATCCCTGCATCTGTACATGCGGAATCCATGCGTTCCAATGCAGGGATGGTACCCGGGTGTGGAGGACAGGAGACTCTCCTCCGGACCCGGGTACCATAGTACCTGTATAAAAAAAACAAAAAAAAAAACAATGTGTAAAATAAAAAATAAATATTATACTTACCTTCTGATGGCCCCCAGTGTGCTTGTCTTAGCTTGCCGGCAGATCTCGGTGGACTCAAGGACCTGCGGTGACGTCATTTAATCATGTGACAGGTCAAGCGACCACGGACGTCAGCAGGTCCTTCAGTGTACCGCGAGCCAAGACGCATCGAAGAAAGACACCGGGTGTCATCAGAGGGCAAGTATGATATTTATTTTTTTAACATTCTTTTCGTCACAGTATATAAATCCATGCCGTTTGCATGGATTTATATAGTGTGACCGAGTTGACAAGCACTTTCCAAGTGATGCTAAAATCGCTTAGAAAGCGCTTGTCAATCCACATGCGGAAATGCATGTGAAGAACGCTTCACATCCGCTTGTCCCTGGCAGGAAAATGCATCTACAATCCGCATGTACAATCCGCATGTGCAATCCGCATGCGTTTTTTCTGCCAGGGAGATGGAGAAACGCTCAGGAAAAAATCTGGAGCATTTCTGCATCGTGGGCACATAGCCTTAATTCATCAGCCGCAGAACAAGTCAAGTACTGCAACCAGGGCAAAAAAAAAGAAAGCCATGCTCTGCTCAGCACCGGCACATGTGCAGCCGGCATACGAGTTGTCTGTATCTTACTGATGTGATCCAGCCGACATTTATACCTTGAAAACGAGTGTATCCCAACGTCTCCCCGCGGAAGCTCTTGTAATATTTCACTCCGTATACTATGATTGGTCTTCTGAGAATATGCGCAAGAACAAAGATGTGCGTTTGCTCCAGGCTGGCCCCTGGCTAGAAGACAAAAGGAAAAAAATAAAATAAAACAATAGAGTCAATAAACCGCCTTATACGATGGATAAAATATATACAAAGAATAACTTAAAGATCATACAAAGCCACATTAAATTACAGTGTATGGAGCGAGTCGCTTCTTCTGTGAAGACTGGAAATGTAGGCTGTACGCTTTACCACCAAGTCCTATTTCACAAGTTCAACATTCATGGTCTGAGTCCAGACTAAGGACTTGACCGCGTGAACTTAACAGCCACACAGGCAAATACAAAGCTGCTGAATTGGGGTCAGGAGACCTATGGCCGCTCTGTACTCTGATTGTCAGACCGTGCCTATATAGACAGAGGAGAGTGAGTAAGGGATTGTGAGTGGAGATCCATGTGGTTTATGTTGCACTGCACATATTAAAACACAAACCAAAGATTTTCTGTGAAATCCCGTACAGCCGGCCATATTGCTATATAACCCAATATTTGGTGTTGTAAAGGCGTGAACACCCTTCTGCACACGTCAGGGCCATGGAAGCAGAGATACATGCTGAACTTGGGAAATAAAGTCGCACTTATTTGGAAAATGTGAGATTTCGGTAGCCATTACATACATCACACGTGTGATTTCTACGGCTTACCTGGCTAGCAAGTGAAAGGATAAACGCCCAGTCTTCCTGCCATTGCTCCTCTCTTAGAGAGAAGTGCAGGCCAAAGCTCTGCGAGTACCAAGACTCCCACTCCTTCCAACGGCTGTAAAACCTAAATACACAAAAGGGACCACGAGTAAACATATAAAAGCCATTATTGTTAAGAAAATAAGTGCATGAAAATCATGACCCTAAAAAGAAGCCTTGTGAAAACAAATATGAGAGGGGAAACATCAATCAGGACGACTTTAAAGTGAACAGCAGCAAATAGGATCTGCAAAGGGTCCGGAGCGCCCCTCACCAGTGGGAGCAGTCGTGGAGGCTGTCATGCAGAGCCTTCCTTAGCACCGAGTCCTTGTCGTAGATGCCCCAGGTTGCTTGTAGTACGGAGTCCAGCAGACAATCGCCTGCAGTGCGGTTCCAAAGTGCATAAAGTCGGCTGTCCAGACGGGTCCCCAGCTCGAGTGACCAGTTAATAATAGGAGATTCCTCCTCTAGTTCTGGAATACAAGATGCAGATTGTGAATTAATAATTCATGTCAGTGGGAAGGTTTGTACAGTCAGCAGAAAAATTACCTTTCTGAACATCCCGGTCCAGAACTTCATCGAACAGTTTCTCCTGAACAGAAGGAGGAAGATCCTCTATATCTGCAGACAGAGAAGTGACATGGAGCAAGCACTCAACCAGCAACAATAAAAAACAAAGATAAATGACAAGTCTCTGAGAACAAGCTGCGATAGAAAGATGCAAGGACATGCAAAAGTTTTTCATTTGAGCCACACGAGGACTTTTTCTTTTGGACCGGCTTGGTCCGAGGAAAAAAATAAAAATTCCAACGTGTACGGCCCCATAGAATGACATTGGTCTGGATGCGATCCAATGTTTTGTCAGATCACATTCGGATCGAAAATACAGCCTAAATAAAATCTACAAAGTAGATAGATTTAAAGAAATCTTATCCACACAGTGCAGATATTTTTGTCCTGCGGCACAGATTTTTTTTTTCCTCCGTATGTCAATTCCTTGTACCGATTTCACGCAAGACGTGTGCAGATTCGCTGTGGAAATATCCGCGCCAGACGTGCAAATGTTTGTATTTTGCTTTATAAGTAACATGGAATGATGGAAACCATCTACGTACTACATTACAGAATAGGTTAGCGCTATATAGGAGATGAGCTGACGGTAATTACCTGCGGGTAAAGTGAAAGTTACAAGGTCCGTTAGGAAGTAGCAGGCGAAGTCTCCTTTCCTCTGGTGCATGGAAGCTGCGATTTCCCTCCTGATTTGCTCGGTGAGCTCAGGACACACCATGGCGGGGATACATTTGGCTGCATGCTGAGACACCTGCAATCAGAAAAGCCGCACAGGAGTCAGAGACCCGATGAAACCTTAAAATTCACCAACAAGGAAAAGAGATTTTAAAAGGGTTATTCCCTAGGATTATTACACTGCACTACAGTCCGAGTCATGCGGATAATGATCTGGTATAAAGGCCGATCACGCGAGATCCCACAAGAAAAGTAATCATCACAGATCTGACATCATTTACAGGAAGGAACAGAGCACCAATCCCGACTCGAAAAGCTGCTCACTTCTGTTAGAAGTATGGCCAGCATGTCCTGCCTCTGGAAGCGAATAGATAGGTGCACCAGAGTGTAACCCACATCAAAGGCCGATGGGCGGTTCAGAAGACGGACTTCATCGGCAGAGAGCTGCCGAGCGATGTCTCCTCCTGACGTCTTGTACGCCTCCACGGCAGACAGGTCGCCTTCCACTACGCCTGGAAGAGAGGATACAATGTGTCTATGAGCCGCATATAAACCAAAAGAAAAGCAATTCAATCCATCCAGCAATCATTAACCCCTTTACCCCCGAGGGTGGTTTGTACGTTAATGACCGGGCCAATTTTTACAATTCTGACCACTGTCACTTTATGAGGTAATTACTCTGGAACGCTTCAACGGATCCCCCTGATTCTGAGAATGTTTTTCGTGACATATTGTACTTCATGATTGTGGAAAAATTTGATAATGACTTGCATTTATTTGTTGGGGGGGGGGGGAGAAATTCTGAGAAAATTTTGACAATTTTTAAACTTTGAATTTTCATGCCCTTAAATCAGAGAGATGTGTCACACAAAATAGTTAATAAATAACATTTCCCACATGTCTACTTTACATCAGCACAATTTTGGAACCAACGTTTTTTGTTTTGTTAGGAAGTTAAGAGTTAAAAGTTGACCAGCAATCTCTTATTTTTCTAACAAACCAAAAAAAAAAATGTTTTTGTCTTTTTTTTATTTTTATAAAAGGTACCACATCACATTTGAAGAGACTTTGAGGGGCCTTTATGACAGAAAAGACCCAAAAGTGACACCATTCTAAAAACTGCACCCCTCAAGATGCCCAAAACTACATTCAAGAACTTTATTAACCCTTCAGGTGAATTTTTTGGACTGTGGAAGAAAAACACTGAACATTTAACTTTTTGCACAAAAATGTTACGTTAGACCTCAATTTTTTATTTTTATTTTTTTATTTTATTTATTTTGGCAAGGGTAAAAGGGAAAAAAAATAAAAATAAATAATTGTTGTGCAATTCCTCCTGAGCACACCGATACCCCATATGTGTGGGAAAACCACTGTTTGGGAGCACGGCAGGGTTCGGAAGAGAAGGAGCGCCATTTGACTTTTTTAGCGTAAAATTTGCTTGAATAATTAATGGAAGCCATGTTGCGTTTGGAGAGAGCCCCTGATGTGCCTAAACAGTGGAACTGACCCTATTTTGGAAACTACATCACTCAGGGAACTTATTTAGATGTGTGATGCGCACCTTGAACCCCCAGGTGTTTCACAGAAGTTTATAACAAAGAGCCGTGAAAATTTTTTTTTAAAAAAAATTTCCCACAAAAATGATCTTTTATCCCTAATTTTTTTTAATTCAACAAGGGTTAGAGGAGAAATTATACCCCAAAAGTTGTCGTGCAATTTCTCCTGAGTATGCCGATACCCTGTATGTTGTTGAAAACTACTTTTGAGGCGCAGTGCAAAGCTCAGAAGGGAAGAAGCGCCATATTGGAGTTCATATTTTGCTGGACTGGTTTGACGTGCCATGTCACATTGACAGAGCCCCTGAGGTGCCAGAACAGCTGAATCACCCCATAAGAGACCCCATTTTACAAACTGCACCTCTCAATGAATTCATCTAGGAGTGCAGTGAGCAATGTTAACACCACATGTGCCTCACAGAATTTTACACCATTGGGGGGGGGTGAAGAATGAATAATTAAATTTTTAACCACCAAAGTTTTGCTTTAGCCCCAGATTTTACAATTTCACACTGGGAAATTCGTAAAAATGGCACCAAAATTTGTCCCACAATTTTTGCTGAGTGTAGAAATACCCCATATGTGGCTGTACAGTACTGCTTAGTCACACAGCAAGACTCCGGAGGAATGGAGCACCATTTGCCTCCTGGAGCAGATTTTCCTAGAATAGTATGCGGACTCCATATACACAGCTCCTACGTAATTCAGATGAACCCCCGATCCATTCACTATAATGAGGCAGCAGAGTTAGGGCTCTTTCACACCTCAGTGTCTGGTACGTGTGGTGACAGTTTCCACAAGTACTGGAGACACATACACACCCATTCATATGAATGGGTCTGCGCACATGTCAGTGTGTTTCCACGGACTGTGTGTTCGTGGGCAAGACACGTTGATATGTCCATTTTTTTCGCGCTGCACGGGCCGCAAAATGTCCCACACTGATGACACAAGGATGACATACTTGTGTCATCAATGTGAAACGTACCGGCGCCTGGGAATCAGTGTACAGTAAGAGCTGTTCCCAAGTGCCAGGTGCTGAACGCTGCCCTCATCATTGTCCCCTGCTTGCGCTGCGTTCAGCAAAAGCAAGGGACAATTGTGAGAGTAGTATTCTGATCCCGCTATGTCCTGGTGTAAAAATAAGAATAATATAAAAAAATCCTTATACTCACTACTCACCTGTCTGAAGATGTCCCCCACTCTAAAAAAATATATATATTTTTTTGTTTGTTTGTTTTTTTTTACTTACGGTAGTACCATTATAGGACTTTCACTTTCTGCAGTCTGATCGCAGTTATAATGTATAGTAATGCAGGATCACTGCTATACATTATAACCTGTCAGTGCTGCAGACACAAGTTATTTTGATCATGCACTGCGCATGATCAAAGTAACTTGCTGGTGCCTGGTCACCCGGATGTCGTCATGACGACGTCGGGTCACCATGGCAACGATCGGGACCCGGCGCTGACGGCAAGGGGTCTCCGATCCAAGAGCAGAGGGGCTTTTGTCCCTCTGCTAGCTCGCTGCATTTAGGGGGTTAAAGTGCCAGGTATCAGCTGTCAAAATAATTTTTGGGACTTTGAATAGGAAGACGTGATCCTACGATGAGGGAATAAAAGTGTACCGTGCCAATGTTCATACTATTAAAACCCAACTTACATGCCGAGACTGAGCACTGTATCTGAGCGGTTACGCTGCTGGGATCTGGTCTTTTGCTGATGGGCGCCAGCAGCACATGACAGCCGGTACCTGCCGCTATGGTGCGTTGTTAGCATGAGGTCGCCCCTTACACCTGCACACATCATGTGACCACTTTAAAGGGGGCATTCCAGCTGTGGCAGGGCGCTACCGCAGGTGCGTTTGGACTTCGATAGAGGCACAAACGCTCCAATGAGGTGGAGGAGGTTGTGCAATCTAATTGTACAGGCTGTAACTTTACACACGGCAAGATTAAAAAATGAAGAGTAAATGGAAATTGAATGAACCCCCCTCCAATGAAAGCAGCCTGTCGACACCGAGCTTTTACTAAGCAACCGGCTGATGTTCTTTAATTTTCAGCCCCCTCCACCTTCCATACCGGAGGATGACTCACACCATCATCCTTTATAAATAGTAGTGCAATGCGTCATAAGTAGAAGATAAAGATAAAGCCGAGGGAACTCCCTGCAGCCAAAGTTCAGCGCAAACTATTGGGGCAGCAATAAACTCCTCACAATCTGCTCATCGGGGAGAAGTCCAGACTCCGAGGAGAGAGCAAGTCTCTGTACTAGCCACATCACCGCCACCATCTCCACCAGAACCTCATTCATGGCCAATTACCTGACGACCTGTGGCAGGAGCTTTGCTGATCGCACCTAATGGACATGGATGAGTCCAGTTTTTTTTTTATATTTTTTTTTTTATGAATAAATATTATTATTAATAAAAATATTTATACGTTTGTACTAATAAAAATTATTCTAAATATATATATATATATATATATATATATATATATATATATATACATACATACATACATACATACATACGCAGTACAGACCAAAAGTTTGGACACACCTTCTCATTTAAAGATTTTTCTGTGTTTTCATGACTATAAAAATTGTACATTCACACTGAAGGCATCAAAACTATGAATTAACACATGTGGAATTATATACTTAACAAAAAAGTGTGAAACAACTGAAAATATGTCTTATATTCTAGGTTCTTCAAAGTAGCCACCTTTTGCTTTGATGACTGCTTTGCACACTCTTGGCATTCTCTTGATGAGCTTCGAGAGGTAGTCACCGGAAATGGTTTTCACTTCACAGGTGTGCCCTGTCTGGTTTAATAAGTGGGATTTCTTGCCTTATAAATGGGGTTGGCACCATCAGTTGTGTTGTGCAGAAGTCTGGTGGATACACAGCTGATAGTCCTACTGAATAAACTGTTAGAATTTGTATTATGGCAAGAAAAAAGCAGCTAAAGTAAAGAAAAACGAGTGGCTATCATTACTTCAAGAAATGAAGGTCAGTCAGTGCGAAAAATTGTGAAAACTTTGAAAGTGTCCCCAAGTGCAGTTGCAAAAACCATCAAGCGCTACAAAGAAACTGGCTCACATGAGGACCGCCCCAGGAAAGGAAGACCAAGAGTCACCTCTGCTTCTGAGGATAAGTTTATCCGAGTCATCAGCCTCAGAAATTGCAGGTTAACAGCAGCTCAGATTAGAGACCAGGTCAATGCCACACAGAGTTCTAGCAGCAGACACATCTCTTCAACAACTGTCAAGAGGAGACTTTGTGCAGCAGGTCTTCATGGTAAAATAGCTGTTAGGAAACCACTGCTAAGGACAGGCAACAAGCAGAAGAGACTTGTTTAGGCTAAAGAACACAAGGAATGGACATTAGACCAGTGGAAATCTGTGCTTTGGTCTGAGGAGTCCAAATTTGAGATCTTTGGTTCCAACCACCGTGTCTTTGAGCGACGCATAAAAGGTGAACGGATGGACTCTACATGCCTGGTTCCCACCGTGAAGCATGGCGAAGGAAGTGTGATGGTGCGGGGGTGCTTTGCTGGTGACACTGTTGGGGATTTATTCAAAATTGAAGGCATACTGAACCAGCATGGCTACCACAGCATCTTGCAGCGGCATGCTATTCCATCCGGTTTGCGTTTAGTTGGACCATCATTTATTTTTCAACAGGACAATGACCCCAAACACACCTCCAGGCTGTGTAAGGGCTATTTGACCAAGAAGGAGAGTGATGGGGTGCTACGCCAGATGACCTGGCCTCCACAGTCACCAGACCTGAACCCAATCGAGATGGTTTGGGGTGAGCTGGACTGCGGAGTGAAGGCAAAAGGGCCAACAAGTGCTAAGCATCTCTGGGAACTCCTTCAAGATTGTTGGAAGACCATTTCCGGTGACTACCTCTTGAAGCTCATCAAGAGAATGCCAAGAGTGTGCAAAGCAGTCATCAAAGCAAAAGGTGGCTACTTTGAAGAACCTAGAATATAAGACATATTTTCAGTTGTTTCACACTTTTTTGTTAAGTATATAATTCCACATGTGGTAATTCATAGTTTTGATGCCTTCAGTGTGAATGTACAATTGTCATAGTAATACAGAAAAATCTTTAAATGAGAAGGTGTGTTCAAACTTTTGGTCTGTACTGTAATATATATATAGTTTTTTATTATGCCGCAACCGCACCCTACATATATACACCCCCCCCCCCCCAACATTCGGACTATAAGACGCACCCCCCATTTTCCTCCAAAACTTTGGAGGAAAAAAGTGTGTCTTATAGTCCGAAAAATACGGTACTTTGCATAGGAGCCAAGAAACTATTTACAATATCATCGGTACAATTACATAATAAGTGATGATTAGCCGAAAGCAAACGACTGCAAAAAGGAGAAGACAACTGGACGCAGACAACGGACATGAAAGTAGAAGACGGCCCCCACAAGCCGACGGCGGCCCCGGGCTGTGACTCATCCACACTATTTATAGGAATCCCAGCGACTCCATTAAGCACAAACACTCAGCACCTAACTGCTATGAGTGTAGACAGATGTGCAAGAGACGTTCGTCTGTGAGGAGCGTTAACCCTGAGGATATAGTCACAGCAGAGACAGGCGGCGCTCCCCGCATATAGATCACCGCGAGTACGGCAGAGACAGGCGGCGCTCCCCGCATATAGATCACCGCGCGTACGGCAGAGACAGGCGGCGCTCCCCGCATATAGATCACCGCGCGTACGGCAGAGACAGGCGGCGCTCCCCGCATATAGATCACCGCGCGTACGGCAGAGACAGGCGGCGCTCCCCGCATATAGATCACCGCGCGTACGGCAGAGACAGGCGGCGCTCCCCGCATATAGATCACCGCGCGTACGGCAGAGACAGGCGGCACTCCCCGCATATAGACCCCATGTTTTTTGCTCAATCAGACCACCCCACCCCACAACCAGCATACATTCCTGGAGAGCTCGTGTACCCCACTGCAGAGTAGGTACCATCATGCCATGTATGGATAATCCCAACGCTTAACTTGCTGATCTGTGGGGGTCTGACGACTGGGACCTCCAGTGATCAGGAGGACGGGGCTCTGAAAGACCTCAGCTTTCCACTTATTGCCTACGGCTTGGGTGGAGATACATGTGTGGTCACTAGTCTCTTCCAATGGTGCATTTCAGCGCTCCGTTCTTGGGATTATCGGGGGTCCCAGCAGTGAGAACCCCACAGATCTGCAATGTCTTTCATTGATCAAGCCTATGCAAGCATTACAGTAGTTGCCCAACCAAAACATAACGCTTTGAGGCCCCTGGGAAAAAATCAGATTGCTCCTCGGTCCTGGCTCTTGGCACACGTGGCAAAAAGTCGGTTCATAGAAAGCCGCAGACAGACAAGCATTTCCCAGTGTCCTGATCAAAAATGGGGAGTACTCTTTCATCGTGTCATAACCACAACGGACATTAAATTCACGCCGTCCGAGCAGGGGCTAGGCAGTCATTATATAGAGGGGGCACGAGATACCACTAAAGGGCTATAAAGACCTGGCACTGTAGAAAAGGCCACCTAAGGAACACTCGTCAGTTATCAAGGGACTAATGGTGATAAGCAGAACCATCGTGTACTCTGTAACCCTTTCGAGGCATGCGTCAATTCTATGGTTCACAGTTTACTGTAAACGCTGTAAAATCCCGCCATCCTCTCTTACCCACGCATGCGTTCAAGAACAGCCAGTCTGTCTTCCTCATCCGGTTCTTAATTTGCTTCAACTTCTTGAGGTCCAGTTCCAGCTCGTCCTTGCTGCCCACCGCCCCCGCTAGCTCGATCCTTTGGAAATCCATCTCAGAATCCCGCTTGGACATGGGTGGTGAGCGCCGCTGGCCATTGCCGCTACTGCAGCCGCTTCTCCAGCGAGCCCGGTCTTGCTCATTAATAAGAGAGGAGGCCTCATCTGTGTCTGCCAGCTCTATGGAGTCCATGTTGTTGGGGGAAGGATGATCGCAGACGACACATTTTTTGGCCTTGGCACCGTTCTCGTACGTACAAGCAGAACAAGTCCAGTGCTGACCTTTAATGTTCAGTTTATTGCGGTCGTTATATTCCTCGCACGGGTCGACGGGGCTGGGGACAGATCGCAGGCCTGATCCTGAGGATTGTGGAGATTCTGTCGGGCTACGTGTCCTGCGCTGGGACAAACACTGCGTGCATCGGATGGCCCTGGGCCAGTTCAGGTAGGTGCACAAGTGGCAAGACCACTTACTGCTGTTTTCCATGCTAAATGAGGTTTTTACACGTGGTCTGGCGCTGGAGTCAGGGCAAATCAGTGGACTTCCCCCGCTCCTTTCTATAGTACCCACGTTAGGGGCGCTACTTTTGAATGGTTCTTCTGTGATGATAGCGCCACTGGGTCTCTGGGCACGACACATTGTGCACTTGATAGCAGACGGCCAATTCTCGTAAGTACAATATTCACAAGCCCACTTTATGCCATGCTCCGTCATGGTGACACTCCCAGAGTTGGACAATGGTGTCTGTCAGGAAGCTGAAAGAGGGAAATGCAAAGAGAGTTAGAAACGGAGGAGAAAAAAGTAAGAAAATTGCAACAAACCGGCATCACACAAACAGAAAAAAAATAAAATAAACAACAATATTTTTAATAAAATAAATTAGCTATTTTATTATAAATTTAAGAAAAAAAGAATTATTATAATATATATTTTATACTAGAATAGTATTAATAATGTCTAAAAAGCCAACCGGTTTGGATGTTTTGTGACTTTCGCATTGGAAGAAATAGGATTTGTTCACTCGGAGGTGGTTTTTTGCCATCACATGGCAAAAACAATGCTTTTTTTACAGCAATTCTAAATATCGCAGCAAACATGCAGACAATCTCTTACTATTTTTAATATAAAGATTTCACTTCCAATTACAAGGGGATCTATAGAGAGATTTGGGGCCTTCTCGGGATGGACCATAAATTGGTCAGAATCTGTTCTGATTCCCTTGGACGATAAAGAGATCTCAGAACCAAGTCGTTCTTTCATGGTCCCGGTAGTCTCAAAATGTAAATATATTACAACAGACAAAAGATTAGATCCCTCTAAACCTGAGTCCATTGGTAATTAGATGCAGAAATAAAGTTGAATCATGGGGAAATTGTCACTGTCAGCCTTGGAAAGGATGAATCTTATTGAAATGTGCCTTATGCCTGCCATCCTTCATGTATGGAAGAATTCTCCAATCTGGAATCCCAAATATTGGTTTAGGAAGATGCATAACATTTTGAGGGACTTTGTTTGGAAAAGGGGTACACCCAGGATTAAGTTGGGGAAACTAAAGCTGCCCAAAAATATGTAGGGGGTTTGGCTTTGCCATGCACTTGGGTTTAATTTCCATCTTCTCAATTTCAATATTTTAGAGGATGTTTTTTTTTTTTTGGAGGGGCTACATGCCTCAGTGCTAAAATTTATTTGGGAGAAGGGTGGGTAATTTAGTAGAACTACTAGTCATGCAGGCTTAAGTCCAAGCCGGGTGCTTCCCGACTTTAATTCTGGTCCATAAAATCTGGGGGGCATGTAAGAAATGGGAGAATATTCCAAGTACTCGCCCATCTAGAATAACCCGTTTGAAGGAACTACATTTGGAAGGTTTTGGTGAAATGGAAAAGGAGGGGGATTGAGATCCTTACATCAATTATATAAGGAGGGTTATTTCTGCACATTTGAGCATTTAAAAAAAGACCTTTAATCTGCAACTCTGATTTCTTCAAGTATCTACAATTACGGAACGCGATTAGAGCTCAGGAATCCATCACCGATCCTAGCCCCCTCCTGGAATGGGGTAATAAATATAAAAAAATACTAAAGGCCTCAGATCCTTCATGTACAATTCCTTATTACTAAAATCCTGGGAGACCCTATGGCTTTAGTTAAATCCAGGTGGGAGAGGGATTACATTTTAGAGAGTCACCAGGAAAAGTATTGATAAATACGACTCAAAGAAGATCCCAAATATTTCTCCTTCACAGGGTATATAAAACTCCAAAAGTGATATACAGGATGGGCCTCAGGACAGATGATTGAACAGACTTGGTCCATATGTTCTGGTCCTGCTCACATCTGGTTGGGTGGTGGGAAGATTGATTTGTGGGAAGATTGAAAGTTGAGATATCTCTTAGCCCTAAAGTGTGTGTGTTGGGATATGTGGGAGATAATGGGAATTCATCCTCACTACAACAACCGGCTATAGCTACAATACTGTATCAAACCAGAAAGACCATAGCTAAACACTGGATGGCAAGAACTGCTCAGTCAGTGGAAGAGGTTGTGAGCTGCTTAAATACCACCACTCTGATAGAGAGATTATTTATAAATATATATATATATATATCCAGCAAATATATCGGATATACATAATATATCTGATCTAAATAATATATTACATCTAAAACAGGGGCCATCAGGAAATTTGGTAAACAGTGGGGGGAGATTGGAATAAATACCCAGCGGTAGTGTCGGAGGTACTGGCAAGAGATGACATAATTAAATTCTCCTTTAATAGTGACCTAGTATTTCAGATATGAAACAGCTTACTGTATGATTCTCATGTCTAGATATAATATTAAAATGTGAGTTCAGATGGGTGAGCGGGAAAATTGGGCATGGTGTTCTTGTCACGAAAAATGAGATAGATATATACATATATATTCAAAAACAATGCATTTTTGCCAAGATAACAAAAAATAAATAAAAAACAGCAACATGTGGATGCAGCCTTAGGCTGACTGCGATCGAAGCTGTATGGGCATCCTTACAGATTTTACTTCTCCCCCCAGCATCGCTGCCCTTTATAAGCAAGAACTGACAGCTGCTCTGGACACATTATTAACTTGTCGCTTCTGAAACCAAATGACTGCAGGCCTGAAAAACCAAACGGAGGAAGAGGAGTATAAAGGACATGGAGGTAGCAGGACGCACAGCAGGTTTCTAAGGTATTTTACACTTCGAGCTGAAAAACAAAGGAACCAAGAAGTAAAAAACCAGAACTTACATCTGAGAGCTCGGATTCCTGATGAGCGCAGTTTGACTTTATTTAGAAGCATTTCCCACAACTATTCCAAACTCTGGAACAATAGACTAAATAACGTGTCTGTGAGGCCGCGCCGAGCCCAAACATCACAGATCGCAGCTCCGCCGCCAGAGAATGGAACAAAGTCCACGCACAGAAATATTACACGCCGGCTTGTACAATATCTACACGGCCAACTAGGGCAGAGGTGGCACAGCGGGAAGACTCCGAGGCTTCTTTTTATAATCCTAAAACTAAATCATCATCACTTGGGCAATACGCAGACATGCCATTATTAGGACCCCCACCTTTGCAAGAATGAGAGAGGTTACATCCCACCAGACTCTGCATATTCATACATAGCTGAATATGAGATGTGCAAAACCACACATGTCCTCTAGGGGGGAGCATTCACTGTGACGTATAGGCAATCTAAGAGGGGGGCTTCGCTCAGAGCAGCATCGGCACCTCCCTCCATATTACTACCCGCACATGATGACTGTCAGCCCCCAGCTGTAGGTTTATCGTAAACCAGAGGAAAAGGAATCTCCAGCCGTGGAAAAACTCACCGCTCAAGATTTATTTTTGTCCAGAAATAGGCCGAGAGTGACAGGCCGAGAATAAATTTCTGGATTCTGATGTAGTATGTCACCGTGTACTTGTACACAGGCGTCCGTGCCGTGATCCGCACCCTCCAGTAAAACCGGAGCAGTGAGATTAAAAACAGTCCAATTACATGGGAAGAACAAGAACAGAAGACAAGACTGGAGGGGACAGTCATACTTTACTAGATTCCTTAAAGGGAACCTGTCACGTTGTACATGCAGTCTGATCTGTGACGAGCACGGTATAGAGGAGGAGAAGAGGAGCCCAAGGATACATCAGAGGAGCGGAAAAGATTCAGGTCAACTTGTATTGTATTCACTGAAATCCCTGGTGTTTGTGTGTGGGCGGTCCCACTAGTGACTGACAGTCCTCCCTGTATGACTGCATGCAGACTGTACGAGTCCAGTGGGCGGTCCCACTAGTGACTGACAGTCCTCCCTGTATGACTGCATGCAGACTGTACGAGTCCAGTGGGCGGTCCCACTAGTGACTGACAGTCCTCCCTGTATGACTGCATGCAGACTGTACGAGTCCAGTGGGCGGTCCCACTAGTGACTAAATCCTCCCCGTATGACTGCATACAGACTGTATATGAGTCCAGTGGGCGGTCCCACTAGTGACTGAATCCTCCCCGTATAACTGCATGCAGACTGTATAGGAGTCCAGTGGGCGGTCCCACTAGTGACGGACAGTCCTCCCCGTATGACTGCATGCAGACTGTATACGAGTCCAGTGGGCGGTCCCACTAGTGACTGAATCCTCCCCGTATGACTGCATGCAGACTGTATACGAGTCCAGTGGGCGGTCCCACTAGTGACTGAATCCTCCCTGTATGACTGCATGCAGACTGTATACGAGTCCAGTGGGCGGTCCCACTAGTGACTGAATCCTCCCCGTATGACTGCATGCAGACTGTATACGAGTCCAGTGGGCGGTCCCACTAGTGACTGAATCCTCACCGTATGACTGCATGCAGACTGTATACGAGTCCAGTGGGCGGTCCCACTAGTGACTGAATCCTCCCCGTATGACTGCATGCAGACTGTATACGAGTCCAGTGGGCGGTCCCACTAGTGACTGAATCCTCCCCGTATGACTGCATGCAGACTGTATACGAGTCCAGTGGGCGGTCCCACTAGTGACTGAATCCTCCCTGTATGACTGCATGCAGACTGTATATGAGTCCAGTGGGCGGTCCCACTAGTGACTGAATCCTCCCCGTATAACTGCATGCAGACTGTATAGGAGTCCAGTGGGCGGTCCCACTAGTGACGGACAGTCCTCCCCGTATGACTGCATGCAGACTGTATACGAGTCCAGTGGGCGGTCCCACTAGTGACTGAATCCTCCCCGTATGACTGCATGCAGACTGTATACGAGTCCAGTGGGCGGTCCCACTAGTGACTGAATCCTCCCTGTATGACTGCATGCAGACTGTATACGAGTCCAGTGGGCGGTCCCACTAGTGACTGAATCCTCCCCGTATAACTGCATGCAGACTGTATACGAGTCCAGTGGGCGGTCCCACTAGTGACTGAATCCTCCCCGTATAACTGCATGCAGACTGTATACGAGTCCAGTGGGCGGTCCCACTAGTGACTGAATCCTCCCCGTATAACTGCATGCAGACTGTATACGAGTCCAGTGGGCGGTCGGTCCTACCAGTGACTGACAGTCCTCCCTGTATGACTGCATCCAGACTGTCAATCATTATTAGGACCGCCCAATGGACTCCACACCAGGGAATTCAATAAATAAAATAAAAGTCCGGTGGGCGGTCCTAATAGTGTGACAGTCTGGATACAGCCATGCAACGAAGACTGTCACTCTCACTTGACTCATGCATAGAAACACAAGGGATTTTAATGAATAATAATGGGAACCTGTCACGTTGTACATGCAGTCCGATCTGTGAAGAGCACGGTAGAGAAGGAGAAGCTGAGCCCAAGGATACAGCAGAGGAGCGGAAAAGATTCAGGTCAACTTGTATTGTATTCACTGAAATCCCTGGTGTTTGTGAGAGTCCAGTGGGCGGTCCCAATAATAATAATAATAATAATAATAATAATAATAATATTATTATTAGATTTATGGAAACATTTCCAAGAACAATGTATATCAATCTGATCAGCTCTTCCGGCTCTATAACATCCAGCATATAGATAGATAACATTTTCAACATGACAAGTTCCATTTAAACGCTATGGATGCATAGACTGAAAAAAAAAAAAATGTATTTTAATATTCTATGTTGAGTTTAAAAAAAAATAAAAAAAGTTACACTAGGTTTCATCAACCTGCAATCGTTCTATATTTTAGCCCCCCTGATATTTGGTCTGGATTTCTCCCTCTCAGCCTCATGCAGTGTTTGCCCTCATCGCATTACATAGATACATAACCTGAGAAGAGGTGCATTTATGCCATATTTGCAAATGGTGGTTATTTTCCAGTGTTTATTTTTTTCTGCAGCCAAAACTTTCACACGCGACAGTAAATAATGCTACGTATAAATAGTGGGGGTTTTATATGCTTTTTTTTTTTTACACGTATGTGTATTTGTTTACAGTACATGTTAATAAAGTTACATTCATTCAGCCAAAAAAACACAGCACAAATGTAATGATTTTAAAAAATGCTGCAATGCTCAAATTCAGTCGGGGAAAAGAGGGGAAAAAAAAAAAGCTGTGTGCGCACAAGGTTTCTGATATCTCATAGCTTTTGCTAGTACTGTAAAAAAACACAGCTTCTTTTCGGCAGAAAAAAAAACAACAAAGCAACGAAAAAGCCACATGTGAACATAGCCTTACACTGCACAATTATGGTGAAAGAATGTTCCTAGGAAAACTACACACAGATTTAGCCCCATATTCATCCAGACCCACGTTGTTCACAGTGAGGGGGCATGTTGGAGTTAGACGCACCAGATTCATTAAGTTCAGGGACTGGAGTAAGATTTCTGCCGCAAGGAGCTGTGGCATCCTGCCCCCCAAACTGGTGTGAAAATGCCAAAAGCTGCTACATTTTTGAACAACTCTGCATTATGCAAAGATTATGAGATTTATGTTAAAATTCTGGCTTAATCACTTTGATGAATCAGGGCCTTAGTCTGCCCTCAATGAAGTATTGGCTGCTCCCCCTTTCCGCTCCACATTCTGATCTGCTGTTTGCCACCCCCCTTCATTCACTCAGCGTTGGACAGTAGTCGGGACGGTAGTGCAGAGTGAGCCAACAGATCCAGGTGCGCCATGTTGTCAGATCTATGTCAGATGCAGCAGGACAATCCGCCACCTACAGAAGTTGCACAGTCTGTACATCAGTATAATGGGTATGACTTTTTTTTTTGGCATTTAAAAAAAAAAAAAAAAAAAAAAAAAAGTCATCCACCACATATATTAAAATAAAAGTGCATCCATTATGGTTTAATAAAATTTAAATAGGGAATAGATACTCAGCTACCACACACCCATCGCTCCTCTGCACTTGTCCCCCAATTCTCCTTTCTTCCAGTCACCCACTGGAAAACTAAGGGATAGATAGATATTTTAATAGACCCCCACAGGCCAGATTTCATGCAGCAGGCAAACCCTTTAAATTTTGCAAAGGAGGAATTAAAAATTCCAAAAAAGGAGTAAATTGCCTTTAAATGCTAAAAGAAAACATATGCCATAACATATATTAGGTTTCATTACAAAGATAGTTTCCTGGTGCGCTATTACTGCTGGCACGCTTCCTGCAGTATCCTGGCGTTTCCGGCCAGCCTCACAGATTTTACATTGTTTCACCTACTCCTTCCCTGCATTAAGTGGCCATGCCGCGGCTTCCATTACATCATATATATAGTGGTGTAAGCAGCAGAGAATATTTACAGGGTGATCCAACAGTCCAAGACGTCAGGATTCCCAGGCACCTTATACCCAGTAACACTCCCTTGTTGGAGATTTTCTTATACAGCTGGAAGTGCCCGGTGCCCGCCAACCACCCTACAAGAGAGGAGTCACTTCTGTGGATACATTTTAATCCCTAGGTATAAATAATGTGATGTCAATCATCTCCAAATGCCAGGGGGATTTTGTCCCACAACATTAGTCAACAAGCTAAATGTATGGTTAGTGGGTAGGACCGCCACCAATCATAAGAACGGCGGTCTTAGAATGGAGTTTTAATGAGCATCTGTGACCACCACTCCATTAATGTCTATGGGACTGCAGGAACGGACATAGATGCATGTTGGGGACCCCGGACCTCCGTTCTTATTATTGGTGCGGGTCCCGAAAGTCGGAATTCCACCGATCAAACATTTACCACATAGGAGTCATTGGATTAACCCCTTTAACTTCATGCAAACAATGAGATTCCTTCCGAATCCGTGCCCCAATATTCTCTCGCTCTGCAGTCCCAGTATATAGCGGAGGTGCAGAAGTGGATTGCAGAAAGTCAGATTTCTGGGTGATCAGCAGATATCGGACCAGTTCTGCGACCACATACACAATGAGCGACCACCTATACAATGAGCGCGCTGTGAGCAGACTGTGGCGAGCTCTTGTTAGGTTGTAAGAGGCCTGAGAAGGAAGGGCGGACCCCTGCGGCTGCTGCTGGCCGAACCAGACTCCTATAAAGCTTGTGGTACTCAGGTTACATTGTTTGGGAGCATAAGCAGAACGCAAATTCCAGAGCACAGATACACAGCAAGCCAGCAGAGAGGGAGCGGAGGCTGCGAGTCATGTGCAAGTAAGACAGCAGGCCATAGTAACCCAGCAGCAGGAACTGTTATATAAGGGAAGGTTCACTAAAAGGTTAACCCTGCTTCTATTTATTCCCTAGATTTAAAGGGAATTGTCACCAGGATCAATAACCCCTGTATTCTGCACTACAAGGGGATGTTCCAATGTTTAGGACCCCCACTATGTGCTAGACCTGACAGTCACTCTTGTAAGGAGCCATTCATGTCAAAGCCTGGCGTGTAACATTCCTCTGCAGGCGACCACTAGAGAAGCTGGACCATGTAACATTACCCCAACAGGCACCCGCTAGAGAAGCTGGACCATGTAATATTACCCCTGCAGGTGACCACTAGAGAAGCTAGACCATGTAACATTACCCCTGCAGGTGACCACTAGAGAAGCTAGACCATGTAACATTACCCCTGCAGGTGACCACTAGAGAAGCTGGACCATGTAACATTACCCCTGCAGGTGACCACTACAGAAGCTAGACCATGTAACATTACCCCTGCAGGCGACCACTAGAGAAGCTAGACCATGTAACATTACCCCTGCAGGCGACCACTAGAGAAGCTAGACCATGTAACATTACCCCTGCAGGCGTCCACTACAGAAGCTAGACCATGTAACATTACCCCTGCAGGTGACCACTACAGAAGTTACATGGTCTAGCTTCTGTAGTGGTCACCTGCAGGGGTAATGTTACATGGTCTAGCTTCTCTAGTGGTCACCTGCAGGGGTAATGTTACATGGTCTAGCATTACCCCTGCAGGTGACCACTACAGAAGCTAGACCATGTAACATTACCCCTGCAGGTGACCACTACAGAAGCTAGACCATGTAACATTACCCCTGCAGGCGTCCACTAGAGAAGCTGGACCATGTAACATTACCCCTGCAGGTTACCACTAGAGAAGCTAGACCATGTAACATTACCCCTGCAGAAGCTGGACCATGTAACATTACCCCTGCAGAAGCTAGACCATGTAACATTACCCCTGCAGAAGCTAGACCATGTAACATTACCCCTGCAGGTGACCACTGCAGAAGCTAGACCATGTAACATTACCCCTGCAGGTGACCACTACAGAAGCTAGACCATGTAACATTACCCCTGCAGGTGACCACTACAGAAGCTAGACCATGTAACATTACCCCTGCAGGCGTCCACTAGAGAAGCTGGACCATGTAACATTACCCCTGCAGGTTACCACTAGAGAAGCTAGACCATGTAACATTACCCCTGCAGAAGCTGGACCATGTAACATTACCCCTGCAGAAGCTAGACCATGTAACATTACCCCTGCAGAAGCTAGACCATGTAACATTACCCCTGCAGAAGCTAGACCATGTAACATTACCCCTGCAGGTGACCACTACAGAAGCTAGACCATGTAACATTACCCCTGCAGGTGACCACTACAGAAGCTAGACCATGTAACATTACCCCTGCAGGTGACCACTACAGAAGCTAGACCATGTAACATTACCCCTGCAGGCGTCCACTAGAGAAGCTGGACCATGTAACATTACCCCTGCAGGTTACCACTAGAGAAGCTAGACCATGTAACATTACCCCTGCAGAAGCTGGACCATGTAACATTACCCCTGCAGAAGCTAGACCATGTAACATTACCCCTGCAGGTGACCACTACAGAAGCTAGACCATGTAACATTACCCCTGCAGGTGACCACTACAGAAGCTAGACCATGTAACATTACCCCTGCAGGTGACCACTACAGAAGCTAGACCATGTAACATTACCCCTGCAGGCGTCCACTAGAGAAGCTGGACCATGTAACATTACCCCTGCAGGTTACCACTAGAGAAGCTAGACCATGTAACATTACCCCTGCAGAAGCTGGACCATGTAACATTACCCCTGCAGAAGCTAGACCATGTAACATTACCCCTGCAGGTGACCACTACAGAAGCTAGACCATGTAACATTACCCCTGCAGGTTACCACTAGAGAAGCTAGACCATGTAATATTACCCCTGCAGAAGCTGGACCATGTAACATTACCCCTGCAGAAGCTAGACCATGTAACATTACCCCTGCAGGTGACCACTAGAGAAGCTAGACCATGTAACATTACCCCTGCAGGTGACCACTACAGAAGCTAGACCATGTAACATTACCCCTGCAGGTTACCACTAGAGAAGCTAGACCATGTAATATTACCCCTGCAGAAGCTGGACCATGTAACATTACCCCTGCAGATGACCACTACAGAAGCTGGATCAGTTGCAATCATCCGATCTCTGTGCCAGCTTCTTTAGGTCACAACTTTTGATTACTGCTGTCCCACTTGCTGGTCTATTAAATCTAGGATTTTAGTTTAGTTTACTCCCCTGAAACCCACCGTCCTGTCTGCTTCTGATCAAATGCCATGTGTATATTTTTTTGGGATTTTATGCCACCATTCCCATGATGCCTCAGTACAGAATTATGAGCCAGGATCATCCTTTCCTTATAAAACAAAAAGCAGACTTCTCTCTATGGGAAAGTTGAGATGACTGTAGCCATGTTTTCTCATCTGTATTATGACTGCTGGTCTCACGACTTGTACCAACAGCCTCATATGAGCAGATCATGAGACATGCGAGTGTAATATGGACAAGAACACGGCACACGTTTATCAGTCCGTTCAGGGAGAATACATAGAGGAGTCTATAGAGCTCGGCAGACAAGGCCCTGAGAATACCCTGCATTATTGTCTCCGCGTCTCCTGCACATACACACATAAAATTCTTTGCCCTTCTTTCCCAAGAAACGCCCTGCTCGGCTTATGGCCCCCTACATCCTGGTTGCCAGACCGCAGCGGCTTGTGCTGAGCGATGGAGCAGTGATCTCAATCACTGATACCCAAATAGAGACGGGAAATCAGCAGGAATAGTTTCCTTGCACAAAGAGGTAAAAGGAAACAAACTTTTCAGTAGCAACAAGAAAACTATGAATTGGAAAACTCCTGGAAGCACAAAGTAATCTGACCTGCTTGCTGCAGTTACTAGCGCTCCTATACACCGCACCCCAGGGCTTAACCCCGTTACCTTGCAACACCAAGAGGCGGCAGAGACCAACACCTGCCCAATCCCCCCCCCCCCCCCCATTACAGTTTCCCTTCAAACCCCTAAAAATATGCTGAGATTTAGTTTCCTTATATTTCATCTTTTTGGGAGACAAAATCAGCACTTTGTGAAAATGATGGTAACTTTATTTCATAAATCAATAAAGTAACTTTGTAATACATCTGAGAAATCTGCTTCCTTCTCCTCCTGCACTGATCTCCCCAATTTCATGGGTAAAATTCGCCATTAGCGAAGGGAGATCCCCCCCATTCCCCCCCCCCCCCCCAATTACAGAGATAGGAGATGACAGTTAGTACCTTTAAGATTCTATGGCGACGGAAAGAACTGGAGGCAGACACAGACATTCTGCTGCAAGTTCTCCTGAAACAAGTTACCATTCTCCATAGAATCTTATGAGCACCAACTGTCATCGCCTCTCTCAGTAATGGGAAAGACAGATTTTATCTGGCAATTAAGAACAGAGAATGATTGATGAGTGCAGGAGGAGAAAAGTGGATTTCTCTAATACGAATCTATTACAAAATTTCTTATTTCACGTGTACTTGGAGGGTGGGGAGGTACGGATACTTTTTAAAGGAGCCCTGCAAAAAGTGTAACATTCAAATTTGACATGCCCCACTGTTCAGTCACCTGTCAGGGGAGGGTTGGGAGGCCTCCATGTACAATGGATCGTCAGTGGGTTCAGCTGACCTTCATATAATGTCCAGATCTACACTGTACACGGATGATGCTATAGAGACAGTACACAAACAACAGAAGCAAGAGTCATTGTAACCAGGGCCAAGGAGTGAGGTAGGTGCGGAAAGTAAATAAAAAAAAACACACATACACACACTTATTTTGCAACTTTTTTTAGTGCTAAAAGTCACAAAATTGCACAGAAGTTTCAGGTATACTCTACAGTTTAAAAGTTTGGGGTCATTTAGAAAGAAAAGCATTTTTTTTTTTCAATGAAGCTAACATTAAATGAATCAGAAATACACTCTATACATTGTTAATGTGGTAAATGACTATTCTAGCTGCAAACGTCTTGTTTTTATTGCAATATCTACATAGGTGTATAGAGGCCCATTTCCAACAACCACCACTCCAGTGTTTTAATGGTACATTGTGTTTGCTAACTGTCTAAGAAGGCTAATGGATGTTTAGAAAACCCTAGAAAACCCTTGCACAAATATGTTTGCCCAGTTGAAAACGGACTGGCTGATTTTAGAAGCTATAAAATTTACCTTCCTTTGAGCTAGTTGAGAATCTGGGGCATTACATTTGTTTGTTCTATGAAACTCTCAAAATGGCCAGAAAAGAGAACTTTCATGTTCTTGTTCTTAGAATTGAAGGCTATTCCATGGGAGAAATTGCCAAGAAACTGAAGATTTCCTACAACGGTGTGTACTACTCCCTTCAGAGGAGAGCACAAACAGGCTCTAACCAGAGTAGAAAGAGAAGTGGGAGGCCCCGCTGCACAACTGAGCAACAAGACAAGGACATTAGTCTCTAGTGTGAGAAATCGACGCCTCACAGCTCCTCAACTGGCAGCTTCATTAAATAGTACACGCAAAATGCCAGTGTCAACGTCTACAGTGAAGAGGTGACTCCGGGATGCTGGCCTTCAGGGCAAAGTGGCAAAGAAAAAGCCATATCTGACAGCGGCTAATAAAAGGAAAAGATTAATATGGGCAAAAGAACACAGACATTAGACAAAGGAAGATTGGAAAAAAGTTTTATGGGCAGACGAATCAATGTTTGAGGTGTTTGGATCACACGCAAGAACATTTGTGAGACTCAGAACAACTGAAAAGATGCTGAAGAGTGCCTGACGCCATCTGTCAAGCATGGTGGAGGTAAAGTGATGGTCTGGGGTTGCTTTGGTGCTGGTAAAGTGTGAGATTTGTACAAGGTAAATGGGATTTTGAATAAGGAAGAATATCACTCCATTTTGCCATGTCATGCCATACCCTGTGGACAGCGCTTGATTGGAGCCAATTTCATCCTACAATAGGACAATGACCCAAAGCACACCTCCAAATTATGCATGAACTATTTAGGGAAGAAGCAGGCAGCTGGTATTCTATCTGTAATGGATCAAGCCAATCCACCTTGTGGGAGGGGCTTCAGGGGGGGGGGGGGGGATTTCTGCAGATTACCTCAGCAAATTAACAGCTAGAATGCCAAAGGTCTGCAATGCTGGAATTGCTGCAAAGGAGCATTCTGTGACCAAAGCAAAGTTTGAAGGAGAAAATTAATTATTTCAAATAAAAAACATTATTTCTAACCTTGTCAATGTCTGGACTATATTTTCTAATCATTTTGCCACTCATTTGATAAATAAAAGTATGAGTTTTCATGGAAAACACAAAACTTTTGAACGGTAGTGTACATAAAATAATTCTAGACGGAGGGGGACTGGAGTAACTTTTTGCAATGCCGCAAATGATGATGCAAAATCAACTGGAACATCTAAACTGCCCACAGTAGCAGAAAAAAAATGCACAAAATAGACACATAAGAATATGGTGTTTAAAAAAAAAAAACCAAAACAAAACACATTAACAAAGGACTAAATGGAAAGAGGAATAATAAATACGGTAATATTTTTATTAATACACAAATACAATAGTGAAATTGGGCCAAAAGGGTCTGTAATAAAGTACCATCTACGCTGCACATGGAGCAGTTATATCAGTGCGTTGTGTGGCTGAAAAAAACTTTCTTCAGAGGATCGCTCTACTTTATCAGCAGTCTCTCTCTACTGTGGACGTGTAAGGGCCATTTTTTCACTTGCGCTATTGAGGGTATTTGCAAACGACATCTTTCACGTGGGTTCCTCTTCGAATCTGCTTAAAAAAAAAAAAAAAAAAAAAAAAAAAACCCTGCCAAAATGAATTTAGTGCACAGCAATGTCAAACCAGTACCGCTGTGCACATGTTTTGACATTGCTGTGTGCTAAGTTTTGTTACTTTTAAATCTCTTCAGGGTTTGGAAACTGTTAAAAAGAAGTGACCTGTTTATTCTGCAGACGGCATCCGCCACTGTAGTGTAGGAAGAGAGAAGCAGGATGGACCCGGGACCCCCTTCCACTAAGCAGAGTGCCCCCGGCTGTGGCACTCGCTGCAGGTGAAATATCTGGTTTGGCAATGGCTTTCCCTTGGGGTTTCTGAAGCCGATCCTGGTTACTCAATTGATCATCTAGTAATCTTTAAAAAAGGAGTTTGCCAATGAAAACTTTTCTACCCATTGATAAGTGTGAAATCACTGGGGGTTCCACAGATCACCAGAGCAGGAGCGCACAGTCACAGTGCCCGGTGATCCAGCATGTGCATTAGCACTGCATTCAATGTCTGACTGGAGACAGAAGATTGCTGTACAGTCAGCCCCACAGATAGTGGGGTCTGTCCACATACTGGACATGGTCCTGCACCCCAACCGAAAGAGGACTTCCCTCCGAGAAAAGTTCATGTCAGCGCCACTAATATTTGAGAAGATTCCAATGTTTGGTGCAGTCAGTCCTTGCACACAGATCATTCTCCTCTGGATGGACAGCGATGACTAAACCCTGATCCAAGCAGGATCCATAATGAGGAGATGAGCGCTCGCCGCCTTCCTATTTAGGTCTGCACTATAAAACCTCCGCTTTTAAAGTTGGTTCTTGCACTTATCCATCCAGCGCCTGGGGATCTGGTTTTCCTTTTTAAGGGCAAACATCTCTGTTTTATGCATCCAGACAGTGACAGCTCCCAGCCCCAGAAACGAGTCTCCGAGCGCGCGGCTCCGGCTCCCAGATGTAGGGCTGCTGGGACGCATCAGTCACCCACAGCTGCTATGGCAACGTGTGATGACATCATGATGTAACTGGAAGGCATGACAATTCGGGGAACATATATGCTAGGTCAGCTCTCCATCATTAGGATCATTTCCCGGGGATCTAGTGTCAGCTGGCTTTCACAATAATACTAAAAAAAAAAAAATCCTGAGTGGTAGAGGGGTCTCCAAAATTGTAAAACCAGAAAAAGAAGAGGGCTGGCTGGAGCTAAAAGGCACCAAATAAAGGAAAAAAAAAAAAAAAACACAAGGACATAGCGCCATCCGTGTGCAATGGCGGAGTCTGGTATTGCAGCTCAGCTCCAGCGAGGTAAAAGAGTTGTAGTAACTCCACTGGACAGAAAAACTTTTTTCTGATCCTGGTCAGTCCCTTTAAACCAGGGATATCACACTCACAGAGGGCCAAAATCTAAACACTAAGAAAAATATAGGCAAGTTTTAAAGGGGTTGTCCAGTGAAAAATTATCTATCGAAAGGAGAGGTGAAAACTTCTCGCAGGTCCTGGCAATCTGACCCCCCACCGATCAGAAGAACAGGAAACCTTTATCCCCAGCAGTGCACGTGCGCCACTGTCGTTCATTGATCCCCTATGGGGCTGCGCTCTGCTTTTTCTTGTGGCCGCAATTTGAATGAATGGAACGATGGTGACTGGGACAAAAATGCCCCATTTTGCTGGGGAATTAAAAAATAAAAAAATTGCTACTGCAATTTTAAAGCTTCTAAAGTCCTAGCAAACTAAAAGGACATTTTACAGATAGTGCTGATGTAAAGCAGACATGAAGGAAGTGTTATTTATTGACACTATGTGGTATGATGATCTGGATTAAAAAGGATAATCAAAGTTTGAAAATTGCTAATTAAAAAAAAAAAAAATTTAAAAAAGGGAACTCTGAAAAAACCATGATGCGTGAACATAGCCTTAAGGAAAAAAAACCCGCACTCTGTTAACCATCTGGATGCCATAGTCACTGCAACTAAGATTAAACAGTCATGATCAGTGTGCCAACACCAATCATGAGCGATGCGGCCGAGTGTCAGCTGTAGTGTACAGCCGACAGCTGCGGCATTTTGACCTGGGCACAAATAAAGAAACTGGGGGTGGGGTTAGAAGAGTCAATATAGTAAGAAGGAATAGAGGTACAGAGAGATACATAAAATGCATGTACATTAATGCCAGAAGCCTCACCAACAAAATGGAGGAATTAGAATTAATTTTGTTGGAAAATAATTATGACATGGTAGGGATATCTGAGACGTGGCTGGACGAGAGCCATGACAGGGCAGTTAATTTACAGGGCTATAGTCTGTTCAGAAATGGCCGTACAAACAAGCGAGGGGGGGGGGGTGTTTATATGTAAAATCATCCTTAAAACCTGTCTTACGGGAGGATATATGTGAATCTAATGAAAATGTAGAGTCCCTGTGGGTGGAGATAAGGGGAGGGGGAAAAAATAATAAATTACTGATAGGGGTTTGTTATAAGTCTCCAAAAATAATGGAAGTAGCGGAGAATATCCTCGTAAAGCAAATAGATGAAGCAGCGACTCAAGGAGAAGTCATTATTATGGGAGACTTCAACTACCCTGAAATACATTGGGGGACAGAAACATGTAGTTCAAGCAAAGGTAATAGGTTTTTGACAACTATGAGAGACAATTACCTTTCACAACTGGTTCAGGACCCAACAAGAAGGGGGGCACTGCTAGACCTAATATTAACCAATAGGCCAGGCCGCATATCAAATATACGAGTTGGGGGTCACTTGGATAATAGTGATCACAAAATAATAAGTTTTCATGTAACCTTTAATAAGATGTGTAGTAGAGGGGTTACAAGGACACTAAACTTCAGGAAGGCAAATTTCCAACGGTTGAGAGATGATCTTAGTGCAATAAACTGGGACAATATCCTGGGACATAAAACTACACAAAGCAAATGGGAGACATTTATTAGCATCCTGAATAGGACCTGTGCACAATATTTACCCTATGGGAATAAACATGCTAGAAATAGGAGGAAACCACTGTGGCTAAATAGAGCTGTAAGGGGTGCAATAAGTGCCAAAAAAAGCATTTAGAGAACTAAAGCAAGTATGTAGTGATGAGGTATTAAATATACTCTGTAAAAACCAAATCAAGGCAGCAAAGATTGAGACAGAGATTAAGTAAAAATAATCCCAAAATATTCTTTAACTACATAAATAGTAAAAAACTAAAAAATTATAGTGTTGGTCCCCTTAAGAATAGTCTGGGTGAAATGGTGGATGAGGATGAGGAAAAGGGGGTCTGGCTTTTAAAGGGTTGCTTTTTAAGGGGCTAAAAATGAAATATGCCAGAAGTGACCAGAAGGTACGGATAACTATCTACTATTTGTACTTAGATTCTCTTTCTCCCTTACACTTTCATCATGCTTACATATGCCCTAACTGTTTTTGCCCCACTAATCCTCACTCTCCTTCGCTATCCCCAAACCCCAGCACCCTCTAACCAAATCATCTCTCCTTCCCTCCTACCTCCCCACCTAACCTCATCTACAGACCTGCTCCTCAACCTCAGATCGTTCCTACCAAAAACATAACACAAGCCGGACACTCTCCTTCTCCCACCTGCTCTCCCTCTCTCTGCTGGCAACATATCTCCCAATACTGGACCCCCACAGCTTGCACCTTCCACCAATTCCCCCACCTACCGCATCAAACCAACTGCAAACTACCACAACCTCTCACGCAAAACCGGTCCCCCTGACACCCACCCCGCTGCTCCCTCTCTCTGGAGCACTGTAGAATGCATGCTCTGTCTGCAACAAGCTCCATTTTGTCAACGACCTCTTTACCTCTCGTCATCTCTCCTTCCTGGGCATCACATAGACATGGCTGATACCCTCTGACACTGCCTCCCCTGCTGCGCTGTGTTACGGCAGCCTCCACTTCACCCACACTCCTCGCCCTGGAAACAGACATGGTGGAGGAGTGGGTCTTCTCTCTAACAAATGCACCTTTAGCCCTACTCCTCCTCTTCCCTCCCTTATTCTCCCTTCTTTTGAAGTCCACTCTGTCCGCATTTACTCTCCCTCCAACCTCCAAGTGGCTCTCATATACCGACCTCCGGGCCCAATCACTGCCTTTATTGACCAATTCTCCTCCTGGCTTCTTTACTTTCTCTCGGCTGACATCCCCACGGACACTCGCCAGTCAGCAGCATCCAAACTCTTGTCGCTTACTTCATCCGTTGGACTTACTCAGTGGTCCTCCTCAGCCACCCACACACTAGACCTGATCTTCACCCGACTCTGCTCCCTATCTAACCTCACAACCTCCCCCCTACCCCTATCTGACCACCATCTACTCACATTCTCATCCCTGTCTGGCAGCTAGCACACCCCCGCAGAAACCTTGCACATCTAGACACTCACACAATCTCTGACTCTGTTCTACCACTGACATCCATATCCTCACTCCATGACACAGACAGCGCCACCGCATTCTACAATGCCACTCTCGCATCAGCTATTGACTCGGTCACCCCTCTTGTGCATGGCAGAGTGCAACTAGTCAACAGGCAACCCTGGCACAACAACCTCACTAAACAGCTTCGACAAGCGTCCAGGGTTACGGAGCGGCGTTGGAAGAATACACGTACTCAAGATGACTTCACTGCATTCAAACAAGCAATACTCGCATTCAAATCGGCACTCGCCTCTGCTAAACAGGCCTACTTCACAAACCTCATATCCGCTCTATCCTACAACCCCAAACAGCTACAACCCCTGGCAAAAATTATGGAATCACCGGGCTCGGAGGATGTTTATTCAGTTGTTTAATGTTGTTGGAAAAAAGCAGATCACAGACATGGCAAAAAACTAAAGTCATTTCAAATGGCAACTTTAGGGCTTTAAGAAACACTAAAAGAAATCAAGATTAAAAATGTGGTACTCAGTAAGGGTAATTTTTTTCAGACCAAGCAGAGGGAAAAAAAAAATTATGGAATCACCCTGTAAATTTTCATTTCCAAAACTAACACCTGCATCAAATTAGATCTGCTCATTAGTCTGCATCTAAAAAGGAGTGATCACACCTTGGAGACCAAGGAAATGCAGTGGATGTTGTGTATATGGACTTTTCAAAAGCTTTTGATACGGTTCCACACAAAAGGTTGATACATAAAATGAGAACAATGGGGATAGGGGAAAATATATGTACGTGGGTTAAGAACTGGTACAGCGAAAGGAAACAAAGGGTGGTTATTAATGGAAAACACTCAGACTGGGTCTCAGTTAACAGTGGGGTACCACAGGGGTCAGTATTGGGCCCCCTTCTTTTGCACATATTGATTAATGACCTTGTAGGGGGCATACAGAGTAATATTTCAATATTTGCAGATGACACTAAACTCTGCAGGGTAATCAATACAGAGGAGGACAATTTTATATTACAGGAGGATCTATGTAAACTAGAAGCTTGGGCTGATAAATGGCAAATGAACTTTAATGGGGATAAATGTAAGGTAATGCACTTGGGCAGAGGAAATAAAATGTATAATTATATGCTTAATTGTAAAACACTGGGCAAAACTGTAACTGAAAAAGACCTGGGTGTATTGGTGGACGACAAGCTCACGTTTAGTGGCCAGTGTCAGGCAGCTGCTGCAAAGGCAAATAAAATAATGGGATGCATTAAAAGAGGCATATACAGTGCCTACAAGTAGTATTCAACCCCCTGCAGATTTAGCTGGTTGACACATGCGGAATTAACTTGGCATTGTGACATTTGTACTGTAGATCAGCCTGGAAGTGGGAAATGCACTGCAGCAAAATTTTTTTTTTTTTTTTTTTTTTTTAAACGTTAAAAGTTAATTCAGAGTGTCATTTATTATTCAACCCCTCAAACCACAAGAATTCTGTTTGGTCCCCCTAAAGTATTAAGAAGTAGTTCAGGCACCAAGAATAATGAGCTTCACATGTGTGGATTAAAGATCTTTTGCCAGCCTTTTCTGACTATTTAAGACCCTCCCCAAACTTGTGAACAGCACTCAGACATGGTCAACATGGGAAAGACAAAAGGAGCATTCCAAGGCCATCAGAGACAAGATCGTGGAGGGTCACAAGGCTGGCAAGGGGTACAAAACCCTTTCCAAGGAGTTGGGCCTACCTGTCTCCACTGTTGGGAGCATCATCCGTAAGTGGAAGGCTTATGGAACTACTGTTAGCCTTCCACGGCCAGGACAGCCTTTGAAAGTGTCCTCCCGTGCCGAGGCCAGGCTTGTCCGAAGAGTCAAGGCTAACCCAAGACAACAAGGAAGGAGCTCCGGGAAGATCTCATGGCAGTGGGGACATTGGTTTCAGTCAATACCATAAGTAACGTACTCCACCGCAATGGTCTCCGTTCCAGACGAGCCCGTAAGGTACCTTTACTTTCAAAGAGTCATGTCAAGGCTCGTCTACAGTTTGCTCATGATCACTTGGAGGACTCAGACAGACTGGTTCAAGGTTCTATGGTCTGATGAGACCAAGATCGAGATCTTTGGTGCCAACCACACACGTGACGTTTGGAGACTGGATGGCACTGCATACGACCCCAAGAATACCCTCCCTACAGTCAAGCATGGTGGTGGCAGCATCATGCTGTGGGGCTGTTTCTCTGCCAAGGGGCCTGGCCATCTGGTCCGCATCCATGGGAAGATGGATAGCACGGCCTACCTGGAGATTTTGGCCAAGAACCTCCGCTCCTCCATCAAGGATCTTAAGATGGGTCGTAATTTCATCTTCCAACAAGACAACGACCCAAAGCACACAGCCAAGAAAACCAAGGCCTGGTTCAAGAGGGAAAAAGTCAAGGTGTTGGAGTGGCCTAGTCAGTCTCCTGACCTTAACCCAATTGAAAACTTGTGGAAGGAGCTCAAGAATAAAGTCCACATGAGACACCCAAAGAACCTAGATAACTTGGAGAAGATCTGCATGGAGGAGTGGGCCAAGATAACTCCACAGACCTGTGCCGGCCTGATCAGGTCTTATAAAAGACGATTATTAGCTGTAATTGCAAACAAGGGTTATTCCACAAAATATTAAACATAGGGGTTGTATAATAATTGACCCCCACTTTAATGTTTAAAATTTAATAAAATTCAACTGAGCAACATAACTTTTTGGTTTGTAAGATTTATGCTTCTGTTCATAAAACCTACTCTCGTTTTCAGTTTGAAGGCTCTAACTCATTTGCATCTTATCAAACCAGCTAAATCTGCAGGGGGTTGAATACTACTTGTAGGCACTGTATGCTCATGAGGAGAACATAATTTTACCTCTATACAAGTCACTAGTGCGACCACACTTAGAATACTGTGTACAGTTCTGGTCTCCGGTGTATAAGAAAGACATAGCTGAACTAGAGCGGGTGCAGAGAAGAGCGACCAAGGTTATTAGAGGACTGGGGGGTCTGCAATACCAAGACAGGTTATTACACTTGGGGTTATTTACTGTGGAAACAAGAAGGCTTAGGGGTGATCTTATTACTATGTACAAGTATATGAGGGGACAGTACAAAGACCTTTCTACTGATCTTTTTACTCTGAGGCCAGAGACGGGGTCAAGGGGGCATCTTCTACGTCTGGAGGAAAGAAGGTTTAATCATAATCACAGACGGGGATTCTTTACTGTAAGAGCAGTGAGACTATGGAACTCTCTGCCGCATGATGTTGTAATGAGTGATTCACTACTAAAATTTAAGAAGGGCATAGATGCCTTTCTTGAAAAGTATAATATTACAGGTTATAAATACTAGATTCCTTGATAGGGCGTTGATCCAGGGAACTAGTCTGATTGTTGTATGGAGTCAGGAAGGAATTTTTTTCCCCAATGTGGAGCTTAGTGTTTGCCACATGGGTTTTTTTTGCCTTCCTCTGGATCAACATTTTAGGCTATGGGTTGAACTAGATGGACTTAGTTTTTAAGGTTGAAGGAAGACTATGTTACTATGTATTTTCACCCATCAGGGATTGCTATTCTCTTATATATCCGGTCAGTAAAAAGACGTATTGGTCGTCACTAAAGGGGTATACAGCTGGCTTCACATCAGGGGTTCACATTTAGGTTTTTCTGCTCTGTGATAGGACAGCAGGGATACAAAGGATTACATCACTGTATATAATCAGTGCAGCATCCTCAGAATTAGTGCCATCTCTGTAATGTGTTACAAGTGGAGCGACGCTGATTTGGAAAGGGAGAGACCACAGCTCCGGCTCATCTGCGCTCACCACCCACGGCTCCGCACATGCGGGAAAGCCTCTTATCCCCGCAGCAATGCAGACGGTCCCATGTCCCATTCTGTCAAGTGCAGAGTAAAAAACATCCATGCACATGGGAGCGTTACGTCAACATTTATTGCTCTGCTTATTATGCTAAGTGATGGACGCCATGGTGTCCATGCCCCAATGTTCCTCATCTTCATTCCTATAGGCAGGGTTATATCATAAACTCAGGATTATCACCTAGAAGCGAATGATAAATGGATATTACCGTGCTCTGCTCTTATGCAATAAGCCGTGTGGGCTTTTTCCTGTAATCGTAGCTTCCTTCCAGCGAGGTCCTCGTCAATGTTTATCCAACTCTTAAAAGCAAAAAGTTTTGTGCGTTTAAAATCCAATTACACAAACTTCCTGATTTGCCATGTTAGGAAAAGGTTCCAGCCAAAGAGCAGATATCATTAATAAAACAGTCCAGTAATGTCACACAGTGATGCATCAGAGCAGTCTGCAGCCAAATATAGCCGGCCATTAAAACCTCTCCCGCAGATAATACAAAGCCCATTAAGTTCAATGTAATGGAGGAGGTCTGGAGGGAAGAGGAGGAAAGCCCCCAGTACAGCTTTCACCATCATAATCCGTGTATGCGGGCACAGAATATTGTGTGTAGGTCATTCACTTACTTCACCCCGGTCCAGAAATGACAAGAAGAACAAAAGTAAGCAAACGGGACTGCAAGAGAGCCAGGCCTGCATCCCAAAAACGTATGCAAAGCAACAGTCCCCTGTACCCATTACCTTCCATGTATGGAAGCCATTGCCCAGCATCAAGCATTAAGGCCGTGTTCATACACAACATAAATGAGTCTTTTTTTTTTTTTTGCAGGTCTGCAGAGAAATACCCAGCAACAATCTTCTGATTACTGTGTTTCTGCAGTGAGTTTTCCCCCTTTGACACGTTTTTGGAGCAGTTTCCAAGCAGCGTTTCTTAGGCTACGTTCCCAAGAGGTGTTTTTTTGCCGTTGCAGATTCTCTCCGCCTATTAAGTGCATGTTTGATGCTGCAGTTTGTCTCTTCTTATTACGTCCTGTTTTAAACAAAGCTTCTTTGTTTTTGATACTTCCTGATTTTTTTGTCTTTGAAAAAACTTTATTGATACAGCCATGTGTGGATTACATGAGTTTTTATTTTTTACCTGTGGATTTTCCGCATATAATGCAATTCTATGGGGAAAATCTGCACATAAAATTTAGCGCACCAACAAGAGAAACTGACATGTTGAGGATTTGAAACTCGCGCTGCAGGTCAGTATACGCTGAGGGGGGAAAAAAAAAATCTGTGGGCAGGAGATTTCTATAAATCCCATCTACTTTGCTGGAACTGAGACGCTGCGGTTTTTGATGTAGTGAGAATACACAGAGTCAAAAATGCACCAAACGCTCATCATGGGGGTCAAAGCCTTAATGGGTTTTCAGGCTGCCCATAGTAGCCAATAGAAAAAATACCGATGAAAAAAAAAAAAAAAAAAGCACACTGTTGGATCACGAGAACGCTGCAGCCAATCACTGGCTATAGCCTTTACTACTGCACCAGATCAGACGTCCACGCTAATGGAATACTGATGAGCTGCACCTGATCAGCAGCCACTGAATGCTGCGAGACCGCTGCAGCCGATGTCCAGTCACCCACCAGGAACACAAGTGCTGACATCAATGGAACTACACCGCCATGGGAGAAGAGTATACATTTTATTTTTATTTTGGAGCCCTGAATTGATTAAGCAGATGTTCCTATCTTTTTAAATGGGTAAAATTGCAAAAATCTTCTCTGTTCAAGGTATTTTTAAATCCATAGTTTACAGCTTGCTGCCAGGTGACCGGCCACTGCTGCAGTCTATCGGTGATCGCGGTCTGCTAGGCAAGGAGCACCACCCTTACAAGCTCGTTACTATACAGCTTGCATGCGCTACTCTGCCGCTGGCTCTGTCCAGCTTCAGTGCCCTTGCGCTCCTCCCGTGTTGCAGAGGTAACGCTACCTCTGGCAGCACACAGTTCAGGCCAGCAGCTCAACAAAGCTGCCAGGCCAGACCCAATCTTCAGGAGTGCACTGCCCCCTGGGAAGCAGAAGATCAAGAGGCAGAGGAGTGGAACGCTCCTGAAAACAGCCCCTTTAAATAAAAATGGCTCTCCCATGAGGACCACATGTTCATATGGTCATTAGAACAGAGAGCCGCTAACAATCAGCAGTACCTGCGATGACGGACTCATGACCCCCTCCTCCCTCACCACAAATTCCCTGCATGTGCAATATCGCAATTAGGAGGTAGAGAGGAATTGGGATGTCAATCACGTCTCTGTGGGTGTGATATCACCAGAATTGGCTTACCAGAGTGCACGCCTCTTGGACTAGTCCAGCTAATTCTAATATGCAGCCCAACAATATTAAAAAGCGAATATTGAGATAAAGCAGGAATCATTGTAAAAAAGAGAAATGCAGCGCTGTTATTAGCTTTCAAGGGTAAACTCTGCTGACTGGTTCCCTTTAATCACCTTCACAGGGAAACCAAGGAGAACCATAGAACGTAGTAAGGAAACGCTAAGAATTCTGCTGGATCCACCGTGCCCAGTCACCTCCGAACACGGCAGAAGTTTTCATCCTATGTCATGTGTCAGTGAACGCTAACCTGACACTATGACATGTCCTGTGAGACTGTTCAGCGTCATCTTCTAGTAATACACAAAACTATAAACCACCAGGAGTCGGCCAACCAAAGCAAGAGACTGTGCCCGGCGTATCATCGGTGGCACAGCAGGCATCAAGGAGATCAGCGCCAGTCACTTCTACGCAGCTTATCAGTCTATGGACTGGTAACCCATGACGCAGAAAACGCAGAGGGACACTGCAGCTACACATCCAAACCAATGATCACGGAAAGCATTTATTCCTCTACCAAGCATATGCATAGGTCTCCCCCGCTGTCATGCTAAATTAATTAGGGGGTTGCAACATTTCCCCAATTCCTCCCTTGTAGGAATCATGCACTGGTCTATTCATTATCATAGGACAGGTGCACAATGGCTGCCGACAGGCATCAGTAGATGTGATGTCATCACCTCCCAAAGACCCTTTTAACAAATTGGTGCAGTAACAAGAGGACCAGACATGATCACTTTAATGTTTGTGAGCTTCTGCCCGTAGCAGGGCCTTGCTTGGAGTGCTAGCTCTTTTTGTGGGCGATTTCACACCAGTCTCTAACAGGCTGGTGAAGTGAAGACCATTTCTCTTTAAAAAGAGGTTTTCCAAATAAGAATTGTAGTAAATGGACCATAAAAAATAGGAAGTTATTAACGGAGTGATTTCCTTCAGTTGTGTATACCCCCGAGCTTCAGCAACAAGCCCTGGTCACAGTTCCCCGCAGGACAGTGAAAAGGGCTGGTGCCTGCTAATTTCCATAGCAAAACCAGCCCCCTTCCCAGTCACAGCCAATGTATAGATAGAATGGAGCTGGCTTAGCTATTGATAGGAGCCCTCTTCATATAGCACCGGAAACTGTCGTGTCAGACACAAACCCAAAAAGGACCTACGAGTACCTGGACTAGAGTAGGTTAAAGAGATTGTAGTTAAAGGTCTTTAATTTAACAAGATGGAAAACCCCTTTATGGCAGAGCAAAAATAACCCAAAATAACAGACGCCGCTCAGATATCCAAGCGGTAGGTTGCAAAAAGCACCCAAACAGCGCTCCTATAGCAAGGATGAAACAAATATCGATTAACACTTCCATGTTTATCTCCTATCTGGACGTCAAATACAGAACAAGGGATAAAGTGGCATGTGCTTAATAATTAAGGCTCGGTAACGGGCACCTCTGGCACGGATGAGAAAGTGGCTTCGGATGGGTGAAACACAAGCCAACAGTGACAAGTCATTCCAAGATCAGGTTCATTTCTTAGAACCCCTCAGCCGGCGGCAGACGTCTCCCCGCAGTTGTCACCTGGTGATCACATGTGCGGAGGGAGGGGGACGCAATCCTGATCTTAATGTCTCAAAGTGCATTTAATCATCAAGAGTCTTAGTGCAAAAATAAATAAATAAATCAATCATCAAAGCCTCCGGCTCTGCATTGGATGGCTGGGTATAAGCCTGGCAGGATCAAGGATTTCCTCTATGACGCCTCATGAGAAGATTAATGCGTCAGTCATCTATGCTGCGATGCGGATCCTCATCAGAGAAATCATCCATAAAATACAACATATTTCAGCTCCCAGGCGGCTCCATCATGTGAGATTATGTAATGTCTGCAATCCCAGCCCCCAATGCTTCAACATAAGGAGGGCAGAGGCTTTCATGAATCCGCAGGAAAGACACTGACAGTAGGATGTATATAAGGCACATATATGGCAGCACTACTAATGATCCAAGGGGCAGCGTTGCCGGTAAGGGACCACAGACTGGACGGACGGCGTCTGAAGCTTCGGCACAAGACAATAGCTGTCTGTCGCCCCCCCCCCCCCCCTCCCTCACGTAGGATGGGCACAAGGTTCCCATACCAAGGCTGCCAAGTCTCTACCCACACAGTAAGCGACATCCATGGAATAAGCATCGTCTTCACACCCAACACATATAGGAGCCTCAGGTAGCAGGCAAGAAACCCAACATTCATGATTACAGACATCATGGACGGACAGACAGACAGCATCCTGGCCAATATGGTCATAGGATCCATGACTGATAAAATCAACTGTCCAGATTCAACTTTCTTTAAAGTTGCATTCATTCAGCTGAAGTCATCAGCTATCATTTATTGATGTCCATGTTTAATTCTGCATCTTGTGTCGCTAAATTACAGATTTCTTTGTAACGGTATAAATATGGCCAAAATAGTATTAATGTAGTAGTCCACTACTTATTTTAATCATACAAACTCAAATTGGCGGCCGTAAAGGGGTTTTCCAGGTTTATTTATCCCATATGGAAGAGTAGCCGGCACTACCTTAATGGTGACATCAGAGAGGTTTGTGATAACGTGGTATTATTCAGCGAGAAGTGATCAGTATAAAGATACAGCACCTCCAGAAGCAGAAAGTAAATGAATAATGCCACTCACCAGTCCCAGGACCGTTTATTCCACATTCCCTCCGTCCTGTGTTTGCACTTCATAAAGTCAATTTGGACTGGCGAGTGCCGTATTAGTTGGCGATTTGTTTCGGAAGAGGTTTTCTTGTTTAAAGAAAACCAGTTTTATTTTAAAAACAAAATGTGCTTCAAATACCCTCCCCAGGTCCATAGAGTCTCTGCTGCTCCCGATGTCTGGGTGAAGTGCTGCCGATGTGACGACAGCACTGCAGACAATCAGCGAGCCAAACAGCTTGTGCCACCAATTCGGGCAGAGCCACTGAGCTCAGTTATTGGCGGCATCGCTATCAATGTGACCAGGCAATAATAGGCACTGGGAGCAGCAGTGTAGACTCAGCTCTGGACTCGGGGAGGGTGAATAAAGCAAAGTTTGTGCAACTGGGGGGGAAACCCATAAGAAGCAAGGAGACTTCGCACCAGCATAGGCAAGTATTTTTTTCCCCCAGTGTTCCTTTAAGGGAACGGACACAGGGAAGAATGCACAGAGGATTTTCATATTACAGTAGCAGCATTGCGAATGGGATTTCATGAACAATAACATTATAACCACAGCGAGAAAGCATCCTGCGGATATCAAGCTTTGCAGAGTAAAGAAAAAGCCGCTCAGCATTTCAGTAACCAAATCCGCAGCAGAAAATTTTGCAGCACATGGGAATGTTCACCAAAAAATCATTCCATGAGAAATGATCTCAGGGAGCAAAACTGTGGGCAGAGGCACCGATTACAATAGATCTAGTCCACATGAGAAGGATCCATGTGAAGAGTCTGCTGACCCGTGGCCACCAATGCAACTACAGCTCACTTCCACTCCACACCTCCCAGGATGCAGGTATTATGCACAGATCCTACAGGGTTAAACAAAGCCATAAGCTTCCATAGAAATGCACCAAATTCCTGCCCAGCAGACTTTGGGAGATATATGGAGCTTTTCTGTAGGAAGACAGACCGCAGGATACAAAATAAAGTGCTTTAACCAGGAAATATCAAATGTCACTGTACGGCCTTAGGACACTTTCACGTGTATTCTGGCATTTGTACACTTTTTTTTTTTTTTTTTTTTTGATTTCCTTCCACTATACTGCGCTGTGAATGCCGCCCAGTCTCTGTGCCGCTACACGCCACCCCGTCTCCATACAACCACTAGTCCGTCACACGCCGCCCCGTCTCCGTACAACCACTAGTCCGTCACACGCCGCCCCGTCTCCGTACAACCACTAGTCCGTCACACGCCGCCCCGTCTCCGTACAACCACTAGTCCGTCACACGCCACCCCGTCTCCATACAACCACTAGTCCATTACACGTTCCCCATCTCCATACAACCACTAGTCCGTCACACGCCGCCCCGTCTCCGTACAACCACTAGTCCGTCACACGCCGCCCTGTCTCCGTACAACCACTAGTCCGTCACACGTTCCCCATCTCCATACAACCACTAGTCCGTCACACGCCACCCAGTCTCCGTACAACCACTAGTCCGTCACACGTTCCCCATCTCCATACAACCACTAGTCCGTCACACGCCACCCAGTCTCCGTACAACCACTAGTCCGTCACACGCCGCCCCGTCTCCATACAACCACTAGTCCGTCACACGCCACCCCGTCTCCATACAACCACTAGTCCGTCACACGCCGCCCCGTCTCCATACAACCACTAGTCCATTACACGCCGCCCCTTCTGTGCCGCCACTAGTCCGTCACACGCCGCCCCGCCACACGTTCCCCGTCTCCGTATCACCACTAGTCCATTACAGGTTCCCAGTCTGTGCCGCCACTAGTCCATTACACGCCGCCCAGTCTCCATGCCGCCGCTGCTCCGTTACACGCCACCCCGTGTTTATTTACATATGTACAGATTACAACCAAACCTGGAAGAAAAACATTTAGTAGACGTTTGGCACCAGATCCACCGGAGTTCACTTCCTCCCATAACACGAGAATGTGCACAGAACTGAAGGACGTCCAAGGGAGGAATTTGTGATCGCGCTGCAGTTTAGGAGCAGAAGACATTCCACAGACAGCAATAGAAGTGTGAAGGGACGGCCGCTCGGTGGAATTCAGTCACCATATTACAGGGCAGTGCGACTCCACACCCCTGCCGCAGCCAAGGGAGAGCTGGAAACGCGCTCACTAACTCACTGGAGATGTCAACCAACACGCCTGACCTCTGCTGCCAAGAATAGCCATGTAAATAGCAACTCTACTGAATGGAGAAGCTGAGCGCAATGGACACAGAGCCTCAAGAGAGGAACATCAAATAGCCCTCCCAAAAGGGCTGCATATGGATATAAAGGGGGAAGCAGGACTGGGCATGCAGAATTGATATGCCCGATTCCTTAGTTCCCAGCGGAGATGAGCCTGTGCCACCAAGAGTGCAAGTGTAGTGGGAGAAAGACAGCCGCCGACCGACCGAGGATGCGGCTGACAACTATCTGATGTTTTATTCTAGCTCAAGTCAGGCTTAGATACCCGCTACCATTCCTCTTTTCAACCCCATAAACATATACTGGGAAAGGGGAATAAGACCATGCCAGAAACCTCCTGTATAAAAACTGGGGGATTGGGCATATTGAAATCTAACATGTCCGATCCTTCTCTCCTCTCCATATACATTAGTTGGACAGCTTGTCTCCCCAAAAGTGTTCACTTCCCTCCAACGTACCTGACCTCTTGGCAAACAGGTGACTGATCTAGAAGTGCAAAGGTTCCTTTTGATAAGTTCATTTTTATGGATTTTGACCCTTTATCTTCACAGGCTGATTTACAAGAGCCATTTCCATAGTGTCAGACTTTATTACACTTATGTCACAGATGTAGTAGAAGAAGTCGTCTAAGTCTTTATAGTATAGATGGTAGCCATAGTAACCCGGTAGCGCAACTTCCAAGCAATTAACGAGTTATTATCATCTGGAACATTTATGACACATCCACAATAGGGCAATCCATTAATGACAGATAGATGAGGAACTCGCACCTACGTCGAGGCTGGGACCCCCTTCAGTCAGCGGAGAGGTCTCAGCGCATTTGTGGCTCTCTCCATTAATCCGGATCGCGTTGGGAATATTTCAGTTGCCATAGACGTCAATTAGCAAACATGCAACTTTGCATTGAGATTTTTCTCCAGCAGGGCACGTCTTTGAAGCCAGACACGTTTTGGACTCCGTTTGCTAATTGGATCTGTTTGGAATAAATCTGAATTCCTTATTTTGGAGTCACAAACATAGGCTGAAGCTATCCTGACTTTGAGGACATGTAGAAACACCACGCGGCTGTACGATCCCCGCTGCAGCCAGGTGTCTGCACCTGCGGGTCTCCAGAGAAGAAGCCGCTCAAACTACCTTCTGCATAATGGTTGTCACCCAGGTTTCCAAGAAGCCGAAAGATTCCCAGGAGGAGAAGTGTCACGCTAAGAGTCATAGACCAGCACTGGTGATGACACCTACTAAAGATATATTCAGACAGGCATCAGCCGCCACATTGTAGTGTGTCACCTCCAATAACGTATGCATCAAAATGAGATCACGGCACGCTGTAAATATCCGACTGCAGTGACGGTTGAATCACGAGACAATCACAACATAGACGGCGCAGCAAAAACAACTAATCACAAAGCAGCGCTCAGACCTCCAGGGGCACGATGGTGGTTGTGGGTTACTGGCCATTAGCAGCTGCCATAACAGAGGCGGGTGCAGGGGTCACACAATGTGCGGCTAATTCTCTTATACAAAGGTCAGACTGGATGGAAACTGCAGAAAACACTGTGTTGACAACATCCCCACCCCTGCTGTACACGGGGCTGTCAACACAGGGCACGGTGACAGCTGAGCGCCAGCTCCTATGTCCCAGCATTGTACTCTAGGGTTACACGTCATCCCTCCATACTAAACAATATACGTTTTATTCTAAGTGGAAGTGACTAATCCCCAAATCTGCGCCAGGAGGAACTTCTGCTTTGCCCTCATGTGTTTCCATGTCATGGTAGGCAACGCCGGCCGCTGTTCAGCCTGGGCTGCATCATGTGCAGATGATTGACGAGCGCTCGTCTCATGCAGGGAGTAAATAGGAGCATGAAGCAGAAGAACCTCACTAGTCAGCAAAGCTCACACCCTCATAAAGGGGCACATGGGCAGCCATAACCTTCATGTGCGCGGTAATAAACCGCTGACCGAGGGAATCGTTACATCACCATGAACACTTATACACAGAGCTGCCGGCTGTTATTGCCACAATTACAGCTTTTACCACCATGGACGGAGCCCGTATATGAAATAAGTGAACATTAGACCACAGATAAGGGGACGCAAGTCAGACAAGTTTTTTTAGCATCTGACAACGTCCCACTTTCTTCTCCAAAGCTCCTCTTGTGCTGCACCAGTTCTCTAGCATGCGTTACCCACCCCCAGGAAAAAAAACAAACAAAAAAAACCCCACTGATAAAATGGGGCATTTCCATCTTAAATATTAATGGCATATTCATAGGAAATTCCATAAACGCCTGACCCACATCCACCTCAAGTTCAGGGATAGGCAAATTTTTATTTATTTATTTATTTTTTTTAAGACCCATTCAAGTAAAATTGGAGAGCCACGCATTTGCTTTCCACCTCTCCATTCCTGGTGGAATAACATCGGGATTGTTCGAGAAAGGTGATGCATCGGACATTTATGGCACACCCGGTCATTTCCAACATCAACAGTTCTAAAAGCGCCATACACGTTAGATAAAAGTCAGCCGAACTCTCCAATTTTGGCGGGATCAGCTGCCCATCTGACATGTAAGGCAGCCCCCCGACAGAGTCTGTCATATGATCCTTTTGTTCTGAGCACAAACTATCATCATAATAATAATAATCTTTATTTTTATATAGTGCCAGCATATTTGGCAGCGCTTTGCTCACAATATAAATTCCCTCTTTGGAGTATGGGAGGAAACCCACATTAACACGGGGAGAACATACAAACTCCTTGCAGATGTTGTCCTTGGAGGGATTTGAATCCAGGACCCCAGTGCTGCAAGGCTGCAGTGCTAACCACTGAGCCCCACCGTGCTGCCCTTCCAACAGCTCTCTCTTCCGAATCCCCACCACCACAAAACAGGAATGCTCGTCTCATCAGTCAGTGCCTCTCTTATGGCGAACACAGTAATGCTCGGTCTAACCAAGAGATCGCGGTCAGCCAAACAATCATACAGCCCACCCCCCATCTAATGTGTATGGCTAGCCAGCTTAAAAGGAGCCCCCCAGTTTCGGAAAACCACTGACTGTTTAAAACAAACAAAGTGCACTTTACTCACCCTCCCCGGGTCCAGCTCCGAGTCCCCGCCGCCACTCCCAGTGTCTGTTAATGTCAGCAGCACTGACATCATGAAGGAAGAGCTGCAGTCAGTCAGTTCAGCGGCTTTGAGCAGCTCATGCCGTTGACTCGGGCAGAGCCGCTGAGCTGACTGATTGGCTGCAGTGCTGTGACATCAGCTCTGCAGGCAATAACAGAAACGGTAGCACTGAGCCCAGGGAGGGGGGAATAAAAGTGGCTTTATTTTTGTTTGTTTTTTAAAGACAATCTGCAGTAGAAGGACTGGGGTTTTCTGAAATCAGAAATGTGCCTTCATAAAAAAAAAAAAAAAAACTTTTTTCTTCTTCTAGGCAGGCCTAGCCCATTCCCTAATCAAATAATTACTGATCCAATGAATCCCCCACCAATCAGTCACTTTGGTGATCCCAGCAGACAACACTGGTGAGGGTAGGGATTGATTGCAGCGGTCACTGACATAATCTCTTCCCATAGTGGTGGACTTCACACGTGACTGGTCTGTGCCCAGCAAGTTAATCGTGCTGCCCTCACGCCAAACTGCAGGCCAAGACCAATGACGCACTAATGCCAGGTTCATAGCACCCAGATACAGAACCAGTCATACAAAGCGCCTGACATCCGACTGAAACGGACACTAGGAGGAGGAGCCACTACCTGTCACTCAAGAGCTCTCAGCCAATCAATGTCGCTATTCTCCATTCCCATTGGCTGGTGACACAAAGTCCTTTTCAGTCAGAGGCCAGGAACACAAGGAAGGGGAGGGTCTTAATTAACCCTTGTATAGCCATGTTTGTTTAAAGAGACCGGACCAAGGGTAAGCCTGCATGTCTGGGGAGGTGGGCAAAAGCTGCTATAATGGGGGTCCCCCAAATACAGAGAAGGGGCTGAATACAACCCTCCCAGGATGGGAGAGGGCAAGTCAAGGACTTCTATCTGCCACCATTGTGAGGATTACTGTGGAGGGTGAAGAGCACACATAATCTGGGCTATAGCGCCCCCCAGCTGTCAGGAGGAGCTATCAGACCACAGGTGCCGGGCAGAAGAGCTCACGCTCTAATTACTGACATGCGCAGTACGTCTGTGGCCTCTACAACCGCCGCTGGCTACACAGAAGGCGATTCCGGTGCCTGGAAGTGACTAATGGAGTGCGGAGAGCAGATTGTGCAGAGTAGGGCGCTCACCTGGCTTTATCCCGTTGCCGGCTTCCCTCCCCAGTTCATCTCCCCCGGGACCGGACTCCCCCTCGTTTCCGCTTGTCCGGTCCCCCCAGCTCTGTCCCGCTCCGGAGTTCTCCAGCTCGACTCGGTCCGGTTCTTTTCTTCCTGTAATGGCGGCTCCGGAGACCGAAGAAGCAAAATAAAGCAGACGGGAACTGCGTGACGTCACCCTGCACCCGGGGCCGGCGAGCCATGGGATTGGCTGAGCTGCGCGCTGCTGGCGGCCAATAGGAAGCCGCGTCTTAAGCGGCTGTGAGGTGACGTCATGACAGCGGCATTAGAGCAAAAATAATAATAATAACAACAAGTAGATGTGCGGCGGCGCCGGGCGTGAGGAGACGGGTGTGAGGAGACTGAGGGGAGACGGGTGTGAGGAGACTGAGGGGAGACGGGTGTGAGGAGACTGTGCAGAGACTGAGGGGAGACGGGTGTGAGGAGACTGTGCAGAGACTCAGGTGACGGGTGTGAGGAGACTCAGGTGACGGGTGTGCGGAGACTCAGGTGACGGGTGTGAGGAGACTGTGCGGAGACTCAGGTGACGGGTGTGAGGAGACTGTGCGGAGACTCAGGTGACGGGTGTGAGGAGACTGTGCGGAGACTCAGGTGACGGGTGTGAGGAGACTGTGCGGAGACTCAGGTGACGGGTGTGAGGAGACTGTGCGGAGACTCAGGTGACGGGTGTGAGGAGACTGTGCGGAGACTCAGGTGACGGGTGTGAGGAGACTGTGCGGAGACTCAGGTGACGGGTGTGAGGAGACTGGGGATACTGTGGGCAGACGGGAGTGAGGAGGCTGAGGTGAGTGTGAGGAGACTGAGGTGACGGGTGTGGGGAGACGGGAGTGAGGAGACTGAGGTGACGAGAGTGAGGAGACTGTGGGGAGACGGGAGTGAGGAGACTGTGGGGAGACTGAGGTGACGGATGTGAGGAGCAGGCCCAGCCCTGCTGTACACACAGCTCTGTAATAAAGCAATGAACCCATCACATACCCCCTTTATACCGCTCTCACTCTGGTAAAGCGGGGTGACTGCAGCAATGGCTGGCGTTACGGCTCCCTGCTTTCCGTATGTATGTGCCCAGATAAATTTGGGCAATTTCTAAAAAGAAAATAGGAGCGGTTGCCCATAGCGATGATCAGCGGTCATCATCACTAGGGAAAATAAAATTTGGTTGTTATGGGCAATTTAATTTGTCACGGCAAAATCACTTCTGGTGTCTGCTCCACTGGTTTTTACAGTTATGTGACTTCAGTTCGTTTTAAAAAAAACAAACTGTGCTTTACCCTCCTCCCCGGGTCCAGCGATGATTCCCAATGCCTGTTAGGGCGCAGTCAGACGGCCGTATAACACAGACGGCGACTGCATTACAATGCAGCTGTCACGCTCCGGTCAGTAGCGTTCACTGCGATGCGATTGTCATCCGTGTTATATGGCCATCTACCACAGCCTTATTGTCTGTTGTCACATCGAAAGCGCTGCAGCCAATCGCTTAGCTCAGCGGCTCGCCCTGACAACTCAGGCACAGCTCACTGATTGGCTGCATTGTTGTTTATGTGACTTCAAACAATAACAGGCAGCGAAACCAAAGAAATGAGCCGGAGCACAAGTTGGCATACGTGCAACATATAGGAGCATGTTCACACTGTGGTCATTTAACAGACAAAGCCTAAGATAGAAACAAAATGAGCAAATACAATGTAATAAGTAAATAGTTATAGTACATGTAAATAACATAGGACACCTAGTAAACACTGCTTTGATTAAAAAAATCGTAAAAGCCATCCCACCAGCGTCAAAGTGAACCCAATCGGGACAGTCCTATCCTAAATCTAGTATTAAAACCTCAATGTAAGAGGGGGCAGAGCAGGATCGGGGTCTGGCTATTCAGACACCTGCCCATGGGAAGCTATATAAATGAAATGTTTCTATCTTTGTTTCTATCTTGGGTTTTGTCTGTGAAATGGCAACAGTGTGAACGTGCTCTTATACATTGCAAGTGTACCAACTTGTGCTCCGGCTCATTTCTTTGGTTTTGTTGTAGTTTCTTGTACTTTGTACATACAGGGACATGGCTGCCCCCTTTTTTTTGAGCTAGACATTTCATCCATATGGCTTCGCTTGGGCAGGTGTCTGAACAGTCGGGCCACGGTCATGCTCTGCTCCCATCTACATTGAGGTCGTCTGACATAAGGCGAGGTTTTAATATTAGAGGATAGGACTGTCCTGACTGGGTACACCTTGTCGTGTTAATTTCTTGTACCGCTACTATAACATTATACTTATAAGATGCAAGAATGGAGAAACTGCCTCCCCTATAAGACACTGGAGCTTTACAAACTGCTTGGATTTTATTGTCAATGTCATCCAGTATGGGAGTGTATGAATTAGAAGGGCGCATGAGAACAAAACAACGCTGGAGCACTCCCTTGCTTGTAGACGGATCCGCTGCCCCAGTGAGGTTACACCGACCTCCACCACTGCCTGTATGGTTTGCAGAGATGCCGCCATCACTCTCTCCACGTTTACGCAATGGACACTCTACAATAAGACCTACTTCATTTCCATCTTACTGGAATCCCAATAGGTCTACCGCCCCCACCTGTCTAGGTTGCTCGTGGGCCTCTCCTGGCTTCTGCCCCTCAGGCGCTGGCCGTTATCTCACCGTCAGTCTAGAGGGCCATCTCATGTCACTCTGCTGTACAGGACTCTCCCTTCTGCTGTCACACTCTGTTTCCTCTTCCTGGGAACAGTGGGGGCAGTAACTCCGTCTCGGGGACACTACTCGCCGGCCTCGGTGTATATTCCCATGTGGTACACACTCATCAACTCGGTCCTGATCTGAGCTAACTCAGGCCTTATACTCGCCCTCTCACTGTGTGACACATGAGCCCGAACACCCATCACTCTACTCACTACCACATCAATGTCACAAGTGACGAGTTGGAACCACTAACTGTTTCCGCAAAAACTTTTCTTTGTAAGATTCCCAATGGTATACAATGGCAAAGAGATTGCCCCACATTACATAGACCAGAGGTCCCCAACCTTTCTGACCTTGAGAGCCACATTTAGCTCTGAGAGAGGGCCTCGAGCCACATCCACTGTAGTGACAACCAAAACCCTCCATTACCGGTATAATGATAGCCAAAGCTTTTACACTGTAACCACACCACGGCAGTGTGCCAAGCTCCAGGGTTTCCTATCTTACCCCCATTCAGATCTGCTATTCTGTGCAGGGCCACACACAAAAGTCACCATCTAAAGATCTGCTCCCCATAGCTGTTGTGTACACCTGGTGCTAATGCACCAAGCTGGCAGGCAGCCGCGAGCCACACATCACGGGCCCGCGAGCTACAGGTTGGGGATCCTTAACATACACAATAGTGCACACGCTATGTGCTAATTATCCCTCAATTGTCAATAGGGCGGTGCCGTTCTATTCAACAGTCACTATGTCCCACGCCCCTCCTGACTTGATATAAGAAAAACGTCAGCATATGTAATTGTACTTCCATGCACAGAGTCGTGCCCGGTAAACAACAAAAGGGGTGCAGCTCTCACTTTCCAGAGCGCCGTGACCACTTCAAACAGTGGATCAGTGGGGTGACCTCCACTGATCTGATGTTGGTGGCCATTGTCCACAAGGCAGGGGATAACTTATTGACCACTTGGGACCAGGATTCCCCGCTATCTACGAGAACATTGAAAGCTCTCTAGATCCGTTTTGAATGGAGCAAAGCTGTGTATACGCTCGACCTTCATTCCATGATTGTCTACGGGACTGCCGGAAATATTGGAGCTTTCTCTAGCAGTCCCATAGTCGATGAATGGAGCTGAGGTGCGTATGATTGACCTTCATTCCATTATTATCTACACCGGAAATAGTGACGCTATGTCTAGCAGTCCCATAGACAATGAATGGAGTGGAAGTCAAGCATGCAGACCTCTGCTCAATTCAGGATGGGATCTCTGGGGGTCCCGGTAGTCGGATTCTCAGTGATCACTAAGTTATCCCCTATTTGTAATTTACTGTCTTGAAAATGACCCTTATATCTCTTCTTCTCCCAGAGAGAGCCATTTATCTTTTCCTGTTGTTTTCTAGTTGGTATTAACTTTTCCCAATTTCAACTGATGACAATATAGTAAAAATATCCTGATCTCTATAAGGAGGCCCTCGCTGCTAGTAGCTGCTCTTATTAAATCAATCCATATAGAAGAATTATCTGAGGACAGATCAGCAAGAGCAACTTATTGCTGGCGACTGCCTGGAGATACTTTGCGTTGTGTACATGGGAAGATTTGTAATGTCTGGAATTTACCCCATGACAAAGAAAAAAAATCAATTACTACTCAAATTTAAGAGCTTACGAAACAGTGAATAGTTTTGCGTGACCTTTACATATTTCCCAAGAAAATATTTCTGGACTAAGAACAATGAACGCTTTTGACTGAACACTGAATGGTCTTTGGAGCTTATCCATTAGCAATTGAAAGTGCCGCCATTATAATATTTGAAAACATTTATACAGAACTCAACTGGCAATTGTGATGGTCTCTGGCTCCTTGGGATCTCATTTCTCAGATAAAGGGTTACATTGCAACAATACTAGAGACTGTGACAAGATACAAGATAGAGGTCATGATCCACAGTGGTGTCGATACTGGAAAAAAATTCCGACTCTTCAAGATTGGTGTTTTACATGCCAGACATTAGGAACAGCGTAAGATGCGCCAAATTAATTAAAAGGAGCACCTTTCAGCTGGCGTGCACCAGCATAAGAAGTATACTCCAGTCAGGGACTTGGGTACATTTTGCTGAATCAGACGGGCTACACATGGCTACGTCCCTTTTTGCAAAGCTCTTCCAATTTTTAAAAAAATTGGTGGAGCTGAAAATTGGCGTCAACTGCTTGATAAATCGGGGTCTATGTATTAGTATTAAATACAACTTAGTGATGATCAGATCTATAATGGAGCCACAAGGCAGGCTTTTCTCCAACATGATCGATGAAGATACGACTCAATATCTTTGGCAAAGTCAAAAACCAACATAAGACTAGATTCACACAACCGTATAGCGGCCATATATCTATGTTGCGACCACAATTCTGCGCCAGACAGCGGTTCTCTTTATCTGAACTACGACTGCTATACAGACTTACGAATCTAGACCGAGGCCAACTAACAGAGAGGTTAAGGCCAAGATGAATCTTCGCAGATTTGTGATGTGGATTCCGCACAGGGATCGACCACATAAAAAAAACTTGCATCCACTTCCTTTTGCAAGCCAAGATAGCATCCTTAATTATTTAATAAGATGCCGGGCTTCATGGATGTCACCAACAGTATTATTCTCAAGAAATATTCCAAAATGCACCAAGTGGTACCATAGGTTGTTCCAGGATACAGAGTCTTTGAGTTTATGTTCAAGGCATTCAAAATATATTGTGCAAAGCGGCAATCTCAAAAAGCGTGCAAAGAGATTTCCCTCCATGGAGGGGCACATTGGGCAGTACCAGGCTAGCACAGGCTGGTGGTGTGCATAAAGGATAGGAGGGGCAGACTGCCCTGTATGCCCTTGACAAGTCCTTGTGCCTGTTGATTAACCTGGCAGAAGACACATTAGTCCTTACAGTCTCTACAGTGTTGGCAGGGAGTCCTTGAATAGACGCCACCACATCTTGGCTCTGATGAGCTTGTGGATCGTCTTGGGTCTCCACCATGCAGGTTGGAGTACCTCCAGCAGACTACATCCCCATTGAACTGGTGTCCCACTTGTCCTTGCAAAGCTGTGTATGAGGCTTTTAAATGTGCAATCTTAATGAAAAATTAACACCTGTGAATTTTATAATTTTTTTTTTCCAGAAATCTAGGGGATTGGTAATCTTTGTAGAGATTGGCATAGGGACTTAAAAGTTAGACATTGCTCCCTGAGGAAAAATAGAATGCTAAATAGATCTCTTGCAAGAAGAAAGCTAGCTCTCTACTGGCACTATTAGAGGTAGCCCTATAAGTCAATGTTGACCCTTTAACGAGTCTTGCCATGTGACTTAGGATCAGTGGCGTACTGCCAATGGCGGCAGACCACGTGACTGCTATGGGGCCCGTGAGCCGGCGGGGCCCCATAGCAGTCCAGGGGTGGACATACCGCCGCCGGTGCAGCTGCGCCGGGTCTCCACCATGCAGCTGCACCAAGGGGCCCGCAAGGTACAGCTGCTCCCTGCACGCGGCGGTCAGGGAGCGGTCCCTGCAGCTCCGCTGCTGTCAGAATAGCAGTGGAGCTGGAGGGTTCGTCCTCTGCTTCCTCCCTGACCCAGGCGCGCAAAGCTTGATGACGTCATCATGCAGCGAGCGCCTGGGTCAGGAAGAAAGCTGCCGGCAACCAGGAGGATGCTGCTGCAGGGGAGCGAGCTGAGGTAAGTTGTTTTTTTTTTGTTTTTTTTTACTGAAATGCTGGGAAGGGGAGGTGGGGGGAGAGCAATGGTGGGGCTGGGGAGAGGAATGATGGGGCTGGGAAGACCAATAATGGGGCTGAGGGGACTGGGGAGAGAAATATTGGGGCTGGGGAGAGGGCTGATGGGGCTGGGGAGAGGAACAATGGGGTTGATGGGGCTGGGGAGAGCAATAATGGGGTTGATGGGGCTGGGGAGAGGAATGATGGGGTTGGGGAGAGGAATAATGGGATGGTGGGGCTAGGGAGAGCAATGATGGGGCTGGGGAGAGGAATGATTGGGCTGGGGAGAGCAATGATGGGGATGGTGGGGCTGGGGAGACCAATGATGGGATGGTGGGGCTGGGGTGAACAATAATGGGGCTGATGGGGCTGGGGAGAGGAATGATGGGATGATGGGCTAGGGAGAGCAATAATGGGGCTGATGGGGCTGGGGAGAGGAATGATGGGGCTGGGAAGAGCAATAATGGGGCTGATGGGGCTGGGGAGGGGAATGATGGGGCTGGGAAAAGCAATAATGGGGCTGATAGGGCTGGGGAGAGCAATGATGGGGATGGTGAGGAAGGGGAGAGCAATGACGTGTTGCTGGGAGAGAGCAATGATGGGGGTGCTGGAACAAAGCAATGGTGGGGGGCTGGGAGAGAGCAATTATGTGGGGCTGGGAGAGAGCAATGATGGAGGTGCTGGGACAGAGTAATGATGGGGGTGCTGAGAGGAAATGATGGGGGTTCTGGGAGAGCGCAATGATGGGGGTGCTGGGAGAGAGCAATGATGGGAGGGCTGGGAGAGAGCATTGATGGAGGTGCCGGGACAGAGCAATGATAGGGGTGCTGGGACAGAGCAATGATGGGGGCTGGGAGAGAGCAATGATGGGGGTGCTGGGACAGAGCAATGACGGGGGTGCTGGGAGAGAGCAATGATGGGGGTGCTGGGAGAGAGTAATGATGTGGGTGCTGAGAGAGAGCAATGACGGAGGTGGTGGGAGAGAGCACTGATGGGTGTGCTGGGAGAGAGCAATTATGGGGGTTTCACTTTGCTTGTACTGTGAAGCCTTGTATGTTTTCCGTGTGCACATAGCCTTACAGTTAATTGGGGAGAGTCACAGAGACTGAATAATTTATATTATTGGCCGATGCAGATTATAGTTAATGGGGGGCACAGTGCTGCTTATCACTTTATATTTTGATTACTAAGTGGATAATAGTATATTAATGGGGGGGGGTACATATCTGTAGTCGAGGACGCAGAGCGGGGGAGACACTTGTATACATACAATATGTGACCTTGTTATTTTCTAGGCTGAAGATCATCGTGACAAGACGAGACGTGGCTGGGAGATGTCGACATGAAGGTCCGACCAGATGGAGAAGAAGCAGCAGAAACCGACTCTGATCATATGAGACGTCAGTGGTAAGTGCCTGGATGTAAATATTATTCTGTATCTGCACTGTGTGACTTGGAGTGATAATGTTATCTGTAAAATCCCTTAGGCTGCATTCTCACATTTGTGTGAAATGTCCGTGTGCTGCTAGATCTTTTTATCGGATGGTTTAAGGACTCGTACAGTTTTACAGATCCATTCACATATCCATGAAAATCACGGATCTGAGAATGAGATCTAAGAGGGTCAGAGAATGTCCTGTTCGGATCCGATTTTGAGGATTAGAATAGAACCTGCTCAATGCGTCAGTAAAAGCGGGCAGCACACCGACACTGCACACAGATGCAGGAATGTAGCCTTATTATGTATAGCACAGTCCCTTAGTATATAGTGTACTCACTTATTATGTATAGCGCCGTCCCAAGTTATATAGTTTCCTCTTTTATTATGTATAGCGCCGTCCCTTATTATGTACCATCCTCTCTAGCGGCTCACAGTTGGGGGATCATACTGTGTTGGGGTCAGCATACTTTACCCTGGGAGTTGAGGTGGGGTACAGTAGGGTCATTATACTGTGCATGTGGAGGAATTCACCATGGGGGTTTCATACTGTGTTTGGGGGGCCCTTTTATTGGCATCACACTTTATGGGGCAATGAAAGAGAGATCTAGGACGTCAGCAGGAGAAAAATTACTATGTAAAGGATGGAAAGTTGTGAGATCTGATCTTTGGTGACCCCGACAATTATTTACATTTTTTTTTGGGGGGGGGGGGCCCAATTAGAGCTTCTGCTATGGGGCCCCATGATTCCTATGTACGCCCCTGCTTAGGATATAGGCCGTATGACATCCATCCACAGACAGCGGATTCGGGCTTGTCAGTGAAGAGTAGGGACGCAAACTCTCTGAAATGTAATCTGTCCAAGCCCTGAGCTGGTGACCATACTGATCTCTATACGTTTGTGGAGACCAAGATGGCCAATATCTACATTTCATTAAAGCTAATAATTCATATTATGGCGCAGTCAGACTGCTGTATAAGTCGGACCGAGATCTGCGCAGTGCACGGACTGGCCGGCGGCTTTCTTGACCCGAGCATGTATTTCTATGCAGCTGTCACGCTCAGGTGGGGAGAGCCGCCGGCCAGTCCTTGCATTGCAGTCCGATCTCGGTCCGATTCATATGGCCACAGAAAAAACTGATGGCACTTCCAATACAAGAAGTAGCATTACTGCTCTAGAAAATAGAAATAAATGCGAAATCTTAGTGCATAAATTGGCCAGTTCATGTGCACCTGATAAGGAGTTAAGGAGTTTCTCAAAAAAATACCAGGACCCTACCGATGTGAATACCTCTCTAAGGGATATCCGTCTGCTTATGTGTGGGAAAGTAAGATCCTACTGCAATTAAAACCACCTGTGGAATATGTGGCACATAAGCATGGTAAGGTCCTGGTATTTTGAGAAACGCCTTAACGTGGCTACCAGGTACACATGAATTGGCCAATTTATGCGCTAAGATTTCTCATTTATTTCTATTTTCTAGAGCAGTAATGCTATTCAGATTTCATATATTTCATGTTCACATACCTAGCGTTACAGTGCGCTGCTTTGTTTTTTTATTGATTTATACGGCTGTGTGACTGCACCCTTACCCGGATGTCTGTACCCAGAATTGTCAAGCGATAGCTGGTCCTGTATTAATCTATTGTAAATGAGAGTATTGGGAATAACTGCAGGGAGAACGAATTTGCTTTCCGTATTAGTATCTTATCTATTCGGTCCTGATTATTGATCAACCTGCCTCAATAAATGATATATTTTCATGTCTTTCAGGGGTGTAATTAAGAAGTGGCCACATAGAAAGGTTTACAAGGTCTATAGCAGTAGAATATGTCTGAAATCAATAGAAGTGAATGCTGATGTTCTCAGCACAGGATTTATCAGGATCTGGCAGACACTTCACATTACTATGGTTTCCTCTCCAGGAAACAGCCGCATTATAGACTGACCATCATACAAAGGCAGGTAGTAAGTGCTGTCTACAGGGTCTAGGGATGAGAATACGCATTATAGTCTCCATCTCTGGGTTTACTGCCGCGTGTAAGTGATCCAAGCTCAGGAAAATGAGTTATTTTAGCTGAGTAGAGTAACTCAATAGCCTGTTTAATCGCCGTTCAGAAAGTATTTCTACACTTTTTCTTCCATTATGCTGTGATGTAGAAATGGCTTTGACTTCTATTGTAGAATGTGGCTCTCAAAGTAAGAAAGATTGGGGACCACTAGCCTAAGGGCTTGTTCACACAAGCCTATTCGACACCCGTGTGCTATCCATATGCAAATCTGATAGCATACAGACAGTACATTGACCAATGCAAGTCCATGTAGTTCACAATAATGTTTTTACATATGGACTGTCATGCTCCTGGGTTCAAACCCTTGAGCCTGTGTTTGGTTGTCGGCTTCTCTGTCCGTTGAGCCACAGCAGATACACCTTTTTCCTGGGTGTTAGCTAACACAGGTGTTTTCATTTGTCTGCCCTATCACCTTTCGGGTGCAGCTTTATATTCTTTCCTCCTGCTTGTGACAGTATCATTTAGATGTTCTGACATTGTGTTGAAGTTTGGAGCCAGTCTGTGAAATTCCAGCTAAAGGTTTTTGCTTTGCTATAATCTGCACCTCCTGCTTATCTTCAGGAAGTAGGCAGGATATTTGTTAACAGTACTTGCTTTATTCTTTGTTTGATATTTCGTGATTTACGTCACTCACTCTGGGATCTCTTTCTATTTTAGCACACTTTCCCTCCTGTAGGTAATTCACACTCTGCTCTGCCCTCCGGTTTTTGAGGAGGGACGTGAAGCAAGTAGACGGCCTTTCAGGCAGTTTAGATCCGAGTTGCCATCGTCTAGTCTGTGGTTAGGGCTATCTCTGCTCATGCAGGAACCACTAGGGACTGCGGGGTCAGGATCTCCAGTCTGTACAGGAACCGAAAGGGTCAGTTGCAGTTTTTTTTGTATATTACCTATTTTCCCAAGTGAGTTACTACTGAAGCATAACATAAACCAATAGTTTGTGTAAAAAAAATATAAAAATCATAGCATGCACAACTTCGATCTGTATTTCTGATCAGACTCGCCCATGCTAAGGCAGTGGGTGCACAAAAAACAGATCACATGCGGGTTACCATCCTTATGTCATGCGTTTCTCAAAGATCCTTACAATTATTAACATAGTAAACTATACTTGGCCTTTTATAATTTATTCAATTGTTAATGTAAAAACCATACGAAAGGTGAAAGTTTAGGTCTCTCTTACATATCCAAGTGGCTAAATAAAAAAAACAAACCTATAGATACTTAGCTTGTAGTAAATTGACATTTTTTGTGCTCTTGGGGAGTAGCCATAATTATCTTAGTCGCAAAAAGCTCCCAGGTATTCTACCCAGCCCATGTCTATGTGAGGGGGATCATTGATTCACATGACGTTACAAGGATGGTGTACGCTCATTAAAATGAAGACATTTAACAATTCAGTTTGGTATTTTGTGATGAAATGTGGTGAAGAAAAATAATCTCCCGTTACGAGACTGTAACAGTCCTAAAATAGCAAACACAGATCATGTAATGCAATTTGCAATCCAAATAATACCTGATAGCTGCAGGTCCCAACTCTGAGAACAGAGCCCCGACTCCTGCGGCGAGAAGTGGCTGCACGGCTGCTCCTCACTGCATTCATTTCTACAGCAGAGCACGCTCGGCTACTTTTGCAACTGTTAGAAGTCACATTGGTGTGAGACAGAGCCACAATTATAAACGTTTACACCATGTGGATATGCCATAAATGTCTGAGATGGGCCCATCGAGCATACAATTATTTGGTTGGGTGTTTTCAGAGGGAATGAGGCCACTGTGGAACAAACGATCGGACATGTGTAAGGGAACAAACGATCGGACATGTGTAAGGGAACCCGATAGCTTATTCATGATGTCTGCACCACAGGCGGCATAGCTCAGAGTCTGGCTCTGTTTTCCCAGCCATGTATGTTTTAATCTGAAACACAAACACATACTTTTAAGGCCCCGTCACACTTAGCGACGCTACAGCGATCCCGACAACGATACGACCTGTCAGGGATCGTTGCTGCGTCGCTATGTGGTCGCTGGTGAGCTGTCAAACAGGCAGGCTCACCAGCGATCAGGGGAGCAGCGACATCGTGGAAAGAATCTTTCCACGATGTCCTGCTCCTGGTTACCAGCCTGCTGAAGCAGGAGCAGGCTGGTAACCATGATAAACAGCGGGTTACTAGGGGCACACATGCACTTAGTAACCCGCAGTTTATCATGGTTACCAGCCTGATCGCTGGTCCCGCTGGTCACACACAGCGATGTGTGCTGACCAGCGGGAGGGCAAAGACCAAAAAATGGTCCAGGACATTTTGCAGCGATCAGCGACCTCACAGCAGGGGCCTGATCGCTGCAAAGTGTCACACATAGCGACATCGCTGGTGAGGTCGCTGTTGCGTCACCAAAACCGTGACACAGCAGCGATCTCGCTATGTGAGACGGGGGCTTTACAGTATCTCCCTGCTCCACTCCACTAGACTGACTGTTGATCTAGGTCACCCATGTCAAACTCTGGCCCGTGGGCCAAATATGGCCTGCAGGGTGATTATATTTGGTTCATGACACCAGAACCACCACCCCTATGTGGGGCCATTATTCTGTATGAAGGACTATGTGGGGCCATTATTCTGTATGGAGGACTATGTGGGGGCCCATTATACTTTATGGTGGACCATGTGGGGGCCCATTATTCCATATGGTGGACCATTATACTGTATGGTGGACTATGTGGGGGCCCATTATACTGTATGGTGGACTATGCAGGGCCATTATTCTGTATGGAGGATTATATGATGCCCATTATTCCGTATGGAGGACTATGCGGGGCCCATTATTCTGTATGGAGGACTATGCGGGGCCCATTATTCTGTATAGAGGACTATGCGGGGCCCATTATTCCGTATAGAGGACTATGCGGGGCCCATTATTCCGTATAGAGGATTATGCGGGGCCCATTATTCCGTATAGAGGATTATGCGGGGCCCATTATTCCGTATAGAGGATTATGCGGGGCCCATTATTCCGTATAGAGGATTATGCGGGGCCCATTATTCCGTATAGAGGATTATGCGGGGCCCATTATTCCGTATAGAGGATTATGCGGGGCCCATTATTCCGTATAGAGGATTATGCGGGGCCCATTATTCCGTATAGAGGATTATGCGGGGCCCATTATTCCGTATAGAGGATTATGCGGGGCCCATTATTCCGTATAGAGGATTATGCGGGGCCCATTATTCCGTATAGAGGATTATGCGGGGCCCATTATTCCGTATAGAGGATTATGCGGGGCCCATTATACTGTATACTGGTTGGCCTGCAACCTTCTCCAAGTTTTTCATTTTGGCCCTCTGTATAATTGAGTTTGACAACCCTGGTATATGTGATAGGGGCAAAGATGCCAGGAACCGGCCTCTTGGACTAGCCATCCGAGTCATATTGTTCCTAGCTTGCTTTTAAAAGTGTATTTTTTCTGCAGGATTTCAGAATAAGACTACAGTGGTGTGTAAAAAGTGTTTGCCCCCTTCCTAATTTCTTATTCTTTTGCATGTTTGTCACACTTAATTGTTTCAGATCACAAAACAAATGTAAATATTAGACAAAGATAACACAAGTAAATACAAAATGCAGTTTTTAAATGAAGGTCTTTATTAAGGGAAAAAGAAATCCAAACCTAGAGTATCCTGTGGGAAAAAGTGATTGCCCCCTAAACCTAATAACTGGATGGGCCGCACTTAGCAGCAACAACTGCAATCAAGCGTTTGCGATAACTGTCAATGAGTCTTTTACAACACTCTGGAGGAATATTGGCCACTCAGCTTTACAAAATTGTTGTAATTCAGCCACATTGGAGGGTTTCCGAGCATGAACCGCCTTTTGAAAGTCATGCCACAGCATCTCCATCAGATTAGGGTCAGGACTTTGACTAGGCCACTCCAAATGCTTAATTTTGTTTTTCTTAAGCCATTCAGAGGTGGACTTGCTGGTGTGTTTTGGATCATTGTCCTGTTGCATAACACTACTACTACTACTTCACTTTAGTCAGGCAGGTCGTATTTCAGTGATTTCTTGATTAAGAACAGGTGTGGCAGTAATCAGGCCTGTGTGTGGCTAGGGAAATTGTACTCAGGTTCCCAAAGATGTGATAAACCACAGTTAATTTATGTTTTAAGGTGAGCAATCCCTTTTCTACACAGGGCCCTTTAGGTTTGGATTTCTTTTTCCCTTAATAATAAAGACTGCATTTTGTGATTACTTGTGTTATCTTAGTTTAAATTTGTTTTGTGATCTGAAACATTTAAGTGTGACAAACATGCAAAAGAATAAGAAATCAGGAAGGGGGCAAATACTTTTTCACACCACTGTACATGGCAGAAATAATGGTGCCAGAGTCAGATTCATGCTGCCCGTGGTTCGGACACCATGAATCAGCAGTCAGTCCCTCTTTAAAATCCAGCTTTCCCAATCATTCTTTCACCCTGACACTTACCAACACGGAAGACTTTCCCCCCTTACACATTAGATAGCAGGCTGATCCAGCCAAAATCAGGGGGTTCAGCGAGCTTCTCTAATGTGTATGGACACCTTAATGCCACAGTTACATACTCTGGACGGCTTTTTTTTTTCCGGAAAATAAAACAGGGCAAAAGTTGGAAATGCCGTATAGCCTTTCCTTTGCATTTCTCGTCTTGGCATTCAATCACATATAGAAATTTGATTGACAGCAATCTTGCCGTTGGAAATGCCTGATGTTTGCTATTCCTGTGCCGGCGGGTGTTGGGGAACTGTCCGCCTGCGGTCAGGTATTCTCCTTTCTGCAAACAATGCAAGAATCTAGAACTAATACCACAAAACCAAAGGCAATTGCATAAAATCCCAAACCGGACGTGGTCTCCGCCGAAACCAAATATTGATCACACACACAATCCGGGGACCAGGGTTCGATAAACTAAAGCACGTTTATTATGTTTGATTTGTACCAGTCTTAAGGCTGAAGTATGTGCACCACTCCGAGCATGAGACAAGCTCTCTGTTACCATTTTCCTGGCAGAGGTTTTAATCGGCAGTAAACGTGACTTCTCAGATCGAAGGCCGGCATTATATAGGATCTATTCCGGCCAACGAGCCGGCAGCGGCCCCCCGTGTGCACTTAACGTCCGAGTGAAGGATCAGGCACCTCAGTCCAGAGTATTAGTTGCTGGGGAATATGTAACCTACTTTAGTAAATTAATTTAAAAAGTGCAGCTAATTATAACATATCCGGGAACTGGTCACATTGCAGCAGTTAAAGGGAAAGAGTCCATGATTTTATGTGAGGGGAGGAATAATAAAAAAAGGTAAATTATTTGCAACAGAATCATTGATTAGGCAAGAACCGTATCAGGAAAAGTTGGACGCAGGGTCATCAAAGCTTGTGCAGGGTCCGGCTCTGCCCTCCTAACCACTCACCTAATTGTATGGACGCTTTGGTTACTCATATAAGTTTGGGGTCTCATCCGGCATCCACAGTCCATCAGGGAAATAAGAAAATGAGTAAAAATCCTCAATTTATCCAAGATTGTGCAATTTGGTGAAAAGGTGCAAGAATCGATCATTATGTAGTAGAATTTAAAGGGATTATGGGTATGTGATAGACACATGTATATAGTGACCCCTGGCTATATCGGCTGCAAGTTTGGGACTTGAGAGGTTAATTTACTGTAGACTTCAGGCAAAAAAAAAAAAAAAAAGTAGGGTGTGAGCTGTTCATTGTCCCGCCTCCCTTATTACCTAAAAATCCCTTTAAATCTACACGACACCCCCCCTTGAGGTTGACCATACTGGCTCCAAATATACATGAGACATACAACAAGCAGCCGGGTGTACTCTCAGCTCCGCACACACGGACGGGTGCTCAGAAAGCAGCGAGTACAGGAAGCTGACGGGAGTATAAGGCCCACACACAGGCGGCTGAGACCCCCCCAAAAAGGCCGGCAGCGTCACCTGTCTACATTCCATGTTTCCATGCTACGATCAGACCTAGACCCGGTCTCGGGCACCAGGGTGGTAGTCACGGTTGTGCCAGCTCTCCGTCCGGCTGTGTGCTCGCGTGGTAAGGCTGCTCCTCTATCATCTCGCTGTCAGGAGACTCTGACCGCTGCTGGGATTTTCTGTAATCGCTTGGCGATTCGTCTGTGTCTTCATTCATGGCCGTCTTGGAGGCTATTTTGCCGAGATCTTTAACCTCTTGGGGAACATGACAAGAAGAGCCCACAGCCTGCGGCCGGGGCATGTCGGGTGTGCTATCTATTCCTTCATCCGCATTTATACCTTCTGAGTACGGAGGAGGAAGGCGTTCTTGCGGTCTGGTCGAGGGATCTAAAGAGTCCGCAAACGTTACCATGCTCTCTGCAGGCACTTGTGTCTGGATTACCATGGACTGACGTAGATCTGGGGGTAGAAAAAATTGTAGATAAGACAAAGAAAGGCAAGAATGTCTGTAATGATCACACGGTGGCACAGCTTCGTACATCGAGTTGTGGGCTATCTTAAAGGGGTTCTCCACTACAATGATATTGATGAGTCATGTGGGAAGCATGGAGGCTTTATATCGCTGGGGACCAGGATTAAAATCCCACCAAGAACAACATCTACAAGGAGTTTGTATGTTCTCCCTGTGTTTGTGTGGGTTTCCTCCAGGTTCTCCGGTCTCCTCTCACACTCCAAAAACATACTGATAGGTAATCTAGATTGTGAGCCCCAATGGGGACAATGATGATGGTATCTGTAAAGCGCTGCAGAATATGATGGTGCTATATAAGTACGCATAATAAATAAATGCTCATTACCAGATTGGTAAGACCTTGAATAAGAGGTGACCTACAGAACCTGGGAGCGACCACTAGCCAGTGACAGAGCGCAGGTGTCCTGCTCCGCACTCCATGCCACGTTTGGGACACTCACTGATCCGAGATTCATGACCTATTCTAATATCATCGTAGAGGAATCCCTTCAAGGATAGGTCCTCAATATTAGGGCAGGTGCAGACGAGAGTATTTACTGTCCGAGTTCGATCTGACAGAACATCTAATCACACTTGGACCAAAGTTAGTCTATGGGAAGGTGCACATGTCAGACTGTCCGAGGAAAAAGTCGCTGCATGCCCAAGTACAATCCAGTATTCGGATCGCACTCGGCCATGCAAGTCAATGAGTCTGTGGAAAACATTGGACTGCAATCAGATGACATCTAAGTGCAGTCCGATTTCCACGCACTCACAGAATGGAGAAGATGGGAGATTTTTTTTTCTCCATCTTCTCCTCAGCCGAGAGAATCAGTTCACACTCTGATCAGAGTTTGATCAGAGTGTTATTTGCATAATCAGCCTGACTCTGTGCACGGCACCCTCAGCCACATCCCCATCACCGTGCACACAAAAAAAAATAAACGATTCTACTCCCCTCCAGCGCTGCATCCTGCTCTGCTGCCAGCAGCTCTGTGTGAACTGTGCATGATGTCACTGCCATGCGCCCTCACACTGTGAGATGAGCTGCCGAAATAGTCACTGCTCTCCACGCCGGAACTATGGGTGTGGGGAGTAGTGAATATTCACTCTCCGTAATAGCACGCACAGTGTCAGCAGCAGCCACGGCTCCTGCTGCGGCTCGGCTATCACGTGTGCCCGCTATTAAAGAGCATGGAAGTGGGGAGTAGTCAATATTCAATCTTTTTAGTAGCGAGCACCCCCCTATTTGAGAGCAGCATAAAGTTGGGTCATAAACCCTGATTTTAAAGGCTGTTTCACTGTCTGGGCTTCCTGCTGTAGTTTTGATAAAACACTTGTTTTATCGGCTAGTCCTCTCATTGATGACCTTGTTCTATATAGTCCTCTACATTCAAGAGCTCTGGTTTTACCCGCCAGCACTGATTGGCAGCGTTCTGCCTATGCACATTATAGGTAGAAAATTGTCAATCAATGGCATGGGTTGCATAATACAGAGATCATAGCACAACATTTTTTTTTTTTTAATTAATTTCACAAGTATAAAAAAAATGTATTTTATTACTGTGCAACTAAACAGCATCTGTTTAATGCATATGTCTTAGCGTATACGTGAAACCGAGGCCATAAAACTTATGTGAACAGGGCCTGAGTTTACAGTCAAATAAGAACACGGACGCTTACTCTCTTTGCGTTGCTTTTCTGCCTTCCTCTTGCAGATCTGGGCTCGGAGATCGTTTACTTCCGTCTGGCGAGCTTCTACAACCCTCTCGCTCTTTTCTACCTCTTCACAGATGGCCTACAATAAGAGATCATGGGCTGAGAATTACAGGTTACCTGTCCCTGACATTTTACAGGAAGACACCTCCTTACCTGAACCTTCTCTTGTAACGCATTATAAACCTGATAAATTAATCTGATGTCCTTCATTACACCATCTTTATCAAAAAAATTGGTACTAAAATGAGAAGAAAAAAAAAAGAAGAAATAAATGCTATAACTCTTCCCTGCTTAAATGGGCATATCCTCTGTCAAAATGAAGGGGCCATCAGTATGAATAGCACGTCACTGAGCAGGTCAGCGGGTGAAAAAACTTAAAGGGCTTTACCAAAATCATTATCCCCCTACTCATATCTGACCTCTGGGACCCCCAGTGATCTCAAGAATGAGACAGCTGCATCTTGAAGGAAGAGCAGCTGCCCATGCTTGACCTGCACTTCATTCATTGTCTATGGGATTGCTGCACTTGGGGCTTTAAAGATGGAGCAGCAGAGCTTGGGATCGCTGGAGAACCGAGCAATCGGACCCCGAGAGAACAACAACGTACCTATCCCAAGGATAGGGGATAACTTGTGATTTTGGAAAAAAAACTTTGAGAGATTAGCACGGCATCCTTGCAGCTCTGGGGTCCTGGGTTCAAATCCCACAAAAGACGACATCTGCAATGAGTTTGTATGTTCTCCCCATGTTTGCATGAGTTTCCTCTGGTTTCCTCCCACACTCCAAAGACATCCTGAGATTCCTGATAGCGGTGTAGATTGTGAGCCTCAATGGGGACAGTGATGATATTGTATGTAAAGCGCTGTGGAATATGATGGCGCTAAAAAAGTGATGTTTTATACAAAACAAATTGAGATTCTGGTTCGGCTTTTATCCCAAGTCATATTGCAAGGCTTCTTAAAGGGTCAATATCGACTTTTAGGATTGCTACTTCCTATAGGTGGCACTAGAGTTCTCTTCCTCTCTGAAAATACAATTTGCATACTAAACAAATAAAGCTCTAAAAGCCAAATCACAGATGGATAATAAGGAGAAAAGATGTATAAATGCAAGAGTATTTACCAAAAACGAATCTCTTCCTGATACAAATGTAATGCAGAACAGTTCCGTGTTAGGGTCTTACAATTGCAGTTTTTACCTGTCACCTATATTTAGCCACTAGGTGGCACTGTTATGTCAGATGCTGCAGTTACACGCACTGGGGAATAGGTGGCAGCAGCGGCCATTAGTGTCATGTAGCTCTAAGTACAGGTATAAATGGAGCTTATTCTTCACCAGTCCACAATGTACACTGTGCATATTTACCCATGTTCCTTGATCACTTTGGCATAATTCTGTGAGGTGTTTGGCACTGAAGTCACTTTATATTCCTGCTGACTGGTTGTGCCCAGGTTTGGAATTGTTAAGGAGACTCTCTGATTATACCTAATGGAAAACGAGCGGGAAAAACAAACAAACATTTGAGTCCATTACCACAAGGAGGCAGCACTAAGAGTATATTCACATGTACAATATTTGCTGAAGATTTTATTTGCCGCAGCAAAAATCGTACAGATTTGGCTGTGGATTTTCAACAGATTTTTTTTTAACTAAGTGAAATCCACAATGAATGCCACAAAGAAATGACATTGAAGATTTTAAATCTGCACCGATCTGCTGCGATCGAACATGAGCAGATGCACCTAATGACCCTGTGTAATAAATCCCTCTCATGGCATCCTCATTGATCTGACAGCTTGCTTGCAGAACAGCTCAGCTCTGCTATGCATGCAGGAGAGAACGTGATCATGCTCCGAGGACCTCCATGAATCACAAATGACGAAGCGTCATCAGTGACGTCCGTTTCAGGGTCAAGGCTGGTCCCTGCATTTGTTGTCAATTCCAAAGCGTGCTCACAGCGCTACTGTGTATTTCCTTTGAATGCGCAGTGACAGTGCGCTCCCCTGCCATGTGACAAGCCACCAAGAGAGCGCAATGTCAGTACGCATTGAAAAGGAGAGAACACCGTGAGCAAGGAGAACAGAGACCATCCCAGCGCCCGAAACTGATGTTATTTTCGGTTGCTGCTGTTAAAAGCAGATGTGGGCTGTGTAACATATCCAACATCTGCTTTGTATGGTGTGTGTTCAGCTCTTGAGATGCAGATTCCTGCAAAGCCAAGTGAATGGAAGAGCGGCTTTTTAAGGGGGAAACAAAGGCAGCCTGTCAGCATAAAATGACTGTTCAAACCAAGTACAGACGCTCGGTGCACCCTTGGCGACAGTTCATTGCATCTTTCCATCTAACTCTACCCACCTTTGGGCAGACAAGTAGGTGGGAAGGTGCACTGAACTGTGTGGCCACTCCAAGGGTGCACTCAGCACCCGTACTAGGTTTAAGCAGTCATTCTGTGCTCGGTGCACCCTTACCGTGACTGAGCAGTGCATATTTCCACCTACTTGTTTCCCATCCATCTCCGCTCGTTTCTGTTTCCTGCTAAGCCAGACCTTTCAATCAAGGAACAGGTGAAGTTGATAGATGGAAAACAAGTAGATGGGAAGATGCACTGAAATGTTTTGGCCATGTCAAGGATCATATGTGCTTGGTTTATACAGTCATTTTGTGTGTCGGGTGGCTCAGAGGTTGGAGTACCCACAATTCTGATGCCACATACTAGTGTTAAAAAATAAAAATACACATTAAAGGGATTGTTCCCTTTCAATTAAATGTCTCCCCTGGCTGCAGTTTGCTATAAAAAAAAACAAACAAAAAAAAAACTGCGATGTACTCAATTTCACTGGGTCCACTGGCAAAGCCTCCGCAAACACGGCAGCCAATCAGTGTGCTCGTTGAGCCAATGCCAAACACAGCAAAAAGCAGCAGAGACTCGCCAGTGGACCTGAGGAAGGCGAGTACAGCACCATTTGTTTTTTATAGAAAACTGAAGCCAGGGGAGAAATTTACTTGCAAATGACCAACCCCTTTAACAAGTAGGTTTATCAGGGATTTGCCCTTAACATATTCAATTTTCTTTTCTAAAACCAGAGCTGCCCTTCGGCCGTCTGACCCACCTGCGATTAGGCCTGAAGAGCACGTATTCCAAGGCATGAGTGGAAGTGTTGGCAGTAGAGATGAAGCTGACGAGCAGGAAGACGAGGTCGGGCACACCAAGGAGGCGCGTCAGCTGCTTGTGCAAGATCTGCTCTCTGTACGACATCTGCTGCTGGGTATTTCTCCGGAACTTGTACCAACCGATCACGTTCTGCCAAATCACAAAGACCACAGGCATTTTGGTCAGGAGAGAAGTAATGTAGGGAATAAAACCCCGGGAAACAATAACAGACGCGATAACTGTAAAATACAACGATGAGTAGAAAAAGAAATCTTCTATGATGATCATGTGCAGCAACGCCAGGAATATAGATCATCCCAGCGCAACACACTGCGATATTACTGCAGATCGCTCCGTACTCCACCAGGACACAAACGTTACCCAATAAAAAGGACAATGACTCCTACTTTCCGTCTGTCCTTGAGGATCCGATCGAGGCTCTCTTCATTGACCGTGCCCGTGTAATCGTAAAAGCTGTGAGAAGAACAGAAGTTATAAAGAAAAGTTTATAGAGGTTTTCCCAGCAGTAGACGAGATAACGTGCATCCTTTTTCCTCCATTGACACCAGATGCATCTCTAAGGAAACTACTTTCCCCCAAAGCTAAAAATACAGATCCAAAGCCTAGTAATAGACGCGTAGGTGATCTGATACAGCAGAGTTTGGTGCAGCTCTCCCCATTGAAGTCAAAGCAAGAAGCTCAATAATTGAGGATACGGGTAAGATGGCAACACAACTAAAAAGTGGAGTCACATCTATTGGGTCAGGCATAGAATGGCACATCTGACCCCACAGCCTCACCGACAACGCTAACGAGATCCACTGTATTCTCACATCCTCGTCACCCACGTTGTGCCAGAAGCAGAAGTAATATGTTTTCATCCGACAGAAGCCGAAGAATATACAGAAGCCAAGAGATCTCATCTGTCATGTAAACTCCACACACATTTAAGTCAAAAGTCCAGCAAATCTCACCAATAGGGGCACCTACCTGAATAGTTTTGTACATGGTTCATGTCTGTGGATCTCTGAAAAGTAACAAAAAATATCAGTTAAAATGTAGTTTACACAAGGTAACAGGGGCGTGGATCGGGACGGGGCCCATGGAGGAGGGGCGTGGATCGGGACGGGGCCCATGGAGGAGGGACGTGGATCGGGACGGGGCCCATGGAGGAGGGACGTGGATCGGGACGGGGCCCATGGAGGAGGGACGTGGATCGGGACGGGGCCCATGGAGGAAGGACGTGGATCGGGACGGGGCCCATGGAGGAAGGACGTGGATCGGGACGGGGCCCATGGAGGAAGGACGTGGATCGGGACGGGGCCCATGGAGGAAGGACGTGGATCGGGACGGGGCCCATGGAGGAAGGACGTGGATCGGGACGGGGCCCATGGAGGAAGGACGTGGATCGGGACGGGGCCCATGGAGGAAGGACGTGGATCGGGACGGGGCCCATGGAGGAAGGACGTGGATCGGGACGGGGCCCATGGAGGAAGGACGTGGATCGGGACGGGGCCCATGGAGGAAGGACGTGGATCGGGACGGGGCCCATGGAGGAAGGACGTGGATCGGGACGGGGCCCATGGAGGAAGGACGTGGATCGGGACGGGGCCCATGGAGGAAGGACGTGGATCGGGACGGGGCCCATGGAGGAAGGACGTGGATCGGGACGGGGCCCATGGAGGAAGGACGTGGATCGGGACGGGGCCCATGGAGGAAGGACGTGGATCGGGACGGGGCCCATGGAGGAAGGACGTGGATCGGGACGGGGCCCATGGAGGAAGGACGTGGATCGGGACGGGGCCCATGGAGGAAGGACGTGGATCGGGACGGGGCCCATGGAGGAAGGACGTGGATCGGGACGGGGCCCATGGAGGAAGGACGTGGATCGGGACGGGGCCCATGGAGGAAGGACGTGGATCGGGACGGGGCCCATGGAGGAAGGACGTGGATCGGGACGGGGCCCATGGAGGAAGGACGTGGATCGGGACGGGGCCCATGGAGGAAGGACGTGGATCGGGACGGGGCCCATGGAGGAAGGACGTGGATCGGGACGGGGCCCATGGAGGAAGGACGTGGATCGGGACGGGGCCCATGGAGGAAGGACGTGGATCGGGACGGGGCCCATGGAGGAAGGACGTGGATCGGGACGGGGCCCATGGAGGAAGGACGTGGATCGGGACGGGGCCCATGGAGGAAGGACGTGGATCGGGACGGGGCCCATGGAGGAAGGACGTGGATCGGGACGGGGCCCATGGAGGAAGGACGTGGATCGGGACGGGGGGAGCGGGACTCACCTATGACTTGTAATAGTTCTGTGTTACTGATCTGAGAATCGCTGATTGAGAACGACTCTTCCTGTCTCACTTCTCCCAGCAGAAATCCTTCCTGCAGAAATAAAACTGATCCATGTATATACATAGCATAATGCATCACTTTATGACTTGTGAGAGAGGTAAAGTGACCAGTGAGGTCAGGTCCTGATGGGGCACAGGACAGGTTTAAGTCTACGCCCTTCCCCTAATGTTTCCCTTACACAGAGGTGCCCCGGCCACCAGACTGATGAGGCCGGCTGCAGCTCCTTGCACAGCGAGGGGAGAGGCCCACAGAGAAAACTCAGAAGGGACCAAAAGCTAAACCAGCAGCGCAGCCCATTATTTTTAGGATCCATTTAAAATGTAACATCACTTGCAAATACAAAGCTGCAGAAACTTAAGAGCGACTGGGAAAGACTTTCACTACAGCACTTGATCGAAACATTTGAATGCAGAGAATGAAAAATCCATTCTGTAAAATGACGGGAGCAGAAGCTTCATGCGACTCGGTGACAGCACTTCATGACTGGCGGTCTCATAACTCTTCTCCATGAAAATTCTAAATAAGTCACCTATGAAGTGACTGTACAGGATGCACTGGTTATAGATTTATGTAGATGGTCACACCCAGGGCCCTGCAATAAAGGCGGCCCTACCTATAATCAGTGCCGGCCCGAATACATGAGAGAAAAACAAAATATTACCTAGCTATGAGTAGAGAGCAGCACGTAGGGTTAACATCGCCGGCCATTGCCCGCAGTGTTCCCTGATGTATACTGAGGGAAATGGTGAGGGGCAGCCGGAATTAATGTTACAGAGATGTGTATATTATAAATAAATATATATATATATTTATTTATTACACTGCTCAAAAAAATAATGGGAACACTTAACACAATGTTACTCCAAGTCAATCATACTTCTGAGGAGTCCACCTGTCCAGTTATGCAGCAACACTGATTGTAAATCAATTTCTCCTGTTGTTGTGCAAATGGAACAGACAACAGGTAGAAATTATAGGAAATTAGAAAGATACCCCCTATGAAGGAGTGGTTATGCCATTTCTTTGTTCTCATCCTTTTTGGCTGTTTTGGATACTTTTGCAATTTATCATTGTTCTCACCCCTAGAGGTACAGTAACATGAGGCAGTGTCTACAGTACAACCCACAGAAGTTGCTCAGGTAGTGCAACTGATCAAGGACAGCATATCAACGCAAGCTTTGGCAAGAAGGGTGGCTGTCTTTGTCTGCACAGTGTCCAGAGCATGGAGCAGAAACCAGAAGACATGGAGGGGGCCATAGGAGGGCAACAACCCAGCATCAGGACCACTACCTCCTCCTTTGTGCATGGAGAAGTGCCACAGCCCTGTAAAATGACCTCCAGCAGGCCATTAACATCCATGTTTCTGCTCAGACTGTCAGAAACAGACTCCATGAGGGCCCGACATCCTCAAGTGGGTGTTGAGCTTACATCCCAACACCGTGCAGGACGCTTGGCATTTGCCACAGAACTCCAGGATTGGCAAAGTCGCCACTGGCGCCCTGTGCTCTTCACAGATGAAAGCAGGTTCACACTGAGCACATGTGACAGACGTGACAGAGTCTGGAGACGCTGTGGAGAGCGATCTGCTGCCTGCAACATCCTTCAGCATGACCAGTTTGGCAGTGGGTCAGTAATGGTGTGGGGTGGCATTTCTTTGGAGGGCCGCACAGCCCTCCATGTGCTCGTCAGAGGTAGCCTGACTGCCATTAGGTACCGAGATGAGATCCTCAGACCCCTTGTGAGACCATATGCTGGTGCGGTTGGCCCTGGGTTCCTCCTAATGCAGGACAATGCCAGACCTCATGTGGCTGGAGTGTGTCAGCAGTTCCTGCAAGATGAAGGCATTGAAGCTATGGACTGGCCCGCCCGTTCCCCAGACCTGAATCTGATTGAGCACATCTGGGACATCATGTCTCGCTCCATCCACCAACGTCAAGTTGCACCACAGACTGTCCAGGAGTTGGCGGATGCTTTAGTCCAGGTCTGGGAGGAGATCCCACAGGAGACCATCCGCAACCTCATCAGGAGCATGCCCAGGCGTTGTAGGGAGGTCATACAGGCACGTGGAGGCCACACACAATACTGAGAAGCATTTCCTTGTCTTGAGACATTTCCACTGAAGTTGGATCAGCCTGTAAATTGATTTTCCACTTTGATTTTGATCATCATTCCAAATCCAGGCCTCCATGAGATATTAATCTAGATTCACATTGATCATTTTTATTATTCTCAGCGCTCCACTATGTAACGAATAAAGATTTGGAACTGGAATATTTCATTCAGTGATATCTAGCTTGTGGTATTTTAGTGTTACCTTTATTTTTTTGAGCAGTGTATATACACACACAGACAGACAGACGTCCTCACGGTGACGTCACACACACACACACACACGTGTCCTCACGGTGACGTCACACACACGTGTCCTCACGGTGACGTCACACACACGTGTCCTCACGGTGACGTCACACACACGTGTCCTCACGGTGACGTCACACACACGTGTCCTCACGGTGACGTCACACACACACACGTGTCCTCACGGTGACGTCACACACACACACGTGTCCTCACGGTGACGTCACACACACACACGTGTCCTCACGGTGACGTCACACACACACACGTGTCCTCACGGTGACGTCACACACACACACGTGTCCTCACGGTGACGTCACACACACGTGTCCTCACGGTGACGTCACACACACACACACACACACACACACACACACACGTGTCCTCACGGTGACGTCACACACACACAGACAGACATCCTCACGGTGATGTCACACACACACAGACAGACGTCCTCACGGTGATGTCACACACACACACACACACAGACAGACGTCCTCACGGTGATGTCACACACACACACAGACAGACGTCCTCACGGTGATGTCACACACACACACAGACAGACGTCCTCACGGTGATGTCACACACACACACAGACGTCCTCACGGTGATGTCACACACACAGACGTCCTCACGGTGATGTCACAGACAGACAGACAGACGTCCTCACAGTGATGTCACAGACAGACAGACAGACGTCCTCACAGTGATGTCACAGACAGACAGACAGACGTCCTCACGGTGATGTCACACACAGACAGACAGACGTCCTCACGGTGATGTCACACACAGACAGACAGACGTCCTCACGGTGATGTCACACACAGACAGACGTCCTCACGGTGATGTCACACACAGACAGACAGACGTCCTCACGGTGATGTCACACACAGACAGACAGACGTCCTCACGGTGATGTCACACACAGACAGACAGACGTCCTCACGGTGATGTCACACACACACCGACAGACAGACGTCCTCACGGTGATGTCACACACACACCGACAGACAGACGTCCTCACGGTGATGTCACACACACCGACAGACAGACGTCCTCACGGTGATGTCACACACACCGACAGACAGACGTCCTCACGGTGATGTCACACACACAGACAGACAGACGTCCTCACGGTGATGTCACACACACACACAGACAGACAGACGTCCTCACGGTGATGTCACACACACAGACAGACAGACGTCCTCACGGTGATGTCACACACACACAGACAGACAGACGTCCTCACGGTGATGTCACACACACACAGACAGACAGACGTCCTCACGGTGATGTCACACACACACACAGACAGACAGACGTCCTCACGGTGATGTCACACACAGACAGACAGACGTCCTCACGGTGATGTCACACACAGACAGACAGACGTCCTCACGGTGATGTCACACACAGACAGACAGACGTCCTCACGGTGATGTCACACACAGACAGACAGACGTCCTCACGGTGATGTCACACACAGACAGACAGACGTCCTCACGGTGATGTCACACACAGACAGACAGACGTCCTCACGGTGATGTCACACACACACCGACAGACAGACGTCCTCACGGTGATGTCACACACACCGACAGACAGACGTCCTCACGGTGATGTCACACACACAGACAGACAGACGTCCTCACGGTGATGTCACACACACACACAGACAGACAGACGTCCTCACGGTGATGTCACACACACAGACAGACAGACGTCCTCACGGTGATGTCACACACACACACAGACAGACAGACGTCCTCACGGTGATGTCACACACACAGACAGACAGACGTCCTCACGGTGATGTCACACACACACAGACAGACAGACGTCCTCACGGTGATGTCACACACACACACACAGACAGACAGACGTCCTCACGGTGATGTCACACACACACACAGACAGACGTCCTCACGGTGATGTCACACACACACACACACACAGACAGACGTCCTCACGGTGATGTCACACACACAGACAGACGTCCTCACGGTGATGTCACACACACACACACAGACAGACGTCCTCACGGTGATGTCACACACACAGACAGACGTCCTCACGGTGATGTCACACACACACAGACAGACAGACAGACAGACGTCCTCACGGTGATGTCACACACACACACACAGACAGACAGACGTCCTCACGGTGATGTCACTCACACACAGACAGACAGACAGACGTCCTCACGGTGATGACACACACACACACACACACAGACAGACGTCCTCACGGTGATGTCACACACACACAGACGTCCTCACAGTGATGTCACACACACACATACGTCCTCACGGTGACGTCACACAGAGGCCATACATGGTGTGCCCCATACCCCTGATCTCCCCCTCCTGGCAGAGGACGCTAGTGCAGTCAGTGCTGGCTCCGCCGCCCGGGCATCACCCCGCTGTTATTCCTGCAGAACATGGTGTCAGCACCGACCCCCGGACTTCCCGGCACCGGGGCCGCCCCGTTCCCTGTCATCACCCCGGGCACTCACTTCCTCCCTGGCGCCGGCCACCAGCTCCTCCCGCCGCCCCCTCCGCGCTCCCGTCCCCGGTGCTCCCGCACTTACGTGATCAGAGCTGCTATTAGCGCTGTGATAACACAAGGAACTGAACGTATAACCCGAAATGGAAGCCGCCATGATGGTGAGCCCGCTCCCTCCCACAGCGCAGCGCAGCGCGCCGCCGCCCTGACATGACGTCACACGCTCCACACTCCGGGGAATTCTGGGAGCTGTAGTCTGTAGCGTTATGTCCCTGCTGGTCATTACCGCACAGCCTGCTGAGACTTCTGGTGCTACTAGGTGTAGGGCTCCACGCACTGCAGCAGGGGTTGTGCTCCTGCTTTTTAGTAACCCCTTCAGGAGGGGACATTTTTCTACTTTTTTTTTCTTCCCTCCCTTTCTTCTAAGGTCCATAGATTTTTTTTGCAGGCTCTTTGTTTTACTGCACATTCACCCTTGATGTGATCTGTGATCATAAATCATCCGAGAGGAGCTGAGAAAAAAATATGAGTTATAAACTCGCCTATTGGACCGTCTGAACGAGCTCACTGATGGATTCTCAGTCAACTCCTTAGTTGTGTAATTCAGAGGATATAGTAGGCAAACATTTGTCATGAGACCCAATGCCAAAATGAATTTTAATCAAATGGATGTATTTTTGGCTAAGAAAAAAAAAATTGTTCTTAAAAGCAGTCTCAAGATTCAGCTCAGTGGCAGGGCTACCCGCCTCCTAAGAGATGGTTGGTCACCTAAGCAATGATTTTGGAAGTCTCTTAAATGCAACTTTTTTTTTTTAAACAGAAATGAAGACAAATCCTCTTATAAAGCCGTTTGCAAAGTTCCATAACTTGGTGCGGGCTGTATGACGCGCCTGTTATCTGCGTGTATGGTGGCTCCTGAGCCCGCTCCATGGCATCTCCCGAACATGTAATCACATGCTGACAGCTGCACGCAACGGGCTATGTGGCTAATGCCGGGGCCTTGGACATGTGCGGGGTATTGTGACAACGGCGAAAAAATAAATAAAATACCCTGTTACATTATTGTTTGTAAATAAATGTGACTTATTCTCTGTATTGTGAGTGGTACTGTACATCTTCACAACCTATGCAATTCATAAAGATTCAGTGATTGACTGCCCCTTTAAGAGAAAATATAAAGGATTTATTTTACATTTTTGAGAGATATATATGTATAGATATAGAAGATGGAGTTCAGGCGAATCGATATCTCATATCTTTACTGTCGTTAACCACAGGCTCGTTCAGTTGTCAGTTTTCGCCATATTGGTAGAATATAATGTCTCGTACATGTGATGATCAGTCCATGGTGATTGATAGATATATATATATTTATTTTTTTTAAGATCAGGACCTCCTCCTGAAAACAAGAGCGGTGACGCTGTGACCCGAGTGTCCCCCAAAACTGAAGGCTGGAGTCGGCAGTTCATCTGTCACTTCAAACTCTACAAAAAAAATGAAAAAAAATAAAATAAACGACAGCGTACATGAGACCAAACCCTCAGCTGTAGTGTAGTCATAGTGACATCATCACATCCACACACTGTCAGAAGACAGCATCGTCCAATGGCAGCAGCCCTGTGTGCACACGGCCTCCAATATTTCCATACAGTGCCACAGTCATCTGATGATATGACTGATGCAATGACATCAGGACGGACGACAGCTCCAGGGGGCACACACAGCTACCTCCAGACTACTTGTGCTACAGTTCAGCAATACACAGATCCTCTTCTAATGTTGCTTTACTTTTTCAAAACTGGAATCTGGTGGATACAGTGGCAACAGAAAAAAAAAAATCATCCTTTGGGAAGTGCATAAATGCCAGTTGTCAGAGACTAGCGATATTTAACATGTACAAGACTGCCCCCTAGTGACTTCCTCCAGGACTACACCACTTATGCTAAGTATGTGATGCCGTAGGGTGCTGGTCTGACATTTCTAACACTGGAAAACCAGATACTGTAAGGAAACAGGCATTAGTTTTTAAGGACGCAGCCAATTTTAATTTTTGTGCCGCACTTTTTTCTTCCAGAAGCCATAACTGTTTTTTGTAGTTTTAATCAACACCATTCATTTTAGGTGCATTCATTCAGGTCCTGGAACAAAAAGGGAACAAAAATAGAATTTCCAAGTGAGGTGAAATTGTCAAAAAAAAAAAGGCGCTTCCACCATTGTTTATTGTTGGTCTGGCAGCAGGATTCTACGATGGAAATGGTATGTATGTATACACATGCAACATATATTTTATTATTATTATTTTAGTGGTTTTAAAAAAAAAAACTGAACTTTTTCCAAGACTTGTAACTTTTTTCTTTCTCTCTGTGAATTGACTTGTGGGAGGGCTTTTTTTTTGTGTGTGGCGAGCTGTAGTTTTTATTGGCACCATTTTGGGGTACATACAATGTTTTGGTCATTTTGAATTGCATTTTTTAGGGGAGGCGTTTCACATTTATCTTTATGGCGTTTCATCATTTAACATTTTGGCAAATTGAACTTTTGCAGACAAGTCATGGTCTCCTGTGAAGCCCGGGCTGTGGTTGGGTGTCACAGGAGTACCAAGATGGCATCGGCACCACATGGTCTTGTCGGGGGTATGGGGGAGGCTAGGAGGAAAAAACAGGCATCTTACTGGGATTGCCACACAAAAATGCTCCTGATAAGGACTGACAGCGCCGTCTCAGTGTTTAGTCAGCAGTGATCGGAGCTAGCTCTGATCGCTGATGTCAGAGTCAGGTGCCGGCATCTACTGCATTGAGCAGACCCTGCTCCTGAACCTGCTCCATGACGGATAAAAATGTGAAATGTGATGGGGGTTAATAGTCTTTTGCTTAAAATTTCTGAGTCCTGGAAATCGGTTATAGTTTATCATAGAAGATTTATAGAAATCCAGATTGATGAACGTAATTAAAATCAGACTCCGTGAGCAAATAAATAATTTTTAATGCGAATATGCAATGCAAGGTGAAGAATGCAGTAATGTAATGTAGACACGACACGGAAGAGAAGAGGATATGTAGCGCCTGATGCACGGTACTTACCATTTCCAAACTTTTGGAGCAGTTCATCTTTAGTCCAGTTGCAGGAAGTTATGATGAAACGGCCATTTGGTTTTAATATTCGACATAGTGACTGGATATACTGCCTGCGTTTCTCTTCCGCACCACTGGGATCCAGACTCACTGCATCGAAGGTGCCCTTATCCAGACCGATGTCGTACTGCTCTGGAGGACTGAAGGAACCCAGGAAATCTGCAACCTAAAACCGGAAACCGGGAGACACATCAGGACAAGCAAACAAAAAGTTTAGGACTAGCGATGAGCAAGCGTGCTCACATTTAACCGAGCATGCTCAGTTGCTTACTTACTGAGTATCATCGGCGTGCTCGTGTATCATGTTTGAGTCCTTGCGTCTGCATGATTAATGGCTGTAAGACAGTCTCAACACATGCAGGGATTGCCGGTTTGTTAGGGAATCCTCACATTTGTTGAGGCTGTCTTACAACCATAGATCATGCAGACGCAGGGACTCAAACATAATATACGAGCACGCCGAAGATACTCGGTAAGCACCCGAGCATGCTTGGTTAAAGGGTTCAACGAGCATGCTCGCTCATCTCTATTTAGGAAATGTGGACATTAATGAGGTGGGGTTTCCCTGCTCGAGACCCCTCTATTAGCCAGAATGAAGAAGAGGGGGATTCAGACTGCCCTTGTATCACAAGTATCGCCATGTGCCCGATTGGCCACTCTGTAACACTACATTTCCCCTCCGGTGGCTGCTGTTATTGATATACCGAGCTATCCGCGGCTTTCTCCGACAAAGCCAGGCTCTTACCAGGAATGTCAGGAGCATTTTGAAGGAGGCTGGCTATGTAGTGACAAACCCTTTAAACAGATTATCTGGTTTAGCGCTCACATTGCATTCTGATTTCTGGGTAAGGAGCTGCTACAAGGGGCATCCAAAAAAATGTGCCAAAGTTTTGGCACAAAAGTAAGCCAACTAGTAGGAGGTGTAAAGTAGATAGGTTTATCAAGCAACATTTACATTTTGGTCACTTTGAGACGGTCTAGTCTAAGTCTGCACTTTGGACAGTATTAATATCGTGCCATTGTGTGCACACGGGCGCCGCATAATGCTGTTTCCCTGGGGAAACTGAACACTTGCAGCCCAGTTTCTCCTGAGATTAAAGAGGATGTCGGGTGAAAAGTATCAGCTATCCTTAGGACAAGTGATAACCTGCTGATCGGTGGGTTTCCAACCACTGGAACCTGCACCCATTACCACATCTCCGTGAGAATGGAGCGGCAGTGCGCACGCTCCACCACCGCTCCGCTTGGCTTTTTGCAGCAGACCCACAGAGAATGAATGCCGCAGTGATCAGGCATCTGACCTGCCACTATTTCATAACGGGGATAAAAGTTCCCCGTTCTGCCGATCAGCGGTCGGACCCCGACTAACCAATAGGTGTTAACATTTTTCACCAGAAAACCCCTTTAATGCTCATCACTGGAGATTCCTATTTGGGGAGCGACCTGTAATCAGGCAATTTTTGTGGGACTTCTAGTGACCAAACTGGATGGTAAAAAGTGCCAGCTCAGACGGAGGAGGTGTGCAAGGGGAAAGGAGCTCTGCAAGCACTGAAGCTTCTCTACAGTCCCTCCAGGGCCTTTCACACAGTGATATCACAACATAGCTGAGGCACAATCTGAAGCAACTACCTGAGAGATGGGAGCAAGGAGCAGGCTCGAGACCGGAGCCACCAAGCAAACACTGCAAGAACTTTTATTGCAAATATCTGAGTTCTTGCACAATGATTCAAGAGCACAGGGAAATTGTCATTCCTGGTGAAGGTTATACAACCCCTGGCAAAAATTATGGAATCACCGTGCTCAGTGGATGTTCATTCAGTTGTTTAATGTTGTTGAAAAAAACAGATCACAGACATGGCACAAAACTAAAGTCATTTCAAATGGCAACTTTAGGGCTTTAAGAAACACTAAAAGAAATCAAGATTAAAAATGTGGTACTCAGTAAGGGTAATTTTTTTCAGACCAAGCAGAGGGGAAAAATTATGGAATCATGAAAAACAAACACACAAAAGAACACCCCAATACATCACTAGTATTTTGTTGCACCACCTCTGGCTTTAATAACAGCTTGCAGTCTCTGAGGCATGGACTTAATGAGTGACAAACAGTACTCTTCATCAATCTGGCTCCAACTTTCTCTGATTGCTGTTGCCAGATCAGCTTTGCAGGTTGGAGCCTTGTCATAGACCATTTTCTTCAACTTCCACCAAAGATTTTCAATTGGATTGAGATCCGGACTATTTGCAGGCCATGACATTGACCTTATGTGTCTTCTTTCAAGGAATGTTTTCACAGTTTTTGCTCTATGGCAGGATGCATTATCATCTTGAAAAATGATGTCATCATCCCCAAACATCCTTTCAATTGATGGGATAAGAAAACTGTCCAAAATATAAATGTAAACTTGGGCATTTATTGAAGATGTAATGACAGCCATCTCCCCAGTGCCTTTACCTGACATGCAGCCCCATATCATCAATGACTGTGGAAATTTGCATGTTCTCTTCATGCAGTCATCTTTATAAATCTCATTGGAACGGCACCAAACAAAAGTTCCAGCATCATCACCTTGCCCAATGCAGATTCGCGATTCATCACTGAATATGACTTTCATCCAGTCATCCACCGTCCACGATTGCTTTTCCTTAACCCATTGTAACCTTGTTTTTTTCTGTTTAGGTGTTAATGATGGCTTTTGTTTAGCTTTTCTGTATGTAAATCCCATTTCCTTTAGGCGGTTTCTTACAGTTCGGTCACAGACATTGACTCCAGTTTCCTCCCATTCGTTCCTCATTTGTTTAGTTGTGCATTTCCTGTTTTGGAGACATATTGCTTTAACTTTCCGGTCTTGACGCTTTGATGTCTTCCTTGGTCTACCTGTATGATTTCCTTTAACAACCTTCCCATGTTGTTTGTATTTTTTCCAGATTTTAGACACAGCTGACTGTGAACAGCCAACATCTTTTGCAACATTGCATGATGATTTACCTTCTTTTAAGAGTTTGATAATCCTCTCCTTTGTTTCAATTGACATCTCTCGTGTTGGAGCCATGATTCATGTCAGTTCACTTGGTGCAACAACTCTCCAAGGTGTGATCACTCCTTTTTAGATGCAGACTAACGAGCAGATCTAATTTGATGCAGGTGTTAGTTTTGGAAATGAAAATTTACAGGGTGATTCCATAATTTTTTCCCTCTGCTTGGTCTGAAAAAAATTACCCTTACTGAGTACCACATTTTTAATCTTGATTTATTTTAGTGTTTCTTAAAGCCCTAAAGTTGCCATTTGAAATGACTTTAGTTTTGTGCCATGTCTGTGATCTGCTTTCTTTCAACAACATTAAACAACTGAATGAACATCCTCCGAGCCCGGTGATTCCATAATTTTTGCCAGGGGTTGTAGTTTAATTCTTCAATCTCTCACCTGTAGATTCACACTTTGAGACAATCTTTCCTTTTCACATATGTTTTTTGCGAGTGCTATAGCATCCGAACAGTAGTCGATACCCGTGAGATTGCTGTAGCCCGACTTTGCCTGCAGAGGAATCATAATTATACAGCAAATGTCTGATCAATGCAGAGTTCATCATTCGGTTTATTCCCAATTAGTACGTGTTCTACCTCTCACCAATTCCACCAGTAGCATGCCGTTCCCTGTGCCAATGTCCACTATTGAGGTCGTCGGCGGCACCTTCTGTGCATTCATCCATCGCACAACCCGGGTCATACTACCTTCTCCAAACCTGATAAAGAAAAGGCAGATGTAACATACGCACATCCATGTATATATTTACTTACTCATCTTTGGGCTGATACATTACATTCCCTTATCATGTTAAAGGATTTGCCACTTTTGGGGACAATTGTGTTTTGCAATTGAGTTTCATTAAAAATTTTGTACGGTTTACTTTCTATAGCCTATACTTTATTGCTGGCTGTAGAATGAGTTAACTGAGTATCCATCAGTAAGCCCAAAATGATCTGACAGGTAGTTTATAACTCTTTTATTGGTCTTATTCTGGGCCCTTCTCAGCTGATTTATGACCACAGACCACATAACAGTTGAATGTGTCGGGACATAAAGAGTCTGTAAAAGCCAAACTGCAACATTTTTAATGATACCTAATTGCAAAAATGATTAAGCCCAAATACATACACTAAATTAAAACAAATATTGACCCCAAAAGGTAATCATCCCCTATAAGCTGTGTGTGCAGTATAATACCATATAGAGTCCATACTGCTCCAGATTATAAAGCATTCTTTTCTAGCAGAATAGGTTATGGGGGAAATCCTATGGTTCTGCTGCAGAAAGCGAGGACGCTCGCTGAGTACACCAGAGCACTGCAGCACAGGGTACACTGTGGTGATGCAGAAGGATGGCAACAATGGTTCTGTGCACTGCATCACTATGCTGAGGGGATAAATGAGGCACAGTATGGGCGTGGATGGGATGTAAACAATCCCCCGCTCAGCACAGACCCTCTCAGTGGTACTCGGGACCCAGATTTTAACACTGATTACTCCCCTCCCCCCTCTTCCAGGACAAGGCTCTGCAGAAATCTTGTGTGGGTCTGTTCGACCTCCGCTCCATTCACTGTCTATGGGACTGCCGGAGAAAGCTGAGTGCTGGGCAGTCCCATAGGCAATAAATGCAGTGGGGGTCGAGCAGCTGCACCCCCAGATCATCCAGAAATAAATGATCCCCTATCCTGTAGATAGAGGATAACTTACCATCTTTGAAATAACCCTTTATGTCTTGGGTCTGATTATATTTAGGGGTCAGGTCTGATGTCCTATAATATATTAAAAGGGATTTCCAGTGAAAATCCTATGGATAATTATTAATATTGGATAACCAGCTTAAGCCACTTGCATTTTTACCACTGATAAAGTATCTCCCTATACGTCTTCCCCCGGGGGATGGGATGGAGCGCTTTATCCCACAGATTATATGTGCAGTATTTTCCTGCATTTCGGTTCATGTGAATGAGGACTATACCGAGGACTGCGCTATCATGACGCCACTCACCAGATCTCGCCTTCATCCCCGCAGTCCTGGAAGGTCTTCAGTTCACGGCTGTACACGGCGTCCCAACTAGGCAGGAACACAGAAGAACGAGCTGAGTGTCCGGTACCGCACTGAGCGTGTACTGACTGCGGCCGGCCCAGGATACCATCACTATGTGGTTATAAGTGTCAGAGTTGAGATGTCTGTGATAATTCTGCAGAGGAGCAGGCAAACCTGAAACTACAAGTCCAAGGATGCCTCAAGCTATACAATATGCTGCGAGTTGTGGGGTCTCTCTCTGCAGCCAAGGCCGGGAGTTGTGGGGTCTCTCTCTGCAGCCCAGGCCAGGAGTTGTGGGGTCTCTCTCTGCAGCCCAGGCCGGGAGTTGTGGGGCCTCTGTCTGCAGCCCAGGCCGGGAGTTGTGGGGCCTCTGTCTGCAGCCCAGGCCGGGAGTTGTGGGGTCTCTCTCTGCAGCCCAGGCCGGGAGTTGTGGGGTCTCTCTCTGCAGCCCAGGCCGGGAGTTGTGGGGTCTCTCTCTGCAGCCCAGGCCGGGAGTTGTGGGGTCTCTCTCTGCAGCCCAGGCCGGGAGTTGTGGGGTCTCTCTCTGCAGCCCAGGCCGGGAGTTGTGGGGTCTCTCTCTGCAGCCCAGGCCGGGAGTTGTGGGGTCTCTCTCTGCAGCCCAGGCCGGGAGTTGTGGGGTCTCTCTCTGCAGCCCAGGCCGGGAGTTGTGGGGTCTCTCTCTGCAGCCCAGGCCGGGAGTTGTGGGGTCTCTCTCTGCAGCCCAGGCCGGGAGTTGTGGGGTCTCTCTCTGCAGCCCAGGCCGGGAGTTGTGGGGTCTCTCTCTGCAGCCCAGGCCGGGAGTTGTGGGGTCTCTCTCTGCAGCCCAGGCCGGGAGTTGTGGGGTCTCTCTCTGCAGCCCAGGCCGGGAGTTGTGGGGTCTCTCTCTGCAGCCCAGGCCGGGAGTTGTGGGGTCTCTCTCTGCAGCCTAGGCCGGGAGTTGTGGGGTCTCTCTCTGCAGCCCAGGCCGGGAGTTGTGGGGTCTCTCTCTGCAGCCCAGGCCGGGAGTTGTGGGGTCTCTCTCTGCAGCCCAGGCCGGGAGTTGTGGGGTCTCTCTCTGCAGCCCAGGCCGGGAGTTGTGGGGTCTCTCTCTGCAGCCCAGGCCGGGAGTTGTGGGGTCTCTCTCTGCAGCCCAGGCCGGGAGTTGTGGGGTCTCTCTCTGCAGCCCAGGCCGGGAGTTGTGGGGTCTCTCTCTGCAGCCCAGGCCGAGAGTAGTGGGGTCTCTGCAGTCAGGCTGGGAGTAGTGGGGTCTCTGCAGTCAGGCTGGGAGTTGTGGGGTCTCTGCAGTCAGGCTGGGAGTTGTGGGGTCTCTGCAGCCAGGCTGGGAGTTGTGGGGTCTCTGCAGCCAGGCTGGGAGTTGTGGGGTCTCTGCAGTCAGGCTGGGAGTTGTGGGGTCTCTGCAGCCAGGCTGGGAGTTGTGGGGTCTCTGCAGTCAGGCTGGGAGTTGTGGGGTCTCTGCAGCCAGGCTGGGAGTTGTGGGGTCTCTGCAGTCAGGCTGGGAGTTGTGGGGTCTCTGCAGTCAGGCTGGGAGTTGTGGGGTTTCTGCAGCCAGGCTGGGAGTTGTGGGGTCTCTGCAGCCAGGCTGGGAGTTGTGGGGTCTCTGCAGCCAGGCTGGGAGTTGTGGGGTCTCTGCAGCCAGGCTGGGAGTTGTGGGGTCTCTGCAGCCAGGCTGGGAGTTGTGGGGTGACCATACAGTACTGACTGCTCTACAGTATAAGGTCTCATGCACACATCAGTATTTTTGCATCAGGAATGGAACTTACAGAGAAAAACTATATCTGATAGTTTGACACCTGTATACAAATACTGATATGTGAATGAGGTCTCAGAACTCCCTACAATGACTCCTGCTGTCTCCCATATGCTGCCTATGCGGGTATCAATATGGCGCCCCCCTGTGGCTCTTCCTGTACTCACTGCTCTTTAGTTCCCAGAGCTGAAGGCGAGAAATCCTCCTCACTCATCTCTGTGCAGTGTAGTGCCGGCCGAGAGCAATGCAGACGCTCTGCTGACGTCATCACCACGTGACCGGTCACATGTGGGGGAGGAGTTAAGTGCAGGAGTTGGTAGGCTGTGGTCCTGCTGTGCTGGGTGGCGGGGCTGCGGCAGAGCTGTGTGTGCCTGACATACAGTACAGACCAAAAGTTTGGACACACCTCATTTAAAGATTTTTCTGTATTTTCATGACTGAAAATTGTACATTCACACTGAAGGCATCAAAACTATGAATTAACACATGTGGAATTATATACTTAACAAAAAAGTGTGAAACAACTGAAAATATGTCTTATATTCTAGGTTATTCAAAGTAGCCACCTTTTGCTTTGATGACTGCTTTGCACACTCTTGGCATTCTCTTGATGAGCTTCAAGAGGTAGTCACCGGAAATGGTCTTCCAACAATCTTGAAGGAGTTCCCAGAGATGCTTAGCACTTGTTGGCCCCTTTGCCTTCACTCTGCGGTCCAGCTCACCCCAAACCATCTCGATTGGGTTCAGGTCGGGTGACTGTGGAGGCCAGGTCATCTGGCGTAGCACCCCATCACTCTCCTTCTTGGTCAAATAGCCCTTACACAGCCTGGAGGTGTGTTTGGGGTCATTGTCCTGTTGAAAAATAAATGATGGTCCAACTAAATGCAAACCGGATGGAATAGCATGCCGCTGCAAGATGCTGTGGTAGCCATGCTGGTTCAGTATGCCTTCAATTTTGAATAAATCCCCAACAGTGTCACCAGCAAAGCACCCCCACACCATCACACCTCCTCCTCCATGCTTCACGGTGGGAACCAGGCATGTAGAGTCCATCCATTCACCTTTTCTGCGTCGCACAAAGACACCGTGGTTGGAACCAAATATCTCAAATTTGGACTCATCAGACCAAAGCACAGATTTCCACTGGTCTAATGTCCATTCCTTGTGTTCTTTAGCCCAAACAAGTCTCTTCTGCTTGTTGCCTGTCCTTAGCAGTGGTTTCCTAGCAGCTATTTTACCATGAAGGCCTGCTGCACAAAGTCTCCTCTTAACAGTTGTTGTAGAGATGTGTCTGCTGCTAGAACTCTGTGTGGCATTGACCTGGTCTCTAATCTGAGCTGCTGTTAACCTGCGATTTCTGAGGCTGGTGACTTGGATAAACTTATCCTCAGAAGCAGAGGTGACTCTTGGTCTTCCTTTCCTGGGGCGGTCCTCATGTGAGCCAGTTTTTTTGTAGAGCTTGATGGTTTTTGCAACTGCACTTGGGGACACTTTCAAAGTTTGCCCAATTTTTTGGACTGACTGACCTTCATTTCTTAAAGCAATGATGGGCACTTGTTTTTCTTTACTTAGCTGCTTTTTTCTTGCCATAATACAAATTCTAACAGTCTATTCAGTAGGACTATCAGCTGTGTATCCACCAGACTTCTGCACAACACAACTGATGGTCCCAACCCCATTTATAAGGCAAGAAATCCCACTTATTAAACCTGACAGGGCACACCTGTGAAGTGAAAACCATTTCCGGTGACTACCTCTTGAAGCTCATCAAGAGAATCCCAAGAGTGTGCAAAGCAGTCATCAAAGCAAAAGGTGGCTACTTTGAAGAACCTAGAATATAAGACATATTTTCAGTTGTTTCACACTTTTTTGTTAAGTATATAATTCCACATGTGGTAATTCATAGTTTTGATGCCTTCAGTGTGAATGTACAATTTTCAAAGTCATGAAAATACAGAAAAATCTTTAAATGAGAAGGTGTGTCCAAACTTTTGGTCTGTACTGTACATTGTACATGGCAGTGTATTCCTATCAGCCTAGTCATAGTCTGCAGTACAGATCAAATACATGAAATCCTCCTCAGTACACCACTGGATCTTGTGGCTCCACACACTAAGTCTCCATATCTCTGTAATATGCAGGTTGTGAGTTCAAGACCTGAGTAGACACTAAAAAAAAAAATGAATTGCTTATTATTTTTAATACTTTTAGGCTACATTACCACGATCAGGAACAGCAATGCTTTGGACACAGTGTATTCTCGCTGCGTCCAAAACGCTGCGTTCGAATCACGCAGGTAAATCCACATGTGTTTACTGAACCATGTGGAGTTATTGCATCTAATGACATCCTAGTGTGGAAGTTTCATAGTGGAGACCTGCGCCGCTGGCAAGTTTACGCAGCATCAAACAGGAGCAGAGTGGGCATGGGATTTCTATAAATCCATCCACTGTGCTTCTAATGTAGAACGCAGCGCTGTGGATGCAGAGCAGGTGAGCGGCATCCAAAACGCTGCCATTACGGAGCATGGGCTTATAGCCTTATAGGAACAAGATAAATATTTTTCTTCACCTCAGTATACAGGCACCATAAAAATACATTGGTATATATACAATGTATTTTTATGGAGCTGTATACTCTGCTACTGGACTCATTGCAATGTAGAGTCAAGATAACCAAAATCTCCTATCTTTATCATTATGGGTTGTAGCCCAGTGATTAGAGCACACAGCCTGTGAGCAGTTGGGAAGCGTGGTGTGACACTGTGATTTGTGGAAACAACAAGGAGTGATCCAGGATCCAAAAGTCTTATTTAAAATAAATTATTTATTATTATAGCGCCATTAATTCCATGGCGCTTTACATGTGAGAAAGGGGTATACGTAGCGAAATCAATTACAATAGTCTTTAACAAAACGTGACGGCGACTGGTACAGGAGGAGCGAGGACCAGGGCCGGCTCCAGGATTCTCTGGGCCCCGGGCAAAAGAGTCTCAGTGGCCCCTTTAACACATACCACATACCGCAGAGAAATAAAAATATATATATATATAGTACAATGCAAAGATTTCACTTCTTACATTACATGAGTGATATCTATTGTAAATTCCACAATAGCTCAGAAACCGGTGAATCGCTCCACACAGTATACTGGCCCCCATAAAATGCTCCATACAGAATACTAGCCCCCAAATAACGCTCCATACAGAATACTGGCCCCCATATAACGCTCCATACAGAATACTGGCCCCCATATAACGCTCCATACAGAATACTGGCCCCCATATAACGCTCCATACAGAATACTGGCCCCCATATAACGCTCCATACGGAATACTGCCCCCCATATAACGCTCCATACGGAATACTGACCCCCATATAACGCTCCATACAGAATACTGGCCCCCATATAAAGCTCCATACAGAATACTGGCTCCCATAAAACGCTCCGTACAGGATACTGGCGTCCATAAAATGCTCCGTACAGGATACTGGCGTCCATAAAATGCTCCGTACAGGATACTGGCCCCATATAATGCTCCATACAGGATACTGGCCCCCATATAAAGCTCCATACAAGCTGTTCCCCCCACATAATGCCCTATGCAGGCTGTTCCCCCCTTATAATGCCCCATGCAGGATGTCACTTGTTATGCACACGCCCGGGCTGAGCGGCGTGTGCGTGTGATTGTAGTGATTCCACTGGACCGTGCCGGAGAGTGAATGCCTGGAGGGGCTTAACTAGGTATTCACCCGATCCGACCAGGGTCGCACGACGGCATACGACGCCAGTGCACCAAGGAGGAACCGAGCAGAGGGACCAGGTGCTACTCCAGGACAGACCCCGGACACGGCTGTTGACCCACACAGGGGAATACAGGAACAGACTGGTAGGCTGGCACACAGACTGGTGGGTATAGGCAGGCACGACTGGTATGCAGGCAGGCGGGTATGCAGGCAGGGGGGTACAGGCAAGCACAGCTAGAGTGCAGACAGGGAGGCACTAGCAGGTAGGAACACAGGTGGGATAGGACCCAGTACACACTGGGACTCAGGAACAATACAGGCAGAGGGGTACAGGCAAGCACAGCTAGAGTGCAGACAGGGAGGCACTAGCAGGTAGGGACACTGGCGGGATAGGACCCAGTACACACTGGGACTCAGGAACAGAACCACAGATGTGGCGGACAAACACAGCAGAGTGAGGCCGCCCAGAGAGGTGAGCGAGAACAGGGCAGGACAAGGCCGCCTGGAGCGGTGAGCAAGAGTAGAGCAGGACAAGGCCGCCAGGAGCGGTGAACAAAGGATCAGAGCTGAGCGAGACTGCTGGAGCAGTGAGCAAGAGTAAAGCAGGACGAGGCCGCCTGGAGCGGTGAGCAAGAGTGGAGCGAGACTGCCGGAGCAGCGAGCAAAAGGGTCAGAGCGGAGCAAGGCTGCCGGAGCAGCGAGCAAAGGAGTCAGAGCAGGCTAGAACCGCCGGAGCAGTAAGCAAAGGAGTCAGAGCAGACTAGAACCGCCGGAGCGGTGAGCAAAGGAGTCAGAGCAGGCTAGAACCGCCGGAGCGGTGAGCAAAGGAGTCAGATCAGGCTAGAACCGCCGGAGCGGTGAGCAAAGGAGTCAGAGCAGGCAAGGCTGAGTAGGGGGGACAGGGCTCTGTTCACACGGAACAGACAGGAAGGGAAAGGCAGAGCCAGACACCCACAGGGTACTTGCAGTGAAGTAGCGAGTGGACCACAAACTCACAAACGGGAGTACAGAGACAACAGGCAGGAGTTAGGTACGAGTTCAGACTCTGCAGAAAAAGGAAAGGAACAGACATAGAGAAAAGACAGATGAAAGATAGGAGAGAGTACAGACTGGAACTGAGTGTACGGACGAGACCGACACAGGAGCGGGTCTGGGAATACGGCCCCCAGAGAGGCGGGACGAACAGGCAAGGAGCGTGTTCAGACAGGACAGACAAGATACAGGAGCAGGTCTGGGTAATCGGCCCCCAGAGAGGCGGGACGAACAGGCAAGGAGCGTGTTCAGACAGGACAGACAAGATACAGGAACGGATCTAGGTAATCGGCCCCTAGAAGGCGGGAGGAACAGGCTAGGAGCGTGTTCAGACAGGACTGGAAATACAGCCTCCAGGAAAGGCAGCAGGCAAGAGTACACAGACAGGACTCAGTTCAGACACGGGAACTGATACCGCAAGGCAGGAGACAAAGACAGGACTCAGCTCAGACACGGGAACTGATACCGCAAGGCAGGAGACATAGACAGGACTCAGTTCAGACACGGGAACTGATACCGCAAGACAGGAGACAAAGAACGGGACCTGGCACCTTCAGAGTGAAAGCACACACTGAATGAAACACTATGCTCAGGCAGGGATAGATGGGAGCAGCTGAGCTATATACCAGGTGACAGACAGCAATAGGCTGAGGACGCACAAGGGGTGTGACCCACAGCAGGTACAAAAAGCAGGAAGTGATCGGGCGCCGCCCTTAAGCAGCAGAAACAGACACAAACAGACAGCATGGAGGGAAGCCAGAGAGACATTCTGGACTGGAGATCAAGTGCGCGCTCTTGCACAGTGGGAGATGGACCACCATGCAAGGACGCCGCCAGGTATGTTACAGTACCCCCCCCCTTACGCCCCCTCTTCTTCAGGCCTGCCAGAATCTTCCGCAGGGAATTCGAGGACCAGTCGTTCACTTCAAGGAGATCACTTCCACTGTCCACAGGAAAAACTGATCTCATCTGGTTAGCTAGGATGCTACCTCCTATCCAGCCATCCTCAGCAACAGACGAAACGGGTGGAGTACCAGGAACAGCACACAAGGAAGTCTCTCTCCACATATTTTCAGGTGGCACCCCAGAGGGTACAGGAGACAACTGGAAGTCCTTCACCGGGTTGGAGGGGGACAGAGACTTGGGGGTAATCTCTGCTTCGAGGTACATCTTGTCAAGCTCACAGGAAGAAATAGACGGGTTATCAGGTACATAATGAGGAAAAGTCACTGTCTCTTTGTTATCTGGTGGTACCCCGGAGGATTCAGGAAACAACTGGAGGTCCTCCGCCGGGTCAGAAGAGTGCAGAGGCTCAAAGAAAACATCTGCTTCAGAGTACACTAGGTCGGACTCACTGGACGAAGCAGGCGAGGTATCGGGTACCGAGTATAGGAAAGTCTCTGTCCATTCACCACCAGGTGGCACCCCGAAGGGTTCTGGAGACAACTGGCGGTCCTCCGCCTGGTCAGAGGGGTGTAGAGACTCACGGGTAACCTCTGCTTCAGAGTACACTAGGTCGGACTCACTGGACGAAGCAAGCGAGGTATCTGATCTAGGATATAGGAGAGTCTCTGTCCTTTCGCTACCAGGTAGCACCCCGAAGGGTTCTGGAGACAACTGGAGGTCCTCCGCCTGGTCGGAGGGGTGTAGAGACTCGGGAGTAACCTCTGCTTCGGAGTACACTAGGTTGGACTCACTGGACGAAGCGAGCGAGGTATCAGGTACAGAGTATAGGAGAGTCTCTGTCCTTTCGCTACCAGGTAGCACCCCGAAGGGTTCAGGAGACAACTGGAGGTCCTCCGCCTGGTCGGAGGGGTGTAGAGACTCGGGGGTAACTACCACTTTGGGGTACCCATTGTCAGGCTCACAGGACGAAGCGGACAAAGTATCGAGTACCGGGTGTAGAGAAGTCTCTCTCCATTTGTCATCGAGTGGTATCCCGGAGGATTCAGGAGGCAACAGGGGGTCCTCCACCAGGTAGTAGAGGTGCACAGACTCTGAGGTAACCACAGCTTTGGAGCATCCTTGGACATGCACACCGGTTAAAGTGGGTGAAGCATCTGATGCCGGGTGCAGGAAGTTCTCCTGTGTGGAGTCTGGATGGGCAGAAGTCTCTTCGGGCAGGAGAACTGGTGCACTACCCACGCACATTACCCGTTGGGGCTTCTCCGGGATACAGGGAGATGAAGCTTCAGTAGGGACTTCAAGGTTGGGGTCAGGAGGTCTCAGGGAGGACAGACCCTGGCGTGACGGCTTGCCTCTACGTCTAGCACGTCTGGACTGCCTCTTGAGGTTGGGAGAAGTATTCCGGAAAGCGTAGTCACCCTGTGAGGATTCTGGGTGGGCAGTAGTCTCATTGGGCTGGAGGACTATTGCGCTACCCACACACATTACCCGTCGGGGCTGCTCCGGGATATTGGGAAGTGAAGCTTCAGCAGGGGCTTCAGGGTTAGGGTCCTCGAAGACCATACGAAAGGCCACCAGGAAGGCCTGCAGGTCAAGGACGACAGGATCCCATGCTTCCCATAGGGGGGTGACCCATTTCAAGGCATCACCCGCTAGGTAGTCAATCATAAAGGCCACTTTAGCCCAATCGGAAGGAAAATAGAGAGGGTAGGCCTTAAAGTGTAGCATGCATTGCTCCACAAATGCACGACACTGTCTTGGATCCCCATAGTAACGTGGCGGATCCGCAGGAACGAGAGCTGATAGATCCATCTGGACGGTGCGTAATTGCCTGGAACTCAGCTAAGGAAAAAAAAAATAATAATTTATTTATGTGCATGTATTCGCTGGAAAACTTCTCAGAGAGCGAAGGCTGTGGGGCTCAACGGGAACCATGGCCTGAGCATGCTGTTATGCACACGCCCGGGCTGAGCGGCGTGTGCGTGTGATTGTAGTGATTCCACTGGACCGTGCCGGAGAGTGAATGCCTGGAGGGGCTTAACTAGGTATTCACCCGATCCGACCAGGGTCGCACGACGGCATACGACGCCAGTGCACCAAGGAGGAACCGAGCAGAGGGACCAGGTGCTACTCCAGGACAGACCCCGGACACGGCTGTTGACCCACACAGGGGAATACAGGAACAGACTGGTAGGCTGGCACACAGACTGGTGGGTATAGGCAGGCACGACTGGTATGCAGGCAGGCGGGTATGCAGGCAGGGGGGTACAGGCAAGCACAGCTAGAGTGCAGACAGGGAGGCACTAGCAGGTAGGAACACAGGCGGGATAGGACCCAGTACACACTGGGACTCAGGAACAATACAGGCAGAGGGGTACAGGCAAGCACAGCTAGAGTGCAGACAGGGAGGCACTAGCAGGTAGGGACACTGGCGGGATAGGACCCAGTACACACTGGGACTCAGGAACAGAACCACAGATGTGGCGGACAAACACAGCAGAGTGAGGCCGCCCAGAGAGGTGAGCGAGAACAGGGCAGGACAAGGCCGCCTGGAGCGGTGAGCAAGAGTAGAGCAGGACAAGGCCGCCAGGAGCGGTGAACAAAGGATCAGAGCGGAGCGAGACTGCTGGAGCAGTGAGCAAGAGTAAAGCAGGACGAGGCCGCCTGGAGCGGTGAGCAAGAGTGGAGCGAGACTGCCGGAGCAGCGAGCAAAAGGGTCAGAGCAGGCTAGAACCGCCGGAGCGGTAAGCAAAGGAGTCAGAGCAGACTAGAACCGCCGGAGCGGTGAGCAAAGGAGTCAGAGCACGCTAGAACCGCCGGAGCGGTAAGCAAAGGAGTCAGAGCAGGCTAGAACCGCCGGAGCGGTGAGCAAAGGAGTCAGAGCAGGCAAGGCTGAGTAGGTGGGACAGGGCTCTGTTCACACGGAACAGACAGGAAGGGAAAGACAGAGCCAGACACCCACAGGGTACTTGCAGTGAAGTAGCGAGTGGACCACAAACTCACAAACGGGAGTACAGAGACAACAGGCAGGAGTTAGGTACGAGTTCAGACTCTGCAGAAAAAGGAAAGGAACAGACATAGAGAAAAGACAGATGAAAGATAGGAGAGAGTACAGACTGGAACTGAGTGTACGGACGAGACCGACACAGGAGCGGGACACAGGAGCGGGTCTGGGAATACGGCCCCCAGAGAGGCGGGACGAACAGGCAAGGAGCGTGTTCAGACAGGACAGACAAGATACAGGAGCAGGTCTGGGTAATCGGCCCCCAGAGAGGCGGGACGAACAGGCAAGGAGCGTGTTCAGACAGGACAGACAAGATACAGGAACGGATCTAGGTAATCGGCCCCTAGAAGGCGGGAGGAACAGGCTAGGAGCGTGTTCAGACAGGACTGGAAATACAGCCTCCAGGAAAGGCAGCAGGCAAGAGTACACAGACAGGACTCAGTTCAGACACGGGAACTGATACCGCAAGGCAGGAGACAAAGACAGGACTCAGCTCAGACACGGGAACTGATACCGCAAGGCAGGAGACATAGACAGGACTCAGTTCAGACACGGGAACTGATACCGCAAGGCAGGAGACATAGACAGGACTCAGTTCAGACACGGGAACTGATACCGCAAGACAGGAGACAAAGAACGGGACCTGGCACCTTCAGAGTGAAAGCACACACTGAATGAAACACTATGCTCAGGCAGGGATAGATGGGAGCAGCTGAGCTATATACCAGGTGACAGACAGCAATAGGCTGAGGACGCACAAGGGGTGTGACCCACAGCAGGTACAAAAAGCAGGAAGTGATCGGGCGCCGCCCTTAAGCAGCAGAAACAGACACAAACAGACAGCATGGAGGGAAGCCAGAGAGACATTCTGGACTGGAGATCAAGTGCGCGCTCTTGCACAGTGGGAGATGGACCACCATGCAAGGACGCCGCCAGGTATGTTACATCACTTCTCTCCTCATATAATGCCCCATGCCGGATGTCACCCCCATATAATGCCCCATGCAGGATGTCATCCCCATATAATGCCCCATGCAGGATGTCATTTCTCCACCCCCATATAATGCCCCATGCAGGATGTCACTTCTCCCCACCCATATAATGCCCTATGCAGGATGTTCCTTTCCCCCCATATAATGCCCCATGCAGGATGTCCCTTCCCCCCCATATAATTCCCCATGCAGGATGTCCCTTCCTCCCCATATAATGCCCCATGCAGGATGTCACCCCTTATATAATGCCCCATGCAGGATATCACTTCTCCCCCCATATAATGCCCCATGCAGGAAGTCACCCCCTATATAATACCGCATGCAGGATGTCACCCCCCCATATAATGTCCCATGCAGGATGTCACTCCCCCCCCTCATATAATGCCCTATGCAGGATGTCCCTTTCCCCCCCATATAATGCCGCATGCAGGATATCACCTCCTCTCTTTATAATGCCCCATGCAGGATGTCACCCCCCCTTCTTTATAATGCCCCATGCAGGATATCACCCCCCTCTCTTTAAAATGCCCCATGCAGGATGTCACCCCCCCTCTTTATAATGCCCCATGCAGGATGTCACCCCCCCATATAATGCCGCATACCTCCCATACATTAAAAAAAAAAAAATCAAATACTCACCTCACTCCTCCTCACCTGCTGATGCTGCTCAGGTCCGGAGTCCAGCGTCGCCGGCGTCTTCCCGCTGTGCGCTGCCTGAGACAGCTCAGGGGAGGGTGCAGTGGAAAGACGTCACCGCACCCTCTGACCTGAGACGTCACAAGGAGCGCACAGCAGGAAGACAGCGGATCTGCAGAGGCACGAGGAGAGGTAAATATCCGGCTGCCGGGGTCCTGACCAAGCAGAGGAGATGGGCGGGTGCTGGCAAAGCTCTCCTCCACCCATAGCCCGACCGCGAGTGGGCCCCCCCACCTGCTCAGGGCCCCGGCACTTGACCGGGTGCTGACGCCGGTCCTGGCGAGGACCCTGCCCGCGAGGGCTCACAATCTACAAGATAAATAATCCTTTATTGGAAAAGTATTTTAAAAATCATATGCAGAAAAGTCACAGCCCCCACGGGAGGAGGTGTTGTAAAGACATGTTTCAGAACTTATGGTCCTTAATCATTACGATGATTAAGGACCATAAGGTCTGAAACGCGTCTGTACATCACCTCCTCCCATGGGGGCTGTGACTTTTCTGCATATGATTTTTAAAATACTTTTCCAATAAAGGATTATTTATTTTAAAGAAGACTTTTGGATGCTGGATCACTCCTTGTTTTATCCTGTTAATCTCCCGGGGCACTGCCGGCTGTTACAGATCCGGGTGGTGGAACCTCTGTGCTGCGGTGCAAGGAGGGACCAGAGGGGCGTAACTAGGCATCAACTCGGACCGACCAAGGTCGTACGGCGGCTCAATCGACTCCGTGACCTGGGAGGGACCGAGCAGAGGGACCAGGTGCTACTCTGGGACCGACCTTGTATGAGAGCAGGTGACTCCCACGGGTCAGAAGGCAGGGACTGACTGAGCAGATGAGCACGGCAGGCAGGCTGACTGGTGATCCGGGCAGACGGACTGGCAGACATGGCAGGTAACAAGCAGGAGCCTCCAGGTAGGCTGGCTGGTAGGCACGGCAGGTAACAGGCAGGTGCTTCCAGGTAAGCGGGCTGGCAGGCACGGCAGGTAACGGGAAGGTGCTTCCAGGTAAGGTAAGCAGGCGGACAGAGCCCATAGACAGACTGGCGGACTGGACTGTAGACAGACTGTCGGGCTGGAGAGTAGACAAGCTGGCGGGCTGGACTTGTAGTCAGGCTGGCGGGCTGGACTTGTAGTCAGGCTGGCGGGCTGGACTTGTAGTCAGGCTGGCGGGCTGGACTTGTAGTCAGGCTGGCGGTTTGGACTGGTAGTCAGGCTGGCGGGCTGGACTGGTAGTCAGGCTAGCAGTGGGACCTGAGGGCTGAAGCAGAGTATAACACACAAAGCTACAACCTTGCACGGGCACCTCCATTTTGGAGGTGTCTTTTATATGAGAGGTCCTCCGGCCATTGGCCGGGGACTCCTTAGGATGGCGCGCGACCCCTTTAAGAGGGAGGGAGCGCGCGCGCGCCCTAAGCACAATGCCCGGGAAGCTGCGCGTGCCGGCAGCAACAGAGGCAGGAGCGCCGGAGGACACCGGGCAGGGAGCGCGGCGGTAAGGGGGACAGCGTCTCTGCCTGTCAGGGAGCAGAGATGCCGATACTACAGTACCCCCCCCCCCCTTTAAAATCCCTCTTTTTTAGGCCTGAAAGAATTTTTTTAAGGAGAAGCGGGGCGTGGATGTTCTCCCTGGGTTCCCAAGTTCTCTCCTCTGGACTAAACCCCTTCCAATCCACCAGAAAAAAGGATTTTCCTCTTACCCTCTTGGTGGCCAGAATGTTCTCTACCTCATAGACGTCCTTAGCGGAGACCGGTCTGGGGAGGTACCTGGATTGTCGGAAAAAGAATTAAGCACAACTGGTTTGAGGAGAGATACGTGGAAGGAGTTGGGAATCCGTAAGGTGGCCGGGTGTTTTAACTTGTAAGCTACAGGGTTGATTCGCTGAAGGACTTCAAATGGGCCGATGAACCGTGGACTCAACTTATAGGAGGGTATTTTGAGACGAACATGTTTGGAGGAGAGCCAAACCTTGTCTCCCGGACGGAATTGAGGCGGATCCAGACGTCTCTTATCAGCATGCTTCTTCATCCGCTCGGAGGATTGAAGAAGTGCGGACCTAGTGTCCTCCCAAATGGTAGAAAATTTGCTGACCAGAGACTCCGCGGCAGGGTTGTCCACAGCAGCGGAAACGGGAAACGGAATCCGGGGATGTTGACCGTAGACCACAAAGAACGGGGACTTGGAAGAAGATTCGCTCTCATGGTTGTTGTAGGAGAACTCGGCCCATGGTAGAAGCTCTACCCAATCGGTATGGTGAGCATTGACGAAGTGTTGGAGGTAGCTGGTAAGGATCTGATTGATATGTTCCACTTGGCCATTGGACTGCGCATGGTAAGCAGAGGATAAATCCAGGATGACATCCAGCAGTTTACACTGGACCCCTCGATCAGACACTATGTGGAGGAGTAGGCCGTGGAGACGAAAGATGTGATGGATGAAATCCTTAGCCAGCACAGATGCAGACGGGAGACCAGGCAGAGGGATGAAGTGGGCCATTTTAGAAAAGCGGTCAGCGACCACCCAAATGACCGTACAACTGGCAGAAACAGGGAGATCAGTAATAAAGTCCATAGCAATGTGTTGCCACGGGGCAGCAGGTACAGGAAGAGGCAGGAGACGGCCGGCTGGAAGATGTCTGGGAACTTTATTGCGAGCACAGGACGAACAGGCCGTGATGAAGTCTACCACATCCTGGCGCAGGGTAGGCCACCAGTAATGCCGGGTAATGAGCAGGAAGGTCTTCTTCTGGCCAGCATGGCCGGCTAGTTTGGATGAATCACCCCAGTGAAGAACCTTCTTACGATCCCGAACCGCTACAAACGTCTTACCGGGTGGGAGACGAGAAAGGTCCAAGGGGGCCACATTCATCACTTTGGAGGGATCGATGATATGCATAGGCTCCTCCTCTTGATCGGACGACAGGAAGGATCAGGACAAGGCGTCGGCTTTAACGTTCTTGTCCGCCGGGCGGTAATGTAGGGTAAAGTTGAAGCGGCCGAAGAACAAAGACCACCGGGCCTGACGCGGATTGAGTCTTTGGGCATTCTGTAGATAAGCCAGGTTTTTGTGGTCAGTATAGATGACCACCGGGTGCAGCGTCCCCTCGAGCAGGTAACGCCACACCTCCAGCGCCAATTTCATGGCTAGCAGTTCTCGGTCTCCTATGGGGTAGTTGCGCTCAGACGAGGAGATGAGCTTGGAGAACAAGCCGCAGGTTACCATTCTCCCGGATGGAGATTTCTGGGTGAGCACCGCTCCAGCTCCGGAAGAGGAAGCATCAACCTCCAGAAAGAACTGTTTGTTGCTATCTGGACGGTGCAGCACAGGGGCGGAAGAGAAGGCTTGTTTTAAGGAAAGGAAGGCCTCCTCCGCTTCGGACAGTCATTCCTTAGGATTCAGATGAGCGCAGAGATGGGAGCAGTCCGGGAAGAGAAATGTGGAATGAAGAGACGGTAATAGTTGGCGAAGCCCAGGAATTGCTGAATCGCCTTCAACCCCTCCGGACGGGGCCACTTTAAGACGGCAGAGACCTTCTCGGGGTCCATCCGTAGACCAGTCTTAGAGATAATATAGCCCAGGAACGGAAGGGAGGTCTGCTCGAAGAGGCACTTCTCAAATTTTGCATAAAGGTGATTCTGCCTGAGCCTACCCAGGACCTGACGAACATCCCTCCGGTGTGTGGGAAGATCCGGAGAGAAGACCAAGATGTCGTCCTGGTACACCACCACGCAAGAATATAAGAGGTCAGGGAAGATGTCGTTAACTAATTCTTGGAAGACGGCGGGAGCATTACAGAGACCGAAGGGCATCACACGGTATTCATAGTGACCGTTCCGGGTATTGAATGCCGTCTTCCACTCGTCTCCTTGGCGGATCCGGACCAAGTTATATGCCCCACGAAGATCGAGATCTTCGCGTCTTTAAGGCGGTCGAACAGCTCAGAGATGAGCGGCAGGGGGTATTTGTTTTTGATAGCGATTTGGTTGAGACCTCTATAATCGATACATGGGCGTAGTGAACCGACTTTCTTTTTTACGAAGAAAAATCCAGCTCCAGCCGGGGAGGAAGATTTCCGGATGAATCCCCTAGCCAGATTTTCTTCAATGTACTCCGACATGGCCCGGGTTTCGGCCAACGACAACGGGTAAATACGCCCACGGGGTGGAGAGCCACCAGGTATCAGGTCGATAGGGCAGTCATATGGCCTATGAGGTGGCAGTGTCTCTGCCTCCTTCTTGTCAAAGACATCAGCATAGGACCAGTAAGGTGCCGGTAGACTGGGTAAATTAGTCGGAGTAGATGGAGGTCAAGCCGGGCGAACGGGAACCAGGCAGGTCTTATGGCAATCCTGCCCCCAACGGAGCACCTCACAGGACTGCCAGTTCAGAACGGGTTCATGTCTCTGTAGCCAGGGTAGACCTAACAAAAGAGGGTGAGAGAGTCCGGAAAGCACATGGAAGGAGATCCTCTCTGAGTGCAGCATTCCCACTTGCAGGGTTACGGGCTCTGTGACGAGCAAGAAGGTCACCGGAAGGAGTCTTCCATCCACGGAAGCGACTGCCAATGGTTCAGCCAGAGATTTGGTAGGGATCTGATATTTCTGTACAAGGGACTGGGAAATGAGATTCCCAGTGGCTCCGGAGTCCAGAAGGGCGGACTCAAAGAAGCGGTTCTCTCCACAGGAGATAGAGACGGACAAAGTCAAGAACGGAGAGGATTTACTCTTGCCTAGGACGACCTCTCCGAGCGGTACTAGACACTGGAGTTTCCCGGCTTCACCGGGCAGGAACAGATCAGGTGCTCCTTACTACCACAGTAGAAGCAGCTCCCCTCGGCTCGGCGTGTTTCTTGGCGAGACTTGACCATCTTGGTCTGGTCGATCTGCATAGGTTCGGGCCAGCATGCCCGGGGAGTTGCTGATTGGGAAGCCGGTTTCTGGAAAACAGGAGCAAGACGAGGAAATCTTCTCTCCCGGGTAGTCTCCTTAGCTCGTTCTAGGAAGCGGATGCCAATCCGGGTTGCTAGTGACACCAGATCATCCAGGGTGGTAGTAATGTCCCGGCCGGTTAACTCGTCCTTAATCCTACAGGAAAGGCCCTCCCAGAAGGTGGACACCAGGGCCTCGTTGTCCCAGGCAAGCTCAGAAGCGAGGGTACAGAACCGTATGGCATACTGTGCCACGGTGAGACTCCCTTGACGGAGACGGAGCAATGAGGAGGCAGTAGAAATCCTTCGTCCGGGTTCATCGAAGACCTTCCGGAAGGCAGTGAGGAAAGCCGGAAGATCGGACACCAGGGAATCCCCTCTCTCCCATAGAGGATTTAGCCATGCCAATGCTTCCCCGGTGAGGTGAGACATGATGAACACCACCTTGGCCCGGTCGGAGGGAAACTGATGTGGCAGAAGTTCAAAGTGCAGTGTGCACTGGTTCAGAAAGCCCTGACATAGGAAGGGGTCACCTCCAAAACAAGGAGGCGCAGAGAGCCGAGGTCCTAGGCTGGATGCCGTGGTATTGGTAGGCAGCGGCGCTGCTGGAGCGGGTGTCGCTCGACTTGAGGTGGACACAGGTGGAACAGACAGTGTATCCAGGCGAGAGTTGACAGACCGCAGGTAGGTCAGGAGGGTTTCTTGTTGGGATCTCTGACGAGAAACCTCCTGGTACAGGTCAGTAAGCGAAGGGGCCTGGGGGCCACCGGGTTCCATGGCCCGTGCAAACTGTTACGGATCCGGGTGGTGGAACCTCTGTGCTGCCGTGCAAGGAGGGACCAGAGGGGCGTAACTAGGTATCAACTCGGACCGACCAAGGTCGTACGGCGGCTCAATCGACTCCGTGACCAGGGAGGGGCCGAGCAGAGGGACCAGGTGCTACACTGGGACCGACCTTATATGAGAGCAGGTGACTCCCACGGGTCAGAAGGCAGGGACTGACCGGTACAGCACATGAGTACGGCAGGCAGGCTGACGGGTGATCCGGGCAGACGGACTGGCAGACACGGCAGGTAACAAGCAGGAGCCTCCAGGTAGGCTGGCTGGTAGGCACGGCAGGTGCTTCCAGGTAAGCGGGCTGGCAGGCACAGCAGGTAACGGGCAGGTGCTTCCAGGTAAGGTAAGCAGGCGGACAGAGCCCATAGACAGACTGGCGGACTGGACTGAAGACAGACTGTCGGGCTGGAGAGTAGACATGCTGGCGGGCTGGACTTGTAGTCATGCTGGCGGGCTGGACTTGTAGTCATGCTGGCGGGCTGGACTTGTAGTCATGCTGGCGGGCTGGACTTGTAGTCATGCTGGCGGGCTGCACTTGTAGTCAGGCTGGCGGGCTGGACTTGTAGTCATGCTGGCGGGCTGAACTTGTAGTCATGCTGGCGGGCTGGACTTGTAGTCATGCTGGCGGGCTGGACTTGTAGTCATGCTGGCGGGCTGGACTTGTAGCCATGCTGGCGGACTGGACTTGTAGTCAGGCTGGCGGGCTGGACTTGTAGTCAGGCTGGCGGGCTGGACTTGTAGACAGGCTGGCGGGCTGGACTGGTAGTCCGGCTGGCGGGCTGGACTGGTAGTCAGGCTAGCAACGGGACCTGAGGGCTGAAGCAGAATATAACACACAAAGCTACAACCTTGCATGGGCACCTCCATTTTGGAGGAGGTGCCTTTTATATGAGAGGTCCTCCGGCCATTGGCTGGGGACTCCTTAGGACGGCACGCGCGGCCCCTTTAAGAGGGAGGGAGCGCGCGCGCGCCCTAAGCACAGTGCTCCGGGAAGCTGCGCGTGCCAGCAGCAACAGAAGCAGGAGCGCCGGAGGACGCCGGGCAGGGAGCGCGGCGGTAAGTGGGACGGCGTCTCTGCCTGTCAGGGGGCAGAGACGCCGATACTACACCGGCTATTCCGTGCATCTGATGTCTGAGTAAGTTGAGCTGATTTTTTTCCTCTTTTGTTTCATTGTGATTTGTGAGTTCGAGTCCCGGGTGAGACAGATATCAGGAGTGAGAGGATGTGAATGTATAATTTAATTTATACACTAAGAGATGATCGGCCCCACCCCTGAGGAGGAGGAACTACAGAGAACGTTGGAGAGAGGTGAGGTAAGCATAGGTGCTGGGAGAACAGTTGAGCCGTGACGGGACATGGGACTGAGCCCTCAAAGTGGGACAGTCCCGTGGAAACCGGGACGGTTGGGAGATATGTTTGCATATAATTTCAAATACTGATTTCTCAGTAATGGAGGAGCGGACTGGTCATGTAAAGGTATTTTCAGACTTGCCTTTGAAAGAGCTACATGCGCATATAAATAGTTTATGGGTTGAATCCTGCACAGAACAAGATCGGAACGCAGTGCACGGACTGGCCAGCGGCTCACCCGACCCAAGCGGGAGAGTTTCATATATCTCTATGAGGGCCGCTGGCCAGTCCGTGCACTGCGTTCCGATCTCCATCTAATTTATACGTCCGTCTGACTCTTCCCTAAAGTGAACCCATTAGTTCCCCTGACTAAGTACGGTATATACTTTTGTGTTCTCTGTGAAATAAAAAATTCTGGAGCATTTTGTCTTCAAATTCTCACCTTACCAAACCCCTCCCGCTCCTGCCCTAATGCTTTACAGCAGCCATCTATATGGGGACCTCCACGGATCCATACAATGGTAGAAATCGGAGCAAAAGTGTCACTTTCAACTTTTCCCACAGAGCTAATCTGCAGTACCAGACACAGCCTGTGAACCAAAGTGGCGCTGTTACTGAAAAACGTATCAGACCATTTTCCTAACCAATAAACACACAGAGCCTGACTGCATCTTCATGGCAAATTATTTTATTGCAGATTACAAAATTCTAACATTAATTCCAGTTACAAAAAGAGACAATTAGATTCTTCATTAATTAGACTAGTTACATCGTCTGGGAGGAAATCTATGGAAACTGGGGAAAAGAAAAAGTGGAGCAGTTACCCATTAGCAACCAATAAATTTCTACTTTTGTTCCAAAAAACGGGTGTAAAAAATGCCTGGAGGAAACTCCTCCACTTTGCAACAGTTTTACTAAATCTTTCCCGGCATAAAGTATTACTGACCAAGTGTTTGCCTGTAGGTTGTTCACGGTCTAATATCTATGAACGCTGTAAGCCTAGGGTAGTGCACAGGGTTGGATTACCCCTTTTCATTTTACCAAAAAAAGTTTTTCAAGTTTTATTAAAAAGGTTAAAATACAGTATACTCAGCAGCCCTGATCCAAAAAATACCATAAAAATAGGATATTTTTATCAAAATAGGGAGTTGAGTAAGACATTTCCATCTCTCTATTGAGAATCAGATTGGCCCAAACCCCCCATACACTTTGGATAGCTTTCGGCAGCACAATGGGTCGGCTGACCGTTCAATCAGCAGATTTCTATCCTGACGCTTGCTCTGTGTCCTCTGAGAGAGCCAATACCAGATATCTCTGACGGTGGCGTATCTTCTGCAGATCCCTTTGTACCCCGACATCATCTATCTGGTGAAAGTTGGGGACCCCCATACTTATTAAGCCGTCGGCTGAACTTGTCAATATTGGCCAATGTCTCTGGGGCCCTTAAAGGGGTCATCCGGTTTTCCGATAATATTCTGTAGTCACCCTACGTGACTGACGACTTCTGAATCGGTGCACAAGCTGCAAGTTTCTCAGTTATTGCTGCCGAGAACGAGTGGTCATGTGACCAAAAGAATACGATTTGCAGACTTACGGCCCCTTTCCGATTACACGTGCTCGGCCTCGTTCAATTTATTTGTATTGAGAGTCAGAATGTAGCCAGGAATGTATGCAAATCGCATACTTGTGGTCACATGACCGACCGCAATAACGGAGAATCCTGACAGTGTGCGGTGGGCATACTGTGTAAGGACTGAGAAGACTTCAGTCACATAGAGTGACTGCGAACCTTTATAAAAAAAAAACGACAATCCCTTTAAGTAAAGAAATGAAATATTTGCATACTTCCTCACCTCCCACCAGCCTGTCCGAAGAAGAATTACTGGCGGCCAGCTGTATACGTCTGTGGGTACAGAGCTTCCAAGAACAGTCATCTGTGAAAGTTCCACATTTAAAAAGTAGTGATCAGCTGATCGCTGTGGGACCTGCTCTCGGCACCACCGAGAGGCGCTATGACCGGCCAATAATGGACATTCATGTGATAGAGTGGTGTATGGAGTCGGCTGAAGTGGCTGCACTGTCATCTACTGCTGGTTCGGATCAGCAGGTGCTCACCAGCTGAAGAACCCTCCATCCTCTATGAGACGTCCACTTTAATGCACATTGTGTCAGGAGTGAACTCTGAGGGTTTATACAAGAGTTGTGTTCACTACCCAGTGACCTCTGTGCCAGGTGACCTCTGTGCCCGGTGACCTCTGTGCCAGGAATATATGTGCCTAGTGACCGCTGTAGCCGGGACTTCTCTGCCAGGAATATCTGTACCCAGTGACCTCTGTGCCTGGTGACCTCTGTACCAGGAATCTCTGTGCCCGGTGACCTCCACGCCCGGTGATCTCTGTGCCAGGAGTCTCTGGTAACCTCTGTGCCTGGTGACCTCTGTACATGTTGACTTCCATACTTAATGACCTCCGTAACTGGTGACCTCCATACCTGTTGACTTCTGTATCTGCTGACCTCCATATCTGGTGACCTCCATACCAGGAATCTCTGTACCTGGTGACTTCTGTACATTGTGACTTCTGGTGACCTCCGTGTCTGGTGAGCTGCGTAGCTGTAATCTCTGTACCTGATAAGCCCTATGAACATGGGAACTCTGTATCTGGTGACCTCCATACCTGGTGACTTATGTATCTGGTGACCTCCATACCCGGTGACCTCCGTATCAGGAATACCTGTACTTGCTGACTTCTTTACATTTTGACTTCTGTACCTCGTGAACTCCATACCTGGTGACTTATGTATCTGGTGACTTTCCATATCTGATGACCTCCATACCAGGAATCACTGTATCTGGTGACTTCTGTACATTGTGACTTCTGGTTATCTGGTGACTTTCCATATTTGGTGACCTCTGTACCTGGTGACTTCAGTACCTGGAATCTCTATACCTGTTGACCTCTATGGACATGGAAACTCTGTACTTGGTGACCAATGTGCCTGGATACTATGTATCTGATGAGCCCTATGAACATGGGAACTCTGTACCTAGTGACCTCTGTATCTGGTGACCTCTATGGCTGTACATCACTATCTTGCACCACCATCCAGAGGGGGGGATTCAAGCTGGCAAAAGGTGATGGTTCGCACATTAGCGACACATGGAAACACTATTCAGGAAGAACGGCGCACTTATTGTGAGGCACCGTGCCGCCCTTTTAGTGGGGTAACTAGTCTGGTATTCTGCTTACAATGTTTGGGTGCTTGACATGGCCTCATGTGGTAGCAAGAAAAGCAGAGGGTCCTCATAGCTTGTACACTCCCCTGTGCCAATAGCCCTGATCACACTTCCGTCATGGCTTCTGCTTCTGTCTGAGCCATAGCTGCTATGAAGGATTGGTTTTCCAGCTGACCCTGATGGACCCTACTGAGGAAGGACAGGGCCCGTCATGTTTCTTTAGGGGGTCCAGTGGTTTCTTTTTTTTTTATAATGAGAATTGTGCTCCAAAATGTAAAAAAAAATGTAAACATATATAGGGGCGGCCATTAACACAAGTCCTTTTAATTTATAACTTTGTTATTCAAGTAAATTACATGGCAACTAATCCAAGAAATGTCACCTACGCTGAGAGGGCGGCTGTCGGGCTGAGCGTTTGTTGCTCAATTTCCCATTCACCGTCCAGTTATTTTTGCATAATTTTAATACTCGCTGACATTTCTTTTGCTATTATTACACTTTTGCTCCTAACAGTCGTTAGTGAAAGAGGCCATGAAAAATGGGCTGCGGTCAGTGGCCGGCTGACATAGAGGCCAGGAGGATATCCACGGCTTGGGCCAAATTGTCCACATAGCCATCAGCAGTCACTTGAGGGTGGCTCTCGTCACTGGGCCTGGAAGAGAGGACATTGTTCTCATATATTTCGGCATATTCTGGTGCAACGGTGCAAAGACCTGGTTCTTATCGGTCTACCTGTACTTTCCAGTTCTGACGAGTACACCTCGAATGCCGCAGCTTTGTGCTCCTCCGATATCGTTCACCACATCGTCTCCAACCATTAAAGCCTGCAATATAATGGCAGTGTATAGAGCAGTGATCTCCATGATGTGGATGGCAGGACAACTCATCAAAAGTGGTGCACTTGTCTACAGCAACCAATCAGGACCCCTGCTCTACCAAACCGGTTGCCATATGCATGCACGGCCATGACGCCTCCGTATTGTACCTCGTGTGGCTGCACTCCCAGCTCATCCAGTGCAGACAGGAAGAAGTTCTTGGACGGCTTTCCCACAACCTCCGCTGTGATATCGCAGGCGTACTGGACAAAAAACAAAGAATTACTAATGTGCAATAATGCCCAATGTGAGCACAACAGACACCTTACCTCCAGAGCTTTCATATAGGCTCCAACGTCCAACATCAAGCCGTCAGTTTCCTTATAATAACGTCTGAAAAATACACAAACAACTATATATATATATATATATATATATATATATATATATATATATATATATATGTTCCCGAAATATATCATGCACTCGAAATACAGAATCCGCGGAAAAGCCTGCAGCACAGCAGAGACTGATCCGAAAAATATATTTTATTTTAATATTTTTTTCCAATAAATGCACAAAAGGAAACCCAATGCTGATATGGTCCATAAATCAACTTATATACAATCATAAAGGTGAAGCGTTAGCTTTATTTTGGCCTGTCATGTAGGCACAACAAAAATCACATAAGGGAAAAATATGGCGTAGAGGGCACCAAGACCCATTGGCTTGGACACTCCAGAACGCCATCATCAATGAGCCATTAAAACAAGTATCCCTTAACAATTTAGGGGTGTTAAGGTCCCTATACACATTAGACACAGTAGCTGTCGGCCGAATGATCAGAACACTCAGCTCGGCCGCTGGAATGCCAATGTGCCAATCCTTCTCTCCCCCGAAATAATCTGTTAGAGATCATTCATAACAGTATATTACATTTTCTATTATTACTGTTTTTTGTTATTTTTTACAACCCCAGCCACAAACTTTTGCATTAGATTATGTTCACAAAATATGGACACCTTGTGGGCATTTTTTTTAATTCTATTACTCAAACGAGCTAGAAATTATTTTTTTAACTTAAAAATTTTGCACCATTCACTTCATTTGGCCTGTAGTTTTGCACTTTCTATTGCTGGCCGCAGAATATTTTAACTCTCCGTCAGAGAGCTTAGTAACTCTTTTATTCTATCAGTTGTTCTCTGATGCTATGAAAGCTCGGCTCTGCTGTGAGCTAGGATTGTAAATCATCAGAGAGAAGCTCAGAAAACGACAGATAAGAGCTATAAACTCCCTGCCAGAACGACTACAGCTCACTGACAGGTTCTTAGTTAATCTTATTCCGCAGCCAGCAATGAGCAGAGGAAAAAAAAAACAGCCTTCATAGTCAAATGGTGCCAATTTTTTTTTATAAAATCCAGGCAAAATGCAAGCATTTAAGTAAAAATGCATGTATTTAGGGGTCCCACATCATGATGATCTGTGGGGTTCCCAGCAGTCAGACCCCTACAGATCTTATACTGGATGTTAGCACTAAAGATTATCTAATGTGTATTGGGCCCCCCTGACTTTCCTTGATGTCAGATGCAGGGATAATAAGGATCGGGCACTTGGATTTTAACTCCTTTTGTTTGGCATGAACAACCAATATTCCGACTCCTGTTCGTTCATAGTGAATTCTATAGATAATTGCGGGGTCACGTTGGGCGCTGCAACACTCACCCTTTCCCTAGAGATATGAGCACTGGTTTCTCCAAATTCACTAACACCTGAAACGCTTGGTTGACATTTTGATAGGAGAAGTTTTCGGCAGCGTCTCCGATCACAACACAGTTGGGTTTGGATTTATCAATGGAGTCAAATTCAGGGAGAAGATCTAAAACGAAGAAGGTGGTGAACATATAGATACCATTAACTGATCTATCAGGGTAAACATTTCCAGACGGGATAATAATAATAATAATAATAAAAAAAAAGGTCGATATTGACTTTTGGGATTGCTACATCCAATAGGTGGTGGTAGAATCCATGTCACCTTCCTCTCCGAAGAGGCGAGTTCCAAAGAATAAAGGTGTCATGTGCGATGTAAAACATCTAGTATTTATCTAAGAGGCCATTCATCATTCGCCATCATCCACTCGGGTATGTTACCACCATTATTGTACTGGTGCGGCTTCTTCCGGCGTGAAGCTTTATCCGCTCACCATCATGGACCAGTAAGTGAGGGCGCAATCCCTGTTCCAGCATCATTTTTCTTGCAGCCGGTCCTGGAGCCGTTACTTCATCTTCAGATATGTTGAATCCAAACTTCTGAAGTTTACGGACAAACTGGGCTCTTGTGGCCTGAGACTCGTTTGTGCAGAATCGCAACTTCAAACCAGCTTGCCGGATCCTAGTGAAAAAGATCGGGAAACTTTGCTTGATGAAATTGGAAGTCCATAAATATGCAGACACACAATCATGCACAGACAGTGACATTTCTACTCCTTGAGAAGACTAATCCTTAAAGGGGTTGTCCAGACTTGGGGTTCAAGTCCGCAGTCACTCTATGTGACAGCAGACTTGTGAATCCTCACATGATTCTCCGGTACAGGCGCCGGGAGAGTGACCACAAATATATGATTTGAGGAAAAGGGAGCCCAGACTCTAAGGAAAGGGGGGAAGTGGAGACCTCCTAGGCTGATCTAGTGCCACCCTGTCTCCCCCTGTATTGGCTCTTCAATCGCCGCATGCGTGTCTCGCCCTGTCTTTCCATGGTGTATGGCTAAGGCTAGGGAAGGGAGGATATGAGCACAAGTCAATCTCCACTACACACTATAGACAATAGGGGTATACAAACAGAGGGAAATTGCTTAGCTTTAGACGAACTCCAGACAAATGCGCACACGTCCTCAAGCCCCAGAGAGGACATAAAGCTTTCACAAGTAGTAATGAATATCGCCGGCACCTCCCTCTGAAACACAGCAGGTATTTATACACCCAGGCCAGGATGCTAATTAGCCAGAGGGAGGTAGCCACTGGGTCCTAGAAAAAGCCTCTAAGAAGATATCTGTAATGCCAAAAGTAGAGATCTCCTGCAACCAACTGCAGGGCGACTGTCTGTCACCTCTGACACACCCGTGACAGTACCCCCTCCTCTATGAGTGGCCTCCGGACACTCAGGACCGGGTTTCTCAGGATAAGAGGTGTGGAATAAGCGAGCCAACCTGGGAGCGTTCCCCTCTGATGCTGAAACCCACATCCTCTCCTCTGGACCATAGCCTTTCCAGTGCACCAAGTATTGTAGAGAACGACGTTGGAGATGAGAATCTACAATCCTCGAAATCTGGAATTCCAGATTACCATCAACAATTACTGGGGGCGGTCGTAGAGGTGAGGGCTCGAGAGGTTCCATATACTTTTTGAGTAAGAACCTGTGGAACACATTGTGAACCTTAAGGGCCAGAGGAAGTTCAAGACGAAATGCTGCTGGGTTAATGACCGTGGTTATTTTATAGGGACCAATAAACCTAGGTCCCAGCTTCAAGAAGGAACTTTCAATCTTATATTCCTGGTAGACAACCACAAAAAGTCATTCACATTCAGGTCCAGACCTGGCAAGCGTTTTCTGTCAGCCATACGTTTATACCTGTCTCCCATGATCTTTAAATTACTCAGAACACCCTGCCATACCGAGGAGAGCGAAAAGCAAACCATTCCTCCTCAGGAACTCCTGAAGCTCCTCCCCCACTGAAGGTACCAAACTGTGGGTGATAACCGTATGCACCGAAGAACGGTGACCTGCCAGTGTATTCTTGACGATGATTATTAATGGCAAATTCTGTCAGCGGTAAGTAGGATGCCCAATCCTCCTAATTTTCGGAAACGAAACACCTGAGGTAGGTCTCCACTAAACACTATAGACAACCGGGGTAGACACACAGGGGGAAATTGCTTAGCTTTAGATGAACTCCAGACAAATGCGCACACGTCCTCAAGCTCCAGAGAGTACGATGTACTGTTCTTGCTAAAGCTTTCACAAGTAGTAATGAATATCGCCGGCACCTCCCTCTCAGACACACCAGGTATTTATACGCCCAGGCCAGGGAGCCAATTAGCCAGAGGGAGGTAGCCGCTGGGTCCTAGAGACAGCCTCTAAGAAGATGTCTGTAATGCCAAACATAGAGATCTCCTGCAACCAACTGCAGGGCGACTGTCTGTCACCTCTGACACACCCGTGACAGTACCTGTTATGTTCTGCAACTTAGAACTAAGGAATAGGAAGGAAAAGCTGTCCCTGCACTGAGACTCAGCTTAACCCTATGCTGGGGTGGGTGCCCTATTCCTTATGAATAGCCCCAGCGAAACTCCTGCACTAAACTCAAATGAAGACCTGTAGGAAAGGGAAAGGGGACCTAAAAGATCTAAGGACTGGGAGCAAAAGCAGGAGACCTCCTAACAGAAAAGTTAGTTGCAGAAACGAAAATTAAAGGAAACAAAACTGGTGGAACAAGAAGTCCCAGGATAACAATAGTCCAAAGCAAGAAGAACTAAACCAGGCTACTTAGCCAGAGCACAAGCGTTACAACACTGATGTCCAGCAGGGAATGGGGGCTAGGTGCTGGGTAATAAAGAGTGCAGAGATCACGTGACCAAGACACCCAGCACCAGAGGAGAAGACTAGAAGCCAGCAAACCACAACAAGATGGCTGATAGTAAAACAACAGAGATTCTAACAGTACCATAGTGTATAGTAGCTTTTTTCATTGAGCAGGCCACATTTTCGGAAGACCATTTTTTCACTGCAGTTTCGGGTGCCCGTGGTTGAGATATTTTTGTGTGATATTTTAGGTAGCAAGTGAACAGTTGTTAAAGTGGATGGAAATGGGCAAGAGTGACACCAAGGGGCAAAATGTCTTGACTGGACGACTGGGTCAGAACATCTCCATAATGGCAGGTCTCGTAGGGTGTTCCCTGGATGCAGTGGTTAGTATCTAAGAACATTGGTCCAAGTAAGGACAACCGGTCACTGATGCAGGATAATGGGCACCCAAGGCTCATTGATGAGTATGGGGAGTAAAGCCTAGCCTGTGTGGTCTGATGCCGCAGACGATGGTACTGCATTTTTGAGCAGCGCAAGAACAGTTAATACCAAGAGGTAAAAAATCCAACCTGGTAAACCAGAAGGATAACTGAAAGGTCCCAATGCAAAATCTATAATTGTGACCTTTATAGAAAAGTAAGTTTTGGGGACAAAGTCAGGCGTGAGGTTAAGTATACACTGCACAAATGCAGAACTGGGAACAGGAGCTGGAGGTGCAGAGTCCGGGCCCTTGTGGTACCTCAGACCTCAGCAGCTCGAGGTTAAATACAGCTCCAAAGCTTGTCTGCGGCCATCAGACAGATGAGAATTACACATAACACTTAACGTGTAATTGCCCTTCATAACATGAGCTTTTCTCTTTTAAATGAGGCCATTTGGATAAAGAGATAACGAGATTCCAGCGTACGTTACTAATGTACCAGCGAAGCGTGGCGCACTTGGAGGGTAATGATGCAGGTGAGCAAAGCATACGAGGGACCAATTATCCCTAATAAATTACTGTGCGACCTTCTCAGAACAGTGAGCAGAGGGCGAAAGGAGGAAAGGGCCGAGGCAGCAGCTGTGCTCTCATGTTATGGTGAGTGCCCCGACCAAGTGCCCACCCAAACTAGACTGTACGGAAGAACGCAGCCATGGTCTCTCATGTTATGGTGAATACGCCCAACAAGTGCCCACCCAAACCGGACTGTACAGAAGAAGCCAGACATGGTCACTCATGTTACGGTGAATACTCCCACCAAGTGCCCACCCAAAACGGACTGTATGGAGGAACGCGGCCATGGTCTCTCATGTTACTGTGAGTACTCCCACCAAGTGCCCACCCAGACCAGACTGTACGGAAGAACTCGGCCATGATCTCTCATGTTACGGTGAGTACTCCCACCAAGTGCCCACCGAAACCGGACTGTACGGAAGAACGCGGCCATGGTCTCTCATGTTATGGTGAATACGCCCAACAAGTGCCCACCCAAACCGGACTGTTCAGAAGAACACAGCCATGGTCACTCATGTTACGGTGAGTACTCCCACTAAGTGCCCACCCAAACCGGACTGTACGGAAGAACGCGGCCATGGTCTCTCATGTTACGGTGAGTACTCCCACCAAAAGCCCACCCAAACCGGACTGTACGGAAGAACGCGGCCACGGTCTCTCATGTTACGGTGAGTACGCCCACCAAGTGCCCACCCAAACTGGACTGTACAGAAGAACGTAGCCATGTTCTCTCATGTTATGGTGAGTACTCCCACCAAGTGCCCACCGAAACCGGACTGTACGGAGGAACGCGGCCATGGTCTCTCGTGTTACTGTAAGTACTCCCACCAAGTGCCCACCCAGACCAGACTGTATGGAAGAACGCGGCCATGGTCTCTCATGTTACGGTGAGTACTCCCACCAAGTGCCCACCCAAACCGGACTGTACGGAAAAACGCGGCCATGGTCTCTCATGTTACGGTGAGTACGCCCACCAAGTGCCCACCCAAACTGGACTGTACGGAAGAACGCGGCCATGGTCTCTCATGTTATGGTGAATACACCCAACCCGGACTGTACAGAAAAACGCAGCCATGGTCTCTCATGTTACGGTGAGTATGCCCACCAAGTGCCCACCCAAACTGGACTGTACGGAAGAAGGCGGCCATGTTCTCTCATGTTATGGTGAATAAGCCCAACAAGTGCCCACCCAAATCGGACTGTATGGAAGAACGCAACCATGGTTCCAAAGATGCGCACTTGACAGTCAAACTTTAATTCAAAGTGCCCTATATGTCATTTCTATAAAACTATTAAGCAAATATGGGCACCATCAAGTTAATATCACCTTTCCCTTTAATAGAGATACTCAAATCACAAGGCCGACAGGGCCTCATTTCCACTTTATATACATATATGTTATACATAGGTGTTGAATCTACTCCACTGGGGGGGGGGGGGTAAAAGAAAAATGGAAGCTTCTTATTCCTAGTATTCAGGATGAGGAGTAGGAAGAGATTTTGGAGTCTTCAAGCAAAGTTTCTCCATCTGCTAATAACAAAATGATCCAATTGTACATTTTACATCAATCAGACACACAGATAATTATTCGAGATATAATTACGAATAAAACAAAAAGGTATAGTGACTCATATTTAATTTTCGTAATACCATAAACACAGCAACTTTAATTATCTTTCTAAATTTCTGTAATAGGATCATTTTTGGCAACAAAGTAGTTTTATTTCTTGCAGTTTTAGAGAACACTTGTTTTGTTAGACATGTCATTCTGGGTAATAATTAATCACACGTGCAGAAACTTGAAACAATAAGTTTATTGACTTTTAAACCCTGTGTACAATATATGGCTGTGTAATTGGAAAATACGTAATTAATTCATTTTTATGAATATTCTGCTTTATTAATGTAAAAGTCTATAATACCTATCAGTTGAATATGCATTATTCTCAATGTAAAATGTCTATTTGTTAATAAACGAATTAGAAAAAAAAACAAAAAACTATTAAGCCCTTGTGATATCGACAAGCAATTATAAAGCTTCAGGAGCGGGTGGTCTGCCGGCAGAGATGTGTGGATGATGGAAGGGTGTGTTACTTCTCGGACATTTAGGCTGTGTGCCCACTATGCGTTTTTCAAGCGTTTTTGATGCGGATTTTCCGCAGCGTAAACGCTTGCAAAACCTTTGGTAATACGTGCCCCATGAACCCCAATAAAAATCTGCATGTTCTGTGCACAAGCTGCGCAATTTTCTGCAGCGGATTTTCCTTGTGGAAAAATCCGCAGCATGTCCATTATTTGTGCGTTTCCGCATGCGGATTTGAGGTCACAATGCATTTGACAAGCGCAAGTCAAATCCACATGTAAAAACGCTGCAAAAAGGCGTCAAAAACGTGTGTAAAATACGCAAGCGATTTTACTGCCAAGAACATGCAGAAACGCTGCAGAAATTTTCTGCTTCAATTCTGCATTGTGGGCACATAGCCTTAGGGCTCGTGTAGACGGCCGTAGATTCTCTCATCCGGGCCGATTATGCCAATCACACTCTGATCAAAGTGTGATCCTATTCTCTCGGATGAGGAGAAAATGGAGAAAAAAAATGTCTCCATCTTCTCCATTCTATAAGGACATTGAAATCGGACTGCACTCAGATGTCATCCGAGTGCAGTCTGATTTTTTCCACTGACTCATTAACTTACATGGCTGAGTGCAATCCGAATATCAGATCAAACTCGGGCATGCAGTGATTTTTTTCCTCTGACAGTCTGTGTCTGAGGAAAAAAAAAAAAATCAGACATGTGCACGACCCCATAGTATAATGCTGGTCCAGGTTCGATCCGATGTTTTATCAGATCGCAGTCAGACTGCAAATACGCTCGTCTACACCTTCCCTTAGGCCACAGCTCCACTATCAGTATTTGGTCAGTATTCGGTCAGTATTTTTTCAGTGGGAGCCAAAACCAGGTGAGGAACAATCAGAGAAAAGGTATAATAGAAACAAGTCACCAATTCTGCATTTATCACCCACTCCTGGTTTTTGAGAAAAAATACTGACCGAATACTGATAGTGGAGCCGTGGCCTTAGAGGGAATTACAGACCAAGGCGCGTTACCATCACTATTGTGTTGACAAAGCTGACAAAGGATTCCTAAGACCCTGAATCACTCGGTGCCATTTCCAAGCTCACAACAGATGTTAAAAACCCAACAAAATCAATATTAGGCCTCATTCAGACTTCCATATTTTTTTTGCATAAAAGAAAAAAAATTTACTATTTTTCATCATTGTGCTAGATCCAATTTTCCTCCATTTTTGGTCGGTGTGTGTCCATTTTTACCATCTGTTTTTCTTGTATGCAAAAAAGAAAATTCCAGGCCTCTCCTACCCATTAAGGATGAAACACGGATGTCCTCCAAGAGCTATCACTTTTTTTTCCCACAGACCCATTGCCTTTGATTGATGAACGAGATCCGCAAGACTTTGCAGTAAGTTTTTGCAGACACTCGGTCCATAAAACAAAACACGGACACGTGAACAGCTCCATACTGTAGATTATATTGGTCCAATGTTCTATCCATGATAAAAATGGATTTCTGAATGGTACCTGAGGCTTTGTTCACACGTTGCGTTTTTGCAGTTTTTTTTTTATGCAAATTTTAAGCTGCGTTTTGCTGTACCAGGAAAAGCTATGAGATTTCAGAAATCTCATGCACACACATTGTTTTTTTTTTTCCTGACTGATTTGGAAAACTGTTGCGTTTTTGCAATCTGCAGCGTGTCACTTCTTTCAGCATTTTTGCAGCGTTCACTTAGAATTTCTGTAAATGGACACATGTCAATAAAGAGGAATAAAAAGGGGGGGTGGCAATAAAGAGCGGCGCACACTTTGGTACCCCAGATTGACTGCTCTTACCCCCAGGCCGCCTTCCTGCTCATTATCTGCAATGTAAGGCTCTGAGCGGCAGGGGGTTAATGCGATCCTAATTCCAGCAGACAATCAGGTCTTCTGATCTTTTATGACTTCCACCAAACATCTGTGTTGGTAAAACAATTACCTGCGTAGATGCCCGTGCGCCATTTAATCATTAATCGGCTGCGGACAGGAATCTAAGCTGTGATCGGGGCATCTGTTCCCTCATTACATCAGTATCAATCATCCTTATTAGCAAAAGGAAAAATGAGTGGTATCTTAAAGGATCACAAAAATGACATCATTCCTGTCCGGTAACGTCACTTTACGGGCTCGTGTAGACACCTGTTTTAGGCTATGTTCACACATCATGTTTTTTTCAGCGTTTTTTTAATGCTTTTTTTTATCTGCGTTTTGCAGTATCAGCAAAGTCTATGAGATTCCAAAAATGTCACGCACACACATTGGTTTGTTTTAGTTCAGGATTTTGTCCTTTGCATGTTTTTTTTTTTTTTTTTTGCAAAATACAGCATGTCACTTCTTTCAGCGTTTTTTCACCCACTGGAAATAATGGATGGTGAAAAAAACGCTGAAAATACGCACCAAAAACGCAGGTGTCATATTTTCACCATTTTTTTCAGCGTTTTCTTGTGCCTAAACCAGAATGAGATTTTTTTTTCACTGAATTTTATGTACATGCAAAAAGGACAGTGAAAAAAAAACGCACCCAAAAAAAAAAAAAAAAGCAAGAAAACAGCAACAAAAATCCTGAACAACCTCCTGGCAAGAGATCAGGTTTTGCTGCAGAAAATCGACGCTGAAAAAAACAGGATGTGTGAACATAGCCTTAATCAGACGAGTGCTAGCTGTAGTTTTGACAGATAGCATTCGTCCCCATGTTACTCTATAGGGTCGTGCACAAGTCCGATTTTTTTCTTTGAACCGAGTGATCCAAGGGAAAAAAATAGCAGCAGCAAGCACAATTTGTCTTCGAGAATCAGAAGGCACTCGCCCATTTATGTCTATGGGTCCAAAAAATAAATAAATCGGACCACACTTGGGTGACATTCGTGTGCAGTCCGATTTTTCCAGTCTTACATAATGGAGAAGGTGGAGAATTTTTTTTTTCTCTCCACCTCTGAGAAAATCAGATCCCAAACTGATCAAAATGTGATTAGCATCATCGGAGCGATTTTCTCAGATGGAGAAAATGGTTGTCTGCACCTGCCCTAAATGAAACGCAACATTTCATTCTATTCCTTCTATGTTGGGTCTTCCCCCCAAAAAAAAAAATAGTGGATAATCATTTCTGAAAAGATCTAATATCCCTATAAGAGTCATGCGGCTCTCGGCATACATCGCTAGTTACCGCTTCTTGGGCTGAAAGAATGGCGCTTAGCGTAAACGCTCACGTGCCGCATTGTCTGTGGATTTTCCGTGCAGATTTGCGGTCAGGAATACAGTGCCAGCTGTTGAGATGAGATTTCAAAAAATGTTCATCTATACGTTGAAGAAATTATGTGGACATAAATTGGCCTGCGGAGCGGATTTTGTCATCTGCAGCAAGTCACTTCTTTTGGGAGATTTTACCCTTTGCAATGCATTTGGCAAAAATTTCTGCTCCAAAATCCTTTATTCCTGCAGAAACTCTGTGGCAAATCTGTATGAAATGTACTACCGCTATAATATGTGTAGACACCCTTAAAGAAGTTGTCCACAACTTTAGCAATGATGATCTATCCTTAGGATAGATCATCAATGTCTGATCGGTTGGGGTCCGACACCTGGCACCATCGCCGATCAGCTGTTACCGGTGTCAGCGGCTGGAACTACTCGATTGCTGAGCTGCTCCATCTTCTGATAGTGGCCACGGCAGGGTACTACACATCCGCCTCCTACTCAATTGAATGGGAGGCGGATGTGCAGTACACCGCGGCGGCCACAACCACTTGACGGTGGAGCCCCGCAGGCGAGCACTTCCGTACGGCGACCGCCGCCGGCACCGATAACAGCTGATCGGCAGGGGTGCCGCGTGCGGGACCCCGGCCGATTACACATTGATGCCCTATCCTGTGGATAGGGCATCAGCGTAAAAGTAGTGGACAACCCCTTTAACTGCATCATCTTCAAGTGATTTTGACATTGCGGTGCATATGTTCATCCTTTTTTTGCGTTTTATTTAATGCTTTTTCAGGCGGGTTCCAGGCAGAGTACCCCTGAAAAAGAGGAGGTGCACACATACCCTAAGAGATGGACACAACTGGATCTGCTACAGAAGATCCCAGTGAGAGCAGAACAGCCTGGATTTCAGTTTTGCATCGATACATTGCAGGAAACTTTTAGGACACGGAAGAGATTTGTGCTCTTGTTGTATTCAGCTCACAGACAAACTGTGATGTCTGAACCGCTAGCAATTTATTGACCCAAACTCAGGGAAACAATGGCTGGTCCTGACATCTCAGCGTGTGAGAAACTGTCCAACTGTATGGACATGGATTTCTATGAGATTGCAAACTACGGAAGCTACTGAAGTCTATGGGCCCTGAATTAAAGGAATTGTCTGACCTTGGGCTAGAAGTCTGCAGTCAATCTATATGACTGCAGACTTGTGAATCCTCACATTGGACGCACTGTGCACTATGCAGATTCTTCGATGCCAGCACCAGGAGTGGAGGGTGCGTGACCGCATGTGATTTGAATACATACGGTCACATTCCAACTAGACGTGCATGTGTATTGAGCAAAGCCAGACATGTCTAGTCGAAATGTGGCCGGAAGTATGAAAACCACATTCTTGCGGTCATGTGGCTGCCCGCTCCCGACACCAGCATCAGAGAATCCTCACTGTGTGCAGTGCACGCAATGTGAGTATTCACAAGTCTGCAGTCATATATTGCGACTGCAGACTTGTACCCTAAAACTGGACAACCCCTTTAAGGCTCAGTACAATTCATGAGAGGAGATCTAATGCTTTGCTCACACTTTATCTCTTATCTTCAGTAGATGCACCTGACACATATGGCTCAATCAGTTTTTTTGGTACTATTCATTATTTTTGCAGCTTGATCACAGACCCATTATAATCAATGCGCCTTTTCACATGTCCATTTTTTTTTTCTGGAATGATTGTCCTCAAAAAAAAAAAAAAAAGTGGAGAAATCTCCTAATTTGAGCTCAGATATACCGCTGCAAGTCAATGGACGTCATCCATGTGCTTTCACACACACCAACATGAAGCACGCACACTGGGAAAAAAACTAAATAAAATACACAAACCGTTTTTCATGCATGACCTGAACAAAGGATGAGTGAAACCAGTCTAACGAGCATACGCCAAAAGAGTGTCCTTTCTTTCACTGTCTGTATGGAATAGCATAGAAGTAAAAAAAAAAGTGAGGTCCTATGGGTGACAAAAAAAAATGTCCCCAAAAAGGGTCCGATCTATTTAAGCTTTCAGCTTCTTTGAGTGTTTTATGAGCTTTTCTGTGTCTACAGCGTCTTCTATGGCGATAATCCGCTATATAACGTCATCACATTGTAAGTGTAATCCAACTAAAAACTTCTGTAAAGACTTAAAACATTTTAAAAGGCAAATAGCAATAAATTCCAAGCAGGACGCCCCGGGCGCAGATGGCCTCCTGCGGAGCGGGATCATTTTATGGGATATGTATAGGAACATACTTTGTGGTACCAGAGTCTTGTCCTGCCTGGTGGGGGACCGCACGGACAAGACTGGGTACCGCACGGACATGGCGGGGGACTGCACGGACACCCGCCACCAGCTGCTCACTTCTCCTGTCACTTTTTTTTTTATTGCAGGTTGTTCAGACAGAAGTTGTGTGCAAATCTGTAAGAATACGCTGCTAGAAGAATGTCCTCCCCTTCTGTTCTCCATTGATCCGGCACACTTCCCAATGAAAACATTCATTCAATACACTTGTCACTACAAAGATCCCAGACAGCAAGATAAACGAAGGACACCAGCACACGTATGTTTTAGAAAGTTTTAAACTTTCATTTTTTTATTTGTTCAGTATGGAAAATTATGAAACTTTGCAAATCACTTTATTGGGGGATTTATCTTAATTCCTGTAAAAAAAAATGCAAGTGGCTTCCAAAATCTTGCTCTTCCCCAGACTATTTACCTATTGATATCAGAGAGTACTCATTTGGAGTACAGTTGATGGCAGTGATGGGTGGGCGCCTGTCTCCTCCTCTGAGTGTCCTACTTATCAGAACAAGAATCTTTCCTGCAGCAGCTCATGAGAATTAATGACACATATGTGCTTAGCTGACCTATCACTGCCATCATCTGTACTCCAAAAATGAGAATGTTCTTATATTAAAGAAGCACTCCTCCTCCTCCCATCAAAATTTGTATCCTCTTAATATATTGCAGTCATCATATTATATAGCACTGTGTACTTACAATTTCTCATTTTCCCTTTCTACCCAGTTTACTCTTCTCTTTTCCATTAGGTCTATGACATCACGTGATTAATAACTGACTAGCTGAATCCTTCTAAGCTCTATGTAGAAACAGGAGGTCAATTTTCTCAGCTTGAGTCATAAGTCACTGCAAAAGTCCCTGGCAGGGGGAGGACTGAGCAGCTGGGTCAGGAGTTGAAGAGGGGAATGATAAATGCAGGGACAAGAGACTTCCTGTTTCTACATAGAGCAGAGAAAAGAGAAGAATTAGCTGGTAGAAAAGCAAAATGAGCAATTGTAAGTACAGAGTGCTATATAATATGATGACTGCAACATATTAAGAGGATAAATGTTGATGGGAGTACAGATGATGGCAGTGATGGGTCAGCTCAGCACATATGTTTCATTAACTCTGATAAGCTGATATTAAGGGGATACAAGCTTTGATGGGAAGAGAACTTCTTTAATGCAGCTAAAGGCCGGCCGATAGACTGGGAAAAAGCAGGGGTTGGAAGCTGCTCACTTCATGTTCATTTCGACAGGAGGTGGGGACAGTGACGCCAGCACTGATTGGGCGCCGGGCACCACGTGTCATTCCACCGCATTACAGCCCCGGGGCCGCAAGTACCAACACCGCTGGAACAAAGCTGGCACGGGAGGGGAGTATAGGTGTCTTTATTTTATCGGGGCCAAACATTTTGTTTAAGAAGGGGTTGTCCTAGTAGTGGACAACCCCTTTAATATTTGGTACAGAAACCTTTGCTTGCAATTACAGAGGTCAGACGTTTCCTGTAGTTCTTGACCAAGTTTGCACACACTGCAGCAGGGATTTTGGCCCAATCCTCCATACAGATCTTCTCCAGATCTCTCAGGTTTCGGGACTGTCGCTGGGCAAGGTTGAGTTTCAGCTCCCTCCAAAGAATTTCAAGTTCAGGTCAGGAGACTGTATAGGCCACTCCAGGACCTTGAAATGCTTCTTACGGAGCCACTCCTTAGTTGCCCTGGCTGTGTGTTTCTGGTCATTTTCATGATGGAAGCCACGACTCATCTGCAATGCTCTTACTGAGGGAAGGAGGTTGTTGGACAAAATTTTGCGATACATGACCCCATCCATCCTCCCTTCAATACGGTGCAGTCGTCCTTTCCCCTTTGCAGAAAAGCACCCCCAAAGTACTAGGTTTCCCCCACCATGCTTCATAGTTAAGACGGTGTTCTTGGGGTTGTACTCATCCTTCTTCTTCCTACAAACACAGCGAGTGGAGTGGATACCGAAAAGTTATATTTTGGTCTCATCTGACCACTTGACCTTCTCCCATGTCTCCTCTGGATCATCCAGATGGTCATTGATGAACTTCATACGGGCCTGGACATGTGCTGGCATGAGCAGGGGGCCTTGCGTGCCCTGTAGGATTTTAATCCATGAAGGCGTAGTGTGCTATTAACACTAATGTTTGAGACTGTGGTCCCAGCTCTCTTCAGGTCATTGACCAGGTCCTCCCATGTAGTTCTGGGCTGATTCCTGACCTTTCTCAGAATCATCCTTACCCCACGAGGCGAGATCCTGCATGGAGCCTCAGACCGAGGAAGATAGACAGTCATCTTGTGTTTCTTCCATTTTCTAATAATTGTACCAACCGTTGTTGACTTCTCACTAGGCTGCTTGCCTATTGTCCTATAGTCCATCCCAGCCTTGTGCAGGTCTACAATTTTGTCCCTGGTGTCCTTAGACAACTCTTTGGTCTTGGCCATGGTGGAGAGGTTGGAATGTGATGTGTGTGGACAGGTGTCTTTTACACAGGTAACGAGTTCAAACATGTGCAATTAATATAAGAAATGAGTGCAGAGCAGGCTTCTTAAAGAAAAACTAACAGGTCTGTGAGAGACAGAATTCTTGCTGGTTGGTAGGTGATCAAATACTTATTTCATGCAATAAAATGTAATTTAATTATTTAAAATTCATACAATGTGATTTTCTAATTTTTATTTTTTGATTCTGTCTCTCACAGGTGAAGTGTACCTACGATAAAAATTACAGACCTCTCCATTCTTTGTAGGTGGGAAAACTTGCAAAATCGGCAAAGTATCAAATACTTATTTTCTCCACTGTATGGGATTTGTGTACTTCCGGACACATTCCGACTAGAGGTGTCCAGCGTTGTGCACGACTAGCCAGCACACTATCGCATGTCTGCATATCGCATACTTTCAGTGTAATGCCCGCCCGCTCCCAGCGCCAGAGGACCCTGACAGCGCCCACACTGCGCACTGTAAGGATTCACAAACTCGAGCCCCAAGGCAGGACAACTCTTTTAAAGGGAATTTATCATCAGAAAAAGACCTATTGTATTTTTAAATATACTGATTTATACATTTTGCAATTTTTTTCTCATATCATGATCTGTATTAAAAAAAAAATAAAGTAATTTTGCAATTTTCACAATGGGCACTGAGGCTATTTTAGACTCATACTTCCTGTCCTTTCAGGAACAATTTTCAGAAGTCTCACTATCATCACAGACAGGAATACAATGACAAGTCACACATCTATGCACGGCTGCTCATCCCTTTGCACACGCTCATTAGATGCTTCAGACACGGCAATGACAATTACATTGTGACGAGTCCTGCAGCTGTGTGCACACCACACGACCAGGACAGGTTTTTATTCCCTATACTTAATAAGCAAGCAGAGATGATTCCTTTGTAAGGAATTGATACAGACATTATATTAGAAAAATAAATCACTTTCCATTATAGAAATAACTTGTATGTATTAAAACCAGAATATACCTTTAAATGGGTTATCGCTCTATTTCCAATGCTGTCTGATTCTTCCACCAGTGTCCAAACTTCTGGTTACGTATGAACAGACATGTGACCGCTGCAGCCAATCACTGGCCTCAGTGGTGACCAAGGTGTGAATACTGTGGCTGTTGATCGGCTGCAGTGGTCACATGCCACTATGGACTAAAAAGGAAGTATAGTGGCCCAAGTGGTCAGGTGCAGCAGTCACTGGTATCCCCGCTCAGTGCTAATCTGCGGATCGTCTGTCACTGTGCGAGCTCCTCTATATATAGACCTATGTACTAAGTATAGCTGCCACCTGCCATCCCGGACCGCCCTGTGCAACAGCATGAAAGACACACGCTATGTCCATGATATAAATCCTCATACACGGTGATGTCCTACAGATTTGTGTTGTACAGAGACCGACCAATCAGCAGGTCCCAACCAGAGGAAGTCACCGCAAGAGATCTGAAGCCCCACAGCACCGTATACCATGTAGTGGCCATTCTAGGGTAGTGCAGCACTGCTCCTATTCACAATGTGATCTGAACTGCAGTACCTGAAAACGGCCACTACACAGTGTACAGCACTGTGGTGTCTCATCACCTGATCGGCGGGGGGTGCTGAGTGTTGGACCCTACCGATCTGATACTGATAACCTATGGGCAGAAATCGGTCTGACTAAGCAGTTACGAGGACCTTTCACCTGGTAAAAAGTGAACAATTATTTGCTCTTATTTCATTCCCGCTGCTCCCCCGAGTTTTTCGATTTTTTTTTTTAATTCTGCCATTCAGGCCCAGAGATATGGACCTTTTTATTCATTACAGTTTTTTTTATGGTCTTTACCAAGGGGGCGTGGCTCAGAGAGTTAAAATTATGAGTATCCTAAAGACACGCCCCCAAGGATCTGGTGAGCCACGCCCCCTTAGTAAAAACCATAACAATAGCACTAAATATAAAGGCCCATATATCTGGATCAGTATGGAATACTCAGGGGGCAAAGGACATAAATAAGAGCAAAACTCAGCCCTTCTGACTTGTTGGCGGGTCCTCTTTAAAGGGATATTCCCGAGATAGTAAATTATATCCTATCCACAGGATAATTGATGTCTTATTGATTGCAAGGGGTCTGACTGCTGAGACCGCCAGGGTTTCTGAGTTCGGACCAGCAGGGCCCCTTCTTGGATTGGGGGGGGGGTGCGCATGTTCGGCCTCAGGTCCATTCATTGTCTATGGGGCTGCAGCAAATGACGGAGAGTCGTACTTTCTCTGGAATTCCATAGACAATGAATGGAGCCGAGGTCAGGCACGTTCTCAGGATCGGTGGGGTCCCAATGGTCGGACCCCCAGCTATCAGTAAGTTATTCTCTATGCAATGGAAAAGGGATCACTTACTATTTGGGGAGTAATTCATATAACACAAAAACATTTTCCCCCTTTTTTGGGGGCAAATGCAGAGTTTTGCTGCAGATTTGTGATGGAGGTTTCACCCTCTGGACTGAAAGGGGCGTAATCCACTGGGAAATTAGGGATGAGGGGGACCGCGATGGGCCCCGTGAGGAGGCCGTCCATGTGACCCTAGTTTCCTGGTGGTCTTTTTAGGAGGATAATGGTGCAGATCACCGATGACAGCGTGTTAGCAAGCCATGATGGCGCTTACAACGTGGTAGCGGGCGGTCTAGGTGGGCGATCAGGGGGGTCACCTGGGGACAAGTATGAACATGGGAGGACATAGGGCGCTTAGACTGAGTGTTAGGGGTGCAGTGGGTGCAGCTGTAGCAGGTCTGGCAGAATGGAGGCTGTGGATGGGTAATAAAAGTATGCACTCTGACTACATCATTAACTATAGAGAATAGTAATAGGAAAACATCTGTTCTCTGATGTTTTATCGATCATAGATCAATCTCAGCTGAGTAACAAGTGCAGAGTATCTATTGCTGGGGCATTACATTTATGCCGATCTTGAAACGACTAAATTGCAAGAATTTGATCGCACAGACCACGTGACGGGGTAAGCCACGCCCTTTCGTACGGCTCTAGCCCCGCCCCTTACACACCACGCCCCCTCCCCTCGCTGCAGTGCCGGCTGCTCACCTGCTGACGGCCTCTGTAGAGCCGGTTATGGCGGCGCCCCCCGCAGAGCCGCCGCTGTCATACAGGACCCCGCTGACGTCCAGCAGCACCGCCCGGACCCCGCTACTCCAGGACGCCATGGCCAGCTTGTTCCCAGCAAACCACACCACGCCCACAGATGACGTAGTCGCAGCCAGCGGTGCATCATGGGACATGTAGTTCTGACATAACTTGCTTTCTATTAGGTCTTGTTCCTCGTTGCACAGTTTATAGTCAGAAGAAGCTGAAGTATTTACTGGAAAGATGTAAGAAATCATAAAATCAGGAGTGAGCAATCAATAACCGAGAGCAGTGGGAATAAGATAACAACAGCTGACCTGGAGATGGGGGTCTCTATCAGGGCAGCGGAATTTCAAAACAAAAAGTATAAATGAGTAACTTTTATCTTTCTTTTGGAATTTTGCATCAGGAAACCTCCTCTGTGCCCTCCCTCACGCTACACCGCTGACTGTGGGTGCGACATATAGGCGCCTTAAAGGGAGTCTGTCACCCCAAATTTACATTTTAAACTAAACCAATAGCCTTGTAGGAGCTGGAGCAACAATAAAACAACGCTCTTTGTTTTTTTAATCTGTTCTTCCATTGCCCCAAAAAAACTATTTTAATGTAATATGGAAATAAGCGCGCTCAGTGCACCCTCGGCATAGCTAAATGCCTCAGTGGACCGTTCCACCTACTTAGACTGTGGGGACCCCAACCAAACCCCGACCCTCAGCCCGCCTACCGCCCCCCATTTCCTTGCCAATAATGTACCACGTACAACTGGATGGGTGAGGATCGGTCACACCTTTATTAACCGTTTTCATTCATTTCATTAGAAAGGCATTTCATTTTTCCAAAAATCAGTTCATTGCCGCAGGCCCTGTGTCTCCACACAGGCAAGATGGCCAACAAGCAGAAGTCTCTATGTCCTTTCTTTATTTCATGGCCGCTGTGACTTGTAAAGTCTCTAATTGTCCTTTTTGCCGTGCTCTCACAAGGGACGGAGGTTGGGACGTTCGATTCCAAGACCAGCAGGGAAAAGCAAGGAGGGGTATATATAGATATATGTTTATATATCCATGGGACGGCTTGTGGCAGCCATCCCTTTCACTTCATTGGTCCCTTCAGGGACTTCATAATTTCTAGTCAGTAAGGGGGCAGCGAAGGGGGATCACCAATCGCCACGGCCCGGGGAGGGGCCACCACAGTCAGATGCTTTTTCCTTATTCAGTGCAGCACCTACCATTTAGATTAGTACCAGTCCTTCTATGTTGATTGACAGTGCTGGCCTGCTCAGAGCCTGCAGTGTCTGAATATAATCTCCATTATCCCTGTGCACAAGAGAGCATACAGATCACATCTCCCTGCTGACAATGCTTATCTCCTCTGCTATCATTTCAGGGCAGGAGAGAGCATACAGATCACTCTCTCCTCGCTGCTGACAATGCTCGTCTCCTCTGCTATCACTTCAGTACAGACGAGAGCATACAGATCACTCTCTTCTCACTGCTGACAGCACTCGTCACCTCTGCTATCACGTCAGTGCAGGAGAGAGCATACAGATCACTGTCTCCTCGTTGCTGACAATGCTTGTCTCCTCTGCTATCACTTCAGTGCAGGAGAGAGCATACAGATCACTTCTCGCTGCTGACAATGCTCGTCTCCCCTGCTATCATTTCAGTGCAGGAGAGAGCATACAGTTCACTCCTCGCTGCTGACTATGCTCGTCTCCTCTGCTATCACTGCAGTGCAGGAGAGAGCATACAGATGACACTCTCCTCGCTGCTGACGATTTTCATCTCTGCTATCACTTCAATGCAGGAGAGAGCATACAGATCACTTTCTCCTTGTTGCTGACAGTGCTTGTCTCCTCTGCTATCACTTCAGTGCAGGAGAGAGCATACAGCTCACTCTCTTCTCGCTGCTGACAATGCTTGTCTCCTCTGCTATCACTTCAGTGCAGGGGGGAGCATACAGATCACTCTCTCCTCGCTGCTGACAATGCTCGTGTCCTCTGCTATCACTTCAGTGCAGGAGAGAGTATACAGATCACTGCCTCCTCGCTGCTAACAATGCTTGTCTACTCTGCCATCACTTCAGTGCAGGAAAGAGCATACAGATCACTGTCTCCTCGCTGCTGACAATGCTCATCTTCTCTGCTATCACTTCACTGCAGGGGAGAGAATACAGATCACTGTTTCCTCGCTGCTGACAATGCTCGTTGTAGTGCCGGCGTCCCTGCCCTCTGCTAGGCAGGGACGTTGTTCCCCTCACCGCTCTGCTCCGTGCCCGGCGTCCCTCTCCCGCTCTGCTGGCAGCGCGCGCTCCTTCCCGGCCACTGTGCTTAGGGCGCGCGCGCGCGCCCTCCCTCCCTCTTAAAGGGGCCGCGCGCGCCGTCCTAAGGAGTCCCCGGCCAATGGCCGGAGGACTTTACCATATATAAGGCACCTCCTCCAAAATGGAGGTGCCCGAGCAATGTTGTTGCACTGTTCACTACTCTGCTTCAGCCCTCAGGTCCCGTTGCCAGTTACCTGCCAGTTACCTGCCAGATTCCTGCCTGATTATCTGCTACCTGCCTGCTAGTCTGAGGTCCGACGGTCTGCCTTGCTACTCCTGTCAGTCTGTCTAAGGACCAGCCTGCCCGCTCACCTGGGAGCGCACACCAGCCACCTGCCTGCTTGCCTGAGGTCCGACGGTCTGCCTTCCTACTCCCGTCAGTCTGTCTATGGACCAGCTTGCCCGCTCACCTGGGAGCGCTCACCTGCTACCTGCCTGCTAGTCTACCTGGAGGCTCCGCCGTCACATGCTGTGACCACCTGCCTGTCCAGTGACTCCTGCTCGCTCACCTGGGAGCGCTCATCTGCTGCCTGTCTGCTAGCCTACCTGGAGGCTCTGCCGTCACGTGCTGTGACCACCCGCCTGTCCAGAGACTTCTGCCCGCTCTCCTGGGAGCGCTCATCTGCCGCCTGTCTGTTGGTCTTCCTGGAGGCTCCGCCGTCACATGCTGTGACCACCCGTTTATCCAGAGACTCTCGCCTGCTCACCTGGGAGCTCAAGTCTACCATCAGCCGCCACAGGTCGTACCAACCCTTTACCCAGAGACTGCCCCGGTCACTTGCCGTGACCACCTGCCCGTTCACCCAGAGACTGCCCCAGTCACTTGCCGTGATCTCCTGCCCGTTCTTCCAGAGACTGTCCCGGTCACTTGCCGTGACCATCTGCCCGTTCACCCAGAGACTGCCCCAGTCACTTGTCGTGATCTCCTGCCCGCTCTTCCAGAGACTGTCCCGGTCACCTGCTGTGACTGCCTGCCTGGTCGCCACCCGCTCCCTTACAAGGACTGCCCCCTTGTATAGTAGCTCAGAGGTTCCGCCTCCCAGACCCGTTACACTCGTCTCCTCTGCTATCACTTTGGTGCAGGAGAGAGCATACAGATCACTGTCTCCTCGCTGCTGACAATGCTTGTCTCCTCTAAAATCACATCGGTGCAGAAGAGAGCATACAGATCACTACCTCCTTGCTCATTACATTACTTATGTATAGCTATGTAGTGATGTCAGCAGCAAGGAGAGAGAGATTTGTATGCTCTCTCCACAGGGACAGAGATTATCTAACAGGTTTATCTTTAGATAGAGATAGCGCTGTCAATCAACATTGAAGGAATAGCAGTGACTGACAGTCACTTCCAAACAGAAAACTGGTGTGTACAAGTGCCTACTAAGAGTAGCCATCTCCTTATATAACTAACAAATAAAGTTGCACCCTGTAGTGCTATAGCATGCAAACATGAAATATATAAAATTTGAATTACATTATTGCTGTAGAAAATAGGAAAAAACGAAGATACTTAGTACTTAATTTGGCCAATTCATGCATGTCCAGTAGCCACGGCAAGGCAACCTTCTTTCCTGGGAACCTATCCTAATGTGATTCCTTTACTAGGCTGAAGCCTACTCCACCCATCAGCCAATGGTGGTTTTAATTACAGCAGCATCCTACCTACCCAAATAAATGTAGGCTTCAGCCTAGGAGAGGAATCAAATTAGGATAGGTTCCCAGCAATGAAGGTTGCCTTGCCGTGGCTACTGGGCACACATGAATTCATGCGCTAAGTATCTTTGTTTTTTCCTATTATCTAGAGCTGTCATGCAATACCAATTTCATATATTTCAAGTTTACATGTAATAATATTACAAAGGGCAACTTTATTTGTTAGTAATCTAAATAAGTTAATGGAACGGTGCACCGAGGCATTTAGCCATGCCAAGGGTGCACTAAGCACACATATTAAATAATGTTATTTTGGGGGGCAACAGAGGAACAGATTTAAAAAAAAAAGATTTTCATTGCTGCTACATTTCCAACAAGGCTATTGGATTAGTTTGAAGTGTTAATTTGGGGTGACTGATTCCCCTTAAATCGACTTACAGTTCAGGTTTTAGGAAGCTGCTTATTTTCCTCCATGTAGGTACAAGCTGCACAATGTCGGTTTCTGGGCTTGATGTCTATGTCTAATAATGAATCCGACCAGCCGCACCTTTGAAGGCCAAACCGCGCCGCGCTCCCTTATCAGACCAAGCCACACGCTGAGAGTATTGATTTCAGCTTGCTCTAGTCATCAGGACAGGTCGGGGGGTGATACACACCCTGGATCAAAGCAATTTAAAGGCTGCACGGGGACAGAATATTAATAATGATGATGATGATGATGATGATGAAGATGGAAGGAAAATAAGAAATCATAATGAAGTAGGGAAAAAAATCAAGTAATATAATTTACATTTGATCTAAATCGTCATTTCTTTACGAAGGACTGGTAGAAGTGAGATTCCGGGAGATGGTACCAGATTATTGGTATATTACAATATTTGTCATTTTAACAGAAAAGAGAACAAACTACTATAAAGTAGCAGAGAATTAGATTCACAGGAGATGTGGGGTAACGTACAGATGGAGCAGAGTGTAGTACAGCAATAGCTGCATAATAAGTAAGGACTTTTCTGCCGTATATTACAGCTATGATTAGTTTAGTTGTCACTTTTATAGGATATTTGATTTAAAGGGAAGCGTCACCTTATACCATGACGTGACCTTGGTAGAGATCTGTGCTATTCCTTACCAATCACTAGAACATGACATGTCAGAGGATGTTTTAAAGGAATTCTCCCACAAAGAGTATTAATCATCTATCCATAGGATACGAGATAAAAGTATGATTGCTGAGAGACCAATACTGGGACTCGATCACAAGAATCCAGAGTGCCTCATTATTCCTCCATGCACCATAGTGAGCAGTGTGAATAGAGCATGATCATTCGAGTATCCAGTGATGTGTCACTTACTTGTCTGCATGCTGTGGTTTTGATAAAATCACTGTTTTATCAGCAGGAGATTATCACTGATGGACTAGTAAACCTGCTGACATGTAGTACAATCCTGCCCCACAACTGATTGTCAGCTTTCTGTCTATGCACAATGTACACAGCTGCCAATCAGGGGTGTGGGCGGGGTTATACAGAGCTCAGCATTCTGAGCACTGCTAGATCTGCAGCAGACAAAACAGGGATTTTATCAAAACTGCAGCTAGCAGCCCGGTAAGTGACACATCGCTGGAATCAGGGTCTCTGCCCCTACATTATGCTGCTCTCAGATGGGGGTAGCAAAAATCTGGTGATAGATTCTTTTTAAAAACAAAAATGGAAGAAAAAAAAACTCATCTTACTGATCTCCCATTCCGATGATGCAGATTTCCACCGGTCTCCACTTCCTGCTGACGTCCTATCACAAGGATGTGGGTCACCACCGTGGCCGCTGCAGCTGATTGCTAGCCACAGTGGTGATTTATACCAGCTGAAAGTAGAGCCCTATGAGAAATGGGCAACATAAGAACGGGAGCAGCGGAGGATCTGTATGGTGAGTATTGCTTCTCTTAATATGTAAAATATTACCCCCATACCACTTATTAAGGTTTGCATAGGTTGTCCGGGATTAGAAAAACATGGCTGCCTGCTTCCAAAAACAGCGCCACATCTGTCCACAGGTTGTGTGTGGTACTGCAGCCCAACTTCACGTAAGCAAATGGGCTGAATTTTAGCGCCAGGTACAGTCTATCTATTAGGCTGGGGGTACATGACTTAGGGTGAGATAAGGATTGCAACATTGTGACATCCCAACTAATGTTTCCAGTGGGATCATCTTAAAACTTAATGCGACCTCAACTGAACAGTCAGAAAAAATCCAACACTTGTGAATTGTTGGCTGCAAGTTGCACACTATTTTTCAAATAATAAACTGCAATAATAGTGACTTTTTTTATTTATTTTTTTTTTTTTACTGCAAATCACAGTTCTAGAATAGCCGCCCCCAGTATATCACAGGCAAGTTGCACACATTATTGGCTTGTCTGAGACTTACTGCCACACAATAAAAGTTATCATCTAGCTCAGACTATATAATTTACAACAGATCCTTTGGGCTGTGTGCTCACTATGAGTTTTTGGTAAGTTGTGTATTTTCACTGCATTAAAAACATAGCATTTAACAGATCCAGCAAAGTGGATGGGATTTATAGAAATATCCTGCCCACTTCTTTTCTCTCAATATAAACTGATCAGCAGTACAATGAGTTTCATGTGCAGTTTTCCCCTATAGAATTGCATTAGATACGGAAAATCGCATGTAATCTGCACATGAAGTTTTGTCAAAGCCAAATACCAGAGAGTATAAAAAACAAAGCAGCTTTATTTAAAACATAACAAACCAAGAAGAGATAAAAACCGCAAGGTCAAAAACATGTAAAAAACTACAAAATAACCTAATTTAGCTAATAGGTGCAGAAATGCTGCAACATCAAAAACTCACCAAAAGCTCTTTGTGGGAATGTAGCCTTAAAAGAGGTTTTCCACTTTTGCAGTTTAAAAAAAAAACCAAATGATGCATTTATCACCCTCCCCCGGTCCGGCAATGCCTCTTCACCACTTCTTCTGGTATCTGGTTTTGTCTACAGTGCTGACGTCATGTAGTAAGATAATTGGATACAGCAATGAAATATATGTAAACTTATGTGTGCTAGTTAGTTAGTTTGGTGCTGACATCATGTCAACAACACTGCAGCCAATCAGTGAGCTCAGCAGCTCTGATAACAGTGGATAATATCTGACACTCAGAGCCACTGAGCTCACTGATTGTTTGCAGCGCTGTCCAAGGGTCGTCAGTGCTGCAAACAATAACAGCAACCATGAGCAGCGGCTGAGACTCAGCACTGGACCTGGGAAGGGGGAGTAAATTACAGTTTGTTTAAAAAAAACAAAAAAAATCTAACTGAATCCGGGATAGAGGTTTTCCAAAGCAATACTTTGGATGCCAATATTGCACTGTGAAACTTTTTTACCCATCAGCTCCCAAGCTGCAGGTAATCTGCAAAATGATTTCATTATTTGTGAAAATTGATACAAAGTTTCAAATTGTTCTGAAAAGTAACATTTCCCCTAAAAAAGTGTCCATTTGTCACTTCGTATGTGACACATCTCCATCCATCACCCTCGCTGTACAGATTGATGAGAGCCACTTGACGTTGTGTTTTGTTTTCTTTGTGAATTATTTAGAATCCGCATCAATCTATAACCGGAGAACAATGATCTGCTAATGTCGGATTTAATCTTTACCTTGAAATTCACATTATAACTAACCAACCAATGCTAATTTGAAGAGTGAGGCCAAATGGATGAGGAATTAAATGGATGATTGGCATGATGGGCAGATGGGAGATGAAAGAGCAGAATTACAGGATGGGGTAGTGTAAGTGCACGGTAATTGTGGCTATGAAAGAGCACAATAGTAGGACACCAAGGACAAATAAAAATGGACTGGGTACCAGGACAAATAGACTTCTCCTCTCCTCCCCTTGTCTTGGTGTCATTCCAGTTTAGTGTCTTCTCCTCCCCTCTGTTTCTCGTGGCTGCAAGGTCTCCTCCTTTATGGGATGCCCACTAAACCAGAGGCTCGTACCTCACATAAAGAGTAGTCATCATACAGAGGAGGCACAGAGGAGCTGCAGAGATCATCCTTACTACAAACTATAGTTTTACCCCCTTCCAGATTCATCCTACAAAAAGGAAAAATTGTCTGTCTAATCCCTCCACAAGTCACTGAGTCTACGAAGGAATTTCAGGAACTCCCTGTAGGACACATCAGACATCACCTGGAACATAATGGGGATGTTCAACTGCGACAATGGGGACGAAAAGATGAACTCTGCTCCGAAACATCTTCATACACCTTTCTCCATTGTGGACATCTTGAGTCAAGCCAAGGACAAGAAACCAAGTGAGAGTTCTGAAGGGAGTAAGACAGGGGAAGAGGATACAGGTGAGCTGAGGTGGAGAAGATGATGATCTTGTCCTGTATCTCCAGGATAGTTTAACTCTCAGTTTTCAGAAATTGCCTGTGTTTTTCAGAATTTTTTATTTTTTTTGTACCTTTGTTCATGTGGTAGGTTAAAGTGTATAGGGTCATATCAAATGCATCAAAAACAATTATTGTTTTTCTTCTGGTGTTTTGGTGATTTTTTTTTAGGTCAAAACATCACATTATCTGGGTATAGTATTTTTCCAAAATGTAGTTATGTGCACACTAAGTTTTTTAGGAGTTTTTGGAGCAGAAACTCTCAAAACTCCTCAAAAACTTGGAGTTTCAACTCAATTTCTGCTCTAAAAACTCAGCTTAAAAACTTACGTGTGCACATAGCCGGCTTCTCCATAAGACATGAAAAATGCATGGTAGAAATGTAACCAAATAATAATTAAAAAATCAGTTAAATTCGGTATCTTTTAAAAGGATTAGATATAACTTGTTGTTCACAAACTTTTCCAAAACTTTTGCCAGCTTTAAACCTGGTGGTGCTGGGACTTTTAGTTTCTCAGTAGAGAGAGAATCAAGGCTTAACTATTTGATCATTTCATTTAAAATATAAATATATAAATGATGGTAATGTAAAAAAATGTTTTTGCTGACCACTGGTTACATATATTATTCTGACTTCACTATAGGTGAAGAAAAATTGGGATAATAATCAACAAACTTCCAGTGGTTTCAGATCTGATTCCAGTTTATTTTTTATCACTAGTTGGAATATTTCAAGCTATGTCTGTATAAGAATATCATTCCTATAGCTGCAGAACCTCTTTGCATATAAAGTGAAACCTCTTCAAAAGACCACCAGTGTGAGAAGACAACCCCCTTATCCAGACCAGATGTCCTGTTACAGATTTTTAGTTCCACCATATACTCACATATTGATATATTCTTTTCAATGTCATTTTGGGTGGTCGTCCCAGAGAGGGCTTATTATTTGGGTTTTTTTGGAATATCAGAGCATTGTTACTGTAGGGTCAGGATACGTTTTTTTTTTAAATCTGGACACTTGGTATGTTAATGAGCTCATTCCCATCCCAAATTCTCCTATGGGACGTACAGTCTGATTTTGGAGGATTCATAACTTATAATGAGTTTCATAGACACATAGATTACTGTAATATATAGATGAGTATTTTCGGGAAGTTCTACCATATAAAATAATTTCTACATATAATAATAGCCCTCGCACTTTTTATCGCAGACCTGGGTGATGTCACTGAGCATAAGGTGAAAAGCAGATTAATAAGGCATGATGATCGCCCAGAGCCGGGGCCCCCAGTAATTGCTCTGGCCCCTATGGGAAGCAGGGGCAAGTCGGTTTAGTTGTAAGACTGCTTGTCCCTGGCAGTGATCAATATCCCATTACTGGTGGCCGCCTATCTCTGAGCACAGGCTTCCTGCCTGATGAGAAGCCCCTGTATTACAGAGATGACAGCTATCGATCTAATCACTGGCCGGTCACTTCATCTGGGCACGGAAGCCAGCAATTTCTTCTTAATAACCCTGGCTAATAAAACCCGCCAGTCTGCGCTCAGCCTGTCTGCTACATGTGAAAGTCACAGGTCACGGTTTTAACACTTGTACCATAGGGAGGTAGTTATGCTGATGTGTGGAACTACAAGTCAGAGAATGCCCTGACAGCTTCTCAAAGTCATTTGGCTACAGCACTTACATGGTGTATGGATATTCTTAAGAAAACTAGGTGATAAATAAGGAAAATGTGAATAAAAAAATGAATAAAGTAGAGAATAAAGTTTTCTTAGACTCATGCAGGGTCTCTTGATTCATGTGATGTCACTGACAGCAGTTGCAGCGGTCTCCGCTTCTTCCCTATTCCCTACACACAGAAGAGGCCCCTGTGTAAGATCAGTATATGGGCCGTTTGCAGTCCAATAGCTCCTCATAATGTACAATTCCTCCTGCTTTGGAGATGATAGTGGCCCCCCTTACCTCTTGGGCCCCTGTGCGGCTGCACAGGTTGCATCAATGATATGTTCTCCCCTGTCGTACACCTACCTGTAATGCACTGCTCCATCACAGCATAATGCAAGTGAATTGCGTCGCATTACAACCTGCAAAAGTAATGTGACATCAACTAGCAAGTCACTAAAACTGAGAACTAGCCGGAGTTTTTGCCACTTGCTCGTCGCACTCCTGGTTCCTTGCAGATTTGATCGTATTTGCTGGACAAAAAAAATCCCTCACCAAGCAATGTTATTTCTTCTTGGAAAATGTTGGACACCCTGATGGTATCCCACAGACCCCATTATTTATAGTCAATACTTCTTTAAAGGGGGCCTTAAGGTACAAGTCTGCAGTCTATGTGACTGCAGACTTGTGAATCCTCACAGTACATGCAATTCTTCAGCACTGGAAGCTTGACTGCAAGTACGTGATTTGCATACATGCAGTCACCTGCCAACTAGACGTGCACATCCTCGTTCAGTGAAAGTGAATTGAGTGAAGCTGGACTAATCTAGTCAGAATGTGGCCAGAAGTATGTGGTCACAAGTCTACAGATACATAGAGTGACTGTAGACTAGTAGTCTAAGGCGGGACAACCCCTTTAAGAGAGCTCTAAGGCCCTGTTTTCATTTCTTACACTCCTTTAGCCATCGCCTCGCAAAAGAGTTGTATGGGTAAGTTTAGCATGTACGTACAGTACAGACCAAAAATTTGGACACACCTTCTCATTTAAAGATTTTTCTGTATTTTCATGACTATGAAAATTGTACATTCACACTGAAGGCATCAAAACTATGAATTAACACATGTGGAATTATATACTTAACAAAAAAGTGTGAAACAACTGAAAATATGTCTTATATTCTAGGTTCTTCAAAGTAGCCACCTTTTGCTTTGATGACTGCTTTGCACACTCTTGGCATTCTCTTGATGAGCTTCAAGAGGTAGTCACCGGAAATGGTTTTCACTTCACAGGTGTGCCCTGTCTGGTTTAATAAGTGGGATTTCTTGCCTTATAAATGGGGTTGGGACCATCAGTTGTGTTGTGCAGAAGTCTGGTGGATACACAGTTGATAGTCCTACTAAATAAACTGTTAGAATTTGTATTATGGCAAGAAAAAAGCAGCTAAGTAAAGAAAAACGAGTGGCCATCATTACTTTAAGAAATGAAGGTCAGTCAGTCCGAAAAATTGAGAAAACTTTGAAAGTGTCCCCAAGTGCAGTTGCAAAAACCATCAAGCGCTACAAAGAAACTGGCTCACATGAGGACCGCCCCAGGAAAGGAAGACAAAGAGTCACCTCTGCTTCTGAGGATAAGTTTATCCAAGTCACCAGCCTCAGAAATCGCAGGTTAACAGCAGCTCAGATTAGAGACCAGGTCAATGCCACACAGAGTTCTAGCAGCAGACACATCTCTACAACAACTGTTAAGAGGAGACTTTGTGCAGCAGGCCTTCATGGTAAAATAGCTGCTAGGAAACCACTGCTAAGGACAGGCAACAAGCAGAAGAGACTTGTTTGGGCTAAAGAACACAAGGAATGGACATTAGACCAGTGGAAATCTGTGCTTTGGTCTGATGAGTCCAAATTTGAGATCTTTGGTTCCAACCACTGTGTCTTTGTGCGACGCAGAAAAGGTGAACGGATGGACTCTACATGCCTGGTTCCCACCGTGAAGCATGGAGGAGGAGGTGTGATGGTGTGGGGGTGCTTTGCTGGTGACACTGTTGGGGATTTATTCAAAATTGAAGGCATACTGAACCAGCATGGCTACCACAGCATCTTGCAGCGGCATGCTATTCCATCCGGTTTGCGTTTAGTTGGACCATCATTTATTTTTCAACAGGACAATAACCCCAAACACACCTCCAGGCTGTGTAAGGGCTATTTGACCAAGAAGGCGAGTGATGGGGTGCTACGCCAGATGACCTGGCCTCCACAGTCACCAGACCTGAACCCAATCGAGATGGTTTGGGGTGAGCTGGACCGCAGAGTGAAGGCAAAAGGGCCAACAAGTGCTAAGCATCTCTGGGAACTCCTTCAAGATTGTTGGAAGACCATTTCCGGTGACTACCTCTTGAAGCTCATCAAGAGAATGCCAAGAGTGTGCAAAGCAGTCATCAAAGCAAAAGGTGGCTACTTTGAAGAACCTAGAATATAAGACATATTTTCAGTTGTTTCACACTTTTTTGTTAAGTATATAATTCCACATGTGTTAATTCATAGTTTTGATGCCTTCAGTGTGAATGTACAATTTTCATAGTCATGAAAATACAGAAAAATCTTTAAATGAGAAGGTGCGTCCAAACTTTTGGTCTGTACTGTATGTATGTTTAGCTTTTCCAGCATACAGCTAAATGTAGACTAAAAATGTGATGTGGACATAGCCTGAGATGCCCGTATAGTGTTTAGCTTTCTTTGTCCATTTAGATCTATTTTGACATTATGTACCGTGCATTAAAAAAAACTATTTTGCTGCTGACAGTATACACAGCAGCAGTATTCTGCTATCATGAGTTCTGCATCCAGGAGGCCATCTTGTGGTTGTAATCATGTACTGCATGGGAGAAATGTCAGTACTGAAATCCAAATATTAACATCTAATGCACTGAAAATCAGCAGGATATCATTTTGGCAGTGGTCTTAATTTTGAAAAAAAAAATAGACTTAATTTTGTGATATTACACCCCTACCATTTTTATAGGATTAGAAAGGTCTCTTATCTAGAATATATATATATATATATATATATATATATATATATATATATATATATATATATATATGGTACATACAGCATTAGCCTTTTGGAGCACATTTATCCTTTTACTATGCTTTATATACATTCTTGCTGCGGTGAACTGTCTTGAAGGAACCTTTGTGCTTCTGTAATTTCCAGTTTAGTTTTATGAATCATACTTATGGTTGTCCTTTTTCTTTTTACAAATGACAGATGAGAACTTCTCCTCTGTGGACATTGCTCCTGGACCTGGAAATGACGTTGGATCATCTACTTCTCATAGAATAAAGGAACCGGAAGAAGAAGAGTCAGAAGGTGGGGAGGCTCAAAGAGACCTCAGACCTCCGGTGGCCAGTTCTAAGCCCAGGCGGGCGCGTACTGCCTTTACCTATGAACAACTGGTGGCACTGGAGAGCCGGTTCCGCAGCAGCCGCTACCTGTCGGTGTGTGAGAGGTTAAGTCTGGCATTGACGCTTCACCTGACAGAGACCCAAGTCAAGATCTGGTTCCAGAATAGAAGAACTAAGTGGAAGAAGCAGCAACCGCCGGGAAGTTCAGAGGGCAGAGGATGTGGCACTCACAATTGTCCAAGTCCTGGTCAACAGTTTCTTCCACCATTCCCACCCTACACCTGCCCTGCGCAGCTTCCATCCAGTACAAACCACCACCATTTACCTCCATTCCCAAGACTTTTCTTCTCTCCTTCCTCCAACAATCTGCCACTTGCACCAACGTGCCCATTTCCCCAGCTTGTAAATTCGGTTGGCATGGTATCATTCTATGGCCGCTAATGACTACAGGAACCCACACAAACTAATGGATTTAGAGGTCCTTCTGGCTGTTGTGATACCACAACTACCATCTTCTTCATTCCGTTGGTCATGGTGGAAGTTGTATGTTCATAGTTTCAGGATGTCAGACGGGATGTGCAACCGATCAATATCTTCCTTCAGTCTGGATATGCAATATGCCACTTGTCATGTGAGAAGGACAAGCTCTTTGCACTTTTATCAGGGGCGGACATATCATTGGTGCAACCTGTGCAGCCCAAGAAGTAAGGAGGCCATCACCACCTCCAAAGCAGGTGGAATTGGGCATTATGAGGAGCTATTGGACTGCAAAGGTCCCATATACTTTTCCTGTACAGGGGCTTCTTCTGTCTGTATCCGCCAGTGACTTTCATGGTGTCATAAACAGACAACCATTCCAGCAAGCGGGAGGAAGACCACTATGGATTTAGGGAACGATTGGATGTTACGCACATCCAACTTTCATGGTCCATATTGTCCTTATAAGCACATACAAGGCTATTGAGTTCGGGTCAGAAGACCCCTGGCCCATCAGGACATTGTGGTCTGTACACAGACTGTGAAAGTTGAATGTGTGAAGCGTAACCGTTGATTTCATTTTTCTTTATAAATCAGTATTGTAGATGAAAATAAGATACTCTGTATGATATTGTATCCGTGAAATCTGCTGCTTTCTCCTCCTGGACAGATCATTCATTCTCAAAATTCTCAGTTCATCTATAAAATCTGTCTTCATTAAATAGAGATTTTCCCATTGCTGAGATAGGAGATTACAGTTGGTGCTCATAAAACTCTTCGGAGAGTTGTAACTGATGTTTCAGGAAAACTTACAGCACAATGTCTGTGCCTCTAGCTCCTCTCTCTCCATAGAATTTTATGTGCACCAACTTTCATCTTCTATCTCAGTAATATAATAATTTTATTTATATATCACCAACATATTCCGCAGCACTTTACAATCAAAAATGAAAATCTGTCTGTACTGAATACAGATTTTACCCTTGATCAGTCCAGGAGGAGAAAGAAGCAGAATTCCCTGATAAGATATATTACAAAGTTGCTTATTTTCTTGTGTAATATTGATTTATGAAATAAAGATTAAACTGACGGTTACTCTTTAATGATTCTTTTCATTTCAAGCCTTATTTATGGAAATGTTGACATCTGTAAATGTGCATTTATTAGTATTAAAGTATAAAACTTGTGTCAGCGCTATATTCTGTGAAGGTATACATCGAATAAGGTGTGATAACTTCTATCAGCCCAGAATGGCATCCATGGGGATTGCACACTGTAGCAGCCATGACACATCCCCTTATCAGACCTTGGCCGTGTTCACACGTTCAGTATTTTACATCAGTATGTGTAAGCCAAAACCAGGAGTGGGTGAAGAATACAGAAGTGGTGACATGTTTCTATTATATTTTTGTTATTATTATTTCTTTTCTTCTGATTGTTCCCCTCCTGATTTCGGCTTACAAATACTGATGTAAAATACTGACCAAATACTGAACGTGTGAACTGAGTCCTACAATGTGGTGTGAATTGATGTTCACTAAATCCCTTGATTTCCTACATATAAACATTTATACATGGATATAATGTTTTAAGATATTTGGGTCCACACTTGGTCTCCACGATGAGACAGCACACTCACCCCGTGAGTTAAAAAAAGACTACAATGGTGAAAAAAGTATTAAAAGGGGAAAGTCCTCATTCAGATGTATATTGTACGCGGATTATATACTATTGCACAGTTTACATGTTAATTTGGAGACCAAGATTCCTTATTGCATTTGCACCTTTTTTTTATCTATTTTTGGTGTTATTCCCCTCTTATTCATTTGCGCTTTTTTTAAATTCTATTTTATATGTGTTCACCTGTTTTCTTACATTTATGTTCCCCATTGTGGGCAGGGTTTGGCGTTTTCAGATGTTTTTAGCTGATCCATTAGTTGCAACTTTTTAGAAAGTCACTACATTTTTGCTCAATTTCAGTTTCCCCCGAAATGATTTTATGAACGCCTATTTTTTTTGTGTGCAAATTTTTGAAACATTTTAGCGTAACAAGGGATCTTTTTTCTGTGCTAAAAAGATGCAAACAAAGGTTAAAGACGAACATATAGTGCGTTTTTGATTTTGCGCGAAATTCATGAACGTGTCATTTTGAAGAATTTGGTGCAAAAATCTTCACTAAATATAACAAGACAAAAAAGAAAAGTAATCTGAAAAAACGCAAAGAATAAAGTATCTACAAAAAAAAAAAGGAGACGTCTGTTTTTGATTTGAATCATGGATCAAACCCACAGATCCATTTCAATGGGTCGGTGAAGAAAATGGAAAGCACATGGATAGCGAGTCATCAGAGTGCTGCCCTTTTTTGTTTTATGGATTGGAGAAGCTAGTAATTCTTTATTTGTTTTTGCACACAGGAAAAAATGGATGCTAAAAACATGCACACAGACGAAAAATGGATGAACATTGGATTCAGCACAAAGAGGAAAAACAATCAGTTTTTTTAATTTAAAAAAAAAAACGAAAAAAACAAAAACACCTAAATGATGCCTAATACTAACCTTGCTTGTTCCCTGCCACTCCCATTATGTTGCTTATCAGTCCCCCGTCTCTGTTCACCCTGCTTCAGTAATGCTGTGCCCACACCATATGTCATTGCCTGAGCCAAGTGAGCAGAGACTGGTGGAGAGCCAGGAGAGCAGAGACCGGTGGAGAACCAGGAGAGCAGATTCCGGTGGAGAGCCAGGTGAGCAGAGACCGGTGGAGAACCAGGAGAGCAGATTCCGGTGGAGAGCCAGGTGAGCAGAGACCGGTGGAGAGCCAGGTGAGTAGAGACCGGTGGAGAACCTGGAGAGCAGAGACCGGTGGAGAACCTGGAGAGCAGAGACCGGTGGAGAACCAGGAGAACAGAGACCGGTGGAGAGCCAGGTGAGCAGAGATCAGTGGAGAACCAGGAGACCAGAGACCGGTGGAGCGCCAGGTGAGCAGAGACCGGTGGAGAGCCAGGTGAACAGAGACCGGTGGAGAGCCAGGTGAGCAGAGACCAGTGGAGAACCAGGAGAACAGAGACCAGTGGAGAGCCAGGTGAGCAGAGACTGGTGGAGAACCAAACCAGGAGAGCTGAGACCGGTGGAGAACAATGAGAGCAGACTCCGGTGGAGAGGCAGGTGAGCAGAGACCGATGGAGAGGCAGGTGAGCAGAGACCGGCGGAGAGCCAGGTGAGCAGAGACTGGTGGAGAGCCATGTGAGCAGAGACTGGTGGAGAGCCAGGTGAGCAGAGACTGGTGGAGAGCCAGGTGAGCAGAGATTGGTGGAGAACCAGGAGAACAGAGACCAGTGGAGAGCCAGGTGAGCAGAGACCGGTGGAGAACCAGGAGAGCAGAGACCAGTAGAGAACAATGAGAGCAGACTCCGGTGGAGATGCAGGTGAGCAGAGACCGATGGAGAGGCAGGTGAGCAGAGACCGGTGGAGAACCAGGAGAGCAGAGACTGGTGGAGAGCCAGGAGAAGCAGAGACCGGTGGAGAGCCAGGAGAAGCAGAGACCGGTGGAGAGCCAGGTGAGCAGAGACCGGTGGAGAACCAGGAGAGCAGATTCCGGTGGAGAGCCAGGTGAGCAGAGACCGGTGGAGAGCCAGGTGAGTAGAGACCGGTGGAGAACCTGGAGAGCAGAGACCGGTGGAGAACCTGGAGAGCAGAGACCGGTGGAGAACCAGGAGAACAGAGACCGGTGGAGAGCCAGGTGAGCAGAGACCGGTGGAGAGCCAGGTGAACAGAGACCGGTGGAGAGCCAGGTGAGCAGAGACCAGTGGAGAACCAGGAGAACAGAGACCAGTGGAGAGCCAGGTGAGCAGAGACCGGTGGAGAACCAGGAGAGCAGAGACCAGTAGAGAACAATGAGAGCAGACTCCGGTGGAGATGCAGGTGAGCAGAGACCGATGGAGAGGCAGGTGAGCAGAGACCGGTGGAGAACCAGGAGAGCAGAGACTGGTGGAGAGCCAGGAGAAGCAGAGACCGGTGGAGAGCCAGGAGAAGCAGAGACCGGTGGAGAGCCAGGTGAGCAGAGACCGGTGGAGAGCTGAGTCGGTGGAGAACCAGGAGAGCAGGGACTGCTGGAGAGCTAGGAGAGCAGAGACCGGTGGAGAGCCAGGTGAGCAGAGATTGGTGGAAAGCTGAGTGAGCAGACACCGGTGGAGAGCCAGGTGAGCATAGACCGGTGGAGAGCCAGGAGAGCAGAGACTGGTGGAGAGCCAGATGAGCAGAGACCGGTGCAGAGCCAGGTGAGCAGAGACCGATGGAGAGCCAGGTGAGCAGAGACTGATGGAGAGCCGGGTGAGCAGAGACCGGTGGAGAGCCGGGTGAGCAGAGACCGGTGGAGAGCAGGGTGAGCAGAGACCGGTGGAGAGACGGGTGAGTGAGCAGAGACCGGAGGAGAGGCATATGAGCAGAAACGAGTGGAGAGGCAGGTGAGCAGAGACCGGTGGAGAGCTGAGTGAGCAGAGACCGGTGGGGAACCATGGAAGCGGCAGCATGGGAGTGGGGTATATTGGTAAGGTGTAATACTTTTTGCTAATATACACCATTGGAAACCTGTAAGCCATGAATAAGCCAAGCAGTTCTCCTCTAGATCGAGCTCAATGTCACCGGCAGCGAGCAGATTGTGGAGCATTAACTTTCAAGTCCATAAACTTCAAGCTGAAATGTGTCCAGAGACCCTCGTACCCAGGCATGCAGAATGAAGGGCGACAGTCTCACCAACCTCCTCAGTGAAGAGCTCTGGAGATCCAATATTAAGTAAATGGGGGATACAAACCAACGAAACCTAAGATTGCATCCTGGATAACAAATAGCTATAAAGAATCTCAGGTGCTGATATAACACCTTATTCTCATCGTACCTCGTAAACACTGTGTAACTTTTCTGTAACACACTTGTATTTATTTGTTACAATGTGTTATCTCAATATTGTGCTGTGTAAAGCGGCACAAAAAAATGTAACATCCCTGGCGGCGTGCTTGCATGGCTTACCATCTCCCACCATGCAAGACCGCAATCTTACCTTTCAGGCCAGGCTGCACACTTTTGCTCCATTACCTGCTGTTTGTATGTCTCGTGTCTGCTGACTTAGGGCGTTGGCGCTGTTGCTTTCTGATTCTTAAAGCTACAGTATGCACAGTCCTAATGCGTCCCCAGCCTATTGCTGTGAGTCACTGGATATTTAAACCCCCTCCACCCAGTAGGAGGTGCCTGAGCAACACTTTCTTACAGTCTGTTCTGTGCAACTGTGAGTTGCCAGGTCCTGTACTGACTCTAGTCTGTCCGCCACCCTGGGGGCTGAGTATGCAGGGCCTCTACCTGTACCTGGGACTTCTAGTCAGTTTCTGCCACCCTGGGGGCTGAGTTCCCAGTCTCGTTCCTGTATCTTGCTCCTGGTTCAGATCCTGTCTGAACAGTGTCCTAGTCCGTTACTTGTTTGTCTCTCTGTCTGTATCTTCCCTCTTTCCTGCAGTATCTGAACCTTCACCTAACTCCAACTCGTTGTCTCTGTACTTCTGTTTGTGAGTTTTGTGTCCACTCGCTACTTCATTGTAAGTACCTTGTGTGTATCTGGTTCTGCTCTTTCTGTTTCCATCCTTCTGTATCTAACTCCTGTGTTCCAGCTATCTTCTTGTGTTTTACAGTCTGTTCCATGTGAACAGAGCCCTGTCCTGTCTACAGCATCTGCAGGTTTTGCTTTGCTCTGCTTGCTCACCGCATCTGTGGGTTTTGCTCTGCTTTGCTTGTTCACCGCATCTGCGGTTTTGCTCTGCTTTGCTTGTTCACCGCATCTGCGGGTTTTGCTCTGCTTTGCTAGTTCACCGCATCTGCGGTTTTGCTCTGCTTTGCTTGTTCACCGCATCTGCGGTTTTGCTCTGCTTTGCTTGTTCACCGCATCTGCGGGTTTTGCTCTGCTTTGCTAGTTCACCGCATCTGCGGTTTTGCTCTGCTTTGCTTGTTCAACGCATCTGCGGGTTTTGCTCTGCTTTGCTTGTTCACCGCATCTGCGGTTTTGCTCTGCTTGTTCACCGCATCTGCCGGTTTTGCTCTGCTTTGCATGTTCACCGCATCTGCGGTTTTGCTCTGCTTTGCTTGTTCACCGCATCTGCGGGTTTTGCTCTGCCTTGCTTGTTCACCGCATCTGCGGTTTTGCTCTGCTTGTTCACCGCATCGGCGGTTTTGCTCTGCTTTGCTTGTTCACTGCATCTGCGGGTTTTGCTCTGCTTTGCTTGTTCACCGCATCTGCGGGTTTTGCTCTGCTTTGCTTGTTCACCATATCTGCGGTTTTGCTCTGCTTTGCTTGTTCACCGCATCTGCGGTATTGCTCTGCTTTGCTTGTTCACCGCATCTGCGGGTTTTGCTCCGCTCTGCTTGTCTACCGCACCTGCGGCTCTGTTCCTGTATCCCAGTCTGTACTGGTCCCTATCCTGCCTACGTTCCTACTTGCCAGTACCCGCCTGTCTGCATGTCAGCCGTGCCTCCCTATGCCCACTTGTCTGCATGCCAGCCGTGCCTGCCAGTCCCCTCCTGTCTGCATACCAGCTGTGCCTGTCAATATCCACCTGTCTGCATACCAGCTGTGCCTGCCAGTACCCACCAGTCAATATGCCAGTTTAACCTGCCTATTTCTGCATTCCCTGGTGTGGGTCAACAGCTGTGACCGGGGTCTGACCTGGAGTAGCACCTGGTCCCTCTGCTCGGTTCCTCCCTGGTCCACGGAGTCGACTGAGCTGCCGTGTGACCTTGGTCGAATCGGGTTGATACTTAGTTACGCCCCTCCAGGCACTCCTTGGTTCATGGTACAGTGGGATCACTAATCACGCTCATGCTAGTCTGCCCGGGTGTGTGCGTAACAAAAAAAATACAGTATATGCACAAAGGAACAGGAAATTACAGAAAAAAACTATTATTATTTTCTGATTAATGTAAAAGTAACACACTGCTATGTACAGTGTCCATTTTAGGACATGATCAGATATCAAAATCAAACATCAGAATGATGTCAATTTGAGCCTAAATACCCTGTCTGACAAGTGATTCTGACAAGTGATTCTGACAAGTGATTCTGACAAGTGATTCTGACAAGTGATTCTGACCAGTGATTCTGACCAGTGATCCTGACCAGTGATCCTGACCAGTGATCCTGACCAGTGACTTTGACAAGTGACTTTTACAACTGTAATAATAATAAAAAAAATTAACTGTTCGCTTGTGGGACTTGAACCAAAATTCTGTGTCCCTAAAGCCAGTGCACTAACCACTGAGCTTTAAACTCAGTTGTCAAAACTAGAGAGTTCTATTTGCTTATATGATTTTCAGTGCAAACCTGATTGAAACTCATTGGGACTTATGCACAGACTGCAAGTAAGCCAAATTCAAATGATGTTTGATTTTAATGTATGAATCTGATGTGTGACTTTCTTAAAACATCAGAATCAGAATCACAATGACTTTTAGTCACCCTGAGTATTTTCATGGTTGATCTCATAAGACAAGAAAAGCTGCTAGTTGCTATCACTCAGTTGCTTCTCACAGTAATATAGGCTGGGTATGAGGTCTGTGTGTATCCAGGATGCTGCTGTCTTCATTAGTTCATATATCAGCACAGATTCTATCCTGCAGTTATTTCCTCTACATATGCTATGTTCCTTATCTACAACCTGTTTTCTCTGCCCTCCCTGAGACTTTAGATGCTTTCTCATCTCTTCACATTATCAAGATCTGTGTACAACTCTGGTAGAGAGAGCCTTCAGAACTGAAGAGGAGCTCTTAAAGATTTTTATCGTTATTTTGCAGACACTGAGCTAAGGGACTTACAGAAACTGCAGAATTTTTAATAAGCATTATTTAAAAGGTTGTGCATTTAGGAAGCAGATTCCATCATTTTTTACCAGAAAGCCATGAGAAGGGAGACTAGACTGCATGGATTGTTACAGGTAACTGTTCTGACTTGTAATGAACCATAGACGAGTGTGAATATCACATGAAGAAGTTGGATTTTTATATACCCTGAAAGTGAACGATGAAGGTTCTCAGTGAATGTCAGCAAGCAGAGGTCCTGAAAACCATTCTGGAACATTTTATTACACAAACAATAACTTTTATTTCCGGAAATTGTAATATTCCTTAGCGGTTGCTCGACTACACATTCGCAGTGCTGATAGTCTTATCTTATCTCTTGTGTTATTTACTTGGTTCATGCTGCCCCTGGATGATACTGTAATACAACATGACCTAGTTATAAAGAGCTGATATAACACAGCTCAGTAGAGAACAATTAATGGCCGATTTATTCAAGCCGATGATAATCGCGAATAAGCGATTATTTCAACACTTGTTTGACAGTTGTTGACTAATAAATAATGCCGAGGTCCTTATACAGTGTGGGAGCTAATGCCGAGGTCCTTATACAGTGTGGGAGCTAATGCAGGGGCCATTATACAGTGTGGGAGCTAATGTAGGGGCCATTATACAGTGTGGGAGCTAATGTAGGGGCCATTATACAGTGTGGGAGCTAATGTAGGGGCCATTATACAGTGTGGGAGCTAATGCAGGGGCCATTATACAGTGTGGGAGCTAATGCAGGGGCCATTATACAGTGTGGGAGCTAATGCAGGTGCCATTATACAGTGTGGGAGCTAATGCAGGGGCCATTATACAGTGTGGGAGCTAATGTAGGAGCCATTATACAGTGTGGGAGCTAATGTAGGGGCCATTATACAGTGTGGGAGCTAATGTAGGGGCCATTATACAGTGTGGGAGCTAATGCAGGGGCCATTATACAGTGTGGGAGCTAATGTAGGGGCCATTATACAGTGTGGGAGCTAATGTAGGGGCCATTATACAGTGTGGGAGCTAATGCAGGGGCCATTATACAGTGTGGGAGCTAATGCTGGGGCCATTATACAGTGTGGGAGCTAATGTAGGGGCCATTATACAGTGTGGGAGCTAATGCAGGGGCCATTATACAGTGTGGGAGCTAATGTAGGGGCCATTATACAGTGTGGGAGCTAATGCAGGGGCCATTATACAGTGTGGGAGCTAATGCAGGGGCCATTATACAGTGTGGGAGCTAATGTAGGGGCCATTATACAGTGTGGGAGCTAATGCAGGGGCCATTATACAGTGTGGGAGCTAATGCTGGGGCCATTATACAGTGTGGGAGCTAATGCAGGGGCCATTATACAGTGTGGGAGCTAATGCAGGGGCCATTATACAGTGTGGGAGCTAATGCAGGGGCCATTATACAGTGTGGGAGCTAATGCAGGGGCCATTATACAGTGTGGGAGCTAATGCAGGGGCCATTATATAGCATGGGAGGTAATGCAGGGGCCATTATACAGCATGGGAGCTAATGCAGGGGCCATTATACAGCGTGGGAGATAATGCAGGGGCCATTATACAGTGTGGGAGCTAATACAGGGGCCATTATACAGTGTGGGAGCTAATGCGGGGGCCATTATATAGTGTGGGAGCTAATGCAGGGGCCATTATACAGTGTGGGAGCTAATGCGGGGGCCATTATATAGTGTGGGAGCTAATGCAGGGGCCATTATACAGTGTGGGAGCTAATGCCGGGGCCATTATACAGCATGGGAGCTAATGCAGGGGCCATTATACAGCGTGGGAGATAATGCAGGGGCCATTATACAGCATGGGAGCTAATGCAGGGGCCATTATACAGCGTGGGAGCTAATGCAGGGGCCATTATACAGTGTGGGAGGTAATGCCGAGGTCATTATACAGCGTGGGGCTAATGTGGGGGCCATTATACAGTGTGGGAGCTAATGCAGGGGCCATTATACAGTGTGGAAGCTAATGCAGGGGCCATTATACAGCGTGGGAGGTAATGCCGAGGTCATTATACAGTGTGGGAGCTAATGCAGGGGCCATTATACAGCGTGGGAGGTAATGCCGAGGTCATTATACAGTGTGGGAGCTAATGCAGGGGCCATTATACAGCGTGGGAGCTAATGCAGGGGCTACTATACAGTGTGGGAGCTAATGCCGGGGCCATTATACAGCGTGGGAGCTAATGCAGGGGCCATTATACAGCGTGGGAGCTAATGCGGGGGCCATTATACAGGATGGGAGCTAATGCGTGGGCCATTATACAGCATGGGAGCTAATGCAGGGGCCATTATACAGGATGGGAGCTAAAACCAGGACAAATATACAGTGTGGGAGCTAATGCGGGGGCCATTATACAGCGTGGGAGCTAATGCAGGGGCTACTATACAGTGTGGGAGCTAATGCGGGGGCCATTACACAGCGTGGGAGCTAATGCAGGGGCCATTATACAGCGTGGGAGCTAATGTAGGGGCTACTATACAGTGTGGGAGCTAATGCCGGGGCCATTATACAGCGTGGGAGCTAATGCAGGGGCCATTATACAGCGTGGGAGCTAATGCGGGGGCCATTATACAGGATGGGAGCTAATGCGTGGGCCATTATACAGCATGGGAGCTAATGCAGGGGCCATTATACAGGATGGGAGCTAAAACCAGGACAAATATACAGTGTGGGAGCTAATGCGGGGGCCATTATACAGCGTGGGAGCTAATGCAGGGGCTACTATACAGTGTGGGAGCTAATGCGGGGGCCATTACACAGCGTGGGAGCTAATGCAGGGGCCATTATACAGCGTGGGAGCTAAAACCAGGACAAATATACAGTGTGGGGCTAATGAGGGGGCCATTATACAGTGTGGGGCTACTGTGGGGGCCATTATACAGCGTGGGAGGTAATGCAGGGGCCATTATACAGTGTGGGAGCTAATGCAGGGGCCATTATACAGTGTGGGAGCTAATGCCGGGGCCATTATACAGCGTGGGAGCTAATGCGGGGGCCATTATACAGGTTGGGAGCTAATGCCGGGGCCATTATACAGCGTGGGATCTAATGCGGGGGCCATTATACAGCGTGGGAGCTAATTTCAGGGCCATTAGACAGCGTGGGAGCTAATGCGGGGGCCATTATACAGGTTGGGAGCTAATGCCGGGGCCATTATACAGCGTGGGAGCTAATGCGGGGGCCATTATACAGCGTGGGAGCTAATTTCAGGGCCATTAGACAGCGTGGGAGCTAATGCGGGGGCCATTATACAGCGTGGGAGCTAATTTCAGGGCCATTATACAGCGTGGGAGCTAATGCGGGGGCCATTATACAGCGTGGGAGCTAATTTCAGGGCCATTAGACAGCGTGGGAGCTAATGCGGGGGCCATTATACAGTGTGGGAGCTAATGCCGGGGCCATTATACAGCGTGGGAGCTAATGCAGGGGCCATTATACAGCGTGGGAGCTAATTTCAGGGCCATTAGACAGCGTGGGAGCTAATGCAGGGGCCATTATACAGCGTGGGAGCTAATGCAGGGGCCATTATACAGTGTGGGAGCTAATGCAGGGGCAATTAGACAGTGTGGGAGCTAATGCAGGGGCCATTACACAGTGTGGGAGCTAATGCAGGGGCCATTATACAGTGTGGGAGCTAATGCAGGGGCCATTATACAGTGTGGGAGCTAATTCAGGGGCCATTAGACAGTGTGGGAGCTAATGCAGGGGCCATTACACAGTGTGGGAGCTAATGCAGGGGCCATTATATAGCGTGGGAGCTAATGCAGGAGCCATTATATAGCGTGGGAGCTAATGCAGGGGCCATTATATAGCGTGGGAGCTAATGCAGGGGCCATTATATAGCGTGGGAGGTAATGCAGGGGCCATTATACAGCATGGGAGCTAATGCAGGGGCCATTATACAGTGTGTGAGCTAATGCAGGGGCCATTATATAGCGTGGGAGCTAATGCAGGGGCCATTATATAGCGTGGGAGGTAATGCAGGGGCCATTATACAGCATGGGAGCTAATGCAGGGGCCATTATACAGCATGGGAGCTAATGCAGGGGCCATTATACAGTGTGGGAGCTAATTCAGGGGCCATTAGACAGTGTGGGAGCTAATGCAGGGGCCATTATATAGCGTGGGAGCTAATGCAGGGGCCATTATATAGCGTGGGAGCTAATGCAGGGGCCATTAGACAGTGTGGGAGCTAATGCAGGGGCCATTATACAGTGTGGGAGCTAATTCAGGGGCCATTAGACAGTGTGGGAGCTAATGCAGGGGCCATTAGACAGTGTGGGAGCTAATGCAGGGGCCATTACACAGTGTGGGAGCTAATGCAGGGGCCATTATATAGCGTGGGAGCTAATGCAGGGGCCATTATATAGCGTGGGAGCTAATGCAGGGGCCATTACACAGTGTGGGAGCTAATGCAGGGGCCATTATATAGCGTGGGAGCTAATGCAGGGGCCATTATATAGCGTGGGAGCTAATGCAGGGGCCATTATATAGCGTGGGAGCTAATGCAGGGAATATTATATAGCGTGGGAGGTAATGCGGGGCCATTATACAGTTTGGAAGCTAATGCAGGGGTCATTATACAGTGTGGGGGCTAATGCCGGGGCCATTATACAGCGTGGGAGCTAATGCAGGGGCCATTGTACAGGTTGGGAGCTAATGCAGGGGCCATTATACAGCGTGGGAGCTAATGCAGGGGCCATTATACAGTGTGGGAGCTAAAACCAGGACAAATATACAGTGTGGGGCTAATGAGGGGGCCATTATACATTGTGGGAGCTAATGTGGGGGCCATTATACAGCGTGGGAGGTAATGCAGGGGCCATTATACAGTGTGGGAGCTAATGCAGGGGCCATTATACAGTGTGGGAGCTAATGCAGGCGCCATTATACAGCGTGGGAGCTAATGCAGGGGCCATTATAAAGTGTGGGAGCTAATGCTGGGGCCATTATACAGTGTGGGAGCTAATGCTGGGGCCATTATATAGCGTGGGAGATAATGCTGGGGCCATTATACAGTGTGTGAGCTAATGCAGGGTCCATTATACAGCGTGGGAGATAATGCTGGGGCCATTATACAGTGTGGGAGGTAATGCAGGGTCCATTATACAGCATGGGAGCTAATGTGGGGGCCATTATACAGTGTGGGAGCTAATGCAGGGGCCATTATACAGCATGGGAGCTAATGCTGGGGCCATTATACAGCGTGGGAGCTAATGTGGGGGCCATTATACAGTGTGGGAGATAATGCTGGGGCCATTATACAGTGTGGGAGCTAATGCAGGGGCCATTATACAGCATGGGAGCTAATGCTGGGGCCATTATACAGTGTGGGAGGTAATGCAGGGTCCATTATACAGCGTGGGAGATAATGCAGGGTCCATTATACAGCGTGGGAGATAATGCAGGGGCCATTATACAGCATGGGAGCTAATGCAGGGGCCATTATACAGCATGGGAGCTAATGCCGGAGCCATTATACAGCGTGGGAGCTAATGCCGGGGCCATTATACAGTGTGGGAGCTAATGCCGGGGCCATTAATCAGTGTGGGAGCTAATGCAGGGGCCATTATACAGTGTGGGATCTAATGCAGGGGCCATTATACAGTGTGGGAGCTAATGCCGGGGCCATTATACAGTGTGGGAGCTAATGCCGGGGCCATTATACAGTGTGGGAGCTAATGCCGGGGCCATTAATCAGTGTGGGAGCTAATGCCGGGGCCATCATACAGTGTGGGAGCTAATGCAGGGGCCATTATACAGTGTGGGATCTAATGCAGGGGCCATTATACAGTGTGGGATCTAATGCCGGGGCCATTATACAGTGTGGGAGCTAATGCCGGGGCCATTATACAGTGTGGGAGCTAATGCCGGGGCCATTAATCAGTGTGGGAGCTAATGCCGGGGCCATTATACAGTGTGGGGGCTAATGCAGGGGCCATTATACAGTGTGGAAGCTAATGCAGGGGCCATTATACAGCGTGGGAGCTAATGCCGGGGCCATTATACAGCGTGGGAGCTAATGCAGGGGCCATTATACAGCATGGGAGCTAATGCAGGGGCCATTATACAGCGTGGGAGCTAATGCCAGGGCCATTATATAGCATGGGAGGTAATGCGGGTGCCATTATACAGCGTCGGAGCTAATGCTGGGGCCATTATACAGCGTGGGAGCTAATGCCGGGGACATTATACAGCGAGGGAGCTAATGCAGGGGCCATTATACAGCATGGGAGCTAATGCAGGGGCCATTATACAGCGTGGGAGCTAATGCCAGGGCCATTATATAGCATGGGAGGTAATGCGGGTGCCATTATACAGCGTCGGAGCTAATGCAGGGGCCATTATACAACGTGGGAGCTAATGCGGGGGCCATTATACAGTGTGGGAGCTAATGCAGGGGCCATTATACAGTGTGGGAGGTAATGCAGGGGCCATTATACAGTGTGGGAGCTAATGCCGGGGCCATTATACAGCGTGGGAGATAAAGCTGGGGCCATTATACAGTGTGTGAGCTAATGCAGGGTCCATTATACAGCGTGGGAGATAATGCAGGGGCCATTATACAGCGTGGGAGATAATGCTGGGGCCATTATACAGTGTGGGAGCTAATGCGGGGGCCATTATACAGCGTGGGAGATAATGCTGGGGCCATTATACAGTGTGGGAGCTAATGCAGGGGCCATTATACAGCGTGGGAGCTAATGCAGGGTCCATTATACAGCGTGGGAGATAATGCTGGGGCCATTATACAGTGTGTGAGCTAATGCAGGGTCCATTATACAGTGTGGGAGCTAATGCAGGGGCCATTATACAGCGTGGGAGATAATGCTGGGGCCATTATACAGTGTGGGAGCTAATGCAGGGTCCATTATACAGCGTGGGAGATAATGCAGGGGCCATTATACAGCGTGGGAGCTAATGCAGGGTCTATTATACAGCGTGGGAGATAATGCAGGGTCCATTATACAGCGTGGGAGCTAATGCAGGGTCCATTATACAGCGTGGGAGATAATGCTGGGTCCATTATACAGCGTGGGAGATAATGCTGGGGCCATTATACAGTGTGGGAGCTAATGCAAGGTCCATTATACAGCGTGGGAGATAATGCTGGGTCCATTATACAGCGTGGGAGATAATGCTGGGGCCATTATACAGTGTGGGAGCTAATGCAGGGTCCATTATACAGCGTGGGAGCTAATGCAGGGGCCATTATACAGTGTGGGAGCTAATGCAGGGTCCATTATAAAGTGTGGGAGCTAATGCTGGGGCCATTATACAGTGTGGGAGCTAATGCAGGGGCCATTATACAGCGTGGGAGCTAATGCAGGGTCCATTATACAGTGTGGGAGCTAATGCAGGGTCCATTATAAAGTGTGGGAGCTAATGCTGGGGCCATTATACAGTGTGGGAGCTAATGCAGGGGCCATTAAACAGTGTGGGTGCTAATGCAGGGTCCATTATAAAGTGTGGGAGCTAATGCAGGGTCCATTATAAAGTGTGGGAGCTAATGCCGGGGCCATTATACAGCGTGGGAGATGATGCTGGGGCCATTATACAGTGTGGGAGCTAATGCAGGGTCCATTATACAGCGTGGGAGATAATGCTGGGGCCATTATACAGTGTGGGAGCTAATGCAGGGGCCATTATACAGTGTGTGAGCTAATGCAGGGTCCATTATACAGCGTGGGAGATAATGCTGGGGCCATTATACAGTGTGTGAGCTAATGCAGGGTCCATTATACAGTGTGGGAGCTAATGCAGGGTCCATTATACAGTGTGGGAGATAATGCTGGGGCCATTATACAGTGTGGGAGCTAATGCAAGGTCCATTGTACAGCGTGGGAGATAATGCAGGGTCCATTATACAGCGTGGGAGATAATGCTGGGGCCATTATACAGTGTGGGAGCTAATGCAGGGTCCATTATACAGCGTGGGAGAGAATGCAGGGGCCATTATACAGTGTGGGAGCTAATGCAGGGTCCATTATACAGCGTGGGAGCTAACGCCGGGGCCATTATACAGCATGGGAGCTAATGCGGGGGCCATTATACAGCATGGGAGCTAATGCAGGGGCCATTAGACAGCGTGGGAGGTAATGCAGGGGCCATTATACAGCGTGGGAGCTAATGCAGGGGCCATTATACAGAGTGGGAGCTAATGGAGGGGCCATTATACAGTGTGGGAGCTAATGCAGGGGCCATTATACAGTGTGGGAGCTAATGCAGGGGCCATTATACAGTGTGGGAGCTAATGTAGGGGCCATTATACAGTGTGGGAGCTAATGGAGGGGCCATTATACAGTGTGGGAGCTAATGCGGGGACCATTATACAGTGTGTGAGCTAATGTGGGGGCCAGTATACAGCGTGGGAGCTAATGCGGAGGCCATTATACAACGTGGGAGCTAATGCGGGGACCATTATACAGTGTGTGAGCTAATGTGGGGGCCAGTATACAGCGTGGGAGCTAATGTGGGGGCCAGTATACAGCGTGGGAGCTAATGCAGGGGCCATTATACAGTGTGGGAGCTAATGCAGGGGCCATTATACAGTGTGTGAGCTAATGTGGGGGCCATTATACAGGATGGGAGCTAATGCGGGGGCCATTATACAGTGTGGGAGCTAATGCGGGGGCCATTATACAGCGTGGGAGCTAATGCAGGGGCCATTATACAGTGTGGGAGCTAATGTGGGGGCCATTATACAGCATGGGAGCTAATGCGGGGGCCATTATACAGCGTGGGAGATAATGCAGGGGCCATTATACAGTGTGGGAGCTAATGCGGGGGCCATTATACAGTGTGGGAGCTAATGCAGGGGCCATTATACAGTGTGGGAGCTAATGCGGGGGCCATTATACAGTGTGGGAGCTAATGCGGGGGCCATTATACAGCATGGGAGCTAATGCAGGGGCCATTATACAGTGTGGGAGCTAATGCAGGGGCCATTATACAGTGTGGGAGGTAATGCAGGGGCCATTATACAGTGTGGGAGCTAATGCAGGGGCCATTATACAGTGTGGGAGGTAATGCAGGGGCCATTATACAGTGTGGGAGGTAATGCAGGGGCCATTATACAGCGTGGGAGCTAATGCGGGGACCATTATACAGTGTGTGAGCTAATGTGGGGGCCATTATACAGGATGGGAGCTAATGCGGGGGCCATTATACAGTGTGGGAGCTAATGCAGGGGCCATTATACAGCGTGGGAGCTAATGCGGGGACCATTATACAGTGTGTGAGCTAATGTGGGGGCCATTATACAGGATGGGAGCTAATGCGGGGGCCATTATACAGTGTGGGAGCTAATGCGGAGGCCATTATACAACGTGGGAGCTAATGCAGGGGCCATTATACAGTGTGTGAGCTAATGTGGGGGCCATTATACAGGATGGGAGCTAATGCGGGGGCCTTTATACAGTGTGGGAGCTAATGTGGGGGCCATTATACAGGATGGGAGCTAATGCGGGGGCCATTATACAGTGTGGGAGCTAATGCGGGGGCCATTATACAGCGTGGGAGCTAATGCAGGGGCCATTATACAGTGTGGGAGCTAATGCGGGGGCCATTATACAGTGTGGGAGCTAATGCAGGGGCCATTATACAGTGTGGGGGCTTATGCGGGGGCCATTATACAACGTGGGAGCTAATGCAGGGGCCATTATACTGTGTGGGAGCTAATGCAGGGGCCATTATACTGTGTGTGAGCTAATGTGGGGGCCATTATACAGGATGGGAGCTAATGCGGGGGCCATTATACAGTGTGGGAGCTAATGCGGGGGCCATTATGCAGCGTGGGAGCTAATGCAGGGGCCATTATACAGTGTGTGAGCTAATGTGGGGGCCATTATACAGCATGGGAGCTAATGCAGGGGCCATTATACAGGATGGGAGCTAATGCGGGGGCCATTATACAGTGTGGGAGCTAATGCAGGGGCCATTATACAGCGTGGGAGCTAATGCAGGGGCCATTATACAGTGTGGGAGCTAATGTAGGGGCCATTATACAGTGTGGGAGCTAATGCAGGGGCCATTATACAGCGTGGGAGCTAATGCAGGGGCCATTATACAGCGTGGGAGCTAATGCCAGGGCCATTATACAGCGTGGGAGCTAATGCAGGGGCCATTATACAGCGTGGGAGCTAATGCCAGGGCCATTATACAGCGTGGGAGCTAATGCAGGGGCCATTATACAGTGTGGGAGCTAATGCGGGGGCCATTATACAGCGTGGGAGCTAATGCAGGGGCCATTATACAGCGTGGGAGCTAATGCCAGGGCCATTATACAGCGTGGGAGCTAATGCAGGGGCCATTATACAGTGTGGGAGGTAATGCCAGGGCCATTATACAGTGTGGGAGGTAATGCAGGGGCCATTATACAGTGTGGGAGCTAATGCAGGGGCCATTATACAGTGTGGGAGCTAATGCAGGGGCCATTATACAGTGTGGGAGCTAATGCGGGGGCCATTATATATCGTGGGAGCTAATGCTGGGGCCATTATACAGTGTGAGAGCTAATGCGGGGACCAATATACTGACGCGCCCCCAGGGCCGTGGGGTACTCGGCAGCCGGGCCTCTATGGATGCTGGTGCGGGATATCACTGTGGCTGACCCGGTCCGTGGCCCAGGGCGGTCAACAAATAGGGGATTTCAATTTATAGGGAATTATTAAAATGTTCGTGACGCCACCTGTGGATTGCGGCTAAAGGGAGCCGACGCTGCGGAGCAGTCCTCTGGAGCTGGTGTTACAGCAGCAGGGATGGTATGGCTCTCCAAAGGTAGAGCTAGCTCCAGGGCAGTGTAGGTAGTGTAAGTTGCGCTGGGCGTTGTAGTGCCGGGAGGCAAGAGGGCGCAGATGAAAGAATGGACGGAGGCAGTACGGTGCAGTCATCCGAGTCTTTACTCACAGTTCTTATGACAGTTCCACTGGTGCACTGTCCGGGTGCCAGCCTCCCACGTCGCGCTGCGTTCACCAGGCAGGGGTTCAGCTCTTCCTCAGGCAGATTAGGAGAACCTGACCCCACTTTCTTGTGTTCATAGCTAGACCGTCTTCACGCTGGGTCTTTTCCCTCCTGCCCTGCGCTTCCCCACTCTCAATCCCGCTCGGGTTCTCTGAAGTCCCTCCTGTCTTGCTGGAGTTCCCAGACCTGCTTGACCCTCACGGGGATTAGAATAAGGCTGCGGCAACTGGTCTATGAAAGCCAGAAGCCTCCGGTTTTTCCAGCCGAGACTTGGAGTTACACGACTGGTCCAGGGGCCGGTTCCCTTCTTGCGGCCTACGATCCCTCTGTCTTCTGACAGATTCTGGGTGTACGGGTGCTGTCCTGCACTCGACGTACCCCCTGGGATCCCTTCTTAAAGCCGGAGCCTACTCCTCTGCTCCCCACCTGGGCCTCTAAGACTGGGCCCTACTTGTGGAGCAGAGCTCCTAAAGAGACTCTGCTCCCTGACTTACTAACACTCTCTCCTCAACTGTTCTGACCTGCCACCCTAAGATGGCTTCCCTTTTTATATCTCACTCTATAGTGCTCCCCTAAACTGCTTCCTCCACCCACACCCAAAACTGGTTCCCCCTACCTTTGAGTTCCCCTCACTCCAGCCAGGGACAGGGCTCAGCAGGAAAACACATTGCATGTTGCCCTTTGTAGCGTCGGCGTCCCTGCCTCTTGCTAGGCAGGGACGCTGTCCCCCTTACCTCTCCGCTCCGTGCCCGGCATCTTCCTCCCGCTGTGCTGGCAGCGCGCGCTGCTTCCCGGCCACTGTGCTTAGGGCGCGCGCGCGCTCCCCCTCTCTTAAAGGGGCCGCGCGCGCCGTCCTAAGGAGTCCCCGGCCAATGGCCGGAGGACCTCACCATATATAAGGCACCTCCTCCAAAATGGAGGTGCCCGAGCAATGTTGTTGCATAGCCTATCACTCTGCTTCAGCCCTCAGGTCCCGTTACCAGATACCTGCCAGTTACCTGCCAGTTACCTGCCAGATTCCTGCTTGATACCTGCCTGATACTTGTCTATCTGCTTACATTCCTGCGGTCCGACAGTCTGCCTACCAGCCCTGCCAGTCTGTCTATGGATCTGATTGCCCGCTCACCTGGGAGCACTCATCTGCTACCTGCCTGCTAGCCTACCTGGAGGCTCTGCCGTCACCTGCTGTGACCACCTGCCTGTCCAGAGACTCTTACCCGCTCACCTGGGAGCGTCCACCTGCTACCTGCCTGCTAGTCTACCTGGAGGCTAAGCCGTCACTTGCTGTGACCACCTGCCTGTCCAGAGACTCTTGCCCGCTCACCTGGGAGCGTCCACCTGCTACCTGCCTGCTAGCCTATCTGGAGGCTTAGCCGTCACTTGCTGTGACCACCTGCCTGTCCAGAGACTCTTGCCCGCTCACCTGGGAGCGTCCACCTGCTACCTGCCTGCTAGCCTATCTGGAGGCTTAGCCGTCACTTGCTGTGACCACCTGACTGTCCAGAGACTCTTGCCCGCTCACCTGGGAGCGTCCGCCTGCTACCCGCCTGCTAGCCTATCTGGAGGCTTAGCCGTCACTTGCCGTGACCACCCGCCTGTCAAGAGACTGTCCCCGTCACTTGCCGTGACCTCCTGCCCTTCTACCCAGAGACTGTCCCCGTCTCTTGCCGGGACCTCCTGCCCTTCTACCCAGAGACTGTCCCCGTCACTTGCCGTGACTACCTGCCCGCCTACCCTGGGAGCCACCCGCTTCCTTACAAGGACTGCCCCTTTGTATCGTTGCTCAGAGGTTCCACCTCCCAGACCCGTTACAGTTTGCTCGGGCCATGGAACCCGGTGGCACCCAAGCTCCCACGCTCTCGGACTTGTGTCATGAACTTTCCCATCAGAGGTCCCAACAGGAGTCCATCCTGAGTCATCTGCATAGTGTTAACTCCCTCCTGGACACATTGTCTACCTCTTTGGGAGCTGCCTCCACACGCACACTTACTACCCCGGCACCGCCGCAGCCCATCAACACCATGGCATCTCTTCCCGGTCCCCGCCTCTCCGCTCCTCCTCGTTTTGGCGGAGATCCCAGCCAGGCACGGGGCTTCATTAACCAGTGCACTCTGCACTTCGAACTGTTGGCACACCAGTTTTCCACCGACCGAGCCAAAGTAGCCTTCATCATGTCCCATCTCACGGGAGAGGCACTGGCTTGGCTAAATCCCCTATGGGAGAGAGGAGACCCCCTGGTGTCCAACCTGCCAGCCTATCTCACGGCTTTCCGGAAAGTCTTCGACGAACCAGGACGGAAGACCTCATCCGCATCATCTCTGCTACGCCTCCGTCAAGGAGATCTCACCGTGGGCCAATATGCCATACGGTTCCGTACCCTTGCTTCGGAGCTTGCCTGGGATAACGACGCCCTGGTGTCTGTCTTTTGGGAGGGTCTGTCCGGCCGTATTAAAGATGAACTCGCCGGTCGGGACATTCCTACCACTCTTGACGACTTAATAACTCTTGCCACCCGGATTGACATCCGCTTCCAGGAGCGCGCCAAAGAGGTCACCCGTGAGAGGAGGTTTCCACGTCTAGCCCCTACCTTCCAGAAACCCATCACTTCTCCCGTTACTCCCCAGGCGCACTCACCCGAGCCTATGCAGGTCGACCAGACCAAGATGGTCAAGACCCGTCAAGAGTTACGCCGAGCCGAGGGGAGCTGCTTCTACTGTGGCAGTAAGGAGCACCGGATCCGTTCCTGCCCGGAGAGGTCGGGAAACGCCTGTGTCTAGGATCGCTCAGAGAGGTCGTCCTAGATAAGAGTAAACCCTCTCTATCTCTGTTGCTGTCGGTCTCTATCATCTGCGGAGAGAACCGTTATTTTGAACTAGCCCAACTTGACTCTGGAGCTGCCGGAAATCTCATTTCTCAGTCCCTGGTAGAGAAATACCGCATTCCCACCAAACTTCTAGCTGTACCCTTATCTGTCGCTGCCGTAGATGGGGGCCTCTTACCACATCCCATCCAACTCATCACCGAGTCTATAACCCTGCAGGTGGGAATGCTGCACTCAGAGAGCATCTTCTTTCATGTTCTGCCTGGACTCTCTCACGCCCTCTTGCTAGGCCTACCTTGGCTTCAGAAACATGCACCCGTGCTTGATTGGCAGACCGGAGAAGTCCTTCGCTGGGGACAGGACTGCCATAAGACTTGTTTAGTTCCCGTCCATCCTGTCCGTCGTTCTCCTACCCCAGCCAATCTACCTGGTCTTCCGGTTCCCTATTGGTCTTATGCGGACGTCTTTAATAAAAAGGAGGCAGAGATATTACCCCCTCATAGACCATACGACTGCCCAATCGACCTGATACCCGGCGCTACTCCTCCCCGTGGGCGTATTTATCCCTTGTCCGCTGCTGAGACCCGGTCCATGTCTGAATATATTGAGGACAATCTGGCCCGGGGATTTATCCGGAAATCGACCTCCCCGGCGGGAGCAGGCTTCTTCTTCGTCAAAAAGAGGGACGGCTCACTCCGTCCCTGTATAGATTATAGAGGCCTTAACCAGATCACGGTGAAGAATAAATACCCCCTTCCGCTCATTCCGGAATTATTTGACCGTCTGAGGGGGGCTAGAATCTTCACCAAGCTGGACCTCCGTGGGGCGTATAACCTTGTCCGTATCCATCAGGGGGATGAATGGAAGACGGCATTCAACACCGGGGACGGCCACTATGACTACCTGGTAATGCCCTTCGGTCTGTGTAACGCTCCCGACGTCTTTCAAGAGTTGGTCAATGACATCTTCCGGGACCTTCTCTACTCCTGCGCAGTGGTGTACCTGGACGACATCTTGGTCTTCTCTCCGGATCTTCTCACTCACCGGAGGGATGTTCGTCAGGTCCTGCTCAGGCTCAGGCAGAACCACCTCTACGCTAAATATGAGAAGTGCCTCTTTGAGCAGACCTTGCTTCCGTTTTTGGGCTACATAATCTCTCAGACAGGCCTACGAATGGATCCTGAGAAACTGTCTGCCATCCAGAAGTGGCCCCGACCAGAGGGGTTGAAGGCTATTCAGCGGTTCCTGGGCTTCGCCAACTACTACCGCCTCTTCATACCGCACTTCTCTTCCCGGACTTCCCCAATCTCGGCGCTCACCCGTAAGGGCACTAATCCCAGAGAATGGCCGCCCGAAGCAGAGGAAGCCTTTCTTTCCTTAAAACAGGCTTTCTCTTCCGCCCCGGTGCTGCATCGTCCGGACGGCAACAAACAATTCTTCCTGGAAGTGGACGCCTCCTCCTCTGGAGCCGGAGCGGTACTTACCCAAAAGTCGTCTTCCAGAAGAATGGTAACTTGCGGCTTCTTCTCCAAACTCTTCTCCCCTTCTGAGCGCAATTATTCTATAGGAGACCGAGAGTTATTGGCCATTAAGCTGGCACTGGAGGAGTGGCGTTACCTGCTCGAGGGGGCTCTTCACCCGGTAATTATTTACACGGACCACAAGAACTTGGCTTACCTCCAGAGCGCCCAGAGACTTAACCCGCGCCAAGCCCGGTGGTCCTTGTTTTTTGCCCGCTTTGATTTCGTTCTTCATTTTCGCCCGGCAGACAAAAACATCAAAGCTGACGCCTTGTCCCGATCCTTCCTGGTGTCTGATCTAGAGGAGGAGCCTAAGCACATCATTGATCCCGCCAGAGTAATGCAGGTGGCCCCCGTGAATCTAAATCGTCTCCCTCCCGGTAAGACGTTCGTAACAGTACCTGATCGGAAGAAAGTCCTACACTGGGGTCACTCGTCTAAGCTAGCTGGCCACGCCGGTCAGAAAAAGACCCTCCAGCTTATTACCCGGCATTACTGGTGGCCTACCCTGCACAAGGACGTAATAGACTTTGTTTCAGCCTGTGTGCCCTGCGCCCGCAACAAGGTTCCGAGACATCTGCCAGCCAGTCGCCTCCTTCCTCTTCCAGTACCTGCTGCCCCGTGGCAGCATATAGCTATGGACTTTATAACGGAACTCCCTGTCTCTGCCGGTTGTACGGTCATTTGGGTGGTCGCTGACCGCTTTTCCAAGATGGCTCACTTCATTCCCCTGCCGGGCCTCCCGTCTGCACCCGAGCTGGCTAAAGACTTTATCCGCCACATCTTCCGTCTCCATGGCCTGCCCCTCCACATCGTGTCGGATCGTGGGGTTCAGTTCACCTCACGCTTCTGGAGAGCCACATGTAAGCTGCTTGGCGTCACCCTGGACTTCTCCTCCGCTTACCACCCACAGTCCAATGGCCAAGTGAAGCGGATCAATCAGATCCTGACCAGTTACCTCCGGCACTTCGTTAATGCCCACCATTCAGACTGGGTGGATCTCCTACCATGGGCCGAGTTCTCTTACAATAATCACGAGAGCGAATCTTCCTCCAAATCCCCGTTTTTTGTAGTCTTCGGTCAGCATCCTCGGATCCCATTTCCCGTCTCCACCTCGGTGGACAATCCGGCTGCGGAATCTCTCGTTAGCGAATTCTCCTCCATTTGGGAGAGTACCCGATCCGCACTCCTTCAGTCGTCCGAGCAGATGAAAAAACACGCTCAGAAAAAACGCCTGGATCCTCCACAATTCCGTCCTGGAGATAAAGTCTGGCTCTCGTCCAAGTATGTCCGGCTCAAGATTCCTTCCTACAAGTTAGGGCCTCGGTTCATCGGCCCACTGGAAGTCATCAAACAAATCAACCCAGTGGCCTATAAATTGAAACTCCTGGCCAACTTGCGGATCCCTAACTCCTTCGATGTATCTCTCCTCAAACCCGTGGTACTTAACTCTTTTTCCATGTCTACAGGTACGCCCCCAGCTCCGGTTTCCGCTGAAAACGAGTTTGAAGTAGAGAACATTCTGGCCACCAAAAGGGTAAGAGGAAAGACCTTTTTTCTAGTGGATTGGAAGGGGTTTGGTCCTGAGGAGAGAACGTGGGAGCCCCGGGAGAACATCCATGCCCCTCTCATCCTTGATAAATTTCTGTCTGGCCTAAAAAAGGGGGGGCCTAAAGGGGGGGGGGGTACTGTAGCGTCGGCATTCCTGCCTCCTGCTAGGCAGGGACGCTGTTCCCCTCACCTCTCCGCTCCGTGCCCGGCGTCTTTCTCCCGCTCTGCTGGCAGCGCCCGCTGCTTCCCGGCCACTGTGCTTAGGGCGTGCGCGCGCGCGCTCCCCCTCTCTTAAAGGGGCCGCGCGCGCCGTCCTAAGGAGTCCCCGGCCAATGGCCGGAGGACCTCACCAAAATGGAGGTGCCCGAGCAATGTTGTTGCATAGCCTATCACTCTGCTTCAGCCCTCAGGTCCCGTTACCAGATACCTGCCAGTTACCTGCCAGATTCCTGCTTGATACCTGCCTGATACTTGTCTATCTGCTTACATTCCTGCGGTCCGACAGTCTGCCTACCAGCCCTGCCAGTCTGTCTATGCATCTGATTGCCCGCTCACCTGGGAGCGCTCATCTGCTACCTGCCTGCTAGCCTACCTGGAGGCTCTGCCGTCACATGCTGTGACCACCTGCCTGTCCAGAGACTCTTGCCCGCTCACCTGGGAGCGTCCACCTGCTACCTGCCTGCTAGCCTATCTGGAGGCTTAGCCGTCACTTGCTGTGACCACCTGCCTGTCCAGAGACTCTTGCCCGTTCACCTGGGAGCGTCCACCTGCTACCTGCCTGCTAGCCTATCTGGAGGCTTGGCCGTCACTTGCTGTGACCACCTGCCTGTCCAGAGACTCTTGCCCGCTCACCTGGGAGCGTCCGCCTGCTACCCGCCTGCTAGCCTATCTGGAGGCTTAGCCTTCACTTGCCGTGACCACCCGCCTGTCAAGAGACTGTCCCCTTCACTTGCCGTGACCTCCTGCCCTTCTACCCAGAGACTGTCCCCGTCACTTGCCGTGACCTCCTGCCCTTCTACCCAGAGACTGTCCCCGTCACTTGCCGTGACTACCTGCCCGCCTACCCTGGGAGCCACCCGCTTCCTTACAAGGACTGCCCCTTTGTATCGTTGCTCAGAGGTTCCACCTCCCAGACCCGTTACACCCTTCCAGCCGGCCTGGAGTAGTGTAGCGTTGGATGCAGGTGTTGGGGTTCCGGGCAGCACTCCTTCCTTACCTGAGAGAAGGAGACACCACACCTCTGGGTGAGGTGCAGTACCTCTGTGGCGACTGAACCCTCAGGGGCGCCACAATACAGTGTGGGAACTAATGCTGGGGCCATTATACAGTGTGGGAGCTAATGCTGGGGCCATTATACAGTGTGGGAGCTAATGCCGGGGCCATTATACAGTGTGGGAGCTAATGCCGGGGCCATTATACAGTGTGGGTGTAATGCACACGCCCGGGCTGAGCGGCGTGTGCGTGTATATGTAGTGATTCCACTGTGCCATAAACCGGAGAGTGAATGCCTGGAGGGGCGTAACTAAGTATTCACCCGATCCGACCAGGGTCGCACGACGGCATACGACGCCAGTGCACCAAGGAGGAACCGAGCAGAGGGACCAGGTGCTACTCCAGGACAGACCCCAGACACGGCTGTTGACCCACACCGGGGAACACAGGAGCAGACAGGCTAGGCTGGCACACAGACTGGTGGGTATAGGCAGGCACGACTGGTATGCAGGCAGGCGGGTATGCAGGCAGGGTGGTACAGGCAAGCACGGCTAGAGTGCAGACAGGGAGGCACTAGCAGGTAGGAACACAGGCGGGAGAGGACCCAGTACACACTGGGACTCAGGAACAGAACCACAGAGGTGGCGGACAAACACGGCAGAGTGAGGCCGCCCAGAGTGGTGAGCGAGAGCAGGGCAAGACGAGACCGCCTAGAGTGGTGAGCGAGAGAAGAGCAGGACGAGGCCGCCTGGAGCGGTGAGCGAGAGTAGAGCAGGACGAGGCCGCCTGGAGCGGTGAGCGAGAGTAGAGCAGGACGAGGCCGCCTGGAGCGGTGAGCGAGAGTAGAGCAGGACGAGGCCGCCTGGAGCGGTGAGCAAGAGTACAGCAGGACGAGGCCGCCTGGAGCGGTGAGCAAGAGTAGAGCAGGACGAGGCCGCCTGGAGTGGTGAGCAAGAGTAGAGCAGGACGAGACCGCCAGGAGCGGTGAGCAAGAGTAGAGCAGGACGAGGCCGCCTGGAGCGGTGAGCGAGAGTAGAGCAGGACGAGGCCGCCTGGAGCTGTGAGCAAGAGTAGAGCAGGACGAGGCCGCCTGGAGCGGTGAGCGAGAGTAGAGCAGGACGAGGCCGCCTGGAGCTGTGAGCAAGAGTAGAGCAGGACGACGCCGCCTGGAGCGGTGAGCAAGAGTAGAGCAGAGCGAGACTGCCGGAGCAGCGAGCAAAGGGTCAGAGCAGAGCGAGACTGCCGGAGCAGCGAGCAAAGGGTCAGAGCAGAGCGAGACTGCCGGAGCAGCGAGCAAAGGGTCAGAGCAGAGCGAGACTGCCGGAGCAGCGAGCAAAGGGTCAGAGCAGAGCGAGACTGCCGGAGCAGCGAGCAAAGGGTCAGAGCAGAGCGAGACTGCCGGAGCAGCGAGCAAAGGGTCAGAGCAGAGCGAGACTGCCGGAGCAGCGAGCAAAGGGTCAGAGCAGAGCGAGACTGCCAGAGCAGCGAGCAAAGAGTCAGAGCAGAGCGAGACTGCCGGAGCAGCGAGCAAATGGTCAGAGAGGGGCGAGAACCGCAGGAGCGGAGAGCGAGGCAGGGCAGAGGGGACAGGGCTCTGTTCACACGGAACAGACAGGAAGGGAAAGGCAGAAACAGATACCCACAGGGTACTTGCAGTGAAGTAGCGAGTGGACCACAAACTCACAAACGGGAGTACAGTGACAACGAACAGGAGTTAGGTACGAGTTTGGACTCTGCAGAAAAAGGAAAGGTACGGACATAGAGAAAAACAGGAAACAGGCTAGAAGAGTATTCAGACAAGAACAGACACAGTAGCAAGATACAGGAGCGGGTCTAGGTATGCAGCCCCTAGAAGGTGGAAGGAACAGGCTAGGAGCGTGTTCAGACAGGACAGACGAGATACAGGAGCGGGTCTAGGTATGCAGCCCCTAGAAGGCGGAAGGAACAGGCTAGGAGCGTGTTCAGACAGGCCTGGAAATACAGCCTCCAAGAAAGGCAGGCAAGCAAACACAGAAAGGGACCTGGCACATTCAGAGTGCAAGAGCACACTGAATGAAACACAATGCTCAGGCAGGGTTTCTTGGGAGGAGCTGTGTTAAATACCAGGTGACAGACAGCAATAGGCTGAGGACACATCAGGGGTGTGTCTGCAGAAGGTGCAAGAAACAGGAAGTGATGGGGCGCCGCCCTTAAGCAGCAGAAACAGAGGCAAACAGACAGCATGGAGGGAAGCCAGGCTAGCAGACTGGACTGGAGATCAAGTGCGCGCTCTTGCACAGAGGGAGATGGACCACTATGCAAGGACGCCGCCAGGCATGTTACAGTGGGAGCTAATGCTGGGGCTATTATACAGTGTGGGAGCTAACGCCAGGGCCATTATACAGTGTGGGAGCTAACGCCGGGGCCATTATATAGTGTGGGAGCTAATGCAGGGTCCATTATACAGTGTGGGAGCTAATGCCGGGGTCATTATACAGCATGGGAGCTAATGCGGGGGCCATTATACAGCGTGGGAGCTAATGCGGGGGCCATTATACAGTGTGGGAGCTAATGCCGGGGTCATTATACAGTGTGGGAGCTAATGCGGGGGCCATTATACAGTGTGGGAGCTAATGTCGGGGCCATTATACAGTGTGGGAGCTAATGCTGAGGCCATTATACAATGTGGGAGCTAATGCTGAGGCCATTATACAATGTGGGAGGTAATGCAGGGGCCATTATACAGCGTGGGAGCTAATGCGGGGGCCATTATACAGTGTGTGAGCTAATGCAGGGGCCATTATACAGCATGGGAGCTAATGCCGGGGCCATTATAAGCATGGGAGCTAATGCCGGGGCCATTATACAACATGGGAGCTAATGCAGGGGCCATTATACAGCGTGGGAGCTAATGCGGGGGCCATTATACAGTGTGTGAGCTAATGCAGGGGCCATTATACAGCATGGGAGCTAATGCCGGGGCCATTATAAGCATGGGAGCTAATGCCGGGGCCATTATACAGCGTGGGAGCTAATGCCGGGGCCATTATACAGTGTGGGAGCTAATGCCGGGGCCATTATACAGCATGGGAGCTAATGCCGGGGCCATTATAAGCATGGGAGCTAATGCAGGGGCCATTATACAGCGTGGGAGCTAATGCTGAGGCCATTATACACTGTGGGAGCTAATGCCGGGGCCATTATACAGCATGGGAGCTAATGCGGGGGCCATTATACAGTGTGTGAGCTAATGCAGGGGCCATTATACAATGTGGGAGCTAATGCCGGGGCCATTATACAGCATGGGAGCTAATGCAGGGGCCATTATACAGCGTGGGAGCTAATGCGGGGGCCATTATACAGTGTGTGAGCTAATGCGGGGGCCATTATACAGTGTGTGAGCTAATGCCGGGGCCATTATACAGCGTGGGAGCTAATGCGGGGGCCATTATACAGTGTGGGAGCTAATGCCAGGGCCATTATACAGTGTGGGAGCTAATGCCGGGGCCATTATACAGTGTGGGAGCTAATGCAGGGGCCATTATACAGTGTGGGAGCTAATGCCGGGACCATTATACAGTGTGGGAGCTAATGCCGGGGCCATTATACAGCGTGGGAGCTAATGTAGGGGCCATTATACAGCGTGGGAGCTAATGCGGGGGCCATTATATAGCGTGGGAGATAATGCGGGTGCCATTATACAGTGTGTGAGCTAATGTGGGGGCCATTATACAGTGTGGGAGCTAATGCGGGGGCCATTATACAGCGTGGGAGCTAATGCCAGGGCCATTATACAGTGTGGGAGCTAATGCGGGGGCCATTATACAGCGTGGGAGCTAATGCCAGGGCCATTATACAGCGTGGGAGCTAATGCGGGGGCCATTATACAGCGTGGGAGCTAATGCCGGGGCCATTATACAGCGTGGAAGCTAATGCGGGGGCCATTATACAGTGTGGGAGCTAATGCCAGGGCCATTATACAGTGTGGGAGCTAATGCCGGGGCCATTATACAGTGTGGGAGCTAATGTGGGGGCCATTATACAGTGTGGGAGCTAATGTAGGGGCCATTATACAGTGTGAGAGCTAATGTAGGGGCCATTATACAGCGTGGGAGCTAATGCAGGGGCCATTATACAGTGTGGGGCTAATGCGGGGGCCATTATACAGTGTGTGAGCTAATGCGGGTGCCATTATACAGTGTGGGGCTAATGCGGGGGCCATTATACAATGTGGGAGCTAATGCGGGTGCCATTATACAGTGTGTGAGCTAATGCCGGGGCCATTATACAGTGTGTGAGCTAATGCAGGGGCCATTATACAGCGTGGGAGCTAATGCAGGGGCCATTATACAGCGTGGGAGCTAATGCCGGGGCCATTATACAGTGTGGGAGCTAATGCAGGGGCCATTATACAGCGTGGGAGCTAATGCCGGGGCCATTATACAGTGTGGGAGCTAATGCAGGGGCCATTATACAGCGTGGGAGCTAATGCCGGGGCCATTATACAGCGTGGAAGCTAATGCGGGGGCCATTATACAGTGTGGGAGCTAATGCCAGGGCCATTATACAGTGTGGGAGCTAATGCCGGGGCCATTATACAGTGTGGGAGCTAATGCAGGGGCCATTATACAGTGTGGGAGCTAATGCCGGGACCATTATACAGTGTGGGAGCTAATGCCGGGGCCATTATACAGTGTGGGAGCTAATGCAGGGGCCATTATACAGCGTGGGAGCTAATGTAGGGGCCATTATACAGCGTGGGAGCTAATGCGGGGGCCATTATATAGCGTGGGAGATAATGCGGGTGCCATTATACAGTGTGTGAGCTAATGTGGGGGCCATTATACAGTGTGGGAGCTAATGCGGGGGCCATTATACAGCGTGGGAGCTAATGCCAGGGCCATTATACAGTGTGGGAGCTAATGCGGGGGCCATTATACAGCGTGGGAGCTAATGCCAGGGCCGTTATACAGCGTGGGAGCTAATGCGGGGGCCATTATACAGCGTGGGAGCTAATGCCAGGGCCATTATACAGTGTGGGAGCTAATGCCGGGGCCATTATACAATGTGGGAGCTAATGTGGGGGCCATTATACAGTGTGGGAGCTAATGTAGGGGCCATTATACAGTGTGAGAGCTAATGTAGGGGCCATTATACTGTGTGGGGGCTAATGCCGGGGCCATTATACAATGTGGGAGCTAATGCGGGTGCCATTATACAGCGTGGGAGCTAATGCAGGGGCCATTATATAGCGTGGGAGCTAATGCCGGGGCCATTATACAATGTGGGAGCTAATGCCGGGGCCATTATACAGTGTGGGAGCTAATGCGGGGGCCATTATACAATGTGGGAGCTAATGCGGGTGCCATTATACAATGTGGGAGCTAATGCAGGGGCCATTATACAGCGTGGGAGCTAATGCAGGGGGCCATTATACAATGTGGGAGCTAATGCGGGGGCCATTATACAAAGTGGGAGCTAATGCGGGGGCCATTATACAATGTGGGAGCTAATGCGGGGGCCATTATACAATGTGGGAGCTAATGCGGGGGCCATTATACAATGTGGGAGCTAATGCGGGGGCCATTATACAGTGTGGGAGCTAATGCCGGGGCCATTATACAGTGTGGGGCTAATGTGGGGGCCATTATACAATGTGGGAGCTAATGCAGGGGCCATTATACAATGTGGGAGCTAATGCCGGGGCCATTATACAATGTGGGAGCTAATGCCGGGGCCATTATACAGTGTGGGGCTAATGTGGGGGCCATTATACTGTGTGGGAGCTAATGCAGGGGCCATTATACAGTGTGGGGCTAATGCCGGGGCCATTATACAATGTGGGAGCTAATGCGGGTGCCATTATACAGTGTGGGGCTAATGCGGGGGCCATTATACTGTGTGGGAGCTAATGCAGGGGCCATTATACAGTGTGGGAGCTAATGCCGGGGCCATTATACAATGTGGGAGATAATGTAGGGGCCATTATACAGCGTGGGAGCTAATGCTGGGGCCATTATACAGTGTGGGAGCTAATGCCGGGGCCATTATACAATGTGGGAGCTAATGCCGGGGCCATTATACAATGTGGGAGCTAATGCTGGGGCCATTATACAATGTGGGAGCTAATGCCGGGGCCATTATACAATGTGGGAGCTAATGCTGGGGCCATTATACAGTGTGGGAGCTAATGCCGGGGCCATTATACAATGTGGGAGCTAATGCTGGGGCCATTATACAATGTGGGAGCTAATGCTGGGGCCATTATACAATGTGGGAGCTAATGCTGGGGCCATTATACAATGTGGGAGCTAATGCCGGGGCCATTATACAATGTGGGAGCTAATGCAGGGGCCATTATACAATGTGGGAGCTAATGCAGGGGCCATTATACAGTGTGGGAGCTAATGTAGGGGCCATTATACAATGTGGGAGCTAATGCAGGGGCCATTATACAGTGTGGGAGCTAATGTAGGGGCCATTATACTGTGTGGGAACTAATGCCGGGGCCATTATACTGTGTGGGAGCTAATGCCAGGGCCATTATACTGTGTGGGAGCTAATGCCGGGGCCATTATACAGCGTGGGAGCTAATGCCAGGGCCATTATACTGTGTGGGAACTAATGCCAGGGCCATTATACTGTGTGGGAGCTAATGCCGGGGCCATTATACAGTGTGGGAGCTAATGCCAGGGCCATTATACTGTGTGGGAACTAATGCCAGGGCCATTATACTGTGTGGGAGCTAATGCCGGGGCCATTATACTGTGTGGGAGCTAATGTCGGGGCCATTATATAGCGTGGGAGCTAATGCCGGGGCCATTATACTGTGTGGGAGCTAATGCAGGGGCCATTATACAGCGTGGGAGCTAATGCGGGGGCCATTATACAGCGTGGGAGCTAATGCCGGGGCCATTATACAGCGTGGGAGCTAATGCGGGGGCCATTATACAGCGTGGGAGCTAATGCCAGGGCCATTATACAGTGTGGGAGCTAATGCCGGGGCCATTATACAATGTGGGAGCTAATGCAGGGGCCATTATACTGTGTGGGAGCTAATGCAGGGGCCATTATACTGTGTGGGAGCTAATGCAGGGGCCATTATACAGTGTGGGAGCTAATGCCGGGGCCATTATACAATGTGGGAGCTAATGTAGGGGCCATTATACAGCGTGGGAGCTAATGCTGGGGCCATTATACAGTGTGGGAGCTAATGCCGGGGCCATTATACAATGTGGGAGCTAATGCTGGGGCCATTATACAGTGTGGGAGCTAATGCCGGGGCCATTATACAATGTGGGAGCTAATGCCGGGGCCATTATACAATGTGGGAGGTAATGCTGGGGCCATTATACAATGTGGGAGCTAATGCCGGGGCCATTATACAATGTGGGAGCTAATGCTGGGGCCATTATACAATGTGGGAGCTAATGCTGGGGCCATTATACAGTGTGGGAGCTAATGCCGGGGCCATTATACAATGTGGGAGCTAATGCCGGGGCCATTATACAATGTGGGAGGTAATGCTGGGGCCATTATACAATGTGGGAGCTAATGCCGGGGCCATTATACAATGTGGGAGCTAATGCAGGGGCCATTATACAATGTGGGAGCTAATGTAGGGGCCATTATACAGTGTGGGAGCTAATGTAGGGGCCATTATACTGTGTGGGAGCTAATGCCGGGGCCATTATACAATGTGGGAGCTAATGTAGGGGCCATTATACTGTGTGGGAACTAATGCCGGGGCCATTATACAATGTGGGAGCTAATGCCGGGGCCATTATACAATGTGGGAGCTAATGCCGGGGCCATTATACAATGTGGGAGCTAATGCCGGGGCCATTATACAATGTGGGAGGTAATGCTGGGGCCATTATACAATGTGGGAGGTAATGCTGGGGCCATTATACAATGTGGGAGCTAATGCCGGGGCCATTATACAATGTGGGAGCTAATGCTGGGGCCATTATACAATGTGGGAGCTAATGTAGGGGCCATTATACAGTGTGGGAGCTAATGTAGGGGCCATTATACAGTGTGGGAGCTAATGTAGGGGCCATTATACTGTGTGGGAGCTAATGCCGGGGCCATTATACAATGTGGGAGCTAATGCAGGGGCCATTATACAATGTGGGAGCTAATGCGGGAGCCATTATACTGTGTGGGAGCTAATGCCGGGGCCATTATACAGTGTGTGAGCTAATGCCGGGGCCATTATACAACGTGGGAGCTAATGCGGGGGCCATTATACAGCGTGGAAGCTAATGTGGGGGCCATTATACAGTGTGGGAGCCACTGTGGAGGACATTATATAGTTTAGGGGCTACTGTGGGGGCTTTCATACAGTGTGGGTCATCTGCTGAGGTTCCCCTATACCCACAATTAGGGTGCAACATCATAGTTGTAATCAGGTTAGGGACCCACTCAGATGTTTCGCACCCCCTGAAGCTGAACCCCTAGCTACGCATCAAGCGATACATGATGTGCAAACTACGTATGGTATGAATGGCAGCTTGGCTGCATAATGAGTTGCAGAGAAAATATACTTTGAAAATGAAGATTAGTCTCAACTCTTCCTATGGTCCCCAGCCGGCTCTTCCCAGTGCTGTTAGGTCCATAATATTTGGACGAGTGCTACCAGTAATTTTGACAGATAGCACTCGTCCGAATATAATTCTATGGGGCTGTCTGTGGAAAAATCACTGCATGCACAGGCCATGCAGGTTAATGACTGTGTGGAAACATCGGGCTGCACTCAGATGACATCTGTGATTGACAGGCTTCTCCTTATGTACACAGAATGCAGAGATCTGTAAATCACGAGCAGCGGCGAACGGAATAGCTAGCCAAAGGCAGAGCCAGACTAGTCTTGTCCATGTTTATGGTCCCCAACCAGATCTTCAGAGTATACTTTGATCCTACAGCCAGGCTGCGATTCATGCTGCCTGTGGTTTGGGCAGCTTGAAACAAGTAAAAGGTTCCCTTTAAAATCATCTTTATCGGCAGCATATCGTCCTGTGTAACCAGAAGATTCTGACCGGCCTGTAGAAACAGGCCATTAAAGGGCTTTTCTGATTTTCGAAAATTATGTGAGCCTGATAGCGCCATTCTTCATTTACTACAGTATAAACCCTCGTGTTTTTTGTGAGCAGTGGCACAAAGGTGCCATTTTTACCTTTTGAGGGAGGTGGCTTCATTGCTTTTTAAGCTTGCACTCAGGGGGCATAATTCTTGGGTGAGAGGAGGCATTACTTGCTATACCCTCTCCGCTGGCACCCAACGCTGCACTGAATCAAACAACTAATGGTAAATCCTGGTAAAGGACATTTACAACTATATTTGCATTTGTCCATATAGAAAAAAAAACGAAGAAATAAGCCAGAACATAAGTTTGTATAAGTGCAATGTATAGGAGCGCGGTCACCCTGTGGACATTTAACAGACAAAACCTAAGATAAAAGTAAAATGAGAAAATACAATGTAATAAAGTAAATAAATAAATAGTAATAGTACATGTAAATATTGTAGGGTTCTTAGTTAATACTATTTTGATCAAAAAAGCGTAAAAGCCATCCCTCCGCGACAAAGTGACCCAATCAGGACGGTCCTATCTCTAGTATTAAAACCTTGTGTCAACCGACCTCAATATAGATGGGGGCAGAGCAGGACCGGGGCTGATGTGGTAGGATGGCTTTTAGGCTTTTTCGATCAAAATATTATTAACTAAGTACCCTATGTTATTTACATGTACTATTACTATTTACTTACTGCAGGGTATTTGTTCATTTTGTTTTTCTTAGGTTTTGATTGTCCATATAGAGACAATATCCTCCATTATAAATTTAAGCTGAAAACATATAACTCTGCGCTTCACCTCTCCAAACAAACCTACTTTAACAACCTCATCATCTCACTTTCCAATAATCCTAAACGACTCTTTGACACGTTTCATTCTCTCCTCAATCAAACAACACAGGCCCCGAACACCGACCTCAGCGCTGACGATCTGGCCAATTATTTCAAAGAAAAAATTGACCATATCCGACAGGAAATTTTCTCCCAATCCCCAAATGTTATGCATGCTCTCCCCTGCCACATTGTATCTTGCTCACTTTCTGACTTCGAACCAGTCACGGAAGATGAAGTGATCAGGCTCCTTGCATCTTCTTGCCCTACCACCTGCACCAGTGACCCTATCCCCTCACATCTCCTTCAGTCCCTTGCTCCAGCTGTCACCACTCACCTAACTAAAATTTTCAACCTTTCCCTCTCATCTGGTATCTTTCCCTCTTCTTTTAAACACGCCAGCATACAACCATTACTTAAAAAACCATCCGTTGACCAGAACTGCACGGCCAACTACAGACCTGTTTCCAATCTTCCATTTATCTCTAAACTCTTGGAACGCCTGGTCCATTCCCGTCTAATCCGCTATCTCTCAGACAACTCTCTTCTTGACCCTTTACAATCTGGTTTCCGCTCTTTACATTCTACTGAAACTGCCCTCACTAAAGTCTCTAATGATCTACTAACAGCTAAATCTAATGGTCACTACTCCCTGCTGATTCTCCTTGATCTCTCTGCAGCATTCGACACTGTGGATCATCAGCTCCTCCTCACTATGCTCCGCACTATTGGCCTCAAGGACACTGTTCTCTCCTGGTTCTCCTCCTATCTCTCTGACCGTTCCTTCTCTGTGTCTTTTGCCGGCTCTCTCCTTCCCCTTACTGTAGGGGTTCCTCAAGGATCAGTCCTAGGCCCCCTTCTTTTCTCCTTATACACCACTCCCATTGGACAAACAATCAGCATATTCGGTTTTCAGTACCATCTCTATGCTGATGACACCCAATTATACACCTCTGCTCCGGACATCACCCCTGCATTATTACAAAAGACCAGTGATTGTCTTTCTGCTGTGTCTAACATTATGTCCTCCCTCTGTCTAAAACTGAATCTGTCAAAAACTGAACTACTCGTCTTTCCTCCCTCCACTAACCTACCTGTGCCCGATATTGCCATTTCTGTTTGTGGCTCAACCATTACTCCCCAGCAACAAGCCCGCTGTCTGGGGGTCATTTTTGATTCAGATCTTTCTTTCACTCCTCACATCAAATCACTCGCTCGTTCATGTCATCTACACTTCAAAAACATCTCAAGAATCAGGACTTTTCTCACATTTGACTCGGCAAAAACTCTTACTGTAGCTCTTATTCATTCTCGTCTCGACTACTGCAACTCTCTACTTATCGGGCTCCCTCTTACTAAACTCTCCCCTCTCCAATCCGTCCTTAACGCAGCAGCCAGGATCATATTCATCGCCAACCGCTACTCCGATGCCTCTTCCCTGTGCCAGTCATTGCATTGGTTACCCATCCAATATAGAGTTCAATTTAAACTCATCACGTTTACCCACAAAGCGCTCCATGCTTCAGTACCCCCCTACATCTCCTCTCTTGTCTCAGTCTACCACCCTACACGTGCCCTCCGTTCTGCAAATGACTTAAAACTAAAATCCTCCATAATCCGGACTTCCCACTCCCGTCTCCAAAATTTCTCGCGTGCTGCACCAATTCTTTGGAATGCACTACCCAGGACAGTTCGATTAATTCCCAATACCGACAGTTTCAAGCGAACCCTAAAAACACATTTCTTTAGACTGGCGTATCGCCTAAACACACTCTGTCCATCGCAGTTTTCCCCCATATTAAAATCTTCTTCAACTTCAGGTTCATACCAACCATGCACTTAATACCCTCTGTCAGGACTGCACACATACTGGCTGACGACCAGTCCATGTATTATTATCCTATTTAGTATATCAAGGCTGCATTATACAATATATGTACTTTTTACCTTTTGTGTTTTCCCCATTTCCTCATAGACTGTAAGCTTGCGAGCAGGGCCCTCACTCCTTTCGATATGAGATATGCTTATTCTGTATTGTCTGTATATGTCCCCCCTAAAATTTGTAAAGTGCTGCGGAATATGTTGGCGCTATAAAAATAAAAACATTATTATTATTATTATATTTGAGACATTTGGTCATGTAGAGACAATAGTCCAGTAAAACAACAGTGAATCGTAAATCACAAGGTTTCCCCACTCCAGAATTTGCTGCCTCCCTGATGAAAATTGCACATTGCTTATATAGATGTGCTACAATCATTACGTTACTATTTTTTATCAAGAACAAGTTTATTATTTCATCAGTATTTATTTTCTTGTAATCATGTGACTAAGATTCAGATGATCTAATTTGCGTAGGGATGGGAGCTTTTTGCCTTGGAGATATTGACAGAAGTTACATTCAGGCCGGATTCACATATTTGTGTTTCACTTTTCCGACTGGGAACTGTGACACGGAGTCACTTTTCATGGACAAGCCGTGAGTCGGGAAAGTCGAGGAGTCCGAGGTCAAAAGCCAGGAGGGATGTCATAAACAGAGGGAAGAGACAAAGGCATTGTCAGGTAACAGTCCAAGGTCAGAATACCAGGAGGATAGCGGATCAAAGCAAAGGGGTTAAACAGACGGATGGTCAGAACGAGGTCCAAGGTCAGGCAGCGATAGATCAATGAGCAAAATACAAGACACAGAATAACAAACCACACTTAGCTGAAGCTACGACTGACAGCTATCTGCGACTGCCAGCTCAGTTAAATAGCTGAGAAATTATGGGAATTGAGAGCACCTCATGAGAGCTCAGCACCCTCCCGGTCTCAGATTGGACGGCCGAGCTGTCAATCAAAACACAGACAGCTTAGCACGCCCCTGCACCAGACTGGACAACTGAGCTGTCAATTACTGCACCGACAGCTCAGCACGCCCCTGCACCAGACTGGACAACTGAGCTGTCAATCACTGCACAGACGGCTCAGCACACTCCTGCACCAGACTGGACAACTGAGCTCTCAATCACTGCACAGACAGCGCAGCACGCCCCTGCACCAGACTGGACAACTGAGCTCTCAATCACTGCACAGACAGCGCAGCACGCCCCTGCACCAGACTGGACAACTGAGCTGTCAATCACTGCACAGACAGCTCAGCACGCCCCTGCACCAGACTGGACAACTGAGCTCTCAATCACTGCACAGACAGCGCAGCACGCCCCTGCACCAGACTGGACAACTGAGCTCTCAATCACTGCACAGACAGCGCAGCACGCCCCTGCACCTGACTGGACAACTGAGCTCTCAATCACTGCACAGACGGCTCAGCACACTCCTGCACCTGACTGGACAACTGAGCTCTCAATCACTGCACAGACGGCTCAGCACACTCCTGCACCAGACTGGACTACTGAGCTGTCAATCACTGCACAGACAGCTTAGCACTGAGGGGTGGAATCGTTACAGAAACCAACCACGGGTCTCCTGACGGCCCCACAATCAGTATTCGGTCAGTAATTTTTCTCAGGAGTGGGAGCCAAAACCAGGTGAGGAACAATCAGAGAAAAGGTATAATAGAAACAAGTCACCAATTCCGCATTTATCACCCACTCCTGGTTTTGGCTCCTACTCCTGAGAAAAAATACTGACAGAATACTGACCAAATACAGATTGTGGGGAAATGGCCTTAGATGTAGAATCTTACAGTTCCAGCAGAGTGGATGGGATGTAAAGAAATCTCCTGCCCTCTGTGCTTTTATACTCAGCACAAACTGACCTGCAGTTTATTCTTGGAATCCGCAACTTGTCAATCTTTCAAGATTTTGAAAACTACAGTTATTATGATAAAGTGATATCAGAGCATTTTTTAGGAAAAAATACAATACAGGGCAGCATAATCCTAAACTCAGAAGAATGCGGATTGTGGCAGCATGTATACAGCAGAGTATAGAGCATAGTATACAACCCAGTATACAGCAGAGTATAGAGCACAGTATACAACCCAATATACAGCAGAGTATAGAGCATAGTATACAACCCAATATACAGCAGAGTATAGAGCACAGTATACAACCCAGTATAGAGCACAGGGTAGAGCTCAGGGTAGAGCTCAGTATAGAGCACATTATACAACCCAGTATAGAGCTCAGTATAGAGCACAGTATACAACCAAGTATATAACCCAGTATAGAGCTCAGTATAGAGCACAGTATAGAGCTCAGTATGCAGCACAGTATAGAGCTTAGTATAGAGCACAGTATACAACCCAGTATACAGCTCAGTATAGAGCACAGTATACAACTAAGTATACAACCCAGTATAGAGCTCAGTATAGAGCACAGTATAGAGCTCAGGGTAGAGCACAGTATACAACCCAGTATAGAGCTCAGTATAGAGCACAGTATAGAGCACAGTATAGAGCACAGTATAGAGCTCAGGGTAGAGCACAGTATACAACCCAGTATAGAGCTCAGTATACAGTTCAGTATACAGCAGAGTATAGAGCACAGCATGCAGCACAGCATAGAGCACAGTATAGAGCACAGTATACAGTCTAGTATACAGCAGAGTATAGAGCACAGTATACAACCCAGTATAGAGCACAGTATGCAGCACAGTATACAGCAGCGTATAGAGCACAGTATAGAGCTCAATATAGAGCACAGTATAGAGCTCAATATAGAGCACAGTATAGAGCACAGTATAGAGCTCAGTAAAGAGCTCAGTATAGAACACAGTATAGAGCACAGTATGCAGCACAGTATACAACAGCGTATAGAGCACAGTATAGAGCTCAGTATAGCGCACAGTATGCAGCACAGTATAGAGCTCAGTATAGAGCACAGTATAGCGCACAGTATAGCGCACAGTATACAGCAGCGTATAGAGCACAGTATAGAGCACAGTATAGAGCACAATATAGAGCACAGTATAGCGCACAGTATACAGCAGCGTATAGAGCACAGTATAGAGCACAATATAGAGCACAGTATGCAGCACAGTATAGAGCTCAGTATACAGCACAGTATAAAGCTCAGTATATAGCTCAGTGTAGAGCACAGTATACAGTCAAGTATAGAACACAGCATAGAGCACAGTATAGAGCAGCGTATAGAGCACAGTATACAACCCAGTATATAGCACAGTATACAGCAGCGTATAGAGCACAGTATAGAGCTCAATATAGAGCACAGTATGCAGCACAGTATACAGCTGCGTATAGAGCACAGTATAGAGCTCAGTATAGAGCACAGTATGCAGCACAGTATACAACAGCATATAGAGCACAATATAGAGCACAGTATAGAGCTCAGTATAGAGCTCAGTATACAGCAGCGTATAGAGTACAGTATGCAGCACAGTATGCAACAGCGTATAGAGCACAATATAGAGCACAGTATAGAGCACAGTATAGAGCACAGTACACACCACAGCACAGTATGCAGCACAGTATACAGCAGAGTATAGAGCACAATATAGAGCACAGTATAGAGCTCAGCATAGAGCACAGTATGCAGCACAGTATACAGCAGCGTAGAGAGCACAGTATAGAGCACAATATAGAGCACAGTATACAGCACAGTATGCAGCAGCGTATAGAGCACAGTATACATCAGCTTATAGAGCATAGTATACAGCACAGTATAGAGCACAATATAGAGCACAATATAGAGCACAATATAGAGCACAATATAGAGCACAGTATACAACAGCATATAGAGCACAGTATAGAGCACAGTATACAACAGCGTATAGAGCACAGTATACAGCAGCGTATAGAGCACAGTATAGAGCAGCGTATAGAGCAGTGTATAGAGCACAATATAGAGCACAGTATACAGCAGCGTATAGAGCACAGTATACATCAGCATATAGAGCACAGTATAGAGTACAGTATACAGCAGCGTATAGAGCACAGTATACATCAGCGTATAGAGCACAGTATACAGCACAGTATAGAGCTCAGTATAGAGCAGCGTATAGAGCACAATATAGAGCACAGTATAGAGCACAATATAGAGCACAGTATAGAGCACAGTATAGAGCACAGTATGCAGCACAGTACACACCACAGCACAGTATACAGCACAGTATACAGCAGCATATAGAGCACAGTATAGAGCACAATATAGAGCACATTATAGAGCACAATATAGAGCACAGTATAGAGCACAATATAGAGCACAGTACACACCACAGTACAGTATACAGCACAGTACAGTATACAGCACAGCACAGTATACAGCACAGTACACACCACAGTACAGTATACAGAACAGTAGAATATAGAGCACAGCACAGTATACAGCACAGTACAGTATACAGCACAGTAGAGTATACAGCACAGTACAGTATACAGCACAGTACACACTACAGTACAGTATACAGCACAGTACAGTATACAGCACAGCACAGTATACAGAACAGCAGAGTATACAGCACAGTACAGTATACAGCACAGCACAGTATACAGAACAGCAGAGTATACAGCACAGTACAGTATACAGCACAGCACAGTACAGTATACAGCACAGTAGAGTATACAGCACAGTATACAGCACAGTACAGTATACAGCACAGTACACACCACAGTACAGTATACAGCACAGTACAGTATACAGAACAGTAGAGTATACAGCACAGTACAGTATACAGCACAGTACAGTATACAGCACAGCACAGTACACACCACAGTACAGTATACAGCACAGTACACACCACAGCACAGTATACAGCACAGTACACACCACAGTACAGTATACAGCACAGTACAGTATACAGCACAGCACAGTATACAGCACAGTACAGTATAGAGCTCAGTACAGTATACAGCACAGTAGAGTATACAGCACAGTGCAGTATACAGCACAGTACACACCACAGTACAGTATACAGAACAGTAGAGTATAGAGCACAGCACAGTATACAGCACAGTAGAGTATACAGCACAGTACAGTATACAGCACAGTACAGTATACAGCACAGTACACACCACAGTACAGTATACAGCACAGTACAGTATACAGCACAGTAGAGTATACAGCACAGTACAGTATACAGCACAGTACACACTACAGTACAGTATACAGCACAGTACAGTATACAGCACAGCACAGTATACAGAACAGTAGAGTATACAGCACAGTACAGTACACACCACAGTACAGTATACAGCACAGTACAGTATACAGCACAGTAGAGTATACAGCACAGTGCAGTATACAGCACAGTACACACCACAGTACAGTATACAGAACAGTAGAGTATAGAGCACAGCACAGTATACAGCACAGTAGAGTATACAGCACAGTACAGTATACAGCACAGTACACACCACAGTACAGTATACAGCACAGTACAGTATACAGCACAGTAGAGTATACAGCACAGTACAGTATACAGCACAGTACACACTACAGTACAGTATACAGCACAGTACAGTATACAGCACAGCACAGTATACAGAACAGTAGAGTATACAGCACAGTACAGTATACAGCACAGCACAGTACAGTATACAGAACAGTAGAGTATACAGCACAGTACAGTATACAGCACAGCACAGTACACACCACAGTACAGTATACAGCACAGTACACACCACAGCACAGTATACAGCACAGTACACACCACAGTACAGTATACAGCACAGTACAGTATACAGCACAGCACAGTACACACCACAGTACAGTATACAGCACAGTACACACCACAGTACAGTATACAGCACAGCACAGTATACAGCACAGTACAGTATAGAGCTCAGTACAGTATACAGCACAGTAGAGTATACAGCACAGTGCAGTATACAGCACAGTGCAGTATACAGCACAGTACACACCACAGTACAGTATACAGAACAGTAGAGTATAGAGCACAGCACAGTATACAGCACAGTAGAGTATACAGCACAGTACAGTATACAGCACAGTACAGTATACAGCACAGTAGAGTATACAGCACAGTACACACTACAGTACAGTATACAGCACAGTACAGTATACAGCACAGCACAGTATACAGAACAGTAGAGTATACAGCACAGTACAGTACACACCACAGTACAGTATACAGCACAGTAGAGTATACAGCACAGTGCAGTATACAGCACAGTACACACCACAGTACAGTATACAGAACAGTAGAGTATAGAGCACAGCACAGTATACAACACAGTAGAGTATACAGCACAGTACAGTATACAGCACAGTACAGTATACAGCACAGTACACACCACAGTACAGTATACAGCACAGTACAGTATACAGCACAGTAGAGTATACAGCACAGCACAGTATACAGCACAGTACACACTACAGTACAGTATACAGCACAGTACAGTATACAGAACAGTAGAGTATACAGCACAGTACAGTATACAGCACAGCACAGTACAGTATACAGCACAGTAGAGTATACAGCACAGTACAGTATACAGCACAGTACACACCACAGTACAGTATACAGCACAGTACAGTATACAGCACAGTACACACCACAGTACAGTATACAGCACAGTACAGTATACAGCACAGCACAGTATACAGAACAGTAGAGTATACAGCACAGTACAGTATACAGCACAGCACAGTACAGTATACAGCACAGTAGAGTATACAGCACAGTACAGTATACAGCACAGTACAGTATACAGCACAGTACACACCACAGTACAGTATACAGCACAGTACAGTATACAGCACAGCACAGTACACAGAACAGTAGAGTATACAGCACAGTACAGTACAGTATACAGCACAGTAGAGTATACAGCACAGCATACAGCACAGTACAGTATACAGCACAGCACAGTACAGTATACAGCACAGTAGAGTATACAGCACAGTATACAGCACAGTACAGTATACAGCACAGCACAGTACACACCACAGTACAGTATACAGCACAGTACAGTATACAGAACAGTAGAGTATAGAGCACAGCACAGTAGAGTATACAGCACAGTACAGTACAGTATACAGCACAGTAGAGTATACAGCACAGCATACAGCACAGTACAGTATACAGCACAGCACAGTACAGTATACAGCACAGTAGAGTATACAGCACAGTATACAGCACAGTACAGTATACAGCACAGCACAGTACACACCACAGTACAGTATACAGCACAGTACAGTATACAGAACAGTAGAGTATAGAGCACAGCACAGTAGAGTATACAGCACAGTACGGTATACAGGTGTAATGCAGGGAGTCACGTGGTGTGCATCTTCAGTAACAGATCAGTGGGTCACGTGGTGTGGCTGTACAGTAATAGAACGCCGCGCTCTGCACATTCCAGCCTTCTCTCGGCCCCGCCCATCTGTCACGCACAGGGGGCGAGAGGAGGGAGATGGCTCAAAAGAACAATGTGATTGGTCAGCTGGCTAGTATTCCAACCAATCAGCTAAAGCCCTGCAGAACGTCACCCAGCGACGATTCTACATATAAAGGCCGGGAGGGGGCGCGGTCTCCCTCGCAGCCGGGTGATTGGAGCAGGTGGGTGATCGGGAGTCTCGGTGCAGGGATCGGGATTAATAAGTGTCTGCTTGGCGCGTGTTACGTGGTCGGGGCGGGCTGTGGTGCTGCTGAGTGGATGGAGGGTGACTGGTGCCCGCATTGCATCATCCTGCCGGGCCGGCTTGTTACATTGTGTCACTTCCTTCTCAATAAAAGGATTAGCGGTTTCATGGTGGATACGATTTGTCCTCTGACAATGACCTGATTGATACGATGTGATTCGCACTATCTTACCAGGTGTTCTGTATATGGCCCCTGTGATGCTGGTGGCAGGGACCACTATTGGTCCTATGGATGGTTTCATCTATTATTTTTCCTGGGTCAGTACATATATAACTAGTTGTATCCCCCCGGATGGCTCTGTGCCCCCAGTATCCAGCGATGACCATGAATTATTGGTATTTATAGCTGTTGGGGAACTACAGTCTGCAGAAGTCCTTGCATTGCATCAGTTTGGGCATCCATTGGGGGGCTGCAGATACTGGGGTCCTGGCTTCTGACCACTCTACACTGTTGGAGTTTGGGATGATGAGCATCACATGATGTGTAGCTGGCGGACTTGTATTTTGTTGTTCATGGTAAGGCCGTGTTCCCACATAGTGTAAATGCCAAAGTGGCTCTGGTCCATTAAACCTCCAACCGGGCGTTTAAAGACTTGAACTGTAGAGGTTTTATTTTTCTCGATGGGGATCCTGAAAAATAACATTTCTTTTTGTAGAATTTACATTTCTGTAGTATAAAAAAGTTGCACAAATGGGAGCGCAACAATGGACACCTGCAGGAAACATTCAGTGCAGATAAAAGGCAGCGTTTATGGCTGTGTTAATGGGGTCTTACAGGTTTGTCTTCATCTGCAGCTTCTGTGCTACAGATGTTATGTGTAACATGAGGCTCGGTGCCACGTTGTGTGCAGTGTCGTTGTTCCGCCGTGGCTCATCCTGCATATTGATACACGAGGACTTATTGCATCATTTATTCTTTATGTAACTAAGTTATGCAGCTTAATATTCAACCAGCAAGATCCGACCTGCCCCAGCAGCGCCCGCCCCTTGACTTATAAATGTTATAGGTTGTATTCTGGGTTTAGGTGATGTGTAATGGAACAAGTTGGAGAAGGAAAGGGTTTGTTTGTTTTTTCAAAAACCTGTAAACGGAAGCTTCCATTGTGTATACATCTGTATCCGGAATTGTTCCTTTGAGCTGAATTCATACGTCGGTGAAACGCTCTCAATGTACAGACCCAAACTCAACATCTTTTGTATATGCCTCATATAGTACTGCTGCAAGGATTCTGCAGCTTGGGTGTCCCATGTGAACATGGCCTAAGCGCTTTAAAGAAATGGTCCTTCTCCATTCACTTCCACATTGAGATGTGAGCAGGTGACATCACATCTGGTACCTGCTGATCATGTCACATCTTCACTTACCTTTTGATGTGGAAGTGGGCAGAGAAGGACTATCCCTTTAAGAATGAGGCACAAGGCAATATTTAGGATACATACTTTTAATCTCGTGTGTGTGTGTGTGTGTGTGTGTGTGTGTGTGTGTGTGTGTGTGTGTGTGTGTGTGTGTGTGTGTCCCACGCTCTAAAGGCCTCTATAGGGTTGCAATAACGGCTGCAAAAAAGTTGCAAAAGTCCAAAATGTCTGATTTGGCTTTTATCCCATGTCCTGTAGCAAGGCTCATTAAGGGGTCAATATTGACTTTTAGGATTACTTCTTCCAGTAGGTGGTGCTAGAGTTCTGAAGAGGCAATTTGCCAAAGCGAAAACAAAATAGTAAATTGCATCAAATTTATTAAAGTCCACAAGACACCTAATAAACTTTGTGAATATTTACTGTCCTAAAATACAATAATGAAGTCTGTACCTTTTTATGTTCAGATTTAACTTTTTCCAGTGTAAAGCTTCAGTCTATAGAATTGCGGCGGTATGGGAATCCTGCTGCTGCCTGTGGGGCTCCCTGGCGGTAGGGGGATCCCGCTGCTGCCTGTGGGGCTCCCTGGCGGTGGGGGGGATCCCGCTGCTGCCTGTGGGGCTCCCTGGCGGTGGGGGGGATCCCGCTGCTGCCTGTGGGGCTCCCTGGCGGTGGGGGGGATCCCGCTGCTGCCTGTGGGGCTCCCTGGCGGTAGGGGGATCCCGCTGCTGCCTGTGGGGCTCCCTGGCGGTAGGGGGATCCCGCTGCTGCCTGTGGGGCTCCCTGGCGGTAGGGGGATCCCGCTGCTGCCTGTGGGGCTCCCTGGCGGTAGGGGGATCCCGCTGCTGCCTGTGGGGCTCCCTGGCGGTGGGGGGGATCCCGCTGCTGCCTGTGGGGCTCCCTGGCGGTAGGGGGATCCCGCTGCTGCCTGTGGGGCTCCCTGGCGGTAGGGGGATCCCGCTGCTGCCTGTGGGGCTCCCTGGCGGTAGGGGGATCCCGCTGCTGCCTGTGGGGCTCCCTGGCGGTGGGGGGATCCCGCTGCTGCCTGTGGGGCTCCCCGGCGGTGGGGGGATCCCGCTGCTGCCTGTGGGGCTCCCCGGCGGTGGGGGGGATCCCGCTGCTGCCTGTGGGGCTCCCCGGCGGTGGGGGGGATCCCGCTGCTGCCTGTGGGGCTCCCCGGCGGTGGGGGGGATCCCGCTGCTGCCTGTGGGGCTCCCCGGCGGTGGGGGGGATCCCGCTGCTGCCTGTGGGGCTCCCCGGCGGTGGGGGGATCCCGCTGCTGCCTGTGGGGCTCCCCGGCGGTGGGGGGGATCCCGCTGCTGCCTGTGGGGCTCCCCGGCGGTGGGGGGGATCCCGCTGCTGCCTGTGGGGCTCCCCGGCGGTAGGGGAACCCCGCTGCTGCCTGTGGGGCTCCCCACAGTTTTATCTGAGTGCCACATGTTTTTCTGTTGTGTATATTTGTCGAGGACTTTGTCCCCTTTCCACTGGTGTAATTTCAACCTTTTGGGGCCCAATGCAAAATCTCCAACTGATCTCCCAGCGTTCATGGGTCTTTTACCAGTATTGGTCTTTCATATGGGCCAAAAGTACTCTTTGGGCCCCTTATGCTCCAGGTCCTGGATGTGATTACAACCCCTGCACCCATTATAGTTACGCCCCTGCCCCTCTCCCTTCTCACTGTGCCACTCGCTCAACTTTTGTCAGGCATAGTTCATAAATGAAGATTTGCAACTGTTTATGCCACGTACTAATGTAAACTGCTCTCTAAATGTGGTCAGGGTGCGATGGAGACCTGGTATGACTGCACTGTGCAGCACATAGCCCACTGGGGCAGATATAGCTGTTAGACGGCTTTAACCATTTTAGTTCTGACTCTTCTAACTGCTTGTTAGCACTTTGCAGATTACGTTGCCTCTTTAGATGGGTTTCCTGGGACTTTAATATTGATGGCATTTCCTTAGGATAGGTCGTCAATACAATATGGGTTGTGGTCAGACTCTAGGTACCCCCCACTGATCTCTCAATCGGGGGGTTTTATACAGCCGTATTACTGTCATATTTTCTCGAGAACATTACAACTGCAGATCCCATCACGACCATACGTTTTGGGAACCGATCTGATGCCCTATAGGTGAATCTGATGCTGTTGGTACAGGATAAGAGACTACTACATGCTCATTTAAACCCCCTCCAGCCCCTTCCCAAATGTCTCTGCTGGATGGGTTTGCCACCTCTGTGCCAGGCTGGCATTTTTTGCAGTTTAATGTTCCTGAATACAAGCTTTCGTGCCACGTACCGTACAGCAGGACTTGATGCTTTGTGTTAGATTAGAGATTAGGAGATTACAGATTTTATGATTTTCCTATTGGTGAGGTCAAGGTGGAGCGGCGTTACCTGGGTGTGTGCAGGGCGGTGTGATGACTGGCCACTGTGCGGAGGAGTGGACGGGGGAGAGGGCGGCCGCAGCCAATACTCGGTGCAGGTGGCACCTGCTTCCCCTGTCAGTCTACGTAATAAAGAGCAATGCAAATAGACTGAGCAAATAGCACCGAAAGCATGTCTGAAAGGTTAAGATCTAACGCTTGTAATAGATACGAGTGACGTCCTGACCGCTGCAGGGGAAACTTACCAGGAATGTTAAACTTTAAGCAAGATGTAGATTGGAAGGTGAAGCTTTGCAGCAGAGGTTTCCAGTAAGCACGGATGGAAATATGACTGAACGCCATTGCTGGCTGGAATGCGGCCACTAAGGACATGACGTGTGATGGGGGGAGACGTCCTATTGATTTATAGGGTATTGCTGCTATTGACTTTGTGCATAAATGCAAATAAATTGTCAGATAGGGAAGGTCCCTGGTGCCACCTGTTGGGCTACGTTCCCACAATGAGCTTTTGATGCAGAATTTCTGCACCCATTAGGTAAAATGGGTTATTTACATTTTTTTCGAAAATACGCAGCGTAAATCATCATGGGAACGTAGCTATCCTAAGTCAGTCTGACCCAATAAGTAATAAGCAACATGTACTGATGAGGGGAAATATCCCCCTTCCATATTAGCTTGTCTGATACCCCTGGTCCAGCTACAGCGCTGGCAGTTAGAGGGTCTATCACCAGCTCGTGTGTCCCGCTTTGGACTTATTTTGTTCCCGCTGCTCTCCTGACTAATTTTTAGAAATCCACCATACAGATTCAGAGCCTTATTTAGTGCTTATTTCTATGGTCTTTATCAAGGGGGTGTGGCTCACAGGATCCTCAGGGGCGTGTCATTAGGCCGCTCTGCATTAATAGCCTGTGGGCCACGCCTCCTCGACAAAGGCAATAAAAATGTCCACTATAGAAAGACCAAAATATCAAATTTTATAGTGGATATAAAAACAAAGTGGAATGTTCAGCAATGGAATAACATGAGCAGAAAAACAGCCCTTTTTCGTCTGGTGACAAGTGTCAGACATTAAATTGTAGGATAGATAACCTCCAGTAGGTGGCACCAGTGAGGGTTTGGTTCTCGTGCACTAATTTGCATGTGTGCTTTTTAGTGTTGAGCGAGTATGTTCTATTAACCCTTTTGCCGAGTATGCTCGGGCCGAGCTTCGAGTATTTATAGCTGCTCGGTGATATGGTTGAATCGCTCCTGTGTGCATGATTTGCAACTGTTTGACAGCTTTATTACATGTGAGGAATGTCTATTTCTTACACATTCCTCACATGTAATAAAGCTGTCAAACAGTTGCAAATCATGCACACGGGAGCGATTCAACCATATCACCGAGCAGCTATAAATACTGGGAGCTCGGCCCGAGCATACTCGGAACAGAACATACTCGCTCAACACTAGTGCTTTTATTTCCCATGGAGAATTGCCAATAAGACTCCTACAAAACTGGTCTCTTAAAGGGGGTGTCCACTACTCAGACAACGCCCTTATCAATTTATTTGACATGGGGAAGTATGGTAATACTCTGCCGGTGTCATTCTAGTAATATCTGTGCTATGTCTTTTATGATGTTATGTCATATGACCCCTGCAGCCGATCAGTGTGACCCCCTGCAGCTGATCAGTCTTGCTTCTTTCAAATGTAACTGACACCCGGGACACATGAGATCTGCTGCTCTGACCTCTGGACGTCCATTATGTCTGAAACTGGAGAGTGAAGCTGCCCATTATCGGTACTGGTTTCAGGGCGCACATGATGTAACGTCACCGGAGCCCTGGCGCCCACATCATACAAGCTTATTGTTTTCCCATTAGAGAGTATAGTAGTTGAGCAGGGGGTTGGCTGAGTAATGGACGACCCCTTTAATATGATCCAGAGCCCCCTAAAGATCATACGGTATAAGGACTGGCAGTTTATTTACAGTTAGAATATTTTCTATTAGTTTCTAAGATGTCATTCTTCTCTTTAATGCATTCAGTAGAGTAAATGGTTGGCCCAAATACTTGCCGCCATTGCCCATAGGGATGATTTCCAGTAATGGATCCTCCTTGTATATGGTGATCATCTTCAGGTCCTCAGTCACGTTGCAGATAGTGCACAAGCCCTGGGACAGTTACACCTGGATATGTGGAATCCATCTCATCTTTATGTATTACCCTCACCTTAATATTTCCTTGGCTGTTGTATTGGGTGAATGTGCTTTATCCGGACATGGAGTGGAGCTGGTGGTGGCTGGGACCTGAGGTCATCTGGGGACTTGGTTCATGGCCGAGTATGGGAGGATTACACAGCAGTCTGACATTGCGTAGATGGAATAGGATTTTTTGGCGGATTTGCTTCTACTCCTCCGTGTGCCAACAGGCAAACAGAACCTGGCGTAGTCTAGATGACAGCTTGACATATCTGCAATTATTTGTATGGTGCGGACATAATACGTGGCACTGTAAGCCACGTGCACTTGTCTTACTCAGAGCCCTCCTTTAGGTTTTTGTATACTAGGGGTTGAGCAGAAACCTGGAAATGTGGTGGGACAGGTCAGCTGGTGGCATTTTTCTTGCTCATTTTCCAGCTTGTGACCGTGCATAGATTTCATTATATAAACTTACAAAAATGCCATTTAGTCAGTGATCTACAGCGTTTACTTTGAAAATTTGTGGAAGTCCTGAGCCCAACTGTGGCCTGACATTCACATCACTGGGTCACCTCTTGTAGTTGGCTGTAGGTTGGCACCATGTTCACTTATGGGCCAAGTAGGGTTGACGCGCCATGTTTTGTTGTGCCGTATGCTGGCCACACAACACCCAACATCTAAGGGTTTGGAAAGTAGTTATGATTAATAATGGGTAGAGGGGTAGGATGCTGATGTCTTCTGATTGGGAGATTGCTTTACAATTGAGGTCAGTTTCTGATCACGGTTGGATCCCCAATGGGGTCGACCGAACTTTAGTACTAAGTGTGTTTTGGGTACCTGAACTTTAAACAGAACCCGAACCCCATTGAAGTCTTCGGGGCCCCAAAATTTGTTGCTCTGAAATGGTTATAGAAGGGTCTGTCTCTCTCATAAACTGGCTTCAGAGTCCACTGACAGTCGTAGTTAGGCAAATGGAGTCCAAAACATGCAACTTTGAACTCCTTTATTCCCAAAGTCCCATTTTTCAGATGAAAGCCCCCCCCCCCCCCCCCAATAAAGTCCAAAATGGGTTCCAAGATACCGTTCGAACCCGGCCTAACTCTTATTGCTCCAGGTCACCAGGGATCTTATTACCTTACCACCAACCCAGACAGTCAATTTACAGCAGCCCATAAGTCCCTTCTATTGGTTCAGCTCAGATGAGTTTGGGTGCAATTTTTTTTTGTTTTTTTTTGTCCCATAGGCTCTGCTCCTGTGGTTTTCTTGAAATTTGCAGCCATTTATGTTCTAGTGTCGTTGATGTTACACGTGACCTCCAGGAACTTGGGTGTAGAGTATAAATTAGAAACTTTCCAGTGTGCCTCTGGACTTGTACACGTGACTTCCATGACCTTATATTGTGATTGCTGGGTGTGTCATGGGTTGTGGTGGTTTTCCTCCAATTGCATCTCAATCTGAACCAAAAGCCATGGATTGCTTGTGTTGTCTCCTTGCCAAGGAATATGAGCTGCCCAGTGCGGGTCCGGCAGCGGCCGTGGGTTGTTTGTCCACACACTTCAGTAGGAATTTCAGTGCCCATAATACGTGCAAAAAAGTCAGACTTTTTTTTTTTCCCCCCCCTTGTGACTGATTTTATAAAGTCTTCAGTGTGAGCTAAGCTGTCACTGACTTAAGGCGACATAGTCCTTTTCAGTTTTTGCAGCGTCTCCTGGTTTTCATCTGATGATCAGAAGACTGAGCAACGTGCAGCCACCGGCGGAAGCTGTTCATGAATCAAGGTTACAAAAGGGAAATGACTGGGTGTGACCATTGAGACGCTGAGTGAGACGTGTCTGCTGCAGATTTTGGAGATTTTTGCTTCAACTAAAAGTTAGCTACAAAGGAGTTATCAAGAATCAGACTGTGAGGAGACCCAAAGGCCTCCTTGTCACACAAGACACTGACTTTGGCCAAAGTGGGACCCTTCTATTTGAAGAGGGCTTGCATTTATACTTGTGCATGTGTTGTGATTGATTTATATATATATATATATTTTTTATTGTGGAGTAAGTATTTAACTGGGCTCTCAAAAAAATAGAAAGAAATCAAACTCTAATGCACTTGGCTTCATGACCAATATGGTTTTATAATGCATCGCCCCTGCTATCAGTTGGCGGTTTAGATGATGTATATAGCAAAGTGACTTTATACCTTTGCTGTACGGTTTCTACTTGTGGAAAGTGACATGCCAGGTCTGGCACGCCAGTATAAGGAGACTTAAATGCTTTGCATGCTCCTGTGGGGAAATTAAATATGCAAATAGTCTCTTCAGAGAGGAGGAGGAGGAGGAGTAGAACTCTAGCGCCACCTATTGAAAGTAGCAATCCCAAAAGTAATTATCGACCCTTTAACGAGCCTTGCCACATGACTTAGGATAAAAGCCAAACCAGAATCTCAATATTTGTAGACAGTGTTTTGGGCTATTGCGCCTCGTCAGTACAAAGCATGAGATCTGATTTGGCTGGGTGAGAGGGTGAGACTGGTATCTAAGGGATAGTTTCTCCTTGTGTAGAGTGGCATGCCAGTATGAGGAGACTTAAAGGCCTTGCATGTTCCTAGGTCATATTTCAAGGCTCATTAAAAGGTCGATAATGACTTGTAGGATTGCTACTTCCAATACGTGGCGCTATAGAGTTCTAGTCCGCTTTCTCTCTGAAGAGACAATTTGCATATTTATACTTTTCCAAAATCTTTACATTCCATCCTTGGGGTCAACCAGTCCACGTCAGATGAGCTGCTTCTGTAAGAGCTGATGCAAAACCGACTCATCTAGAGGAATGCTGACAATCTGCTCGCTCTGCACAACCTGTGTTTACCCAGTGGCGTTATCGGTGAGATCTTGGGTGTTATCATGGTCATGTTTGCACGCTGTGATTTGGTGTCTGGTGTGGGAGTACGGTGTGGAGCTTGCTATCGATTGGGTCTATGCTGGTCGTTCTCAGACATTTATAGGCTCTGGCATCTCGGCTCCTCTTGTATTTGGATGCACCTGCCTCTAGGACTCTTCTAACTCTCTCCATTCTCTATCACAGGACTTCTAGTATTCTCCAAAATGTTTTCCAAGCTTGTCCAGAGACGCAGCCTGGGTGCACTGTGCACCAACCTCAGGGCTTCAATGAGCTCTGCAGGACCGGTGGCCACCGAGAGCAGCCTGGAAGAAGCGTTAAACTCGGATTATGTGTTCGACAGAGAAGCAAAATATGGAGCCCACAACTATCACCCGCTCCCCGTGGCCCTAGAACGGGGGAAAGGTTCGTTATTTAAAATCTGGTTTTACTCTTTGGCACCTTCTGCTTATTGAATGCCTTTCACATCTATGTGCACACATTGCATTTTTGCTGCATTTTTTAATGTAAATTTTAAGCTGAGTTTTACAGCAAAAGCTGAGATTTCAGAAATCTCCTGTACAATTTTTTTTTTTTACAGACTGATTTGGCAAACTGTTGTGTTTTTGCAATTCTTCCAGCATTTTTTTCACCCATAGAAAGCAATGGGTAAGTGCAAAAACTCAGCAAAAAAACACAGGTTTTGCTGCGTTTTTGGTGCAAAAAGTAGCATTTTTTTGGGGGGCACTAAACTTTCAGCATGCACTAAAGGCAATAAAAACTCTGCAAAATCTGCTTTTTTTGAAGCTGCTTCTTTACTGCCTAGAGGGCAGGTTTTGCCTGCAGAAAAAACACAGCAAAAACGCAACATATGAACATGGCCTTATAATGCTTATCAGTTGCTGTTAAAGGGGCTTTCCAGCCTTGAGGAGTTATAAATCATTTTTGGAATTAGGTTTCTTAAGTTACTTTGCATGTTATAGCCTCTTTGTAGCAGTCTTGCTGGCTGCAGAATGAGTTAACTGAGAATCTGTCAGCCAGCTTGTTGATCTGGACTGATGGGAGTTTGTAACACTTATCTTTTTCTGATCTCCCCTCAGTTGATTTATGACCACAGATCACATCAAAGTAAATGCGCTAGGACTGTAAATGTTTAATTTAAAAATTTTGCACCAAATATCAAAAATGTTTAGCCTCAGATAAAATAAAGTTCCCAAAAATGGATAACCCGTTCACTACAACATATGCTGTGCTGAAGATGTTTTTCCCAGAAGCGTTGTTTCTCGGAGAGGCCATATATAATGCATCGGTGGCCTCATATGACGGCACATGACCTCCCCTGGGAGATGTCATCCAGGACTGGGTATCGAATGTGACTGCTCAGCTGCTTAGGATCAGAATAGTTTATCAACAGATCTATTCTGCTATACATGTATTATCACTTTCTTTAATGCGGCCTGACATTAGAAGTATTTTGTATTCTTGCTGATGAGGGTATTTAAAAAAGAAAAAAAGTTTAGGTTTTAATGGAAACTTTCCAGAAAGTCCACCTCATTGCATGACCAGAGTATTGACTAAATAGAAGAGGAAATTATTTACTACAGAAATAAGAACTTTGGCCATCTTAGAGGTTGTCCACTACTTATACACTGATGCCCTCATTGTTCCTCTTGGGAGAGGGGAAGGAATGGGGGAGCTCCATTCCCGGTTCCTCTTGGGAGAGGGGAAGGAATGGGGGGTGGGCTCCGTTCCCGGTTCCTCTTGGGAGAGGGGAAGGAATGGGGGGTGGGCTCCGTTCCCGGTTCCTCTTGGGAGAGGGGAAGGAATGGGGGGTGGGCTCCGTTCCCAGTTCCTCTTGGGAGAGGGGAAGGAATGGGGGGTGGGCTCCGTTCCCGGTTCCTCTTGGGAGAGGGGAAGGAATGGGGGGTGGGCTCCGTTCCCGGTTCCTCTTGGGAGAGGGGAAGGAATGGGGGGTGGGCTTCGTTCCCGGTTCCTCTTGGGAGAGGGGAAGGAATGGGGGGTGGGCTTCGTTCCCGGTTCCTCTTGGGAGAGGGGAAGGAATGGGGGGTGGGCTTCGTTCCCGGTTCCTCTTGGGAGAGGGGAAGGAATGGGGGGTGGGCTCCGTTCCCGGTTCCTCTTGGGAGAGGGGGGGGGCTCCGTTCCCATTTCCTCTTGGGAGAGGGGAAGGAATGGAGGGGGGCTCTGTTCCCGGTTCCTCTTGGGAGAGGGGAAGGAATGGGGGGGGCTCCGTTCCCGGTTCCTCTTGGGAGAGGGGAAGGAATGGGGGGTGGGCTCCGTTCCCGGTTCCTCTTGGGAGAGGGGAAGGAATGGGGGGTGGGCTCCGTTCCCGGTTCCTCTTGGGAGAGGGGAAGGAATGGGGGGTGGGCTCCGTTCCCGGTTCCTCTTGGGAGAGGGGAAGGAATGAGGGGTGGGCTTCGTTCCCGGTTCCTCTTGGGAGAGGGGAAGGAATGGGGGGTGGGCTCCGTTCCCGGTTCCTCTTGGGAGAGGGGGGGCGGGTCCGTTCCCATTTCCTCTTGGGAGAGGGGAAGGAATGGAGGGGGGCTCCGTTCCCGGTTCCTCTTGGGAGGGGGGAAGGAATGGGGGGTGGGCTCCTTTCCCGGTTCCTCTTGGGAGAGGGGAAGGAATGGGGGGGGCTCTGTTCCCGGTTCCTCTTGGGAGGGGGGAAGGAATGGGGGGTGGGCTCCGGTTCCTCTTGGGAGAGTGGAAGGAATGGGGGGTGGGCTCCGTTCCCGGTTCCTCTTGGGAGAGGGGAAGGAATGGGGGGTGGGCTCTGTTCCCGGTTCCTCTTGGGAGAGGGGAAGGAATGGGTGGGGGTGGGATCTGTTCCCGGTTCCTCTTGGGAGAGGGGAAGGAATGGGTGGGGGGGGGCTCCGTTCCCGGTTCCTCTTGGGAGAGGGGAAGGAATGGGGGGGGGGGGCCCGTTCTCGGTTTATCCTGGGGGTGTCTGAATGAGTTGACCACTGGTTGTTTCCAATGTGATCCGGTGGGCATTGATTAGACAGTGTGCAGACACGCCTCCAGCTTGTGTGTAACACCCAGTTGTCAATTTGTTAACACATTACCAGGCACAACACAATGTTGACGACTAAAAAAAAATTCCTGGAGAATACAATGATTTATTAAAATGCCGAGTGCAACTGGGTCAGGATTTTTCCTTCATGAATAGGTGTTTTCGGATCGTGCTTTGTAAATACAATCAGTTATGCAATTTAATGCTTATTACATTTTCAGCTGTTCTCAAAGTATTAACCTTTTCTTTTGCTTGTTGCCTTTGATATCCTCTTCACAATTTGGTTTAGTTACTGGGCTACTTGCTGTAGTTTTGATATAATCACTTATTAGTAAAGGACTAGTAAACCTGCTGCCTTGTAGTCAAACCACACCCCCCACCTTTGATTGGCAGCTGTGTACACTGTGCATAGGCAAAGCTGTCAATCAGTGGTGTGGGCGGGGTTATACAGGACTCAACATTTAGAGTACTGCTAGATCTGCAGCAAACAGGGATTTTACCTAAACTGTAGCAAGCAGCCCGGTAAGTGATACATCACTGGAATCGGGGGTCTCTGCTCCTACATCATGCTGATCTCAGATGGGCAGTGAAAACCTAGTGACAAATTCCTTTTAAATAAGTCCCCAAAGGTGGACGGCCCCTTTTGACTATATGGCAACCAAAAAAATTGTATTGCTGTGTGGTTAAGAAGGAAAAGTAGAAGCGATGGTGGAATGTTAATCGGTGCCGTTCCTTGCAGGGGTTTACGTGTGGGACGTAGAAGGTCGGAGATACTTCGACTTCCTGAGCGCCTACAGTGCGGTGAACCAGGGACACTGTCATCCCAAGATTGTCAATGCTTTAACGTCTCAGGCAGAGAAGCTGACGCTCACCTCCAGGGCCTTCTACAACGATGTCCTGGGAGAATACGAGGAGTACATCACCAAGCTGTTCAACTACAACAAGATACTACCGATGAACACGGGTAAGCGGGGGCAAAGTGTTGCATCCTCTAATTCTAAAGAGACCAGACCCCTTCATGAATGACCAACACAGGTCATCAGTCTGATATGGGTTATCGCCCCCATATCCTCATACACATGGATGGGCAGCCTGGTTTGTGTGTTCTGAATTGGGGGAGGGGAAGAATCTGCTTCTACACACCTAGCACCTCCATTCATCATTTGCAGGTTTTTTTTTCTTGTGGTAATGGTTAATATATTTTGCGCCAAAATTTTCAATGGTGCATGTGGTTTGTGTATTTTAAGCAAAATCTTTATTTCTGTCCCAACTTTTTGAGGGTTTTTTTTTAGTACAAAATGGGGCAAACATTGCAGCAAAATTGGCATAATATCACTCCGAGCAGGGACTGGAGTGAATTTGCAATAAACTTTGCAACTTTTCAAAAAGTTGCAATTGGTTGGATGAAAACATCTGGAAATTTTAAACTTGTCCCACAATATGAGTGATAACAGGAGAAGACATATAAAATTAAGTTCAAAAAAAGGTGCAAATAGATGAAAATGGTGCAAACATAAAGTGCAGAATTCTAAAAAAGTGACTAACAGGTTTAAATGCAATAATGAATCTAGGTGTGGGGGGGACCTAGACTCTTATCTTCCCTGGGAGCACAAAGATCAGTCATTGATATTGAACAATCCTCCATATGTTAAGCTTTGTTCACACTTCCATTAAATCAATATGTCTAGTCCTTTAAAGAGAGGATCTGTTGCCCAATTGATGCAAATAAGAGCCGTTAGACCAGGGGTGTACATAAAAATCATGGGGCCCCATAGCAGAAGCTCTAATTGCCCCCCCCGCAAAAAAATAAATATTTGTCTGTCACAGAAGAGCAGATCTCACAGCTTTCCATCCTTTACATAGTAATTTTCCTCCTGCTGAAGTCCTGGATTGCTCTTTCATTGCCCCCATAAAGTATGATGTCAATAAAAGGGCCCCCCAATCACAGTATGATACCCCCATGTTGAATTCCTCCACATTAGCCTCCGCATGCACAGTATAATGACCCTACTGTACCCCACTTCCACTCCCAAGGGAAAGTATGGTGACCCCCACACTGCCCTCCGCTCTCTGTATGATGGCCCCCCCCCCCTGCACGGCCCTCCGCTTTGTGTGATGCCCCCCCCTTCACGGCCCTCCGCTTTGTGTGATGCCCCCCCCCTGCACGGCCCTCCGCTTTGTGTGATGCCCCCCCCCTGCACGGCCCTCCGCTTTGTGTGATGCCCCCCCCCCCTACACGGCCCTTGGCCCCCCCGCACGGCCCTCCGCGTGCTGTGATGGCCCCCCCCCCCTGCACGGCCCTCCGCTTTGTGTGATGCCCCCCCCCCCTACACGGCCCTTGGCCCCCCCGCACGGCCCTCCGCGTGCTGTGATGGGCCCCCCCCCCGCACGGCCCTCCGCTCTGTGTGATGGCCCTCCGCTCTCTGTGTGATGGCCCTCCGCTCTCTGTGTGATGGCCCCCCCCCCCCCCCCTGCGCGCGCACACTATAATAATAAACTTCCCATGGTCCTCCATACAGTATATTACACACCCCATAGGGTAAAATGCAGCCCCAATACATTATAATGCACCCCACAGTCCTGCAGTATTATGGGCACCACATACTCACTGATGTTACAATACCGTATATTTTAAATAAGCCGACCCGAGTATAAGCGGAGGCCCCTAATTTTGCCACAAAAAACTGGGAACACTTATTGACTTGAGTATAAGCCTAGGGTGGGAAATGCAGCAGCTACTGGTAAATTTCCCAATCCTGGTATGTGTGGGCACCCCTCAAGTCCCCAATCAGTGCACACATAAAACAATAAACACTTATACTCGCCTTCCTTCCTCACCTCTGCTCCAGTGCTGCGTCCTGTCTGCAGCAGCTCATGTCAGCATCTGAGCAGTGCATGCTCTCAGACGCCAAGTTGAGCTGCTGCTGCTGGCTATTCACTCCTCTCCACGCTGGGACTATGGACGTAGAGAAGAGTGAAAATGCGTTCTCTTTAGCATCGGGCACTGACTGCAGAAGCCGCGGCTCTGCACTCCTCCGTGCCCGCTACTAAAGAGAATGAATATTCCCTCTTCAAGCCCATGGGAGTGGAGAAGAGGGAATATTCATGTCCCTTTAGCAGCGGATACACGTGGTAGCTGCAGCAGCGGCTACTGCGTGTGCCCCGCTTCTCCACCGCCGCAACATCCTACTCTCCCATCTTCCTCGTTCCCACGCTGCTTGGGGCCCTCCCCGGTCACGGGCTCCATAGTAGTGGCGTGGCCTGCCGCCATTGGCGGTATGCCACTGCGCTGAACCCTTTTGGTGTCGGACTGGGATGCCAAGGGCCCACCGGTAACTTACTCCAGGGCCCCACTTTTCAGCTACATGCAAATGTGACATTATCCTCAACCACAAATTTATATAACAATGAACTGGGTAGATTGTAATTGAATAAGATGACGTCTTTGTACATAGTGATTCAAGTATATTGTACGAAGTACTGTTCATAGAAGAGGGTGGTGGCCCACTGGAGGATTCCCCTGTTCTCCTGTCGGCCAGTCCAAGTCTGGGTTTGTCTAGTTTCTATTCAGTTTTTGCACTTTTTCTTCCATTCTAAAAGCTGATGAGACCCCAGCAGACCCTCTAATCTGTGGGGCCCTTTTGCTTTTGCATTCATCAGAAATGTGTAATGTCTAAAATGGAACCTTTGTAGAATTGGAATTGCAGAAGAGCCCTAATGATTATTATGGGGTCCGTCTGGCTTCTGTTGTCAATTTTTACAACTTCTTCTGTTCTAAACACTCTTTGAACCCTATAGTCTATGGGGTCCCTCCAGCCTCTCCAACACTCAAGCAATGTCTAAAATGGATCTGTTACATAACTGTTCCTCAAAACAATGTTAGAACGGAAGAGTGATCTTGGATGACTGGTCTGTCCTGGAATCTGTGTATGGCCAGCTTAGTGTACCCAGACTGTCTCGCATGTAGTCGGACTTTCCGATATGGGGAGCTGATATTGCACATTGGGGGGTACAGTGGGTGATAATGTGTCCGTGGCATACTCTGCATGTCGGGAGTCCTTTACGTCTAGGAAAGCTCTTGGTATCCATCAGCTTCTGATCTCTATTTTTCACCGGTCTAAATCTGTAACTTTTTTAATCTCTTTAGGAGTTGAAGGTGGAGAAACGGCCTGCAAGTTGGCTAGAAAATGGGCGTACACTGTGAAAGGAGTCCCCAAGTACAAGGCGCAGATCGTTTTTGCAGGTAGATAATCTGGTGTTTTATTCTTGCATTGCAAAAGGGCAAAAATAATAGTTGCTTTTCACATGATGGTGACTCAGGAAGAGTTTATCGAATTCCTCCGAAATGATTCATTTCCCCCTTTTTCAAATGGTCAGATATCAGGACACCATGAATCACTCGGGTAACGTTCCCATTTTGCAGAATCTGATTACTTGGGATATGATCACTGCATCTGTCATGGATGTACAGTGGGAACGGAAAGTATTCAGACCCCTTTAAATTTTTCACTCTTTGTTTCATTGCAGCCATTTGGTAAATTCTAAAAAGTTAATTTTTTTTCTCATTAAAGTACACTCTGCACCCCATCTTGACTGAAAAAAAACCCAGAAATGTAGAATTTTTTTCAAATTAAAGAAAAACTGAAATCTCACATGGTCATAAGTATTCAGACGCTTTGCTCAGTATTGAGGAGAAGCCCCCTTTTGAGCTAGTACAGGCATGAGTCTTCTTGGGAATGATGCAACAAGTTTTTCACACCTGGATTTGGGGATCCTCTGCCATTCTTCCTTGCAGATCCTCTCCAGTTCCATCAGGTTGGATGGTGAACGTTGGTGGACAGCCATTTTCAGGTCTCTCCAGAGATTATCAATTGGGTTTAGGTCAAGGCTCTGGCTGGGCCAGTCAAGAATGGTCACAGTTGTTCTGAAGCCACTCCTTTGTTATTTTAGCTGTGTGCTTAGGGTCATTGTCTTGTTGGAAGGTGAACCTTCAGCAAAGTCTGAGGTCCAGAGCACTCTGGAAGAGGTTTTCATCCAGGAAATGTCTGCACTTGGCCGCATTCATGTTTCCTTCAATTGCAACCAGTCGTCCTGTTCCTGCAGCTGAAAAACACCCCCATAGCATGATGCTGCCACCACCATGTTTCACTGTTGGGATTGTATGGGGCAGGTGATGAGCAGTGCCTGTTTTTTTCCACACATACCACTTAGAATTATCACCAAAAAGTTCTATCTTTGTCTTATCAGACCAGGGAATTTTATTTCTCATAGTCTGGGAGTCCATGTGTTTTTGAGCAAACTCTATGCAGGCTTTCATATGTCTTGCACTGAGGAGAGGCTTCCGTCCGGCCACTCTGCCTTTAAGGCCCGACTGGTGGAGAGCTGCAGTGATAGTTGACTTTGTGGAACTTTCTCCCATCTCCCTACTGCATCTCTGGAGCTCAGCCACAGTGATCTTGGGGTTCTTCTCTACCTCTCTCGCCAAGGCTCTTCTCCCACGATTGATCAGTTTGGCTGGATGGTCAGGTCTAGGAAGACTTCTGGTGGTCCCAAACTTCTTCCTTTTAAGGATTATGGAGGCCACTGTGCTCTTAGGAACCTTGAGTAAAGCAGAAATTATTTTATAACCTTGACCAGATCTGTTCCTTGCCACAATTCTGTCTCTGAGCTCCTTGGGCAGTTCCTTTGAGCTCATGATTCTCATTTTGTCTGACATGCACTGTGAGCTGTGAGGTCTTATATAGACAGGTGTGTGCCTTTCCAAATCAAGTCCTATCAGTTTAATTAAACACAGCTAGACTCCAATGAAGGAGTAGAACCATCTCAAGGAGGATCACAAGAAATGGACAGCATGTGACTTAAATATGAGTGTCTGAGCAAAGGGTCTGAATACTTATGACCATGTGATATTTCAGTTTTCTTTTTTAAGAAATTTACAAAACTTTCTAGATTTCTTTTTTTTCAATCAAGATGGGGTGCAGAGTGTACTTTAATGAGAAAAAAATGAACTTTTTAGAATTTACCAAATGGCTGCGATGAAACAAAGTGAAAAATTTAAAGGGGTCTGAAAACTTTCCGTACCCACTGTATATTGTTGTAATTACTGGAGCGGGACATAATATATGGGCTGTTCTACTATTGTCCTTTGCTTCATATCAAATCTTTTCTCTTCCACAGCTGGTAACTTCTGGGGACGGACTATGTCGGCCATATCCAGCTCCACAGATCCCTCCAGCTATGAAGGCTTTGGGCCATTTATGCCGGGATTTCAGGTCATTCCTTACAATGACCTTCCGGCTCTGGAGGTGAGTGGTGTACGGGGCTGCATCTGGCTACCAGACTTTCCACCAGGGTATAACATGTATCTGGGAAACTTCTCATAATGATTGTGTATCAGTGGAGGTCATAGTTGTCCAGTCTAAGGTAAAACTACAACCCCCAACATGTGAAGCTACAGATTCCAGCAGCTGCCAGGGCACGTACAGATGATCAGAGTTTACATTATATTCACATGTAAAGCGCCATGGGATGATTGGCACTATAATTAATATTATACAGTATGACCAATTAATAACTGAGACAGATGTTCCCTAGAGAGAATATTTTATTATGGGGCTCAGACTGTTGACTGCTTCATTAGGATCTGTCTAAAATAACCTGGTTCCATAAAGTGGTCACATTGGTCCAATAATAGATTCTTCCTGCTGATTGTTTCCTTTGCCTCCTACGACCGGATATGGCTTTGGCGGCCATCCAGGAGGCTGGTGCTTCTCATTTCCTTGTAGTAATGGTAGCAAACTCCTGCTGCAAAGACCCTTGTTTTAGAAGTTGCACTCCTGACTTTGCATGAGAAATGCATCTCCTGGTAAAACTTGGTAGTACGGTGAGGTTGACCAGTTGCGAACGCTACTCTGCCAAGGTAGAGACACCGCAAAGTGCTTCCTATCTGTTTCAGTTGGCACCAAGTAACTTATTCAGCTTAAAGGGGTTTTCTTTTTTCAAGTACATTGTCTGCTGGTAGCACTTTCTTTTATTAAAAAAAAAAAAATACTGCTTTATCCTCCCCTCTTTGGGTCCACCACTGATCCTGGTGTCTCTTATTAGCTGCAGCGCTGTCAACATGACGGCGCTGCAGGCAGTATCTGACACCAGGATCAGCTGTGGAGGCTCAACTCGAGACCCTGTAAGACGGACTGAAGCCGAAAAAAAATAAACTGTAGGGAAAGGGGTTTTCTGAAATTAAAAAACCCTTTTAACAGTTTGCTGCCGAGGACCTTTCCATGAGTTTTAGGGAACCCAGACCAGTCAAAATAGTTAGCGGTTATGGCAGTGACCAACATACTTAAAGGGGTATTCCCATCTCCAAGATCCTATCCCAATATGTAGTAGGTGCAATAATATCAGCAAATGCCTCCAGTTAAAAATGTAGTATAGTTTCTGATTTGCTGACTCTTTCCTCATGTGCAGGGCATTGCAGGAGCTTAGGTATCCATAGTTACAACCACTAGCAACTAGCTAACGGTCACTATATCAGTGGTCGTGACCATCAATACTTAAAGTCCTGCAGTGTCTGCACATGAGAAAAGAGACCTAGCGAATCAGAAGAACTATACTATTCTAACTGAAGGCATTTGCTAATATTTTAACACCTACTACATATTGGGATAGGATCTTGGAGATGGAAACACCCCTTTAAGATCCAGTTTTCTGATGGTTCATCAAATGTGTTCTATAGAAAGTTGTAAAGGGTCGCTGTGCTGCCAAATGCTCACTTATGGGTTATTAGGTTCCACCAAGTGTACTTTTTTTGAGCGGAGAAATAGTCATGTACATGAACTGATAATTCCAATTATCATCCCATGTAAACATTCTGGCGATCACAATGGAAATGAACAAAATGTCAGGTGCTCAAATCATTAAGGCCGACATAGAATCTTCGGCAGCACAATGTAAGAGTAATGAGCTGCCTTCTGCATCATGCTGTTGGGGACGCCATGGTCTTGGCCATGGTCTTGGCCATGGTCTTGGCCATGGTCTTGGCCATAAGCTGCTGGCTACTCTGCAGCTTATCTGGAATCCAGCATTAGAATTCCAACATGTCATGGGGTATGTATCAAACCACGTGTAACCGGAGCCACTGGATGCACGACTGCATTTTGTTTTTCCTATGAAACTCTGCAGCATTTCAGAGAAATCCATAATTTGAAAAGCTGTCAGGTGACTTTCTCAGATAACATCTAGTTATAACAACTACTGCAATAACTCCACCAGTGTCTGATCGATGTTGCCAAGGGTTTGAGCAGCAGGAATCTGGGCTTCCCTTAATATTGCAATGACACCTAGACGTTAGAATTTACCTTGCTTTTATACTTTGGATTGATTTAAGCCGCCATAAGTGAGACGCAAAAAAAATGGCAACATGGATGACCTATATTAAAAGGCTTGTTAAAAACTAGTTTGGGCTCCACACAAAGGTTTCTTGTATAACTAAATGTCAGTGATCAGATTTTTGGTTCATGGCTTCCGGTTCCTGCTTTACCTTAGACTTTAGGCTGTGTTCTGTGTTTCTGCCCACAGAATTAAATCATTGATCAACCTCTGTGGCAATGAGGGTGCAATAAATGGTAACTTGTATGCTGCTATTGGGGGTGGGTGACTATGTACTCTTCATGCCCATCATCAATGCATCATGCGGACCTCTGACTTGTTGAGGTTGTACTCGTGGAATATAATTTCTACACTCAGGTATAGGATATATGTTCTATAGAATATCTAGAATGTAATTTGTGTAAATTCTCTCAATTTAGAGAGCGCTCCAGGACCCCAATGTAGCGGCGTTCATGGTGGAACCAATACAGGGTGAGGCCGGAGTCATTGTCCCTGATGACGGTTACCTGACCGGAGTGAGGCAGCTGTGCTCGGCACACAATGTAAGTGGTTGTACTGCACGGGATGACGCTTCGGACGCCTCTGCTAAATGTGACTGAGCTTTATTCTCTTCTATAGGTTCTGTTCATTGCTGACGAGGTGCAGACTGGTTTGGCCAGAACCGGGAAGATGCTGGCAGTGGACCATGAGAATGTCCGTCCAGATATCGTGGTGCTTGGAAAAGCCCTTTCAGGAGGAGTTTATCCTGTAAGTGTATATGTAGAACTACGTCCTTGTATGTGTCACAGGTGTATCAGAGGCGACAGTCGCCCTGCAGTGGGTTGCAGGAGATCTGTCTGGCATTACAGACATCATTTTAGATAAGAGGCTGTCTCTAGGACCTAGCGGCTACCTCCCTCTGGCTAATTAGCTCCCTGTCCCGGGTGTATAAATACCTGGTTTGTCTGAGAGGGAGGTGCCGGCGATATTCATTACTACTTGTGAGGCTTTAGCAAGAGCAGTACTTCGTCCTCTCTGGAGCTTGAGGCCGTGTGTGCATTTGGAGTCATCTAAAGCTAAGCAATTCCCCCCTGTTTGTCTATCCTTGTCATTAAAGTTTAGTGGAGATCGACTAGTGCTCATCTCCTCCCTTCCCTAGCCTTAGTCATATGCCAGGGAAAGTCAGGGCGAGGCATGCGTGCGGTAATTGGTTCAGAGCCAATATAGGGACGGTAATTGAGACAGGGTGACACTAGACCAGACTAAGAGGTCTCCACTCCCCCCTTTCCCTCTGTGTTGCACTAAGTCTTTCTAACACCTTGCGTGACAGTATGTCTGCGGAATCACTGGTCAAGACTGTTACATGGAAGGCAACGTCTGGACCGTGCTGGTGCATACTGCACTGATGGCGGCTAAAAAGGGCAATGTTGGTGTTTGTTAGGTTCATGGAGGTCTATGGCTATATTTGGCATATGCTCCATGAGCTTTCTGTTCTGTAGAAAAGCGTTTGGTTTTTTTCTGGACTTTCCAGGCTTTTTGTAACCCAGTTACTGAAGGATCTTGGTATATTTTTTTCTCCAGGTCTCGGGTGTACTCTGTGATGATGAAGTGATGCTCACGATTAAGCCGGGAGAACATGGATCCACATATGGAGGCAATCCTCTGGCATGCCGGGTGGCCATGGCTTCTCTAGAGGTATTCTACTGGTCATTACAGATATCTATGTCCCATGTTGCTTTGTACATTGGTCACTGGATTTATCCACCTGTTTTTATAGGTCATTGAAGAGGAGAAATTGGCAGAGAATGCCCAAGTAATGGGCGAGCTGCTGAGAGCAGAACTCATGAAGACCCCCTCGGATATTGTCACGGATGTGAGGGGAAAGGGATTGCTGAACGCCATTGTCATCAAAGAAACGAAAGGTAAGCTGCTCTCCAATGACTCCACTTCCAAGGTTTTTTTGTGGTCTTCTGACTTGTTAGGGAAAACTAAACCATTTAGTTAAGGTCTGTTCCTGTTTACATTGTAATTTTCTCTAACTTGACCATAGTTCAGTACCAGATCCATTGAGTGACAGGTGCCATTTGTACCGGATTCTCATCATGGGGTCCAGTGGGTGCAGTAATTGTGACTTTAAAAATATCAAATAGCGAAAATGGCCAGCACATCCAGTGTGAACAGGAGCCAACTTAAAAAAAAAAAAAAAATTCAAACTATGAAAAAACGTCAAGGTTGCATCTTAGATTGCTAAGAGTGATTGCGCTAAAACATAAAAACTGCGTTGCTACTATAGAAAATTCTGAAAGTTCTACAAAATGTACACATGCGATATCTAAAAATAAATAAATAAATAAATTCTGTAATATGAAGATGAAAATTACAGTAAAGGGACCCAACAATTAAGGACACAAAATTGCATTTAAATAACAAAGACCTAAAATGGCATAAAAGCCATCCTACCAACGGCACGGTGACCTTATTTGGGACGGTCCTACACTGTCTAAAAAATCCTTACTGTGTCAGAAGTGACCTGTGTGAATAAGGGCAGACCAAGGACTGGGTCCCAAACTTGGACAACCCATTTAAGACCCTCGTTGGCCTGTATAAATGGGCTCTGTCATATGAGATGTATGTACATACACATCGTGCCAGCAGTGGTGATAGTCACCTCTGACGTTCTGTGTTGGCTGGACATTTTCAATCTTCTACCCTTTCCCTGTTTATTTCCCACTCAGTTGAGCTATTCACAATGTCCAACCTCTGGGACCCCCTGTAGTGAAAACCTTTCACTGTGGTGTAGGATTTCCATTAAGTTCAAGGGGAGTGGAGTATAGACACAAAACCTGCAGTGTAACACTGTATCAGCCATGAGAATGAAATGTCAAATGTTGATAAATAGATTGCATTTTGCCTAAAATCCATATTCTGCAGCAATTTCCATACATTGTCACTGTCCCCATTGGGGCTCACAATCTAGGTTTCCCATCAGGATGATTTTGAAATGTGTCGAACAGGAGAACCCACGAGGTAACCCATGCAAACACAGGGAGAACATACAAACTCCTTTTCAAATGTTGTCCTTGTTGGGATTTGACACCAGGACCCCAGCGCTGCAAGGCTGCAGTACTAACCACTGAGCCACTGTGCTGCAGTAACAGATATTATAAGGAATGCACACTGAGGACAAACTCTGCAGCAGAGATCAATTTCTGCTTCGGACTTTAGATCTACTGGGTGTCAATTTTTGCTCTGATTTACCTTCTGCAATGTCAAGGCCGTGATCTACCTCTGCTGCAGACTTCAATGATGCCAGTTTGATCAATCCTGCGTAAAAATGATTCGTGACTTGTCTGTGTTAACTTGGTGCCACTTTGGTTTTAGATTGTGATGCTTGGAAGGTTTGCCTGAGACTTCGGGATAATGGACTTCTGGCCAAGCCCACCCATGGAGACATCATCAGACTGGCACCACCGCTGACCATCAAGGAGGACGAGATCCAGGAGTGCAGCGAAATCATCCATAAGACCCTCCTCTCGTTCTGAGCAGACATCTTGTATTCCTTCATACTGCTTTTCATGTGGTTATGCAATTGGATACTCCCAAAATTGAGTGTTACTAAATTTGGTCCAATGGACACAGTGTGCCCTCTAATAGACTGGTAGTGATGGGTGAAGGCTGCACTTATGGGTAATGGACAAGTGTGCCATCGTGAACTCGTACAGCCCTCCATGTATTGGAGATTTTCCTGTGTTTGTACTTAGTGCTCCGTTTTTCTGTATGTCTTGTAGTATTTATAGTAATAAAGGTAGACATTATTTAATATTATAGTTTATAACATATATATTTTTTTCGCTGCTTCTGATATGTGAAATAAAAATCTTATTTCTCTGAAATATCAGCCTGGACTGTTTTATATCTGTGATCTCCAACCTGACAAGTCAGAGCGTCCTGGACCTGGTCTCTAATGAATTTCCAGTTATGTGATGTATGGGATTTCTTCTATGTTGGAATCTGCAGCCATTTCATGGCATTTGTGCCCCCGTTACAGCTTCCCTTTGAGACAACAGATGCCATTCTTCTATGGTGATGCATTTGATAAGTACTGGTGTAAGAAATTAACCTTTATGGAAAAAAAAAAAATGCTGAGGGTTGTTTTATTTTGACAGTAAAACCCTGGTCGGTATATGGCTTTAGTGCACTCAAACCCACAACCAATTTTAATAACTTCATATGGTGGCTCAATGGTTAGTTTTTCTAGAATGCGCCAATGTATTGTGGAGGGAGTATTGTTGCAATTAAAGGGGTTGTCCGAAGCCATTTTCGTATTGGAGATGATCGATGTAGATGACTTAATGACCCCACATACCTGCTGAGATTTGTGTTCCTTTAAAAGGGGTTAAGCACATTTCTTCTAATGCACAAGGAACATATGTGATGCCTGCTGTTTATGCACATGTGCTGCTGGGAACAATGATTTTTGTTCCACCATAAACAATCACTCAATGAATGAGGAGGATTTTTCTCCTTCATTGGGCGATTGTTGACATTTTACACCTATGAGCTCTAGTCTACACTGCTGGGATTTATAAATGGATGCTACATACACAGTAAGTGACACTGCATGTTACACGCCTATGCACAGAGCACATGCATACACGCCTATGCACAGAGCACATGCATACACATTAGTGATGAGCAAACTTGGCTAAGGGATTAACCGAGCATGCTCAGGTGCTTGCCGAGTATCTTCGGCGTGCTCGTATGTTATGTTTGAGTCTCTGGTCTGCATGATTTGCGGCTGTTAGACAGCCTCAACACATGACGATTCTCGAATAGCCGCAAGTCACACAGAAGCACAGAAGCAGGAACTCAAACATAATATACAAGCACGCCGCCGAAGATACTCGGATAACACCCGAGAGTACTCGTTTAACCCCTTATCTGAGCACATTTGCTCATCACTAATAGATATGTATACACAGCGCACATACCGGTACATAGACAGACATGTATACACAGCACACACCCACATGTATGTACATTTGAGATTTGATCCCTTGCTGTTTTTGTAAGTTTGCCCACTGACATAGGCGGATTATAATGAGGGAAATCTGGGCTACCGCCCAGGGCCCCAGGCATCCAGGGGGCCCTGGGCATCTACGGCAAGATTGCCCTCATATGTGCGGTGCCGGGGCACATACCGGCAGACAGTGGCGGGGGGCCCCCGGACCGCTCCCCCAGCAACGGAGCACGGACGCTACTTCTTCTTCGGCCGGGCCAGCACTGCAGCTGTTAACTTCCCTGTGCTGGCCCGGCTGAGTCACAGCTAGGAGACACGGCCCTGTGCACGGCCGTGTCTCCTAGCTGTGATGTCACGCAGTGCGCGCCCGGCCTGTGCTGCTGCACCGGAGAGGAGCAGGAGGACTGAAGCAAAGGCGGGGAATGGTGTGTGTGTGTGTGTGTGGATATCATTGTGTGATGTCTGTTTATATGTATTTTTGTGTTTCAAATGTGTTTATGCGTGTATGTATATGTTTGTGTGTGCGTGACTGCGTTCCGCTGTCTCTGGGGGGGGCGCTGTGCGGCCTCCCGCTGTCTATAGATGGCTACGTGCGGCCTCCCGCTGTCTATAGATGGCTACGTGCGGCCTCCCGCTGTCTATAGATGGCTACGTGCGGCCTCCCGCTGTCTATAGATGGCTACGTGCGGCCTCCCGCTGTCTATAGATGGCTACGTGCGGCCTCCCGCTGTCTATAGATGGCTACGTGCGGCCTCCCGCTGTCTATAGATGGCTGCATGTGCTTAATATTGAGTCATACAATTAATGTAAGGCTATGTGCCCACGATGCAGAAATGCTCCGGATTTTTTTTTATCGTTTCTGCATCTCCCTGGCTGAGAAAACGCATGCGGATTGTACATGCGTTTTTCCTGCCAGGGACAAGCGGATGTGAAGCGTTCTTCACATGCATTTCCGCATGCGGCTTGACAAGCACTTTCCAAGCGATTTTTAGCATCACTTGGAAAGTGCTTGACAACTTGGTTACACTATATAAATCCATGCAACTGGCATGGATTTATATTGTGTGACCATAAGAGAATGGTAAAAAATAAATTATATAATTACCTTCTGATGGCCTGCCGACGTCGGCGGTCGCTTGACCTGTCACATGACTAAATGATGTCACGGCAGGTCCTTTTCAGACCATCGCGAGCTGCCGGCAAGCCAGGACGCATCGGATAAAGACACCGCGGGCCATCAGAAGGTAAGTATAATATATAATATATTTTTTTTTTATTCTTTTTTTTTTTTTTACAGGTTCTATGGTACCTGGGTCCAGAGGAGAGTCTCCTCTTCTCCAAACCCGGGTACCATCCGTACATTGAAACGCATGATATCTGCATGTACAGATGCAGTGATGCGGATTCCATGCGTTCCAATGCAAGTCAATGGCGGCGAAAACGCCGCGATTCCGCAAAACAATTGGTAATGCTGCGGATTTTTCCGCAATGATGATCCGCAGCGGAAATTTCACAGGTGCAGGCCTGTCTGAAGTTTGCCAATGAACACCTGGATGATTCTGAGTTATTGGGAGAAGGTGCTGTGTTCAGATGAGACAAAAATTGAGCTTTGACCTTAACTGCCATGTTTGGAGGAAGAAGAAGCATGAGTTCAAACCTAAGAACATAGTCCCAACCGTGAAGCATGGAGGGGGAAACATTATACTTTGGAGGTGCTTTTCTGCAAAAGGGACATGACTGCACCGTACTGAAGGGAAGATGGATGGGGGACATGTATCGTGAGATTTTGGCCAACAACCTCCTTCCCTCAGTAAGAGCATTGAAGATGGGTTGTGGCTGGGTCTTCCAGCAAGACAATGACCCAAAACATACAGCCAAGGCAACAAAGGAGAGGCTCAAAAAGAAGCAAAGTAAGGTCATGGAGTGGCCTAGCCAGTCTCCAGACCTTAATCCCATAGAAACCTTATGGAGGGAGTTGAAGCTCTGAGTTGCCAAACGACAGCCTCAAAATCTTAATGATTAAGGCTATGTGCCCACGTTGCATTTATGAAGCAGAAAATTTCTGCTGCATAAATGCAAGTTCTCTCCCGGAAAAACGCATGTGGAATTCCGCATGCGTTTATCGCGCATTTTTCGCGCGTTTATCACGCGTTTTCCACATGCGGAATTGCCTTGCGTTTTTTATGCATTGGACAAAGGCAATTCCGCTTGCGGAAACGCAAAATTAAATGACATGCTGCGGATTTTTGAACGCGGCATAAACGCTGCGGAAAAATCCGCAGCATGTGCATAGAACTTGCGGAATCCCATTGGGGACCATGGGGTGCGGATATACATGCGTTTTTCAAGCGTTTACGCTGCGGAAATTCCGCAGCATATAAGCTTGAAAAATGCTACGTGGGCACACAGCCTTAGAGATGATCTGCAAAGAGAAGTGGACCAAAATTCCTCCTGACATGTGCACAACCCTCATCATCAGCTACAAACAACGTCTGACTGCTGTGCTTGCCAACAAGGGTTTTGCCACCAAGTATAGAGTGTTGTTTGCCAGAGGGATCAAATACTTATTTCTCACTGCAAAATGCAAAAAAAATGTATCGAATTCATACAACGTGATTTTCTTTTTCTTTTTGATATTCTATCTCTCAATGTTAAAATTAACCGACCCTTAAAATTATAGACTGTTCATGTCTTTGTCAGTGGGCAAACTTACAAAAACAGAAAGGGATCAAATAATTATTTCCTTCACTATATATATATATATATATATATATATATATATATAAAAATTGTATTCTCACACCCACCCACCAGGAGCCCTTACATTCTAGATATTCAAACAGACCACAGAGACAATAGAGGACTTGCCAGTCTAGTGATGAGCGAGTATGTTCTTCGGCGAGTATACTCGGACGAGCTCCGAGTATTTACAGCTGCTCGGTGATATGTTTGAATCACTCCCGTGTGCATGATTTGCAACTGTTTGACAACTTTAATACATGTGAGGAATGTGTAAGAAATAGACTTTCCTTACATGTACTAAAGCTGTCAAACAGGCGCAAATCATGCACACAGGAGCGATTCAAACATATCACCGAGCAGCTATAAATACTGGGAGCTCGGCCCGAACATACTCGCCGAAAGGGTTAACAGAACATACTCGCTCATCACTACTTGCCACCAGTCCATCTCCTCTTCATTTTTTCCGATTCCTGCAGAGGACCTGTGGTGACATCACGGTTACATGATTTTGATGTCACCAAAGGTCCTGAAGTAGTCTCCACATCAGAAGCTCCGCTGATGAAGCTATTATCACTGTAGCTCCTGCTGTAGATGCTGGCGGACCCCAAAGGTGTGGGGGCTCTGGGCAACTGCTCAGCCTGAACCCCTTACCCTGCTTATAACCTTTTTAGATGTGTTTTTTTTTTATATCCCTTTCCCCTGCATGACCCCTCCTGCTTATGATTGGTCAATGTCATACAGGTAATAAAATACACGCCCCAGATAAAAAATCTCTGGTAATACCCCCTTGTGCTTATCATAAATCATAACCTAATCTTTAAAAGTTAATATCTCTGCAACTGAGAAGTTTCAAAAAAAAAAAAACCTAAAATAATAAAAGCTCTGTTTTACTCAGCTCTGCAGCCGCTATTCCTTGATGTGACCGGTTTAAAAGAGGATCTTTCACCAGTTTGAACAAGTTAAAGGGTATGTCCACACAGTTTGGATATGGAGGGGATTTTCTGGATGCGTCTTGGCTACACATTTGGATGAAAATTTACAAAACCTCATCCACATTATAGATATTGACCGCCAATGTGGATTTCATTGTTTTCAAAGCATTAAAAATTTGGATCCAGGCTTTCTCTTTAAGGAATAATGGGTCCTGTGTACCAAAACTGTAATGGAGCTTCTTCAGCCAGAACCATCCTTTTCAGCCGCAGAAGACTCTGTGCTGCGGTCAGCGAGCTCCCTGCGCTAAAGGTTCATTTTAGGATTCTTGAATTAATCCACTCGGCAGACGTGACAATGTTTGTGCGGCACCACTGATCGCAACGTAAGACTAGCTAATCTGCTTTGACTAATTCAGCTTTGGCGCTACGTCTAGGTGTACTCAGTTATTAACGAACCTAAGGGCCGGTCAACTATAGACACTTTTGTATGTAACCGATGGGGGATTCCTGCTCACTAGTCATCAATGGGCATTAATATATTAATATAAAGGACAATATATAGTTTTACACTATAGTTGGATGTCTGTAAAAGAGCCAATCAGAGGTGAAATTTCCACATTGTAAAAGGAGTCTGTGGACGCTCATTTATATGTCCGAATTTTGCGTACAAACGTTTTTCACAGATGGCACGCGTACCTGTGATAGTCTATGGGGCCATTCACATGTCCGTAATTTTTCGGGCAATGCAATTTTTCAGCAATGCAAGTCAATGAGTCCTGGAAAAAATCTGACCGGACATCTGAGTGCGTCCGATTTTCACGAAATGTCAGAATGGAGAAGGTGGAAATTTAAAAAAAATAATAATAATAATTCTCCATGTACAAAAAAATCGGATCACACTCCGATCAGAATAATCGGTCCTTTGTGGAAAATTCTGACGTGTGAATGAGGCCTCACAATGTTATCGGCAGGAGTCAGAGGAGGGTAGAGAGAGATGAAAAACCATAAGGTAGAAAGGTGCACTGAACTGCTCGGCCACCCCGAGGGTGCTTGGTTTGAACAGTCATTTTGTGCTGACAAACTCCTATTATAAACTAATGAACTTCTGTCTTGTGATTTTTATTTTTTTCAATGTTTTTTTGCTGCAGATTTTCCACTGTATCGTACCTTTTTAGTCTACCTCCACATACTTTTTTTGCTTAAAAAATAAAAATTATATAGCTGCTTTTTTTTTCTTCTTGTTTTTGAAAATTAATAGTAGTATCTGAATTGTTTTTGTTCTTGTAATTTTTTTTTTACAAGTCATGTGGTTCATCTTCATATGCTTCCAATACTACTCTGATTTAACATGATTGGTATTGTCAAAAAGAACAAAAATGCACATCGAGGGCAATGGGACACCGGGCATCCTTCTCGAAATAAAAACTATGCAGGAAGTAAACCCTCATTCTTTAGGACTTTTTTTTTCCATTATACATGAAAAAAAGAAAAGAAAGACATCTTCATGATTTTTTTTTTCCTTGGGACACGTGGACAGCAGCAGAGATTATAATGTGTTTTGTCTGTGAAAAACTGAACTAGTTCTTACTACATAGAATAAACTTGCATAGGAAAAAAATAATGATTTGTAAATGCTGGTTAAAATGTCTAATACAGATGTGAGCCAACACATGGACTAGAATGGGAAATCCAGAGATTTAATTTGGCTCTTTGAAACTGAATGACAAACTGAATGTATCTTAATAATGGACAATCAGATTATAAAGTGGTGAAGATGTAACCGAGGACATTTATAAAAATCATCTAACCTGTAAGTGTATATAGAATCGCGCCACCTAGTGGCTGATTGCAAATTAGTTCTTCTGCAGGTAGGCAATGTCATAATCAATAAACGTGCAGCGGATTAACATACATGTGTTCCCTATAGCTGTAGCCATGGGGAGGAGATCTTAAAATTCAGACCCCAGATCTGATTCATACTTGCCCACCCTGCTCCTGGGTTCCTCCTAAGGCACACTTTAAAAAATGCTTTAAAAAATGTCTCGGCAATGAAAAAGGCAACTTAAAGGGTTTATTCAGGGCTTAGTTTTTAAGGCCATAGTTAAAAAAAATTAACAGGTAGATAGTTGCTAACTACCTGCCTGTTATACCTGGCGCCGGCTCAGAGTAGTCACCAACCGATCCTACTGGCAATTCAGCTGCTTCATGCCAACAGAGCAGCTCTTCTTCCGCTCAGCTCTGTTGACAGGGCATGACTGCTGACGTCATGCTGGTTGACTGCCGGCTCCCCGCAGTTAAGCAGCAGGGAGCCAGTTGTCAATCAGCATGACATCAGCACTCACGCTCCATCAACTAAATGGAGCGGAAAAGAAGCCATTGCTCTGTCGATGTGATGTCAGTGGAAGCCGCAGAATCGTCGGCAGGGGCGGTCTGTGATCGTTCTGTGCCAGCAGAGATCGGCGCCGGGCACAACAGGCTGGTAGGTAGCAACTACCTGTCTGTTAGATTTACAGTCTATGGTAAAAAAAAAAAAAAAAAAAACCTTTAAGTGGCTGTGAGAGTGTGAACTGTGATAGACTACATCTGAGGTTAACGGTACCGTAACTTTAAGATACCTGGGTATCCTTATAATAGGGGTATAAGAGCAATTGGTATAGTTTCATGCATTGTTATTGTTAATAGTGGTAGGATTGTACTCAGTGTGCCATCTCAGGGGGTCCCTATAGACCGCCCTCACTAGACTGACACTGTGTTTAGGTAAAATTGTTCCAGATCTCTAGAATAATTCACATAAGCTGGAAACCTTGAGATTGGCACATTGATTTCAGCTTTTGCTAATTGTGTGTATTTAGTAGGGACAGTGTCCCAGGTAGAATCTGAGATTGATTAATGCAATACTGAATTTTAGTCTAATCCCTGTTTTATTAAAGAAAGTGTTGTTTATTTCTGTCTCTGTCTCAGTTCGTGACTCACTGGATCTCTCTCGGACCTCCGGTCATTACATTTTTGGCGTAGTCAGCAGGATCCAGTGCTTGTCATGGACGGAGGCGAGGGAAGAAATGACTCTGCCGCACCAGCAGCCCCCCCGCTGGTAGCGGAACCCCTGGCAGCCGCGACGACTGTGGGAGGATATGTGCCGGTAGGAGCTTTACTCCAGCATATGCCGAAATACGACGGGCGTAACATGCCGTTGCAGGATTGGGCTGAGAGGGTCCGGAGTGTTCTGCGGATGTGTAATCTGGCCCCCGCATTACGAGCAGAGTTGGCATTAAATGCACTAGAGGGCGATGCTAGGCGGATGGTGATGGTACGTCCAGAGTCATAGAGGAGCACGCTAGAGAAAATCTTGGAGCTGTTAGAGGGGAGTTCAGGAGGCCGGGCTCGTGTGGCCCAGCTTCGTTCCTTGTTTTTCAATCGGCCCCAAAGGGAATGTGAGACTTTGATGCAGTACTCGAACACTTTAAAGGAAACGTTGAATAAGGTGCAGCGACTAGACCCAGGGGCCATGGGGGCATTCCGAGAGGTAGACCGCTTGCTCCGGGATTAATTCATAACGGGGTTAGCCAATAGACTCCTTCGAGACAAACTGATGGAGATGTCCCGAGCTACCCCTGAATTATCCTTCTGGCAGATTTATTGGGCCGCGGTGGAAAGGGAGGAGGAGTCTACTCTGGTGGCCGAAGGGGCAGTTGACAGTGCACAGCTGGAGGGAGGTCCGGCGCCAGTTTCAGGAGGGGGAGGACTGGTAAACGTTGTACAGGCTCTGCGTGCCGAACTGAAGGAGCTAAAGCTGGAGGTGTCTAAACTCAGAGCTGGGCCAGTCCCTACTCCTACGGAAGGGCCACCCGCCCTGTCCTCTGGAATGGTGGTTCCACAGTCTGCCAGGTCACCCTCCTCGAATGATCCAAGTTCTCGTCCACGAGGAGCAGTCACCTGCTGGAGGTGTGGGCGTCGGGGACACATCTCCCGGTACTGCCGGATGTCTGCAGCCCCGGAGCCTCCTTCGCCGGCATTAAACTCCCAGCCGCTGCCATGAGAGGGCGAGCAGCAGCGGCCTACCCCCCACAAAGCCCTCGACGGGAAGAACAAGATTTGTTCGCTTGCAGTCCAGTGCTTGAAGTAGAGATTGAAGGGCGGAAGATGAGATGCTTGGTTGACACAGGATCCGAATGTACCATAATGCCCTTAGAGGTGTACGAAAGGCACTTCAGTCAACTCGTGGTTCCCGAGGATGGCCGAGTGATAAGGCTTACAGCCGCTAACAATGGCCAACTGACGGTGTAGGGGATTGTGTGGATGCAACTGAAAATGTTTGGTCAAGAGCTGGGTCAGAAAGGGATAGTGCTGGTGGACCACCCTACTAGAAGAGGGATGGAGGTGACGCTCGGAATGAACGTTCTGCGAGATTTAAATCATCAGATGTATGCCAGTGAGGAACCCCGATACTGGGCGAATGCTACCCACCATCGACCCACCCAGAGAATGTTACACCGTCTAGTGCTGAGCTGCGATCTCCTGAAGAGTGCGGTCCCTGGGGGTCGGGTGGGCCTGGTCCGAGTGCCATCGCGGACCACGATCTCGCTAGCGCCCCGGCATGAAGAACTCTTTCCCGTAAATATATTTATTAAAATTTTGTCAAAGATAAGATACAACAATCAAGAAAAGGCATGAAGAACTCTTAATGCTGCGGTGGGGGCTGCGCAGAGAATGAATGGGCTTGAAGTACTCATCGAGCCAGCCCTAGAGAAGTCCTCGTTCGCCAAGGCGCATGTGGCCCGGTCTCTGGCGATTGTGAAGAATGGACGGGTGCCAGTCAGAAGTATCAACGTTTTAGATGAGGCTGTTACAATTCCTGCTGGGACCATTCTGGCTGAACTGTTCGTGCCAGCAGGGAAGGTGCCTGACCAGACAGTGTTCGAACTTCGCCCAGATGAACAGTCTTCCTGGACATTCGCGGTCGAAGTAGGCCGGACCGAACCTCCTACCGAAGAATGGAATGGTCGTGTGATCATGGACCAGGTGGGATTGGATCGGGAGGAACTGACCCCCCTGCAATTGGAGCAGCTGGAGAAGGTCTTGTGGAAACAGCAAGAGACCTTTTCGCGACATGCAGAGGATTTCGGTTGTTCCCAGACGATTGAACATGAGATTCCCATGGGGGATACTCCTCCTATTAGGGAACGTTATCGTCAAATCCCCCCAACGCTCTATCAAGAGGTGAAGCACATGGTGGCCAGTATGCTTGACAACCAAGTGATCCGAGAGAGCCAGAGCCCCTGGGCGGCCCCTGTGGTCTTGGTGCAGAAGAAGGATGGGACTCTTCGGTTTTGTGTGGACTATCGCAAATTGAATGCTCACACGGTGAGGGACGCATATCAGTTACCCCGCATAGAAGAGTCTCTGTCGGCATTGGGTCGGGCCAAATATTTCTCGACGTTGGATTTAGCAAGTGGCTATTGGCAGGTACCAATGGCCGAAAAAGATCGGGCCAAGACGGCGTTTGTCCTACCAATGGGGCTCTATGAATTCAACCGGATGCCCTTCGGGCTCACTAACGCCCCGGGGACTTTTCAGCGCCTGATGGAACATTGCTTAGGCGATCTGAATTTTGAATCAGTCCTGATATACCTTGATGACATTGTGGTGTTCGGGACCTCCTTTGAAGACCATCTTGAGAAGTTATGTCAAGTTCTCCGGTGGCTCAGTTGTTATGGCCTAAAAATAAAACCAAAGAAGTGCCAACTGTTACAGAGTCAGATTGAGTATTTAGGTCACGTGGTGACTCCGGACGGGGTTCAGCCCACGACCAGTAAGGTCATGGCTGTGCAGGAGTGACCACCCCTCCGTACCCTGCGAGAGGTTCGGGCCTTCTTAGGTTTAGCGGGGTACTATTGGCGATTTATACCTAAGTTTTCACAAGCAGTGAGTCCCCCGAATGAGCTCTTAAGAGGGACGGCACAAGGCCCCCAAAATCGCCCCATTCCATGGGGACCCCAGCAGCAAAAGGCATTTGAGGAGGTGAAGGCCGCCCTAACGAGTGCTCAGTTGTTAGCGTATACTCGGTTTGATTCCCCTTTCCTGTTATACACCGATGGCAGTCTGCATGGGCTGGGGGCGGTACTAGCACAAGTGCAGGATGGTCGGGAGTGAGTAATCGCCTATGGCAGCAGGTCTTTAAGAGACACTGAACGCAACCCAGCTAACTACAGCTCGTTTCGCCTAGAGCTACTGGCCCTGGTGTGGGCGATGACAGAACGCTTTGCCGAGTATTTAACGGGAGCTGAGGTGCTAGTCATGACTGATAATAACCCTCTGGCTCACCAAAAAAACACAAAGCTGGAGGCATTGTAGCAGCGGTGGGTCACTCGCCTTGCTAAGTTTAACTATCGAATTAAGTTTCGCTCTGGGCAGGAAAACGGAAATGCGGATACACTCTCAAGGGTGCCCCTTGGGTCCTCGGGGGAAAATGTTGATGACCAGCTTGAGGACACTGAAACCCCTGACTTGGGGCAGGTACCTATCTTCCGAAGTGTGGTACATTCAAGTGGGGTGGCGTCAGGGATGCTGTGTGTTCTGGGAAAAACACCCTCGGATTGGGCGAAGGACCAGAACGATTGCCCTGACATTGCACTAGTGTGCAATTGGGTACAAAAAGGGGTCTGGCCGCGTGCAGAGGAAAAGGCCCAGCTGTCCGTGGAAGGAATGAAACTACTGCGACAGTGGGATAAGTTGTGTGTGGAACAGGGCCTCTTGTACCGTAAGGTATATCTGCCATCTGAGCTGCAGCACCGGTACCAGCTAGTAATCCCTATGGGGATGGGTCTGGTGGTCGCTCGCGAGGTGCATGAGAAGGGGGCCCACTTTGGGAGTGAAAAGACACTCCAGTGGCTACAGCGAGTCCTCTATTGTCCTGAATTGGGGGGGATGGTGACAGAGGCGTGTCGGCAGTGTCAGGTCTGTGGGCTCAGTAAGAGCCCTGAGCAGCGGGCGCCCACGCAATGTATTAAGACTTCCGCTCCTTTAGAGCTGCTCATGATTGACTATGTCTTGATAGGATACTCAATGTCTGGGTATTCCTATTGCTTAGTAATGACAGACCACTTCACCAAGTATGCTGTAGCAGTGCCGACAAGAGATCAGACGGCGGAGTCGGCGGCTGAAGCCATGTGTCGACATTTCATCCAGGTGTTTGGGTGTCCGCAAAGAATACACTCGGATCAGGGGGCATGTTTTCAGGGGGCATTGATGAAGGAGCTGTACCAGCTGTATGGTGTCGCACAGTCGAGAACGACACCTTACCATTCCCAAGGTAACGGAGCTTGTGAGCACTTTAATCGGACTCTGTTGCAGATGTTGAGGACGTTAGAGGGTAAACAACAGGTACGCTGGCCTGAGTATCTCCCCGAATTGATGTAGGCCTACAATAATAGAGTGCACAGCACTACTGGCTACTCACCACACATGTTGATGTTCGGGAGGCCAGGGCAGAACATTAAGGATTTGGGCATGCCAGATCCCTCCTCCAATCCCCCTCGGACCGCATCAGAATGGGTTCGGGAACATCGGCGGTGATTGAGGGTGGTGTATCAGGTGGTGGGTGATCGACTCAGTCAGGTGACCCATAGAGACACGCGTCCCGTGCAAACCGAGCCTTTCTCCCCGGGGGATAGAGTGTTGGTGAGAATCAAACGACGGTTCGAAAAGCTGAGTGAACGGTGGGAGGCGACTCCGTACCTGGTAAAAAAACGGGTGAGCCCTGAGATTCCAGTCTACGAGGTCGAGCCAGTGGGGACAGGGGGACCATTCCGTAATCTTCATCGTAACATGCTACAACGGTGCTGGTTTAAAGATTCCATCCCCGTTTCCACGGAACCACAGGCCGTGTCCCGAGGGGTGGGCATCCCTAATGCTCTTGAATTTGATGGTGGGTCTGCCTCCGCGCCTGCTTACTTTCCCCCTGTGATCAATCTGTCCCCGTGTGGAGAGAGTATTGAGAATGTGGTATGTCCTTCAGAGAACGGGGAATCAGGTCAGTTACCTGACCCGTATGATGTGGCACAGGGCACCACACCTCAGGAGGGAGCAGCCTCATTGGCTCCTGTTGAAGAGACTTCTGCCCCCTCGGGAGCCGAGCCTGTTGGGCTGGGTCCCAGGAGAACTACTCGAGCTACGGCGGGTATACCTCCACAGCGCTATGCACAAGACGACTTTGAGTGGGGAGGTGTGTCGAGGACGCCAACCTCTAGTGGGGTGGCATGTGAGAGTGTGAACTGTGATAGACTACATCTGAGGTTAACGGTACCGTAACTTTAAGATACCCGGGTATCCTTATAATAGGGGTATAAGAGCAATTGGTATAGTTTCATGCATTGTTATTGTTAATAGTGATAGGATTGTACTCAGTGTGCCATCTCAGGAGGTCCCGATAGACCACCCTCACTAGACTGACACTGTGTTTAGGTAAAATTGTTCCAGATCTCTAGAATAATTCACATAAGCTGGAAACCTTGAGATTGGCACATTGATTTCAGCTTTTGCTGATTGAGTGTATTTAGTAGGGACACTGTCCCAGGTAGAACCTGAGATTGATTCATGCAATACTGAATTTTAGTCTTATCCCTGTTTTAGTAAAGAAAGTGTTGTTTATTTCTGTCTCTGTCTCAGTTTATGACTCACTGGATCTCTCTCGGACCTCCGGTCATTACAGTGACCATAGGAGCCTAGGGCCACAGACCAATGTACATACAGTCATATGAAAAAGTTTGGGCACCCCTATTAATCTTAAGCTTAATGTTTTATAAAAATTGGTGTTTTTGCAACAGCTATTTCAGTTTGATATATGTAATAACTGTTGGACACAGTAATGTTTCTGCCTTGAAATGAGGTTTATTGTGCTAACAGAAAATGTGCAATCTGCATTCAAACAAAATTTGACCTGTGCATAAGTATGGGCACCCTTATCATTTTCTTGTTTTAAATACTCCTGCCTACTTTTTACTGACTTACTAAAGCACTTTTTTTGGTTTTGTAACCTCATTGAGCTTTGAACTTTATAGCCAGGTGTATGCAATCATGAGAAAAGCTACTTAAAGTGGCCACTTGCAAGTTGTTCTCCTGTTTGAATCTCCTCTGAAGAGTGGCATCATGGGCTCCTCAAAACAACTGTCAAATGATCTGAAAACAAAGATTATTCAACATAGTTGTTCAGGGGAAGGATACAAAAAGCTGTCTCAGAGATTTAACCTGTCAGTTTCCACTGTGAGGAACATAGTAAGGAAATGGAAGAACATAGGGACAGTTCTTGTTAAGGCCAGAAGTGTCAGGACAAGAAAAACATCAGAAAGGCAGAGAAGAAGAATGGTGAGATCAGTCAAGGACAATCCTCAGACCACCTCCAGAGAGCTGCAGCATCAACTTGCTGCAGATGGTGTCACTGTGCATCGGTCAACTATACAACGCACTTTGCACAAGGAGAAGCTGTATGGGAGAGTGATGCGAAAGAAGCATTTTCTGCAAGTACGCACAAACAGAGTCGGCTGAGGTATGCAAAAGCACATTTGAAGAAGCCTATTTCTTTTTGGAAGAAGGTCCTGTGGACTGATGAAACCAAGATTGAGTTGTTTGGTCATACAAAAAGGCGTTATGCATGGTGGCAAAAAAACACAGCATTCCAAGAAAAACACTTGCTACCCACAGTAAAATTTGGTGGAGGTTCCATCATGCTTTGGGGCTTTGTGGTCAATGCCGGCACTGGGAATCTTGTTAAAGTTGAGGGACGCATGGATTCCACTCAGTATCAGCATATTCTTGGCAATAGTGTTCAAGAATCAGTGATAAAGTTGAAGTTACGCAGTGGATGGATCTTTCAGCAAGACAATGATCCAAAACACCGCTCCAAATCTACTCAGGCATTCATGCAGAGGAACAATTACAATGTTCTGGAATGGCCATCCCAGTCCCCAGACCTGAATATCATTGAACATCTGTGGGATCATTTGAAGAGGCTGTCCATGCTCGGCGACCATCAAACTTAACTGAACTGGAATTGTTTTGTAAAGAGGAATGGTCAAAAATACCTTCATCCAGGATCCAGGAACTCATTAAAAGCTACAGGAAGCGACTAGAGGCTGTTATTTTTGCAAAAGGAGGATCTACTAAATATTAATGTCACTTTTCTGGTGAGGTGCCCATACTTATGCACCTGTCAAATTTTGTTTGAATGCAGATTGCACATTTTCTGTTAGTACAATAAACCTCATTTCAAGGCAGAAACATTACTGTATCCAACAGTTATTACATATATCAAACTGAAATAGCTGTTGCAAAAACACCAATTTTTATAAAACATTAAGCTTAAGATTAATAGGGGTGCCCAAACTTTTTCATATGACTGTATGATAACTTGCCACTGCCAGTTGTGGCCTTTGGTCTTACCTGTACCTGATATGCCAACAGTGGGCATCTTGAATTTTCCAAAAGCTTTTATTGAATTTTTAATAATATAACAAATAATAATTAAATGGATTATTGATAAAGACAACATAAAGGGAGGGAAGGTTAAGGGTAAAAAGGGGAAAAGGAAGGTATGTTTTAATAGGGAATATGGGAAAAGGAATAATTAAAGAGATAGAAGGAAAATAAAAAATAGAGGTACGTGCAGATTAAAAAAATTAGGAGGTAAGAGAAAATAGAAAAGCAAAGAAAAAAATCTGGCATCTTCCTTTTCTGTTGCAGGCTATGAGTTCATAGGGATGGACATATTATATGTCTGCACAGGGATCTACTGTCATAAAACACTCGCAGCTTCATATTATCTATTGGATGGCATGTAAAGGACTACGTCAGTGCCATGACAAATCCTTAGAGGGTGGTACAAGATGATGAGTTATGGCATCTATATTCTGTTCTTGCAATGCTGTCTGCATCTGTCCCTGCAACCACCAATCACAGAAGAACTAATATATAAAAGGGACAAAACTAGAAAACCAACAGTTAAAACTTTTTTTTTTTTTTTTGTCATTTAACCACATGATGTCTTATCAGAATCTTCACGTTAGTAATTGCATCCATGTGGAAATCCTTTGTATTAAAAGTCGCATTCTTTAAAAAAAAAAAAAGTCTGGGCCTGACCTCATGCGTGACATCATCATTCTGGAATCCTGAAAGCATTCGGTGGTTGTGAATGAGGAGCGAGACGGCTGACACCAGAGAAGCGCGGACAAACCTACTCATTATGTGGGAATTCAATCACCGGGCTGTGCTACGCGCTCACTATGGAAATCCACCTACAGGACTTACAAGTTTGTTTCTTCAGTATATCTATGGACCTCTCGTGTAACATTCAAGCTGCTTCCTAATATAATCCTCTTACCTGATTGATCCCTAGTTATACAAAGTAACACTTAGGGCTGTGTGCACACGTTGCAGATTAGTCGCGTTTTTGTTGCTTTTTTTTTTACTGCGCATATTTGTCACAAAACCTGAAGGGATTCCTGATTCCAGCATAGTGACTGAGAATCCTGAAGTCTCCTGCACACGTTGCTTATTTGTGACCTGCAGATTTAAATCTATAGCATGTCAATTCTGCTGCAGATTTCACCCATACTAATGAGTGGGGAAAATCTGTGGCAAAAATCGGATCTGATTTTTAGCTGAAATTTACCATTGCCTTGAACCAATAGGGAATTTTCAATTTACTACCCTAGACCACCAGGGGATATAAAACACTTTAAAATTGGAAAGTGGGGTGGCTATTTTGCGCAGGGCCCCATTTTATATAAAAACGACTGTTCCTTAATTGGAGCAACCGAGACTGAAGAAAATAAATAGTTGGCATTACTCTCCCATTGTCTGTCAGATCACATCTGCACCTTGACTTTGAGCGCTGTGAATGAGACATGACTCACACACGTCTGGTCCTTGCACTGGATTTGCATTCTTTCCATTGTCCCATTTAATCCCATTTTTTAATGTTTTCCACCACTAATCATTCAGGATCTGCTCAGATGTTGCTGCCATATACAGTGGCACGTACAAGTTTGGGCACCTCTGGTCAAAATTACTGTTATTGTGAACAGTTATTTTATATTCTTAGTTTAGGTTTTTCCTAAAAGTTTCCACATGACTTTATAACAGACCAAAGCAAATCACTGCATTTTAACACTGTAACTCACAAGCAGCAGATTTAGGCTTAGTTTCTCCATATGGTCTAAGCTTATATTTTTCCTATACAGTGGAATGTAAAAGTTTGGGCACCCCTGGTCCCTGGTCAAAATTACCGTTATTGTGAACAGTTAGGAAAGTTGAAGATGAAATGATCTCTAAAAGGCCTAAAGGTAAAGATGATACATTTCCTTTGTATGTTAGGCAAAAATTCTATATATATTTTCATCTTTTACATTTTAAAAATTACAAGAAGGAAAATGGGCAGATGCAAAAGTTTGGGCACCCTGCATGGTTAGTACCTCGAAATGCCCCCTTTTGCAAGTATCACAGCTTGTAAATGCTTTTTGTAGCCAGACAAGAGTCTTTCAATTCTTGTTTGAGGGATTTTCATCCATTCTTCCTTGGAAAATTCTTCCAGTTCTGTGAGATTCCTGGGTCGTCTTGCATGCACTGCTATTTTGAGGTCTAGCCACAGATGTTCAGATCAGGGGACTGTGAGGGCCATTGTAAAACCTTCAGCTTGCGCCTTTTGAGGTCATCTATTGTGGATTTTGATGTGTGTTTAGAGTCATTGTCCATTTGTAGAAGCCATCCTCTTTTCAGCTTCAGCTTTTTTACAGATTGTGTTATGTTTGCATCAAGAATTTGTTGAAATTTCATTGAATCCATTCTTCTCTCTACCCGTGAAATGTTCCCCGTGCCATTGCCTGCAACACAACCACAAGGCATGATTGATCCACCCCATGCTTAATTTTATGGTGAGATGTTGTTTTCCTGAAATTCTGTGCCCTTTTTTCTCCACACATACCTTTGATTATTGTGGCAAAAGAGTTCTATTTCAATCTCATCGGTCCACGGGACTTGTTTCCAAAATGCATCAGGCTTTAGATGTTCTTTTGCAGACTTCTGACGCTGAATTTTATGGTGAGGACGCAGGAGAGGTTTTCTTTTGATGACTCTTCCATGAAGGCCATATTTGTGCAGGTGCCTCTGAACAGTATAACAATGTACCATAACTCCAGAGAAGGCTAAATCTTTCTGAAGGTCTTTTGCAGTCAAGCAGGGGTTCTGATTTGCCTCTCTAGCAATCCTACGAGCAGCTGTCACTGAAACTTTGCTTGGTCTTCCAGACCTTATCTTGACCTCCACTGTTCCTCGCAACTACCATTTCTTAATTGCATTTCAAACTGAGGAAAGAGCAACTTGAAAACACTTTGCTATCTTCTTATAGCCTTCTCCTGCTTTGTGAGCCTCCACCATTTTTATTTTCAGAGTGCTAGACAGCTGCTTAGAAGAACCCATGGCTACTGTTTTTTGGCACAAGTTAGAGGAAGCTGGGTTTTTATAAAGCTTCATCACCTGGCCTTTCCTAACGATGATAGTGAACAAGCCATAACCCTAACAGGCTAATTAAGGTCTGAAACCTTGGTCAAAGTTATCTGAGCACACAAATCTCCAAGGGTGCCCAAACTTTTGTATCGGCCCATTTTCCTTTTTGTAATTTTTTAAATGTAAACAATGACTATATATATATATTTTTACCTAAAATACAAAGGAAATGTGACATCTTTAACTTTAGGCCTTTTTGAGATTATTTCATCTTCAACTTTCTTAACTGTTCACAATAACAGTAATTGTGACCAGGGGTGCCCAAACTTTTACATGCCACTGTATCTGTGAACGTTAAGTAAACAAGAAGCAGGTGCACATTAAGGGATGTTTGCCCCTTTTTAGAATGGAACAACATACACATTATGATGGCCCCTTCTGAGGAAAAAAAGGAGAGGTGCTGAAAGAGGCGCCGCTCCATAGAAGGTGCGTATGCTTGATTTCCGCTCCATTCATTGTCTAAGGGACTGGCAGAAATAGCCAAACGCTGCACTGAGCAGTCCCATAGACAAAGACCCGATCTTGGGATCGTTGGGCGTCCCAGCAGTTGGACCCACAGTGATCACCAAGCCATAGGATAAGGGGATAATTTTATTTTTTTTGGGAGGAGGGGGGGTGAATATTGCAAGATATATGTTTTTAATTATTTAATTAGATAGTGATATCAGAACTAAAAAAAACAAATGGAAAAAAAGTATTTTAAAAACTATGTGTAACATAAAAACCTGATAGGACATTCCCTGATAACATTCCATTTAACTCTGCCTTTAGAGAAGCCTACAATAAAACATATTTTTTTAATTTTTTTTTTTAATGCAAATAACCCAAAAATTTGCACCAAAAGTGTTAAATCGGACTAAAATAAAAACTGTTTATAATGTGTTAGTATGTAACTTTTAACCTACAGCTAACATTTCTCTGCAAGAATTTTTGACCTCCCCCTCCCCCAAAACAAAAAAAATAATAATAAAAAAAATAATAAATTTTGCAATGCATGAAACATAGGTATGGGACACCAATATAAAAATATGAAGCGGAATTTGAGATGATCAGGGATAGGGGAAGAATAACCCAGTTGGATTTCCTTTCCGCCTGACATTATGTAAGTAAGATCAGTGTAATATATCAGGAGCACATGCGAGAGGGAAGCACAAAGCTTCCTGTTAGACGCTTCTATAAGAAGATTAACAGGCTCATATCTGCTAGTAATTTAGTGTACATGGATTTTACGACACACGAACGCACGTGCTTTTGGTTTAGATTTGGAAAAATCATAATCACAAATAGGAGATTTCGTTGTTCTGATTTATTGTAATGGACCATTCGTCTGGCTTCAAAAACAAAATGCGGAAACTGCAACCTAAAAACTGGGGCGTAAGAACAATGAAAAATCTCTGGGTTTATTCATAGGAATGCGCTGCCAACACCAAAAATATCAAGTGATACAAGGACAGACCACCTAAAGTATAGCTCAGCTTTGAGGGTAATCTACATGATGACAAAGAAAAGTACCCCCTTGTGTACTGTTATTAATGGGCACAAAGAGCATGGGGGTCCGGAATCTGTACATTGTCGTAAAAGAAAAGAAAAAAACATTATGTACCAATTAAATATTATTTATCCTTTATCTAAGCCCCTTATCCTGTAAATAAGCCCCTGTACTTTGTGTCACCCCCACTTCGTTGTAGATCATAAGCTCTTATGAGCAGGGTCGTCATTATTTTTCCTTTAATAATTGTATTATCTTTAGCTATGTTGCTTATGACAGTTGTATATGAACCTCTGAATTGTAAAGCGCTGCGGAATATGTTGGCACTATATAAATAAAGATTATTATTAATGTCCACCGCTACAGCGGTCCTGCAGGGATGACATCACATCATTTGTGTGACCACTTTGGCAAATTACTGGCCTCTATGATTACAGGGGTGGCATATACCACACTGGGGAAGCATATACCAGGATGGGGGAGCATATACCACACTGGGGGAGCATATACCAGGATGAGGGAGTGTATACCACATGGGGGGAGCATATACCAGGATGGGGAAGCATATACCACAATGGGGGAGCATATACCAGGATGGGGGAGCATATACCACACTGGGGGAGCATATACCAGGATGGGGGAGCATATACCACACTGGGGGAGCATATACCAGGATGGGGAAGTATATACCACACTGGGGGAGCATATACCACACTGGGGGAGCATATACCACACTGGGGGAGCATATACCAGGATGAGGGAGCATATACCACACTGGGGGAGCATATACCAGGATGAGGAAGCATATACCACACTGGGGGAGCATATAAGAGGATGGGGGAGCATATACCACACTGGGGGAGCATATACCAGGATAGGGGAGCATATACCACACTGGGGGAGCATATACCAGGATGAGGGAGCATATACCACATGGGGGGAGCATATACCAGGATGGGGAAGCATATACCACACTGGGGGAGCATATACCAGGATGCGGGGCCAATATACCAGGATGGGGGAGCATATACCACACTGGGGGATCATATACCAGGATGAGGAAGCATATACCACACTGGGGGAGCATATACCAGGATGGCGGAGCATATACCACACTGGGGGAGCATATATCAGGATGAGGAAGCATATACCACACTGGGGGAGCATGTACCAGGATGGGGGAGCATATACCACACTGGGGGAGCATATACCAGGATAGGGGAGCATATACCACACTGGGGGAGCATATACCAGGATGAGGGAGCATATACCACATGGGGGGAGCATATACCAGGATGGGGAAGCATATACCACACTGGGGGAGCATATACCAGGATGCGGGGCCAATATACCAGGATGGGGGAGCATATACCACACTGGGGGATCATATACCAGGATGAGGAAGCATATACCACACTGGGGGAGCATATACCAGGATGGGGGAGCATATACCACACTGGGGGAGCATATATCAGGATGAGGAAGCATATACCACACTGGGGGACAATGTACCAGGATGGGGGAGCATATACCACACTGGGGGAGCATATACCAGGATAGGGGAGCATATACCACACTGGGGGAGCATATACCAGGATGAGGGAGCATATACCACATGGGGGGAGCATATACCAGGATGGGGAAGCATATACCACACTGGGGGAGCATATACCAGGATGGGGGAGCATATACCACACTAGGGGAGCATATACCAGGATAGGGAAGTATATACCACACTGGGGGAGCATATACCAGAATGGGGGGGCAATATACCAGGATGGGAGAGCATATACCACACTGTGGGAGCATATACCAGGATGGGGGAGCATATACCAGGATGGGGGGAGCATATACCACACTGGGGGAGCATATATCAGGATTGGGGAGGATATACCAGGCTGGGGGTGCATATACAAGGATGGGGGAGCATATGCCAGGATGGGGAGCATATACCAGGATGGGGGAATAGGATGGGGGAGCATATACCAGGATGGGGGAGCATATACAAGGATGGAGGAGAACATACCAGGATGCGGGAGCATATACCACACTGGGAGAGCATATACCACACTGAAGTAGCAAATATCAGGATGGGGGAGCATATATCAGGATGGGGGAGCACATGCCACACTGGGGGAGCATATAATAAGATGGGATAGAATATACTAGGCTGGGGGAGCATATACCATTATACCATGCTGGGTGAGCATATACAGTACAGACCAAAACTTTGGACACACCTTCTCATTTAAAGATTTTTCTGTATTTTCATGACTATGAAAATTGTACATTCACACTGAAGGCATCAAAACTATGAATTAACACATGTGGAATTATATACTTAACAAAAAAGTGTGAAACAACTGCAAATATGTCTTATATTCTAGGTTCTTCAAAGTAGCCACCTTTTGCTTTGATAACTGCTTTGCACACTCTTGGCATTCTCTTGATGAGCTTCAAGAGGTAGTCACCGGAAATGGTCATCCAACAATCTTGAAGGAGTTCCCAGAGATGCTTAGCACTTGTTGGCCCTTTTGCCTTCACTCTGCGGTCCAGCTCACCCCAAACCATCTCGATTGGGTTCAGGTCTGGTGACTGTGGAGGCTAGGTCATCTGGCGCAGCGCCCCATCACTCTCCCTCTTGGTCAAATAGCCCTTACACAGCCTGGAGGTGTGTTTGGGGTCATTGTCCTGTTGAAAAATAAATGATGGTCCAACTAAAAGCAAACCGGATGGAATAACATGTCACTGCAAGATGCTGTGGTAGCCATGCTGGTTCAGTATGCCTTCAATTTTGAATAAATCCCCAACAGTGCCACCAGCAAAGCACCCCCACACCATCACACCTCCTCCTCCATGCTTCACGGTGGCAACCAGGCATTTACAGTCCATCCGTTCACCTTTTCTGCGTCGCACAAAGACACGATGGTTGGAACCAAAGATCTCAAATTTGGACTCATCAGACCAAAGCACAGATTTCCACTGGTCTAATGTCCATTCCTTGTGTTCTTTAGCCCAAACAAGTCTCTTCTGCTTGTTGCCTGTCCTTAGCAGTGGCTTCCTAGCAGCTATTTTACCATGAAGGCCTGCTGCACAAAGTCTCCTCTTAACAGTTGTTGAAGAGATGTGTCTGTTGCTAAAACTCTGTGTGGCATTGACCTGGTCTCTAATCTGAGCAGCTGTTAACCTGAGATTTCTGAGGCTGGTGGCTCGGATAAACTTATCCTCAGAAGCAGAGGTGACTCTTGGTCTTCCTTTCCTGGGGCAGTCCTCATGTGAGCCAGTTTCTTTGTAGCGCTTGATGGTTTTTGCAACTGAACTTGGGGACACTTTCAAAGTTTTCCCAATTTTTCGGACTGACTGACCTTAATTTCTTAAAGTAATGATGGCCACTCGTTTATCTTTACTTAGCTGCTTTTTTCTTGCCATAATACAAATTCTAACAGTCTATTCAGTAGGATTATCAGCTGTGTATCCACCAGACTTCTGCACAACACAACTGATGGTCCCAACCCCATTTATAAGGCAAGAAATCCCACTTATTAACCCTGCAGGGCACAACTGTGAAGTGAAAACCATTTCTGGTGACTACCTCTTGCAGCTCATCAAGAGAATGCCAAGAGTGTGCAAAGCAGTCATCAAAGCAAAAGGTGGCTACTTTGAAGAACCTAGAATATAAGACATATTTTCAGTTGTTTCACACTTTTTTGTTAAGTATATAATTCCACATGTGTTAATTCATAGTTTTGATGCCTTCAGTGTGAATGTACAATTTTCATAGTCATGAAAATACAGAAAAATCTTTAAATGAGAAGGTGTGTCCAAAGTTTTGGTCTGTACTGTATAAGGATGGAGGAGCATATACCAGGACTAGCTATTGAACCCGTTCTACGTCCAGGTGGCGAGCATTTTTATTGGTACGTTTTTGTGCTATGTTAAAGGGAACTTGTCACCAGAAATAACACTGTTAACCTGCAGATATGCGGTAAATCTGCAGGCTAACAGCATTATTATGCTGTCCAGTGCCTGCATGCAGCCGAATGCAGCAGGGAGAAAATTAACTTTATTCTCCCCGCCAGCACTCGGTTTCAGTCAAGGGGTCAGGGGCGCCGCCGGTTTTGTTGTTGCTCTGAGAATACAGAGCGGCCGCTGTAATCACACCCACTGCCCTGACTGACAGCCGGCCTCAATGTAGAGCCAGTGTTAGTCAGGGCCGGGGGCGAGGTTACAGCTGTCGTTGTGTATACTCAGACCGAACCCGCCGCGACCCCGCCTCCATGACTGAAATAGAATGCTGGCGGGGAGAATAAAGTTCATTTTCTCCCCGCTGCATTCGGCTGCGTGCAGGCGCTGGGCAGCATAATAATGCTATTAACCTGCAGATTAACCGCATATCAGCAGGTTAAAAGAGTTATTTCTGGTGACAGGTTCCCTAATTTTGTAGTACATTACTTCAATAAAATGGCATTGAAGTCAGCGTGTTCGCAAACCACGCTATCAGGCGCCATTTTTTTGAAGACACAGTGTCTGCAATAAAATGGCACTGGATAGCGCGGTATGCGCACGTGGTGACTCCGGCACCATTTTATTGAGTAATGTACTACAACGTCAACATAGCAGTGCACACGCGCCGGCCATAGGAATAATGGCGATGGGCGGTGCATGCGCACTGCTGTTTTGATGTTGTAGTACATTACTGCAACAAAAAGGTGCCGGAGTCACCACGTGCGCATACCGCGCTATTTGGCGCCATTTTATTGAAGACACTGTATATGTGAATTCGCAGACACAGTGTCTTAAAAAAATGCTCGCCACCCGGGCGTAGAATGGGTTCAATAGCTAGTATATACCACATATCGAAGCCCTGCCGACTCCAACTCAAAAATATCTCCCGAATCCGCACATTCCTTACTCAAGAATCTGCAACAACCCTAGTCCATGCCCCCATCATCTCCCGCCTCGATTGCTGCAACCTCCTGCTCTGTGGTCTCCCTTATAACAGTCTCGCACCCCTCCAATCTATCCTAAACTCTGCTGCCCGACTAATCCATCTGTCATCCTGCTATTCCCCGGCCTCTCCCCTCTGTCAATCCCTTCACTGGCTCCCCATTGCCCAGAGACTCAAGTTCAAGACCCTAAACATGGCATACAAAGCTATCCACAACCTGTCTCCTCCGTATATCTCTGAGCTCGTCTTCCGGTACATACCTGCACGCAACCTCCGATCCTCACAAGATCTCCTTCTCTACTCCCCTCTTATCTCCTCTTCACACAATCGTATACAATATTTCTCCCATGCATCCCTCCTACTCTGGAACTCTCTACCCCAACATATCAGACTCTCGCCTACCGTGCAAACCTTCAGAAAGGAGAGTATAAAAGCAAAGGTAGAAAGATCTAGAAGAGTCCAGTCTCCTGTTCCAGTGCTTGGAGCAGGAGTTCAGAAAGAGTTCAGTTCTGCTCAAGGGAACAAGGGAGGAGACGGGCCCAGTCAGAGAGGCTCAAGTGGAGAGTGAGGAGAGAAGACTGGAGCAGTGAGGGCTCCAGACATAGAAGGGATCCTAAGGGCACGGTGAGTGCGGGATGCCACCCGTGCACCCGAGTTCACGCTGACCGTGGAGGGATCAAGGCTGCAGTAGAGGACCGGCCCCAGCCTAGTGGAGTACTTTAAGGCTCAGCTAGCAAACTGGAGGTTGCGGTATCTTTAGGTGCCGTAGCCACAGTCCACACATAATCGCTGAAAAGGTGGCCATATAGGACCAAGGGGACAGACCAGACGTCGCCTGACAAGGCCCGCGTCCACTGGCTCGGGATACTGTGTGTGAGGCGCAGGGCAGGAGGGCGAGAGCCAGCGCAGTGAGACGACCTGGAGAGGTACACAGAAAGGGGTCCCGTTCAAGTGCTTCCAAGATATCTGAGAGCTGGATGGATAACTTCCCCGGAGGACACAGGACGACGTGGGCGGTTGCAAATCGGTAACTGTAACTTGGAGAACTTAACAACTGTGAGTAAAACCTGAAGACTGCACCCCACTGTGTCCTTGACGCAATTACTGCGTCACCTGCCCTGCACTACACTGTCCCTGTCGACAACATCTACCTCTTCAAATCACCATATACTGCCCTGGAGCTTATCTCTGCCTGTGGAGAGCTGAACCAACTCTGCTGCGTCACCATCAGCCCCAGTGGATCTGCACTGCAGCGGCCGCCCCATATAGCCGCATACCACGTGTGGCCTCACAAACTTTATTTCCCCAATTGACTTTATTCCCCATTTCTTTTTTTATTTGACTGCCCGGGGCCACGGACCGGGTCACTGCCACCGTGACATCCCCAGCACCGACGGGCCCGACACCGAGTACCCCACGGCCCCAGGGGGCGCGTCAAAAGCGCCATGGAATAAATAGCGCTATAATAATAAATAATATTCACATGATTGGTCTTTCTACAGAGTTTGCTGCCCTCCTACTGTATGTTTTGGGATTTGGACATTGATATGGTCAGTATGGTACATCATATCATGGAGGTACCGACTATGATGGAAAGGGAAAGAAAGCAAATTGCAGAGCGTTACTGAGCATGAAGAAGATCTTTTCTGTTGTCCTGACGATGATAAATGGATGAAGTAACACTGAACAGTAAAGTTATGTGAAGGAAATGCTAATTATTTCATGAATCCATAAATTGCTATGTATATAGACATTAATTATACATCGGGGAAATTCTTTCTTGGCCATTGTGCAGATTTTGCAAAAAATGCCTTTCTTGGCAGTGACTTGCCGCTGCTGGTCAGCAGGATTAGAAGCTGAGCCTTTTTCTAAAGCAGGACACGTATAAAGACAAATTCTGCAGAAACAACAGATGCTGTCCTCCGTATTGTATATTAAATAAAAGGCAAAAGCTTGTCCTATGGGCTCATCACGGGTGGCACACTTCCTTGGTGGCTTTCTATACCAGACTATCAATGTAACTAACTAACAATGTAACAAATAACAACAACAATGTAACAAAATAAAGAGGTCAGAAATAATTTTTTAGGGAAAGGTACAAGCGCAGTAAGAGGAGCTCTGCAGTGTGGCGACATCAACAGCTCCGCAGATCTTAGCTTCCTTGACCTGTGTGCCAAAGGAAATAAGATATTTGGGGTTCTGTATACTCACCCTAAATTTTAAAGTAGGATTAGGCTATGTTCACACGTTGCGCTTTTGCTGCGTTTTTTAATGCAAATTTTAAGCTGCATTTTACAGTACCAGCAAAAGCTATGAGATTTCAGAAATCTCATGCACACACATTGTTTTTTTTGTTTCCTGACTGATTTGGAAACCTGTTGAGTTTTTGCATACTGCAGCGTGTCACTTTTGTCAGAATTTTTGCAGCGTTTTTTTCACCCATAGAAAGCAATGAGTAAGTGCAAAAATTCAGCAAAAATGCAGGTATCAGGTTTTGCTGCGCTTTTGGAGCAAAAACCTTAAGGAAGTTGCATCATGTATTTTTTGGGGCACTAAACTTTATCGGCATGCACAAGAGACAATAAAAACGCAGCAAATACGCAGCAAAAAATGCAGCAAAACCTAATTTTTGTAAGCAGCTTCTTTACTGCCAAGAGAGCAGGTTTCACCTGAAGAAAAAAGCGCATCAAGAATACAACGTGTGAACTTAGCCTTAGACTTTAAAGTAGGAAAATCTGCTTTCCTGCAGCATCTTCTGCGATCAGGGCCAGCGTTAAGGCACAGCAGACTAGGCATTTGCCTAAGGCCCCCACTCCCTTGGCAGCCCCCATCATCTAGAGCAGGAACTTCACTGATAATAGCATAATCAGTGAAGCTTTCGATGTAGAGACTGGTTTAGAACCTGTAGTGTCATCACGATCATGTGACCGTAATGTCACCACAGGCCTTGCAGTTTGGAGAACTTCAGGACCTTTGGTGAGGGCCTGGCATTGAAAGAGGAGGTGCAGAGAAGGACAAGAGCACCGGCCACTGATCCTCCCCCATCAGAGTGACAGAAGCGCTCCCTGGCCAGTGCTCCTGTCCTCCTGCACAGAGCCTGAGGGGGAGGGAGAGCCAGAGATGGACAGCACTTACCAACCTGAGCTGTGAGATAAGTTCTCCTGTATCCTCCTGTGTGCTGTGCTGCTCCTGATGATGAGGGAAGCTCCTGTCAGCTACTCCTACTCTTGTCAACAGTCCCTGCAGAGGAGAGGGCAGCCAGGTGTGTGCTGGGACAGTGCTGCTGTGAGCAGGAGAAGCTGCAGCCCATAGTGAGGAACATCTTCATTCCTTTCAACATAAAGCAGCGTGTGCTGTCTGTGTATCTGAGGTGTGTGTATCTGAGGTGTGTGTACTGTGAGTATCTGAGGTGTGTGTAGTGTGAGTATCTGAGGTGTGTGTAGTGTGTGTATCTGAGGCGTGTGTACTGTGAGTATCTGAGGTGTCTGTACTGTGAGTATCTGAGGCGTGTGTAGTGTGAGTATCTGAGGTGTCTGTACTGTGTGTATCTGCGGTGTGTGTAGTGTGTGTATCTGAGGTGTGTGTAGTGTGTGTATCTGAGGTGTCTGTACTGTGAGTATCTGAGGTGTCTACTGTGAGTATCTGAGGTGTGTGTAGTGTGTGTATCTGAGGTGTGTGAACTGTGTGTATCTGAGGTGTGTGTAGTGTGAGTATCTGAGGTGTGTGTAGTGTGAGTATCTGAGGTGTGTGTAGTGTGAATATCTGAGGTGTGTGTAGTGTGTGAATATCTGAGGTGTCTGTACTGTGAGTATCTGAGGTGTCTGTACTGTGAGTATCTGAGGTGTGTGTAGTGTGTGTATCTGAGGTGTCTGTACTGTGAGTTTCTGAGGTGTGTGTAGTGTGTGTATCTGAGGTGTGTAGTGTGTGTATCTGAGGTGTCTGTACTGTGAGTTTCTGAGGTGTCTGTACTGTGAGTATCTGAGGTGTGTGTAGTGTGTGTATCTGAGGTGTCTGTACTGTGAGTTTCTGAGGTGTCTGTACTGTGTGTATCTGAGGTGTGTGTAGTGTGTGCATCTGAGGTGTGTGTAGTGTGTATCTGAGGTGTCTGTCCTGTGTGTATCTGAGGTGTGTGTAGTGTGTGCATCTGAGGTGTCTGTACTGTGTGTATCTGAGGTGTGTGTAGTGTGTATCTGAGGTGTGTGTAGTGTGTGTATCTGAGGTGCGTGTAGTGTGTGTATCTGAGGTGTGTGTAGTGTGTGTATCTGAGGTGTGTGTATCTGAGGTGTCTGTACTGTGAGTATCTGAGGTGTGTGTACTGTGAGTATCTGAGGTGTCTGTACTGTGTGTATCTGAGGTGTCTGTACTGTGAGTATCTGAGGTGTCTGTACTGTGAGTATCTGAGGTGTGTGTAGTGTGTGTATCTGAGGTGTGTGTAGTGTGTATATCTGAGGTGTCTGTACTGTGAGTATCTGAGGTGTGTGTAGTGTGTGTATCTGAGGTGTGTGTACTGTGAGTATCTGAGGTGTCTGTACTGTGAGTATCTGAGGTGTGTGTAGTGTGAGTATCTGAGGTGTCTGTACTGTGTGTATCTGCGGTGTGTGTAGTGTGTGTATCTGAGGTGTGTGTAGTGTGTGTATCTGAGGTGTGCATACTGTGTGTATCTGAGGTGTCTGTACTGTGAGTATCTGAGGTGTCTGTACTGTGAGTATCTGAGGTGTGTGTAGTGTGTGTATCTGAGGTGTGTTTATTGTGTATATCTGAGGTGTGTGTACTGTGTGTATCTGAGGTGTGTGTAGTGTGAGTATCTGAGGTGCTTGTACTGTGTGTATCTGAGGTGTGTGTAGTGTGTGTATCTGAGGTGTGTGTAGTGTGTGTATCTGAGGTGTGTGTAGTGTGTGTATCTGAGGTGTGTGTACTGTGAGTATCTGAGGTGTCTGTACTGTGAGTATCTGAGGTGTGTGTAGTGTGAGTATCTGAGGTGTGTGTAGTGTGTGTATCTGAGGTGCGTGTAGTGTGTGTATCTGAGGTGTGTGTAGTGTGTGTATCTGAGGTGTGTGTACTGTGAGTATCTGAGGTGTGTGTACTGTGTGTATCTGAGGTGTCTGTACTGTGAGTATCTGAGGTGTGTGTACTGTGTGTATCTGAGGTGTGTGTACTGTGAGTATCTGAGGTGTGTGTACTGTGTGTATCTGAGGTGTCTGTACTGTGAGTATCTGAGGTGTCTGTACTGTGAGTATCTGAGGTGTGTGTAGTGTGTGTATCTGAGGTGTGTGTAGTGTGTATATCTGAGGTGTCTGTACTGTGAGTATCTGAGGTGTGTGTAGTGTGTGTATCTGAGGCGTGTGTACTGTGAGTATCTGAGGTGTTTGTACTGTGAGTATCTGAGGTGTGTGTAGTGTGAGTATCTGAGGTGTCTGTACTGTGTGTATCTGCGGTGTGTGTAGTGTGTGTATCTGAGGTGTGTGTAGTGTGTGTATCTGAGGTGTCTGTACTGTGAGTATCTGAGGTGTCTACTGTGAGTATCTGAGGTGTCTGTACTGTGAGTATCTGAGGTGTGTGTAGTGTGTGTATCTGAGGTGTGTGAACTGTGTGTATCTGAGGTGTGTGTAGTGTGAGTATCTGAGGTGTCTGTACTGTGAGTATCTGAGGTGTGAACAGTGTGTGTATCTGAGGTGTCTGTACTGTGAGTATCTGAGGTGTGTGTAGTGTGAGTATCTGAGGTGTCTGTACTGTGAGTATCTGAGGTGTGTGTAGTGTGAATATCTGAGGTGTGTGTAGTGTGTGAATATCTGAGGTGTCTGTACTGTGAGTATCTGAGGTGTCTGTACTGTGAGTATCTGAGGTGTGTGTAGTGTGTGAATATCTGAGGTGTCTGTACTGTGAGTATCTGAGGTGTCTGTACTGTGAGTATCTGAGGTGTGTGTAGTGTGTGTATCTGAGGTGTCTGTACTGTGAGTTTCTGAGGTGTGTGTAGTGTGTGTATCTGAGGTGTCTGTACTGTGAGTTTCTGAGGTGTCTGTACTGTGTGTATCTGAGGTGTGTGTAGTGTGTGCATCTGAGGTGTGTGTAGTGTGTATCTGAGGTGTCTGTCCTGTGTGTATCTGAGGTGTGTGTAGTGTGTGCATCTGAGGTGTCTGTACTGTGTGTATCTGAGGTGTGTGTAGTGTGTATCTGAGGTGTGTGTAGTGTGTGTATCTGAGGTGCGTGTAGTGTGTGTATCTGAGGTGTGTGTAGTGTGTGTATCTGAGGTGTGTCTACTGTGTGTATCTGAGGTGTCTGTACTGTGAGTATCTGAGGTGTGTGTATCTGAGGTGTGTGTACTGTGAGTATCTGAGGTGTCTGTACTGTGTGTATCTGAGGTGTCTGTACTGTGAGTATCTGAGGTGTGTGTACTGTGAGTATCTGAGGTGTGTGTAGTGTGTGTATCTGAGGTGTGTGTATTGTGTATATCTGAGGTGTGTGTACTGTGTGTATCTGAGGTGTGTGTAGTGTGAGTATCTGAGGTGCTTGTACTGTGTGTATCTGAGGTGTGTATAGTGTGTGTATCTGAGGTGTCTGTACTGTGAGTATCTGAGGTGTGTGTAGTGTGTGTATCTGAGGTGTCTGTACTGTGAGTATCTGAGGTGTGTGTAGTGTGTGTATCTGAGGTGTCTGTACTGTGTGTATCTGAGGTGTGTGTAGTGTGTGTATCTGAGGTGTCTGTACTGTGAGTATCTGAGGTGTGTGTAGTGTGTGTATCTGAGGTGTCTGTACTGTGTGTATCTGAGGTGTCTGTACTGTGAGTATCTGAGGTGTCTACTGTGAGTATCTGAGGTGTCTGTACTGTGAGTATCTGAGGTGTGTGTAGTGTGTGTATCTGAGGTGTGTGAACTGTGTGTATCTGAGGTGTGTGTACTGTGAGTATCTGAGGTGTGTGTACTGTGTGTATCTGAGGTGTCTGTACTGTGAGTATCTGAGGTGTGTGTACTGTGTGTATCTGAGGTGTGTGTACTGTGAGTATCTGAGGTGTGTGTACTGTGTGTATCTGAGGTGTCTGTACTGTGAGTATCTGAGGTGTCTGTACTGTGAGTATCTGAGGTGTGTGTAGTGTGTGTATCTGAGGTGTGTGTAGTGTGTATATCTGAGGTGTCTGTACTGTGAGTATCTGAGGTGTGTGTAGTGTGTGTATCTGAGGCGTGTGTACTGTGAGTATCTGAGGTGTTTGTACTGTGAGTATCTGAGGTGTGTGTAGTGTGAGTATCTGAGGTGTCTGTACTGTGTGTATCTGCGGTGTGTGTAGTGTGTGTATCTGAGGTGTGTGTAGTGTGTGTATCTGAGGTGTCTGTACTGTGAGTATCTGAGGTGTCTACTGTGAGTATCTGAGGTGTCTGTACTGTGAGTATCTGAGGTGTGTGTAGTGTGTGTATCTGAGGTGTGTGAACTGTGTGTATCTGAGGTGTGTGTAGTGTGAGTATCTGAGGTGTCTGTACTGTGAGTATCTGAGGTGTGAACAGTGTGTGTATCTGAGGTGTCTGTACTGTGAGTATCTGAGGTGTGTGTAGTGTGAGTATCTGAGGTGTCTGTACTGTGAGTATCTGAGGTGTGTGTAGTGTGAATATCTGAGGTGTGTGTAGTGTGTGAATATCTGAGGTGTCTGTACTGTGAGTATCTGAGGTGTCTGTACTGTGAGTATCTGAGGTGTGTGTAGTGTGTGAATATCTGAGGTGTCTGTACTGTGAGTATCTGAGGTGTCTGTACTGTGAGTATCTGAGGTGTGTGTAGTGTGTGTATCTGAGGTGTCTGTACTGTGAGTTTCTGAGGTGTGTGTAGTGTGTGTATCTGAGGTGTCTGTACTGTGAGTTTCTGAGGTGTCTGTACTGTGTGTATCTGAGGTGTGTGTAGTGTGTGCATCTGAGGTGTGTGTAGTGTGTATCTGAGGTGTCTGTCCTGTGTGTATCTGAGGTGTGTGTAGTGTGTGCATCTGAGGTGTCTGTACTGTGTGTATCTGAGGTGTGTGTAGTGTGTATCTGAGGTGTGTGTAGTGTGTGTATCTGAGGTGCGTGTAGTGTGTGTATCTGAGGTGTGTGTAGTGTGTGTATCTGAGGTGTGTCTACTGTGTGTATCTGAGGTGTCTGTACTGTGAGTATCTGAGGTGTGTGTATCTGAGGTGTGTGTACTGTGAGTATCTGAGGTGTCTGTACTGTGTGTATCTGAGGTGTCTGTACTGTGAGTATCTGAGGTGTGTGTACTGTGAGTATCTGAGGTGTGTGTAGTGTGTGTATCTGAGGTGTGTGTATTGTGTATATCTGAGGTGTGTGTACTGTGTGTATCTGAGGTGTGTGTAGTGTGAGTATCTGAGGTGCTTGTACTGTGTGTATCTGAGGTGTGTATAGTGTGTGTATCTGAGGTGTCTGTACTGTGAGTATCTGAGGTGTGTGTAGTGTGTGTATCTGAGGTGTCTGTACTGTGAGTATCTGAGGTGTGTGTAGTGTGTGTATCTGAGGTGTCTGTACTGTGTGTATCTGAGGTGTGTGTAGTGTGTGTATCTGAGGTGTCTGTACTGTGAGTATCTGAGGTGTGTGTAGTGTGTGTATCTGAGGTGTCTGTACTGTGTGTATCTGAGGTGTCTGTACTGTGAGTATCTGAGGTGTCTACTGTGAGTATCTGAGGTGTCTGTACTGTGAGTATCTGAGGTGTGTGTAGTGTGTGTATCTGAGGTGTGTGAACTGTGTGTATCTGAGGTGTGTGTAGTGTGAGTATCTGAGGTGTCTGTACTGTGAGTATCTGAGGTGTGTGTAGTGTGTGTATCTGAGGTGTCTGTACTGTGAGTATCTGAGGTGTGTGTAGTGTGTGTATCTGAGGTGTCTGTACTGTGAGTATCTGAGGTGTCTGTACTGTGAGTATCTGAGGTGTGTGTAGTGTGAATATCTGAGGTGTGTGTAGTGTGTGAATATCTGAGGTGTCTGTACTGTGAGTATCTGAGGTGTCTGTACTGTGAGTATCTGAGGTGTGTGTAGTGTGTGAATATCTGAGGTGTCTGTACTGTGAGTATCTGAGGTGTCTGTACTGTGAGTATCTGAGGTGTGTGTAGTGTGTGTATCTGAGGTGTCTGTACTGTGAGTTTCTGAGGTGTGTGTAGTGTGGGTATCTGAGGTGTCTGTACTGTGAGTTTCTGAGGTGTCTGTACTGTGAGTATCTGAGGTGTGTGTAGTGTGAGTATCTGAGGTGTCTGTACTGTGTGTATCTGAGGTGTGTGTAGTGTGTGTATCTGAGGTGTGTGTAGTGTGTGTATCTGAGGTGTGTGTAGTGTGTGTATCTGAGGTGTCTGTACTGTGTGTATCTGAGGTGTGTGTAGTGTGTGTATCTGAGGTGTGTGTAGTGTGTGTATCTGAGGTGTCTGTACTGTGTGTATCTGAGGTGTGTGTAGTGTGTGTATCTGAGGTGTGTGTACTGTGTGTATCTGAGGTGTGTGTATCTGAGGTGTGTGTAGTGTGTGTATCTGAGGTGTGTGTAGTGTGTGTATCTGAGGTGTCTGTACTGTGTGTATCTGAGGTGTGTGTCGTGTGTATCTGAGGTGTGTGTAGGGTGTGTATCTGAGGTGTGTGTAGTGTGAGTATCTGAGGTGTCTACTGTGTGTATCTGAGGTGTGTGTAGTGTGTGTATCTGAGGTGTCTGTACTGTGTGTATCTGAGGTGTGTGTAGTGTGTATCTGAGGTGTCTGTGCTGTGTGTATCTGAGGTGTGTGTAGTGTGTGCATCTGAGGTGTCTGTACTGTGTGTATCTGAGGTGTCTGTACTGTGAGTATCTGAGGTGTGTGTACTGTGTGTATCTGAGGTGTGTGTAGTGTGTATATCTGAGGTGTCTGTACTGTGAGTATCTGAGGTGTCTGTACTGTGAGTATCTGAGGTGTGTGTAGTGTGTGTATCTGAGGTGTGTGTAGTGTGTATATCTGAGGTGTCTGTACTGTGAGTATCTGAGGTGTGTGTAGTGTGTGTATCTGAGGTGTGTGTACTGTGAGTATCTGAGGTGTCTACTGTGAGTATCTGAGGTGTGTGTAGTGTGAGTATCTGAGGTGTCTGTACTGTGTGTATCTGCGGTGTGTGTAGTGTGTGTATCTGAGGTGTGTGTAGTGTGTGTATCTGAGGTGTGCATACTGTGTGTATCTGAGGTGTCTGTACTGTGAGTATCTGAGGTGTCTGTACTGTGTGTATCTGAGGTGTGTGTACTGTGAGTATCTGAGGTGTCTGTACTGTGAGTATCTGAGGTGTCTGTACTGTGAGTATCTGAGGTGTCTGTACTGTGTGTATCTGAGGTGTGTGTACTGTGTGTATCTGAGGTGTGTGTATCTGAGGTGTCTGTACTGTGTGTATCTGAGGTGTGTGTAGTGTGTATCTGAGGTGTGTGTAGGGTGTGTATCTGAGGTGTGTGTAGTGTGAGTATCTGAGGTGTCTACTGTGTGTATCTGAGGTGTGCGTAGTGTGTGTATCTGAGGTGTCTGTACTGTGTGTATCTGAGGTGTGTGTAGTGTGTGCATCTGAGGTGTGTGTAGTGTGTATCTGAGGTGTCTGTCCTGTGTGTATCTGAGGTGTGTGTACTGTGTGCATCTGAGGTGTCTGTACTGTGTGTATCTGAGGTGTGTGTAGTGTGTATCTGAGGTGTGTGTAGGGTGTGTATCTGAGGTGTGTGTAGTGTGAGTATCTGAGGTGTCTACTGTGTGTATCTGAGGTGTGTGTACTGTGTGTATCTGAGGTGTCTGAACTGTGTGTATCTGAGGTGTGTGTAGTGTGTGCATCTGAGGTGTCTGTACTGTGTGTATCTGAGGTGTCTGTACTGTGTGTATCTGAGGTGTCTGTCCTGTGTGTATCTGAGGTGTGTGTAGTGTGTATCTGAGGTGTGTGTAGGGTGTGTATCTGAGATGTGTGTAGTGTGAGTATCTGAGGTGTCTGTACTGTGTGTATCTGAGGTGTCTGTCCTGTGTGTATCTGAGGTGTGTGTAGTGTGTATCTGAGGTGTCTGTACTGTGTGTATCTGAGGTGTCTGTACTGTGAGTATCTGAGGTGTGTGTAGTGTGTATCTGAGGTGTCTGTCCTGTGTGTATCTGAGGTGTGTGTAGTGTGTGTATCTGAGGCACCTGCACACTTGACCCAAGCCCCTCTGGGGGTGTCTTATGTCCCTAAGAACAAAACGATTGGGCATGTTGAAATCCAGCTGCCTGATTCTTCTCTCTCCAAAAAGTTGATGTACTGTGAGAGTCGGGGGGCCTTGAATACACATAAGATGGTCGTCCAGACCTGCCGAAATGAGACTCAGCTGACATTGATCTAGTGTGTGTATGTATGGCTGCCCAGACTCTCTCCCTATCCCTGTCTATTAATGTACATCTGGTCATACAGAGTCATCACACAGCTGTCTGCCCGACCGTCAGCTCTCGGCTCTGAGGCGTCTATGAACAGTGATGTTCGGGGGAGGGGAGAAGTAGCTGCTAGAACCCTCTGGTGGCACTTGTCTCCCTGGAAACAAAGGATCGAAAGGATTGGAGCGAACCTATCAGACTCTATATCTAAAGACAAGATAGAGGAGGATCTGTCTCTGTTGCACTGACGCCCTCCGTGTGCTGTACGTGTTTTTCACTGACCCATAGACTTGTATTGGCCCTTGTCATCTGTGCTGCTGGAACAAAACGGACATGTGAGGAGCCCTATAGCCTATAATGGGTATGTGCTGTATCCGTGTACAACACGTGCACCACGGACGTCTGACTGAGGCCTAAGGCTGTGTGCACACCAGGTCCTTCTCCGGTGGATTCCACTCACAATCCATCTGACAAAGTGCTGCAAAAACGCCTCATAAAATCACCATGATGCACCGCAATGAAAGAACCGCATTGCTGTGCACATGTTCAGTCACACGTCACGCCGTTCGGAAACCCTGAAGTGGTTAAAAGAAGCGACATGCTCATTCTGCAAGTTACTTCCTTTTGGAAGCCGCCCACTACTTATATTTAACAGTATGGGATGGCCGAGCGGACACAAGAGCGCTGGGCCGCAGTCGAAGCCAGCATTTTATTGAAGCGGAGTCGCCTGGGAATGACGTGCCGACGTCTAATCGTCATGAGCTCAAAGCCGTAATATGGCCTCGGGTTTTTGATGTTTTTTATTTTTTTTTACACAGGCAGAAAAAAAATCAGCCTAAAAAAACTCTGTGTGAACATATCCTGAAAATAAAGAGCACCCCATGCCTTAAAGGCTATGTGCACACGGTGTCTTTTAGACGCTTCCAAGTTTTCCCAGGCGAATCCTCTTCAGTGAAACGCCTTCGCAGGAGTCTTTGCTGTGAAGCATAAACAACGGGCGCCTTCCGTTCCAAGCCGAAGCCTTCTGTTCCAAGCAGAAGCCTTCTCTTCCAAGCCGAAACCTTCTGTTCCAAGCAGAAGCCTTCTATTCCATGTAGAAGCCTTTCGTTTCAAGCCGAAGCCTTCTGTTCCAAGTAGAAGCCTTCCGTTCCAAGCCGAAGCCTTCTGTTCCAAACAGATTCCTTCCGTCTCAAGCAGAAGCCTTCCATCCCAAGCAGAAGCCATCCATTCCAAGCAGAAGCCTTCCATCCGAAGCAGAAGCCTTTTGTCCCAAGCAGAAGCCTTCCGTTCCAAGCAGAAGTCTTCCGTCCCAAGCAGAAGTCTTCTGTCCCAAGCAGAAGCCTTCTGTCCAAGCCGAAGCCTTCCATTCCAAGCAGAAGTCTTCCATCCCAAGCAGAAGTCTTCCGTCCCAAGCAGAAGCCTTCTGTTCAAGCCGAAGCCTTCCATTCCAAGCAGAAGCCTTCCGTCCCAAGCAGAAGCCTTCTGTCCAAGCCGAAGCCTTCCATTCCAAGCAGAAGCCTTCCGTTCCAAGCAGAAGCCTTCTGTCCCAAGCAGAAACCTTCCGTCTCAAGCAGAAGACTTCTATTCCAAGCAGAAGCCTTCTATCTCAAGCAGATGCCTTCCGTTCCAAGCAGAAGCCTTCTGTCCCAAGCAGAAGCCTTCCGTCCCAAGCATAAGCCTTCCGTCCCAAGCAGGAGCCTTCTCTCCCAAGCAGAAGCCTTCCGTTCCAAGTAGAAGCCTTCTGTCCCAAGCAGAAGTCTTCTGTTCCAAGCAGAAGCCTTCCGTCCAAAGCAGAAGCCTTCTCTCCCAAGCAGAAGCCTTCCGTCCCAAGCATAAGCCTTCCGTCCCAAGCAGGAGCCTTCCGTCTCAAGCAGCCTTCTGTTCCAAGCAAAAGCCTTCCATCCCAAGCAGAAGCCGCCCGTAGAATAACCATGTTGCTTCTTTTAACCACTTTAGTTACCAAACCCAAAAGTGGATAAGAGCAGTGACATAAGACGGAGCCTGTGCACAGCAAAGTAGTTTTGACATTAGAGGGCACTTTTGCGCCGGTTCAAAAAGACACCGTGTGCACAAACCCTGATGTGTTTTCTCATCGATAGTAATAGGAAGCTTAATCAGACAGTATTTGAAGTGTTTTTTACTGTGGATTTTTAAAAATACCTCTGTGTGAACATACAATCATGATTCCTTGGTCAGCAGTAGTTGTGAGATCTTTCTTCCTGCAGCTTAGCATTAGTTCCCCAGAATGAAGTCTGTCTAAACTGCCTGCAGATAAGACGCCCCCCCCCCCCCCTCTGCTGCTCTGCCTGCCTGCCTGCCTGCATCCCTATTTGCGTGGTTACTGCACACATTACGGTAGGGCTTGCGTGCATTACGGTAGCAGTAGTAGCGGGGAGGGCTGGTCGTGATTGACGTGCGGTGGGCGTGGCCTGCTGCTTTATTCCAGGGGCATCTATAGCAGCCGGGCAGATGCCGGGATGCAGCTGCTCCTCTGTGCTTCCTCTGTGCTTCCTCTGTGCCCAGCACCAGGGTGTGCAAGCATTTATTATCCGCATGAAGCAGGGGCAGATGCCCTCACAGGTAACTTGTGTCTGTGGTTGGGGGGATTAAGGGGGTGGTCTTCTGTATAGTACATCCTCACAACTTCCCAGAGCATTGCTGCGGTGTAGTGGGCTCTGCTACACCGTGCACTGTACAAACACAGCTCAGCTGTCTGCACAGGAGTCAGGCTGCAGAATCCTCTGTCCAGTCCTGTAATCCGGCATCTAATAGACCGGAGCAGCAGAATAACCTGGACCGCTCCTGAAGACTGAGCCGAGATCACTAACTAGTAGATCGCCATTGTCTGAATGCTTTACATGCATTTATATGTTGCATTATTTTCTAGCTATACTTGACGGCTTTTGTTGCAATTTTTGGAAATTGCGGTAAAAGCGCGTCAGCCTCATGTGAACGTCGCCCTTATGAATGTATTTTATTAGTATTTTTGCTGGGGTTTATTTATTTTTCTTCGAGACATGATCATCAATATTGTATCATTTTGCATCTGTTAATCCAGATTGTTTGATAATCTGACGTGTATCCAGGGGCCGGTAATTCTGAATGGTTATTTGCTGTAGTTGCATTATAAGAGGTTGTATGCGGTTGTGGGTCCGGTATCCGCCTCGGACCCTCATCTTCAGCCCTGGTCCAGGGTTCGTTACTGTATATGTGTCACCTGATTACGGGGGGCAGCAGCATCCGACCACAAAGAAGTTTCGCTTGACTCGTTGTCGGTGCTTTGAGTCGTTCGCCAGGTGAGTGTCAGAAGTCAGCATCGTAACCTGAGGGTCCGCGCCCCCCGGAAACTCCCACTGCAGACTCCTGTGAATCCCTATTTAGGATCATTGGGAAGTTGGTAGTTAAAAGATTTGCAACTAACCAGATATGTGTGAATTAACCCTTCTGTGGGGCTGCCGGGTAATGCACGGTGCTGAGCCCCCTGCAGTGCTTGGAGACCCCTTGTTATGATGATCGTTTGCGTAGGGATTTTTTTTGAGGTTGTCCATGTCCCGTTCTTACGCAGGTATCTACATGTAGGGTCCTACATGTAGGGTCCTATATTTGGTGTATATTCTAGGACCATGTCAGATGTATCCATAGGGCTCTGTATGTTCCTTCGGGATATATCTGGGTGCTACGAATCATTTTACCTTTTCTGTATAGGAAAATTGTTTGCACTTTCTTAGGCCTCATTCAGACATCTGATTTTTTTTTTCACGTATGAGAAAAACGGATCGATTATTGCGATCACACTATGCTTCGAGTGTCACCTGATTTTCTCATACATGGAGAAACTAAAAAATAAAACATTTTCTCCACCTTCTCCTCTGTAAAAATCGATGTAATCTGAGTGTGGTCCAATTTTTTTTCACAAACCCATTGACTTGCATTAATGATTTTGGTCCAACCCTTGGATCAAAATCAGACGTCTTTGATATTTTCACAATGGAAAAAATTGGACATGTGCACCGCCCCATAGACTATAACAGGTGTGAGTGCTACCCGTGGAAAACACAGCACTCATACGCAAAAATTCGACGTCTGAATGAGGCCTTATACGGAGGGCCACCCCCCCAAAAAATGTCCTTTTTTTCTTTTTTTATAATTGGAGACACTAAGCCAAGTATACCACTATATGTCTATCCTGTGATAGTGTGCACAGTGCCCTATCTTATCACCTGTCCATAGTATAGAGGGTCCGACAGGGACCACCACTTGTTCCAAGAAGAACGGTCCCGGGTCCACTGTGTGAATGGAGTGACGGCATTTTTAGGTTGTGGGACTGTTCCTGAGATTGCGGAGTACGGCGCTCTCCGGCAGTCCCATACACAGTGAAAGAAACAGTGGTCATGCATGTGCACTACTACTCCTTCACACAGGGGACCCTAAATTGTGGTCCGACCCCACCAATTAGATACCTATCCTCCATCTCTGTCCATAGGTATTTTTGTATGGCCACCAGTCATAGGATCTGTCAGCTTCCAAAAAGGTAAACCAGGATGGGGTATGTCACATTTAAGCATGCCCGATCATTTTCTTAAGAGATAAGTGGCTGAAGAGTTGTCTGGCAGCAGCTTATCTCCCCTGCAGGATCCAAATGTTCATGTTTTTTGGGAGTCTTGAAGTGTCTGACAATTCTTAATCTATGGCTACCCTCACGTGGCCTTACAGTGCTCCATCCTATAAGGCCTCATTCAGATTGCATAGTATTCCCCCTAACTACAGCACTAGAGCTCGCTGTATAATCTCAGCACAGATCGTACTGCAGCGGGTCCGGCTTTTATTTTGTCTGAATGAGACCTCGGCATTGGTTAATGGGTAATAATAACCAGTTTTATTACAGCAGACCCCCGCCCAGCACTACCTTCCCCATCCCGTATCCTCTATTCCGCAGCCCGGTGGTGGAGGATAATGTGAACAGTGCCACACGAGCCTCTTATTTGTCCCAATCTGCTCTGCTGTGATACATCTGATATATGAATGTAATAATGTTTTTCCTCCAGTTGGGACATCGATTGAATAATGATAAGATATTACTGCAAGAATTAACCCCTGCAGAACCAGAGCAGTAGAGACCGCTTAGACAGTGTATAAATATATTATTAATGTACGCACCCTAATTAGTTGCTGTCTGTGAAGCATGGATGATTGATTACTGCTTATACATCAAGCCTTTTTTTGTTCTCCCAGAAACCGTGCCGCTCCATTCCTCAGTCGGTGTCTGGCACTGCAGCTCAACCCTATACAAGTGAATGGAGCCGCAATATTAAACACAGTCCAACGACAATTGTGGGGCTGTTTACAAGAAAAAAAAGAAAGAAGAATTTCGGAAAACCAATTTAACAAATTTTAGCATATACTGGTGCATCTCACTAAATTAGGATATCATCAAAAAGTTAACTTATTTCAGTTCTTTAATACAAAAAGTGAAACTCATATATTATATAGAGTCATTACAAACAGAGTGATCTATTTCAAGTGTTTATTTCTGTTAATGTTGATGATTATGGCTTACAGCCAATGAAAACACAAAAGTCATTATCTCAGTAAATTAGAATAATTAACAAAAAACACCTGCAAAGGCTTCCTAAGCATTTAAAAGGGTCTCTTAGTATGTTTCAGTAGGCTCCACAATCATGGGGAAGACTGCTGACTTGACAGATGTCCAGAAGGCAGTCATTGACACACTCCACAAGGTCCCACAGTTCCAATTTTCATTTGGAAATCAAGGTCCCAGAGTCTGGAGGAAGAGTGGAGAGGCCACAATCCAAGCTGCTTGAGGTCTAGTGTGAAGTTTCCACAATCAGTGATGGTTTGGGGGGCCATGTCATCTGCTGGTGTAGGTCCACTGTGTTTTATCAAGACCAAAGTCAGCGCAGCCGTCTACCAGGAAATTTTAGAGCACTTCATGCTTCCCTCTGCCGACAAGCTTTTTGGAGATGGAAATGTCATTCTCCAGCAGGACTTGGCACCTGTCCACACTGCCAAAAGTACCAATACCTGGTTTACACACAACAGTATCACTGTGCTTGATTGGCAGCAAACTGACCTGACCTTAACCCCATAGAGAATCTATTATAGAGAATCTATGGGGTATTGTCAAGAGGAAGATGAGAGACACCAGACCCAACAATGCAGACGAGCTGAAGGCTGCTATCAAAGCCACCTGGGCTTCCATAACACCTCAGCAGTGCCACAGGCTGATCGCCTCCATGCCACATTGATGCAGTAATTGATGCAAAAGGAACCCGACCAAGTATTGAGTGCATTCACTGAACATACATTTCAGTCGGCCAACATTTCGGATTTTAAAAACATTTTTCAAGCTGATGTTATAAAGTATTCTAATTTACTGAGATAATGACTTTTGTGTTTTCATTGGCTGTAAGCCATAATCATCAACATTAATGACTCTATGAAATAAATTAACTTTTTGATGATATTCTAATTTAGTGAGATGCACCTGTATAAGACAACTTAAGCAGGAGTGGTAGCCAGTGACTTATTATACTGTACCTAAAAACAATTCGGACAATGTGGTGTTGAGAAACCCACACAAACGTTTCGCCTTGCTTAATCACGGGGAAACATTTCCTTTCTGTAATTCTCCCAATTGTTTTGTAATAGTTTTAGTATTACTGTTAATTAATATGTATACGATTTTTATTGTTCGAATTGTTTTTTTTTGGTACGACTTTTAACATGTGCAACATCTTTACTTGCTGTGCTACAACATTTCCCATCTCTGACGCTTGTTACACATGAGCCTTGCTGTGTCCCACAAATGTTACATCGCTGATGACACATAAATATAGTATTCAGACATTTACCATCATTCCTTATGTTAACCCTTTGTCCCCATGTAAGGGCCCTTTGACACAGTCAGACTCTCCTTACAACACACATTCCCAATCATCGCCTGTGTAAACATGTTCCGCGTTCAGCTGACAAGTAGGCACGCGGGCATGAAAGGCGGTGATTGTTGGCAGCACATGCCCTTGTATAAGCAGAGGTATGCTGCCGGCAATATTGCAGACTGTATGGGGACCAGCTATGGTAGCAATGATCATTCACCCCATACAGATTGTACAGCCATGGCTGCATGGAAATCAAGCGCTGATTGACTTAGTATATTTTTGATCAGCTCCTACAACCTCTGGCAAAAATTATGGAATCACCGGGATCGGAGGATGTTCATTCAGTTGTTTAATGTTGTTGAAAAAAAGCAGATCACAGACATGGCACAAAACTAATGTAATTTCAAATGGAAACTTTATGGCTTTAAGAAACACTAAAAGAAATCAAGAAAAAAAATGTGGCACTCAGTAAGGGTAATTTTTTTCAGACCAAGCAGAGGGAAAAACCCCATTGGAAACAATAAGGACCCAAACTTTTGAGCTGGAAAATATTCTCTCTCTCCTCCTGGACTTCTCCCAGAACTCCGAACATTGCAATGGACTTCCGGGAGAAGCCTGTGTTTAGCGTTTAACACCGGACACTTAACTGTTTGGAACAAACCCAAAACTTTCAGGTTCGCTCATCTCTAATTGTATCATCTATTTTTTCCATTCTTCAAGAACGGCATCTTTTTGAGCCTGGATGCTGGATGGAGAGTGATGACAACTTTTGTCATCAGAATTCTCAATAGGTGTTCGGTTGGGGTCAGATCAGGAGACACTTGGCCACTGAGTCACTTTCACCCTGTTCTTCAGAAATGTACCATTAGCCTTCGGTATGTGGTGTTTTGGATCATTGTCATGTTGGAAAAGTGCACGTCTACCAAGGGCACGGAGTGATTGCAGTATCTTCTGTCTCAATATAGATCAATACATCTGTTCATTGATGATGTTTCCTGATTTGAACCCAATCGAACACCTATAGGGAATTCTGAAGAGACAATCCTGAGCACTGTATATGTGTGTGACATATATATATATATAAAAGCACACACAATTATGTATATACACACACTCTGGTTGATCTTTGTCTTCCCATCATGACACCTGTACAGACATCTGTGGCGATAACCACACTGACATCCCGTGTCTGGTTTCTGTATGTTACTCTGTTGTAACCTTAGACATTGTTCTTTTATGATCATATTGTATGATCTACTGATGAACAGTCATGACGGAGTAATTAATGGGGATCTGATAGGAGCCTCACAAATCTAATGTGTTAACTCCCATCACAATGGTGTTTGTCTACCTCACTATCACTTTAATTTGTAAGAAGTTAGACCTCTTGCACACTATATTCAAGAGATGGATTATACGAAGTACAATTCTCATAAAGATCTATGGTCCCCCTGCTATACATCCATGTGCCTTTGATCTTATATAGAGACACACAGTAGTCTTTTTGACTTTTTTTTTTTAATAGAAATGCTTTGTAGCATTTTAGGCTGTTTGGTTTCTACAGCCTCTAGGTATGGCAGTACATAGCAGATTGCAGTGAGTTATGAGTTATGTACCATGTTACACAGAGGCTGTAGAAGCCTAGCAATACAAAATACTTTGATACTTTATTGTAAATAATGTTTTACAGGAACTGTAAACTGTTTACAGTTTTCCCATATTGTTTGCCATATGTACGGAGAACCCCTAGTATGAGCTATTAGGCTGTAAGAGGATACCAGCAGGCGCCCCATGCAGTATGGCTCCTATTGTTCTCAACAGACCCCTTGGCGTCCCCCGCCAAATGCAAAGTGCAGGAGATTGGCGCCTAAGTTGACGACAGCCTGGTGGACCTCGGTGCACTCGGCTGCTCTCTTCTTCTGAGGTGTGACTCCTTCAGAAATGTTTCCTATACATGCAAATTCCATAAAGCGATTACCAGCAGCTCTGAAAGGCGTTTTTGTAACCGTCCTGAGTGTTTTTCCTGCCGCCCGTCCAGCCATGTTATTTTATCTGATAGGTTTGTGCTCACAAGACCTGAGTGGGTTGTCTGTATTCTCCGTTTATCTTCACGACTGAAGTGTTTTCACAGTCGTCTTCTTCTTTGTCATGTGGGACCGAGCGGCTGCATAGAAAAGGTACAAATCCAGTGTCCTGATCTCACCTCTGCTCATGTTATCTACTGCCAAGAAGCAAGTGACATAAGGGAGAACATACTGACGGACACGATCCTTCTGTAGCCTTACAAGAAATCTGGAAAGCTCCAAAATATTGTATTCAGCAACTTCATGGTCATCCCTGCTTCTAGGGAAGGTGGCCTCCATTATAGCCTCCATTAGAGGTCCCTCATGGGGTTTCACTTGGTTATTTTAGACTCTTAAACAAAAGTAACATTGTACAGATGGGCATTACAGATGCCTGGATAATCCCTCATTGATACACCTCATCCCCCATAATTAGGAGTGAGCGCAATCTCCTTAGAAATAGCTGAAGACAATAGTGTCTTCTAATGGTTATTATTTTCTGACAGTTGATTTCCTTCACAATTCTCCCAATCAGTGCCAATATAATAATGTCCTATAATGCATAAATAATACCACTAGATATTGTACACATGCTACCATATAGTGCCCTTATTACACTTACAAACATTTCATGCAAAAATCAAAGACTTTATTGAAAAATCAATAGAAACATACTGTAATACAATACAAGGAATTCATTCAAAGTGGAGAAACAGAAAGAGAAAAGGGACAGTGCAGCTAGAAACACCAATGGATGGTACAATGCAGATAAGCACATACAATGGTGTGAAAAAGTGTTTACCCCCTTCCTGATTTCTTATTCTTTTGCATGTTTGTCACACTTAAATGTTTCAGATCACAAAACAAATTTAAATATTAGAAAAAGATAACACAAGAAAACGTGAAATGCAGTTTTTAAATGAAGACCTTTTATTATTAAGGGAAAAAGAAATCCAAACCTATAGTGCCCTGTGAGAAAAAGTGATTGCCCCCCTTAAAACATAAATTAACTGTGGTTTATCACATCTTTGGGAAGCTGAGTTAAATTTCCCTAGCCACACACAGGCCTGATTACTGCCACACCTGTTCTCAATCAAGAAATCAATTAAATAGGACCTGCCTGACAAAGTGAAGTAGAACAAAAGATCCTCAAAAGCTAGACATCATGCTGCGATCCAAAGAAATTCAGGAACAAATGAGAAACTTAAGAAATTGAGATCTGTCGGTCTGGAAAAGGTTGTAAAGCCATTTCTAAAGCTTTGGGACTCCAATGAACCATAGTGAGTGCTATTATCCACAAATGGCGAAAACATGGAACAGTGGTGAACCTTTCGAGGAGTGGCCTACCGACCAAAATTACCCCAAGAACGCAGCTACGACTCATCTAAGAGGTCACAAAAGACCCCACAACAACATCCAAAGAACTGCAGGCCTCACTTGCCTCAGTTAAGGTCAGTGCTCATGACTCCACCATAAGAAAGAGACTGGGCAAAAATGGCGTGCATGGCAGAGATCCAAGACGAAAACCACTGCTGAGCAAAAATAACATAAAGGCTCATCTCAGTTTTGCCAGAAAACATCTTGATGATCGCCAAGACTTTTGGGAGAATACTCTGTGGACTGACGAGACAAAAGTTTAACTTTAGGAAGGTGTATGTCCCATTACATCTGGCGTAGAAGTAACACAAAATTTCAGAAAAGGAACATCATACCAACAGTAAAATATGGTGGTGGTAGTGTGATGTTCTGGGGCTGTTTTGCTGCTTCAGGACTTGGAAGACTTGTTGTGGTAAATGGAACCATGAATTCTGCGATCTACCAAAAAATCCTGAAGGACAATGTCCGGCCATCTGTTTGTGATCTCAAGCTGTAGCACACTTGAGTTATGCAGTAGGACAATGATCCAAAACATACCAGCAAGTCCACCTCTCAATGGCATAAGAAAAACTAAATTAAGACTTTGGAGTGGCCTAGACAAAGTCCTGACCTTAATCCGATTGAGATTCTGTGGCATGACCTTAAAAAGGCGGTTCATGCTCGGAAACCCTCCAATGTAGCTGAATTATAACAATTTTGCAAAGATGAGTGACCAAAATTCCTCCAGAGCGTTGTAAAAGACTCCTTGACAGTTATCACAAACGCTTGATTGCAGTTGTTGTTGCTAAGAGTGGTCCAACCAGTTATTGGGTTTAGGGGGCAATTACTTTTTCACTACACAGGGCCCTGTAGGTTTGGATTTCTTTTTCCCTTAGTAATAAAGACCTTCATTTAAAAACTGCATTTTGTGTTTACTTGTGTTATCTTTGTCTAATATTTAAATTTGTTTTGTGATCGGAAACATTTAAGTGTGACAAACATGCAAAAGAATAAGAAATCAGGAAGGGGCAAACACTTTTTCAAACCACTGTATAAACGTATGCAAAACATTAATTGAACATATATAAAAATAAAAAGGTGCGATAGTTATCAATTAATGGCACAAGTAGATGACGTAATATATCTCATACAGTGCAAAGTGCAGTAGGTCAGCAAGGAGCAGAAAGAACATGAAAAAAAAAAAAATATCCTGACAAGTTTAGTGCATATAATAACTGGTGTAATTCACCGCAAAAAATGCACTAAAGAATAATGCAAAAAAGTAAATACAACATAGTCAAAGGCATGGTACCAACTAAAGTGGAGGGGAATCAAGGTGCCTTCATCTACTCTTGATGGAGCACACTGTGTGAAACACGTGTCAGCCTGGCCAGGCATCCCTCCACTTTGGTTGGTTCCATGGACTTGACTATGTTGTATTTACCTTTTTTGTACATTTGATTTTTCTTGGGATTGAGATATGGGAAATTTCCTGGCCATGAATCCCACATTTTTATTCACTGAACCACTCAGTTATCACTTTTCCCTTGTGACATGATCTCCATCATATTGGAAAAAACATTGTTCATCCTCAAATTGCTCCCTGGATTGTTTGGGAGAAGTTGCTCTTGGAGAATATTTAGACTCCATTCTTCATGGCAGTGGCAATATTTTAGGCATAATTATGAGTGAGCCCACTCCATAATTGAATGGTCTCAAGATGCTTTACTGTTAGCATGTCACAAGACTCATGGTAGTACTCACCTTTTCTTCTCCGGACAATCATTCTTCCAGATGTTCCAAACAGTCTGAAGGGGGCTTCATCAGAGAAAATAACGTTACCCCAATCCTCTGCAATCCAATCCCTGTAGGTTTTGCAGAATGTCAGTTTGTGCTTGATGTTTTCTTGGAGAGAAGTGGCTTCTTTGCTGCTTTCCTTGATACCAGGCCAGTATCCTTCGCCTCATGAGCTGTGCTTGTAGATGCACTGACATCTGCCTGCTGCCGCTCTTGAGCAAGCTTTGCACTGGTGTTGAACCAATCCCGTAGCTGAATCCTCTTTAATAGATGGTCCTTGCACTTGGTTGACTTTCTTGGCACCCTGAAATGTTCTTCACAGCAATTGAACCTCTCCCTGAAGTTCTTGATGATCCGAAAAATGATTGCTTTAGGGGCAATCTTACAAGTAGCAATGTCCTTGCCTGTAAAGCCGTTTTGATGCAAAGCAATGATGACTGCACTTGTCTCCTTGGAGGTAACCATGATTAACAGCATGATTTTAAAGTACCAGCTCACTTTTAAAGCAACCAGTCTGCTCTTATATCTCCAATCAACATGACATAGTGGTATCAGATGCCTTGTTCTCGTTAACACTTTTCTTCCTGGGCGAACGAGAATATCACTAAAATGGAATGAATGTCAGCAGGTCATTTTGCGTCAGAGCTGAAATTCTGTGAAAATGTTTTATTTTCTTTTGGGATTAAAAGTAATTTTCTTGGCAAGGTATGACTGCAATTTTTTGCACTTCATCCAATCAGTTGTCATCACAATCTATGTTAATCAAATTGCCATTATGAAAAAAGTGTGTAAACGAAAATTTGTGTCACTCTCAAAACTTTTAGCCACAACTGTATTGTTTCAGACAGGATGTTGTAAAAGCTGCAGCCGCTCGATGAATGTTGATAGATTGCAGCGGTCATGTCATATAATAATGTTATGTGACCACTGGAGACAGTGCCGCCAACATCCTAGGAATGGTGCCGGTCCAGGAGGTAATTACTGTATATCTTTTATGATGACAATTTAGCAGTTATGAATGGGTTATCGAGTAGTGGTCAACCCCTTATAAAGAGGACCAGTCTCCAAATTTTTCATATTGATTTGGACTCACAATGTAATAGTGGCTGCAGAGCAGAATAAAACATATACAGTTAGGTCCATATATATTTGGACAGAGACAACATTTTTCTAATTTTGGTTCTAGACATTACCACAATGAATTTTAAACAAAACAATTCAGATGCAGTTGAAGTTCAGACTTTCAGCTTTCATTTGAGGGTATCCACATTAAAATTGGATGAAGGGTTTAGGAGTTTCAGCTCCTTAACATGTGCCAAACATATATGGACCTAACTGTATATGTTTTTTTTCTTTTTTATTTCACCTCGCCTTTGCAGAGATATTAGTGATCAAACTATTTGCCACCTAAAGAGTTAATTTTTTTGCAGTGGGTGCTACCAGAGAGATTTCACTGGGGGCGTGTACTTTTTACTCTTTTTGATGCTGACCAATCATAAGCAGACAGCAATAGGCAGAGGAAATAAGATCACATCCCCACAATAGCTTCGATCAGCCTCGGTGAGTGACATGTATCGTTCTCCCCACTGAAGTTATGGCATGTGCTGGAGCACAGCAGAACTGAGTGTGGTTAACTGACAGCTTTCAGCTCTCAACTCTTCCAGGCAGTGTGGTGGCAGGAGCAGTACTGCAGAAGATGAGTCTCATTACAAACACTTCTAGTAATTCTCCTCTCAAAGCTGTCATCTCTGCATCCCCCCCCACAGTGACTGCTGGAGATAAAAGATGTTAATCACACTCAGGTCTTCTGTGCTCCAGCACTAGTCATCACTGCAGTGAGGAGACCAAACTATGTCATTATGACTCACACTGAGCCTGTTCTAAGATATTGTGGGGTGTTGCTGCCTGCTTATGATTGTTCAGAGTCAGAAACAGTAAGAAGAACACACCCCCAGTGAAATCTCTCAGGTAATGCCTACTTGGATTTGGATTTTTTTAACTGTTTAGGTGCCAAATACTTTTATGTCTAACATAGCTGCAATAAAATAGAAATGTATTCTGTTCCGCAGCGCCTATTACATCATTTGTCCAGTTTAACATGAAAAATTTGGTGAAAAGTAATATTTAAATATAAAGTTTAAGCCACATTTCAGTGTTTTTTTTCCACTTTTTTTTAGGGATCAGGTGTGTAAATGATATGAAGGTAGTAAAATACCGTTCAACATCTTCTCTCGCTTTCAGTGTCACTCCGGTCCCTTACAGCAGCACTTGACTGCATTTGTGACCTGCTGAATCACATCAGTGGATCAGAGATCACTTTTTGAATTGTCTCCATGCAAATCTATGGAGCTAGAGAGCCTTGTTCTGAGTTTCATAGACTTCCATTGAGAGAGTAATTGCCACTCCACACAGTGATTTAGTGATCTGGAACACCGCGGAAACTGGGAGAAAACGGGGACCGGTGAGCTCGTTACTACCTTTATAATACTTACATATATGATACCTAACAGACCGGTGAGCTCGTTACTACCTTTATAATACTTACATATATGATACCTAACAGAGGGGCAAAAAAAAAAATCACTTTAGTGATTCACTATCTTCAGATGCCTGTCAAAACAGGCTCCTCTTAAAGGAGTAGAATTAGTAAGGATTGTGTTGTTCACAGAGGCGCCGTGATCCAAAAATGTGTTGTTGTTTTTTTTTTGCTGGATCCAGTTCTGGCTTTGGTTGAAAAGAATGCATCAAAAACTGCAAGAGCAATTTTCCCAAAAATGGGTAGGGTATGTGTGAAACCACACTAAGATTACCTCTGCACACAGTGTTTTTTTTTTTTTTTGTATTTCGGTTGTTTTTTATATCCTAAAATAATCCCTATGGGAAAGACCAGAAACAAAGTTTTAATAAGAGCACACCATAGACCTAAAAAAAACTCTCCAAAAGGTCAGAAAAACACACACAAAAAATTATGTTTTATATTTCATATTTTGTAAGCATCAGGTTCCATTGTTTTTACTAAAAATAAATAAAAATTCACATCGAAATGCTGGAAAAAAAGTGACAAACGCCTCTTGGGGTCTGAGCACAAGTACGTTTTTTTTTGTTGCAGATTTGTTACAGAACCTGAAGTGTTTCCTGATGGCAGCAAAGTGAATGAGAATCCTGAAGTCTCATGCACAGGTTGCTTTTTTTTCCTTGCAGATTTGGAGCAGATTTAAATCTGCAGAATGTCAGTTCTTTCAGAGTTTCTGCTGCACATTTCACCCATACTAATGAGTAGGGAAAAATCTGCATAAAAAACGCGCATATTTTATGCAACGTTTTTCTGCGCCAAATACTGGTAGGCTATGTTCACACATTGCTTTTTTGCTGCTTTTTTTCTGCAGCCAAAACCTGATCTATTTGCAGTAAAAAAGCTTCAGACAAAAAGCAGGTTTTGCTGATTTTCTTGCTGCATTTTTTGCTAAGTTTTTCAGGATCCCAAAGTTCAGCTTTACTTTCACCATACCACTGCAACTATGAAAACTTGCAAATAGGGATCACAGCATGGGGTGGGGGAGGGGTTCCAGGAGTATTGTGGATGTCAAAACACCCCAGTACTACAGCTGTGTGAATGCCGCCTGACTTACTGACCCTCTCCTTCTTCGCACTGGTTCCCTCCTATCTGGAAGGTTTACGCAGTTGGATGGGGGATAAGAACAAACAGAGACCCCTACAGTCAGCCCTTTCACACAGAGGTGGTACATTTACCTTTCAGTATAAGTATTTTATTTTTCTTGTGTCTATAAGTGCGCTCTTCACTACTGAGCTGCTCCGAGGGGAGTAGTAGTACTTTTTTCCCACCGCAGTCCACACAGTTTATTTTTGCTCTCTCACTGCAGTTATTCCAAACTTTTCTAACTTTTACCCACTTCTCTAATATATGTAATTTGGAGAAGTGAGGTTATAACAGTCATCACCATTATTGTCTCTGCTGTTATAATATCTGTGTCGTAATATTGTTATAATGTAATACTGCCCTGATCCAACAGCACAAACCTAAGCATTCTTATATACTGTGTGTGTATGATATATAATATGAATTACAAAAGTCTAATTCACCTTAAAAAAAAGATCTGTTCTCTCACTCTTCATTTTTCATTCCTAGGACTCTTCATTGTGCTGTCCCTCTGTTATTCCTCTTCTAAATGCATAAATTCCCCTTGTTAATGGATGTGTCCCCCCTACACAGTCTGACAATTTCAGCCCTGATTGTAGTTAGATGTTCTTTTATCAAAAAGAATGGCAACACCAACTCGACGGTTTATTCATATATTTCCAGGAGGAATAACAGAGTGAAGACATGAATGCAACTATTCACTAAAACAGACATATCAGGAGAGAGGAGGGCCTCTTTAACCTCTTCCTGCTTTATAACGTACTATTATGTCATGGAACGGGGGAGGCTGTACTCTACTATTGCAGTATATAGTACAAGCAATCAAAGAATTACAGTTTATAGTCCCCAAGGGTGACTACAATATTTAAAGTGAAATGTAAAAAATAAACTTTTAAAAATATTGAAGAATTAAAAAAAACATAAGTTTGAATCAACTTCCTTTTCCCTTTCCACATATAAAGAAATACAAAAATAATCATATTAATTAATATGATTAATAATAATAATATTTGGTATCGTCTGTAAAAGTCCTATATATAAAAATATTTAACTCATAATAAACATGGGTAAGAAAAAAAATAAAATAAAGCATTTATGTGTGGATGCTTGTTATATCTGTCGTTTTCAGGTGACTTTCCAGAATAAACTGTTACATGTACAGTACAGACCAAAAGTTTGGACACACCTTCTCATTTAAAGATTTTTCTGTATTTTCATGACTATGAAAATTGTACATTCACACTGAAGGCATCAAAACTATGAATTAACACATGTGGAATTATATACTTAACAAAAAAGTGTGAAACAACTGAAAATATGTCTTATATTCTAGGTTCTTCAAAGTAGCCACCTTTTGCTTTGATGACTGCTTTGCGCACTCTTGGCATTCTCTTGATGAGCTTCAAGAGGTAGTCACCGGAAATGGTCTTCACTTCACAGGTGTGCCCTGTCAGGTCTAATAAGTGGGATTTCTTGCCTTATAGATGGGGTTGGGACCATCAGTTGTGTTGTGCAGAAGTCTGGTGGATACACAGCTGATAGTCCTACTGAATAGACTGTTAGAATTTGTATTATGGCAAGAAAAAAGCAGCTAAGTAAAGAAAAACGAGTGGCCATCATTACTTCAAGAAATGAAGGCCAGTCAGTCCGAAAAATTGGGAAAACTTTGAAAGTGTCCCCAAGTGCAGTTGCAAAAACCATCAAGCGCTACAAAGAAACTGGCTCACATGAGGACCGCCCCAGGAAAGGAAGACCAAGAGTCACCTCTGCTTCTGAGGATAAGTTTATCCGAGTCACCAGCCTCAGAAATCGCAGGTTAACAGCAGCTCAGATTATAGACCAGGTCAATGCCACACAGAGTTCTGGCAGCAGACACATCTCTTCAACAACTGTTAAGAGGAGACTTTGTGCAGCAGGCCTTCATGGTAAAATAGCTGCTAGGAAACCACTGCTAAGGACAGGCAACAAGCAGAACAGACTTGTTTGGGCTAAAGAACACAATGAATGGACATTAGACCAGTGGAAATCTGTGCTTTGGTCTGATGAGTCCAAATTTGAGATCTTTGGTTCCAACCACCGAGTCTTTGTGCGACGCAGAAAAGGTGATCGGATGGACTTTACATGCCTGGTTCCCACCGTGAAGCATGGAGGAGGAGGTGTGATGGTGTAGGGCAGGGGTCTCAAACTCGGCTGGGTATATGGGCCGCACATGGAAAAAATTTGAATTTGGGGGCCGCATTCTTTGTTCAATGTGACATTTTTAGTGATACCATTTTTTTTGTATACACCTTTTGAACATTTTTGCCGTGTTTATTTTTTTATGGCTTGGGTCGTTATGGATGTGGCGATAATAAACGTGCACTTTTTTGTGTTTACTTTAGTTTACATATAAAACAGCATTTTTAGTGGCCAATATTTTTTCATGCTTTATTTTATTTTTTATTTTTTTTACAATTTTATTTCCCCCAATTGGCCACATACAGTAATATTGTCTTACAATTAGCATCATATAGTAATAATGGAAAACATCTTGTAGTAATGTTCCCCATCCAAGTCCCCATCTTGTACTAATGTGCCCCATCCAGGTCCCCATCCTGTGGCTATGTGCCCCATTCAGGTCCCCATCCAGGTCCCCATCCTGTGGCTATGTGCCCCATCCAGGTCCCCATCCTGTGGCAACGTTCCCCATCCTGGCGCCCATCTTGTACTAATGTGCCTCATCCAGGTCCCCATCTTGGGGCTATGTGCCCCATCCAGGTCCCCATCCTGTGGCAATGTTCCCCATCCAGGTCCCCATCTTGTGGCTATGTGCCCCATCCAGGTCCCCATCTTGTGGCTATGTGCCCCATCCAGGTCCCCATCTTGTGGCTATGTGCCCCATCCAGGTCCCCATCTTGTGGCTATGTGCCCCATCTTGTGGCTCTGTGCCCCATCCAGGTCCCCATCTTGTGGCTATGTGCCCCATCCAGGTCCACATCTTGAGGCTATGTGCCCCATCCAGGTCCACATCTTGTGGCTATGTGCCCCATCCAGGTCCCCTCTTGTGGCTATGTGCCCCATCCAGGTCCCCATCCTGTGGCTATGTGCCCCATCCAGGTCCCCTCTTGTGGCTCTGTGCACCATCCCGGTCCCCATGTTGTGGCTCTGTGCCCCCTGTGCTGTTCTTCACACACATAAAATAGAAAAAAAAAAAGATGATTCTCACCTGTCCTCCGTTCTCTCGGCGGCCTTCCTGCAGATGTGGCCCGCAGGCACCACAGAGTCCGACCCCTTGACGATCCCGACCTGGTCCAGGAGGAGCCGCCGACAGCAGCGCTGCATTGCCGCACAGAGACTGTCTCCCAGCACAGCATTTTCAATGTCAGCCGCCGGCCAATCAGAGGCCAGCAGTTGACATCTGCATATGGCAATGACGTCATACTCGCTGCGCCGACACGCAGATATCAGCTGCTGGCCTCTGATTGGCCAGCGGCTGGCATTGGAAATGCAGTGCTGGGAAACAGTCTCTGTGTGGCAATTCAGCGCTGCTGTCGGCGGCTCCTCCTGGACCAGGTCGGGATCGTCAAGGGGTCTGTGCCTGCGGGCCGCATAAAGCAGCCTCAGGGGCCGCATGCGGCCCGCGGTCCGCGTGTTTGAGACCCCTGGTGTAGGGGGTGCTTTGCTGGTGACACTGTTGGGGATTTATTCAAAATTGAAGGCATACTGAACCAGCATGGCTACCACAGCATCTTGCAGCGGCATGCTATTCCATCCGGTTTGCGTTTAGTTGGACCATCATTTATTTTTCAACAGGACAATGACCCCAAACACACCTCCAGGCTGTGTAAGGGCTATTTGACCAAGAAAGAGAGTGATGGGGTGCTACGCCAGATGACCTGGCATCCACAGTCACCAGACCTGAACCCAATCGAGATGGTTTGGGGTGAGCTGGACCGCAGAGTGAAGGCAAAAGGGCCAACAAGTGCTAAGCATCTCTGGGAACTCCTTCAAGATTGTTGGAAGACCATTTCCGGTGACTACCTCTTGAAGCTCATCAAGAGAATGCCAAGAGTGTGCAAAGCAGTCATCAAAGCAAAAGGTGGCTACTTTGAAGAACCTAGAATATAAGGCATATTTTCAGTTGTTTCACACTTTTTTGTTAAGTATATAATTCCACATGTGTTAATTCATAGTTTTGATGCCTTCAGTGTGAATGTACAATTTTCATAGTCAAGAAAATACAGAAAAATCTTTAAATGAGGTGTGTCCAAACTTTTGGTCTGTACTGTATACTGTCACGCACAGTGTGGGAAAGAAAGTGCAACACAAAGGGAAGAGGGGGAGGAAGACCAAACACTAGGGAAAGGGGGAGTGGAGAGCCCTAGGCAGATCTAATATCACCCTGACTACCCTACCGTCCCTATATTGGTTCCACACCAATTGCCAAGCAGGAAACCTAATCCCTGTATATCCCTAGAGCTTGGCCCTAGATAGGGAGGGGGAGGGGTGAGAACTGGTCAGGCCCCACTAAAAACTAAAGACAACAAGGTAGACAAACAAAACAAAAGGAATAAACTTAGCTTGAGCAGACACCTGAGAGATAACGCCATCTGTCCTCCAAGGGCACCAGAGGAGAAGCTAGCCAACTGCTAGCGCTCCAAGCCTGCACAAAGGTACATAGAAGTATCACCGGCAATTCCCTGGAGCAAACTGAGTGTTTTTAACTCCCAGGAAAGGGTGTGTCAATCAGTAGCAAAAGGGAGGTCCTTCTAGGATTAAGAAGGCATCTACAATGCCAAGCGCAGTGACCTTCTACAGCCAGATTCAGAGAGACTGTCCATTACACCTGACACACCCATGACATGTACATGAGGAATAACATGATTTTTGGGTTATTATATGACTGTTATCCTGCATTTTGCAGTAGTTTCCCCTCTGCAGGCTCTATTTCTGTTTTCCAGCTAGTGGGTAGAGACTATTTGACATGATGTCTCCTATACATAGTACCCATAGAAGAGAAAATCCTGCTCCCCATTTCTGTTTCTCACATTCTCAGGATCAGCAGCAGCATGCAGGCTATTGTACAGCAGTACTGAGCAGTGTAGCTGTGAATCCAGCACTGGTATTAGATTATTCACTCACTAAAGAGTTGCAGTACAGTCTCACTTCCTTTTTATCCTCTTCATAAACGTTGACTAGAATGTAACCTGATTTCTCTGTGAGTTAAAAGTCTTATTTTATAATTTGAGATCTCTAAATGGATTTTTAGCAAAATTTCAAAAGTGACTCTTCGAGTTAAGAGGCAAGATGGAGCCCCCGTAATTAAGCAAACATTTTAGTTTACTCTTTACATATGTGCTTAGAATAACAGCGTTCTGATTACGTCATGATTAGCCCATTTTACCATTGGGGATTCCAGGAAACATGGGAGACTCCGCTTCTTAGACCTGGACTACTAGCCCAGTTTTTTAGTTTCAGCATTTTTTCAGACTTCTCTAGCTATTTATTTTATGACCCTTGAAATAAAAATAATCACATCTAAATTATTCATGACTTAATCCGTTAATATTAATTGATGATGACAGTAAAGTTAACGAGTATGAGTTTTCTACAGGAATATCCATAATTAATCTCATAGATTTGGTTCCTCATCTTGCAAAAATTAAGTTCACCCTCCGCCCCTCAACTTCTCTTGAAGCAATTGCTGGAAAGTTTCGCCCTCATCCCTCGCACAGAGTCCTGCGGGGAGCACAAGAACTGCGCTGTTGCAGTAATTACATGTATAGACCGCTCCTTGCCTTCCCCACAGGGTGGGTTTGTTTTGCTCTCTCTGCGGCTGGAGACATATCTAAGGTCCACTTTCTTATTGCAAGTGAATGTGTGCCAAGGAGTTAACTGCGGGAGTCAGTGACCTAATGTGAGCGCCCTGTCCTTACCCAGGATGTGAGGATCCACTGACATTGACTCCACACATTCTGTAGCTGGGCTTGGAACAACTTGTACTGAGATTTTTAGGGTGCGAGTCTTTGTTTTCCCATTGAAACTTGAGCATCGGGCCAGATGCACTTAAGTACTTTGACTTTTAGAGGAAATTGTGCTCATGGGAATAACTCAAACTTGCCAACTCTCTCAGGTCATCAAAGGGTCTCTTGGGGAAAGGAGACAACCTTCCGGAAGGAGTCTCCCCAGTAAAGTGAAGAGTTTATTTGGCAGAAGATATCAGTCACTGACCACTGTGTGGCAAAGAACGCTTCCCTATTGCTGGATCTATTATTTTTTTCTTATATTAAAACACTTGAATGCTCAAAAAACATGGCTGAACATTAGGAAAATTCTCCCCACTTAGCATTTCGTTGGGTAGTTACCATACATCTTTACACTGGAAAAATGGTGTTTTGGTAGGCCCTTCTAATATAGTCATTCACCGAGGACCTCAAAGTCCAATAGATGAACAGATGTCTCAAAAAAGAGATGAACATCGCCAGAAAGGAGGCCAGAGTTCATAGTTTCATCTTTTGGATTCCATTTGGGAAACAATATTTTTTGGGATAAAAAAACATAATATGCCAAAGATGAGTAGCTTCCTCATGTGAAACCAGCTTAACTCTTTCCCGGACCATCTTCCCCTTTCTATTCCATCAATTCAGCAGCCAGACTCCTTTTTCTATCCACCTGTTGCATCGATGCCTCCCCCCTGTGCCAGTCATTGCACTTGTTGTTCATTCACTAGAATTCAATTCAAATGTATCACTCACACCAACAAAGCTCTCCACAGTGCTGCACCACACTACTTAGCTGGGCTCTGCTACATCAGGCAGGCTGGGCTCTGCTACATTAGTCAGGCTGGGCTCTGCTACATTAGTCAGGCTGGGCTCTGCTACATCATGCAGGCTGGGCTCTGCAACATCAGGCTGGCTGGGCTCTGCTACATCATGCAGGCTGGGCTCTGCTACATCAGGCAGGCTGGGTCTGCTACATCAGGCTGGCTGGGCTCTGCTACATCATGCAGGCTGGGCTCTACTACATCAGGCAGGCTGGGCTCTGCTACATCATGCAGGCTGGGATCTGCTACATCAGGCAGGCTGGGCTCTGCTACATCACGCCGGCTGGACTCTTCTACATCTGGCTGGCTGGGCTCTGCTACATCATGCAGGCTGGACTCTGCTACATCATGCAGGCTGGGCTCTGCTACATTAGTCAGGCTGAGCTCTGCTATATTAGGCAGGCTGGGCTCTGCTACAGTAGTCAGGCTGGGCTCTGCTACATTAGGCTGGCTGGGCTCTGCTACATCATGCAGGCTGGGCTCTGCAACATCAGGCTGGCTGGGCTCTGCAACATCAGGCTGGCTGGGCTCTGCTACATCAGGCAGGCTGGGCTCTGCTACATCAGGCAGGCTGGGATCTGATACATCAGGCAGGCTGGGCTCTGCTACATCAGGCAGGCTGGGCTCTGCTACATCATGCAGGCTGGGCTCTTCTACATCAGACTGACTGGGCTCTGCTACATCATGCAGGCTGGGCTCTGCTACATCATGCAGGCTGGGCTCTGCTACATCATGCAGACTGGGCTCTGCTACATCAGGCTGGCTGGGTTCTTGCTACATTAGGCAGGCTGGGCTCTGCTACATCAGGCTGGCTGGGCTCTTGCTACATTAGGCAGGCTGGGCTCTTCTACATCAGGCTGACTGGGCTCTGCTACATCATGCAGGCTGGGCTCTGCTACATCATGCAGGCTGGGCTCTGCTACATCATACAGACTGGGCTCTGCTACATAATGCAGGCTGGGCTCTGCTACATCATGCAGACTGAACTCTGATACATCATGCAGGCTGGGTCTGCTACATCAGGCTGGCTGGGCTCTGCTACATCATGCAGGCTGGGCTCTGCTACATCAGGCAGGCTGGGCTCTGCTACATCATGCAGGCTGGGCTCTGCTACATCAGGCAGGCTGGGTCTGCTACATTAGGCAGGCTGGGCTCTGCTACATCATGCAGACTGGGCTCTGCTACATCATGCAGACTGGGCTCTGCTACATAATGCAGGCTGGGCTCTGTTGCATCAGTATGAGCAAGGTGAGTGGAAACTGATCTCTGGTAATTGTGAGCACGTCTGTCTGATTTCCCATTTTCTTTCCGCTCAGAGTAATTGGCATTGCTTTACTCCGTCTTCCAGCATCTCAGCCATTCACTGCTGTTAAATCCTTGCTGGGAGACGTTTAATTAACTGGAATGGTGCCTATTAAATAGCAGCAGGGCTAGACAAATGAGGGAATTAAATAAGATTATGGCATTATTCTCGCGCCCCTGTGTAATGGGTTTCTGTAAGTTACACAACTCCCAAAACATGTAGCGTTGTTTGCCAACCAAGGAGGAATGAAGTCTTAGGAGTGGCGGATGTATGATGGGAGCATCACACGTGTGAGCGGTGAGAGGAGGTCGGGGACTGTCAGCTCGGATCCCTTCTGGCTGACGAACCGTCTATGAGCGGATTTCTTAAAAACAGCTTTTCATTGTGATTTCATGCATGATGCCAGGACTCTGAAATATTCATAGGATCAGTGCTGCCGGATCTCCCCCCCCAGTGCTGAGCATTGGCCGTGATATGCTTTATGTCTCCCTGAAAGGAGCTTCATCCTTTTTTCTTTTCATCTTTTTTACTGCAGTGCTGTAAAGTAAGGCAATGTCTGATGGGGTAAGTCAAGTAAATAATGCAAAAATATTCATATATGCGAAGTACATTGCATCTATTAAATGCATGTATTTGGGGCTAAAAAGAATTTTTGCAATTGGGTTTTATTAAAAATCTTGGCTTTTTCAGACTCTTTGTTTCCCCGACACAGTCAACTTTGATGTGGTCATAAATCAGCTGAGAGGAGCTCAGAAAACGACTGATAGAGAGTTACAAACCGCCCTGTCAGACCGACATAGCAGCTCACTGACAGATTCTCAGTTAACCCATTCTGCAGCCACAATAGACTGTGCACCCAGAGGCTGTACGAGACTGATGGTGCAAAATTTTTAAATAAAACCAGTTGCAAAAATATGATTTTTAGTCCCTATTAAGTAAAAACATTTTTGCCAATGGTGAGCAGCTCCGTTAAGGAGAAATTCACACTGATCGATGGGGGTTTGATCACTGGGAGCCGCTCGAATCCTGAGAACTCGGCTCTGAAATACCCCATTCGAATGGATCAGTGACCGTGTATGTGGTCCGATGTCTATGGCACTGCTGGAGAGAGCTGGTGGATAGGCGATAACTTGCTTAGATAGTACTAACCCTAGATGGGTGTGTGGGCGAGCGAGGGGATTTACTCATATAAACATGTTTTACATATCCATGGCGAAAACTGGGAGTCAAAAACACCCAAGCATTTTCTTCATTGCTTCATTGGGTTCCAAAAAATGTTTGGAAAACACGCAGAAAAAACCTGCAAATGTAAAAGAATATAAAAAACACAAACAAAAACTGATAAAATGCATAGTAGACAACCGAAAAATTATAATAATAAAAAATAATAAAAAAAAACCCCAAATGACAAAAAAAAGGAGTGTCCCGAAACATCTTCCACTTGAAAAACTTACGTTTTTGACTGCAGTGTGAACATACTCTAGCACTGCTAGAAACCATTTTTTTTTTGCATACCAGGAAAATCATGGCCGTCTGAATAAGGCCTTAGTTCGATGTCAGTGACTAAGATCATTCTTGTCAGTAAACTGAGAGGTGGACGCAGTCTAGGACGAACATGATGCTCCCGGCATATATGTTAAACACAGGCTGGGAGCAATGCCTTGCAGTGGCATTATGATCTTTATTTTCAAAGATATGTTCAGAACAGCTTTTTTACTTTTGCATGGATTCATTTTATTTTTATATTTTTTAATTCTTACAAAAACCAAAATTATAAATTTCATTTTAATTCAATTTGCCATAGATTTCAGCGGTTCAAAAAAAAAACAATACAAAAAAACATCCAGTCTTTTTCTGTCTTTCCCACAGAGACAAAAATGCTTAGCAGGTTACACTATTTAATTTTTTTTTTAAAATGAACGGAACAGAGATAAACTGAACATTTCAGCCATCCTTTGGAATCAGTGATTTAATGAAGTGATCAGTTACACTATGTATTTCTGCTCCTGAAATAAAAGAATGTAAATCCTAATGTCAGCACTGCCTGCGTTGTATTTTTTTTTTGCTGAACACTGTAGTCTATTGCGTAATGCCCTACGCTGGCATATTTTGTCCTGAAGGGTTTTTCTTTGCTTATTTTTGTATTTTCCTGGGTAGTTTTTGCGATTTCTTTGGCTGCTGACATGTTGTTTTTTTTATTACTTCTATTGTATAATATAGTGAGCCTAAAGAATAGACTTCTATTATATAAAATAGTGAGCCTGAAGAATGGACTTCTATTGTATAAAATAGTGAGCTTGAAGAATGGACTTCTATTGTATTGTAACATCCCTGGCGGCGTGCTTGCATGGCTTACCATCTCCCACCATGCAAGACCGCAATCTTACCTATCAGGCCAGGCTGCACACTTTGCTCCAGTACCTGCTGTTTGTATGTCTCTTGTCTGCTGGCTTAGGGCGTCGGCGCTGTTGCTTCCTGATTCTTAAAGCTACAGTGTGTGCAGTCCTAATGCGTCCCCAGCCTATTGCTGTGAGTCACCGGATACTTAAACCCCCTCCACCCAGGAGGAGGTGCCTGAGCAACACTTTCTTACAGTGTGTTCTGTGCAACTGTGAGTTGCCAGGTCCTGTCCTGACTCTAGTCTATTTCCGCCACCCTGGGGGCTGAGTACCCAGGGCCGCTACCTGTATATCTGACTTCCAGTCTGTTTCCGCCACCCTGGGGGCTGAGTACCCAGGGCCGCTACCTGTATCTCTGACTTCTAGTCTGTTTCTGCCACCCTGGGGGCTGAGTTCCCAGGCTCGTTCCTGTATCTTGTTCCCTGTTCAGTTCCTGTCTGAACAATGTCCTAGCCCGTTACCTGTTTGTCTCTATGTCCGAACCTTCCCTTTTCCTGCAGTGTCTGAACCTGCACCTAACTCCAACTCATTGTCTCTGTACTTCTGTTTGTGAGTTTTGTGTCCACTCGCTACTTCATTGTAAGTACCTTGTGTGTATCTGGTTCTGCTTGTCCCCTTTCCCTTCCTCTGTATCTACCTCCTGTGTTCTAACCATCTTCCTGTATTTTCCAGTCTGTTCCATGTGAACAGAGCCCTGTCCTGTCTGCCTGCACCTTCTGCTCTGTTCCGCTCTGCTTTTTCACCGCACCGGCGGTTTTGCTCCGCTCTGCTTGTTCACCGCACCGGCGGTTTTGCTCCGCTCTGCTTGTTCGCCGCACCTGCGGTTTTGCTCCGCTCTGCTTGTTCGCCGCACCTGCGGTTTTGCTCCGCTCTGCTTGTTCGCCGCACCTGCGGTTTTGCTCCGCCCTGCTTGTTCGCCGCACCTGCGGTTTTGCTCCGCTCTGCTTGTTCGCCGCACCTGCGGTTTTGCTCCGCTCTGCTTGTTCGCCGCACCTGCGGTTTTGCTCCGCTCTGCTTGTTCGCCGCATCTGCTTTTTCGCCCTGCTCTGTTTGTTCACCGCTCCGGCGGTTCTGCTCTGCTTGTTCACCGCACCGGCGGTTTCGCTCTGCTCTGCTGTCCACCGCACCTGCGTCTCCGTTCCTGTGTCCCAGTCTGTACTGGTCCCTATCCTGCCTGCGTTCCTACCTGCCAGTCCCCGCCTGTCTGCATGCCAGCCGTGCCTGCCAGTCCCCTCCTGTCTGCATGCCAGCCATGCCTGCCAGTCCCCTCCTGTATGCATACCAGCCGTGCCTGCCAATACCCACCTGTCTTCATACCAGCCGTGCCAGCCAGTACCCACCTGTCTGCATGCCAGCCTAACCTGCCTATTCCTGCATTCCCCGGTGTGGGTCAACAACTGTGACCGGGGTCTGACCTGGAGTAGCACCTGGTCCCTCTGCTCGGTTCCTCCCTGGTTCACGGAGTCGACTGAGCTGCCGTGTGACCTTGATCGGACCGAGTTGATACTTAGTTACGCCCCTCCAGGCACTCCTCTGTTCATGGTCCAGTGGGATCACTAATCAAGCTCACACCAGTCAGTCGGGGAGCGAGCATAACATGTATGAAATGTGAGCCTGAAGAATGGACTTCTATTGTATAAAATAGTGAGCTTGAAGAATGAACTTCTATTGTATAAAATAGCCTGAAGAATCGTCTTCTATTGAATAAAATAGTGAGCCTGAAGAATGGACTTCTATTCTATAAAATAGTGAGCCTGAAGAATGAACTTCTATTGTATAAAATAGTGAGCCTGAAGAATGAACTTCTATTGTATAAAATAGTGAGCCTGAAGAATGGACTTCTATTGTTTAAACTAGTGCGCCTGGAGAATCGACTTATATTGTATAAAATAGTCTGAAGAATGGACTTCTATTGAATAAAATATTGAGCCTGAAGAATGGAATTCTATTGTATAAAATAGTGAGCCTGAAGAATGGACTTCTAAAAAAAACTAACTGGGTATGAGAGGGTTGGAGCTTGTGAATTTAGTCACAAGACACAGGTGTTTTCATTCACTGACTACGGTGTAATGTCTTGTAAATGGTGAGGAGCTAACACTTGAGTTATTTAGAAATTAGGAGAATTTTAATTTTTACACTAATTAACAATTAATTAAATAAAACCATAAAACTGGAAAACAGCTTTACATCTATAACATTATACTTTTTTTAATGCTTTAATGTCACTTGTATTAAAGGGCCTGGTAGGTAAATTTAAATCCAGAATCTGGTGTGTTTTATATCACCCCTTCCTGTGTGCATGATACTTTTAGACCCCCAATTCATGTAAGATTTTTTTTCTGCCTTAGAGCATTATGAAAAGTCACAAAACTTTTGAAAATTGTGCAACTTTTGGCTTTTTCTTGCCAGTCCGGGCCACCTGGCCAGATTCGCCATAGTTTTCTGAGCATGAGTGAAACTGGGTCGTGCCCAACTAATTCTTCAAAAGTGGGGTAACTTGCAACAGAAAGGTAACATTTTTGACGAGGCGCATGCCAGTGATGATTTGCACCTTATTTATTATTTATTCTAAGGAGTCCTTAGAACCCCAAGAAACAAAAAAATAAATAAAGTTGAAGTAGAAAGCACATTGCTCATGTGTCATAGTTTTAGTAATACTGGTCATTTATTAACACATACTAATGACATACTTTTGGGGATTACACTATGCGGTGGTGGCACTGGGTTGGTATATGGCCAGATTTTCCGACATCACTGACCACCACATTTTTTTCTCCTTGTAGGGTACTTAAACATTAGGAATGATGATGATCCCTGGGAAATCTAATAACGTCTATAGTCCTCCAGTACAGATGACATGCCTGAACATATCTGCCATGTCCTCACATCACCCACCATCGCTGGTCTTAGGTGCCACCAAGCCATGAGAGGTTCATGCAGCAGTGTGGACTTGGCAGTGACTTATGCTACGTACTAACGCTCCACCAGAGGGATGCCACCACCCAGGAGCAGCTCGTGGAGCTTCTGGAGGAACTTTGGCAGGAGAACCTTGTGCAGTTTGCTTGTGGCTTTCATTATCACTTTATTGGTGGTTGCATCGTATGCTCTTTCTGGAGGTAGAGCAGATCTGATCCATGCGCTCTCTGCATCCTTCTCAAGAGACTTTGCTTTCACCACCAACCAGTCTGCAACAGAAAGACCAAAGGAGATGATGCAATCTATTAAGGGCTGCAGCTTCAGCGCCCCTCAGGTAGAGAAATCCTACCTGGATAAAGGGGAGATCCAACTAACATCACGGAAAATCCCAATCATAACTGAGCTGGAGCAAGATGAACCTCATGTAAGTGTCACGGATGAGTCCTCCAACCTGAGCTGCTTCATCATGCATGTCAGTGTTAGGAGGTTTATAAGCCATGCATGCTCCTCTAGGTAATTAAATATGCAAATTGTCTCTTCAGAGAGGAAGAGGACTTGAACCCTAGTGCCACCTATTGGAAGTAAACTTATAAAATCCTAAAAGTCAATATCAACCCTTTAATGAGCCTTGTCACATGACTTACGATAAAAACCAAACCAGAATCTCAATTTGTAGACACGTTTTTTGGGGTGTTGCACCTCCTCAGTTCAAGGCATGAGATTTAATTTGGCAGTATGAGAGGCCTCTGACTGGGATCTAAGGGGTAATTTTTCTCCGTGTGGGGAGTGATATGACTAGCATGCCAGTGTGAGGAGGCTTATAAGCCTCTGGTGAAAAACCTGAACAACAAAAAAAAAACAAAACAAACAAGCTATGGCGGAATAGTTTTTCTTGATCGTCCAGATGTAATGAAACGACTCATTTGGCATCCCTGTGGTCATACCAAGTATAGAATATGTTTTATGCAATGTGTTGACAGACTTCAATTTAAACCACTCCCCCCTAAAAAAGTATGTACCCCTAAATGATGCCATTGAAATATACAACTCATGTCACAAAAAAGCCCTCGTATAACTATGTCAACCTAGAGATCAAAAAGTTATTGTTCTTTGAATGTGGAGACAGAAAAATGAAAAAAAAAATCCTCCAAAATAGGTTTGGTAAAATAAAGGTTTTGCCGAGGTCCCTCTATGCCGTCCCTCAGTTATTCCTCCTGGCAATATAAAATAAAGTAATCTGCTTGCTATCATATCACTTGTCAGTAGGATGTTTCACATCTTCATATAATGTTTAATATAAACGGTAAGTCTTTTGACACAAATGCATGTAGTAACTAGCATAGACATGTCAAGAGTGGTAAAACAGAATTTTTTAACCCCTTCCTGAAATAGGATGTACCTGTCGGGTGTATTGAACGGGTTCTAGAACTTTTATTGCTGCATTAGTAGTCAGATTTCTTATTGAGTACTCTAGAAAAGTTGTAGGAACTTTAGAAAACTTTAGAAACTTTTAGAAAACTTTTGGTAATGTTTAGATACTTATCATCACGTTTTTTGTTTTCTTCCTTAAGCTGTTCTCAGTGATACCTCATCAATTCCTCCACTCGTGCCGCAGTCCTTGCTGGTACCAAAACTACAGTGGAAATGACAGCAGTGATCCCTATGGGACCAACGCCTATTCCTTATACGCCAAGCGTCTACACAACATATTTGAGGACATGAAGCGAAGGTTCTGGCTGCATCTAACAGTGAGAGAAGGACGTTACTACAGGCTACGGTGTTTGCCTCACTTTTATATCATCGGGCAGCCCAAGTGTGGCACTACCGATCTGTACGACCGCCTGCGTCTCCACCCTAACGTCCACTTCTCGGTTATCAAGGAGCCGCACTGGTGGACGCGGAAACGCTTTGGTGAGATTAAGCCTCATGTTGAGGAAATGTTTTGCCACATCATTATCAGATAAGTTTCCTAGCACACAGATGGTGAACGTGTGCTCAGTTTCACTAGAAAACTAAAGAGGAAGAAACAGTTATGTCATGTTTCTATCAATTATTTTCCAGTTTGTCAAACACTGAAGGTAGAAATGACCGTGCCCGGAGGGGAGTGTCACCCAGCTTCCCACTGACTCTACAGCACAAATATCAAACCCCGGCCCGTGGGCCAAATGTGTCCCGCAGGGTGGTTATATTTGACCCTCTACACCAGAAACGCCACCCCTATGTGCGGCCATTATACTGTATGGAGGACTATGTGCGGCCATTATACTGTATGGAGGACTATGTGCGGCCATTATACTGTATGGAGGACTATGTGGGGGGCCATTGTACTGTATGACAGACTATGTGGGGCCATTATACTGTATGACGGACTATGTGCGGCCATTATACTGTATGACGGACTATGTGCGGCCATTATACTGTATGGAGGACTATGTGCGGCCATTATACTGTATGGAGGACTATGTGCGGCCATTATACTGTATGAAGGACTATGTGCGGCCATTATACTGTATGATGGACTATGTGCGGCCATTATACTGTATGGAGGACTATGTGGGGCCCATTATACTGTGTGGAGAACTATGTGGGGCCCATTATCATAGAATCATAGAATGGTAGAGTTGGAAGGGACCTCCTGGGTCATCTGGTCCAACCCCCTGCTCAAAGCAGGATTCACTAGATCATCTCAGACAGATGTCTGTCCAGCCTCTGTTTGAAGACGTCCATTGAAGGGGAACTCACCACCTCTCGTGGCAGCCTGTTCCACTCATTAATCACCCTAACTGTCAAAAAGTTTTTTCTAATATCTAATCTGTGTCTCCTCCCATTTAGTTTCATCCCATTGCTTCTAGTCTTTCCTTGTGCAAATGAGAATAAAGATGATCCTTCTACAATGTGACAACCCTTGACATATTTGTAGACAGCTATTAAGTCTCCTCTCAGTCTTCTTTTTTGCAAGCTAAACATTCCCAAATCCTGCAACCGTTCCTCATAGGACATGGTTTGCAGACCAGTCACCATTCTGGTCGCTCTTCTCTGAACTTGCTCCAGTTTGTCTATGTCTTTTTTAAAATGTGGTGCCCAAAACTGTACACAGTATTCCAGATGAGGTCTGACCAAAGAGGAGTAAAGACCGATAATGACTTCACGTGATCTAGACTGTATGCTTCTGTTAATACATCCCAGAATTGTATTTGCCTTTTTTGCTGCTGCATCACACTGTTGACTCATGTTCAGTCTATGATCTATTAGTATACCTAAGTCTTTTTCACATGTACTGTTGCTTAGCTCTATTCCTCCCATTCTGTATATGCTTTTTTCATTTTTATTGCCCAGATGTAGTACTTTGCATTTTTCCCTGTTAAAAACCATTCTGTTGGTTGCTGCCCACTGCTCCAGTTTATTTAGGTCTTTTTGAATCCTCTCTCTCTCTTCTCTAGTATTAGCTATCCCTCTTAGCTTTGTATCATCAGCAAATTTAATCAGTTTACCCTCAATTCCTTCATCTAAATCATTGATAAAGATGTTGAACAATACAGGTCCCAGGACGGAGCCCTGTGGTACCCCACTTGAGACATTCATCCAGCTGGATGTGAAGCCATTTACAACCACCCTTTGAGTCCGATCACTAAGCCAGTTATGAATCCACCTAACAGTTGCCTGGTCCATTGCATACTTGGTCATTTTTTCAATAAGGATGGTGTGAGATACTTTGTCAAATGCTTTGCTGATGTCAAGATATACTATATCTACAGCATTTCCCTGATCCACCCAGTCAGTGATTCTGTCATAGAAGGAAATTAAGTTAGTCTGACATGACTTGTTAGTTACAAACCCATGCTGACTCTGGTTAATCACTTCATTCTTATCCATGTACTTACATACATGTTGTTTAATAATTTGTTCAAAGATCTTTCCTGGTATAGAAGTCAGACTCACCGGCCTATATTTCCCTGGGTCCACCTTCTTCCCCTTTTTGAAGATAGGAACAACATTTGCTCTTCTCCAGTCTTCTGGGACTTCTCCTGTTCTCCAAGAATTTTCAAAGATTATGGAGAGTGGTTCTAAAATTTCTTCTACGATCTCCTTCAGTACTCTGGGGTGTAATTCATCTGGACCTGGAGACTTGAACTCATTTATGTTAGCTAAATATTCCCTCACAATCTTTCTGTTTACAGATAACTTGGATTCCTCTATTCCTTTAAAAGGACAGTGAAGATCAGTTGATGTTACATTTTCTTTCTGAGAGAAAACAGATGCAAAATAGGAATTAAAAAGTTCGGCCTTCTCAACATCCTCTCTTACCATTTCTCCATTTTCATCCTGTAAAAATCCTATAGCATCTTTGACTTTTCTTTTACTTTTGACATACCCCCAAAATCCTTTTTTATTGCTTTTGACATCTCTTGCAAGCCTTAATTCATTGTCAGCTTTAGCTAACCTGATACGTGCACTGCAGGATCTGCAGACTGCATTATAATCTTCTTTAGATATGCCTCCCTCTTTCCATTTAATAAACATTTCTTTCTTTCTTTTTAGCATGTGTTTAAGTTCTGTGTTCATCCATCCTGGTTTCCTTAAATGCTTCCCATTCTTCCTACTTTTCGGGATTGTTAACGATTGTGCTTTGAGAATCTCATTTTTAAAAATTTCCTATCCTTCCTGGACATTTTTGTCCTTAAGGACATCCAGCCATTGGATCCCTCCTATTCTCTTTCTGAGAATTATACTGTATGGAGGACTATGTGGGGCCATTATACTGTATGAAGGACTATGTGCGGCCATTATACTGTATGGAGGATTATGTGGGGCCCATTATACTGTATGAAGGACTATGTGCGGCCATTATACTGTATGATGGACTATGTGCGGCCATTATACTGTGTGGAGAACTATGTGGGGCCCATTATACTGTATGGAGGACTATGTAGGGCCATTATACCATATGGAGGACTATGTGAGGCTCATTATACTGTATGGAGGACTATGTGAGGCTCATTATACTGTATGGAGGACTATGTGGGGCCCATTACTCTGTATAAAGGACTATGTGGGGCCCATTCTACTCTATGGATGACTATGTGGGGCCCATTATTCTGTATGGAGGACTATGTGGGGCCCATTATTCTGTATGGAGGACTATGTGGGGACCATTATTCTGTATGGAGGACTGTGTGGGGCCCATTATACTGTATGGAGGACTATGTGGGACTCATTATACTGTATGGAGGACTATGTGGTGCCCCTTATACTGTATGGAGGGCTATGTGGTGCCCATTATACTGTATGGAGTACTATGTGGTGCCCATTATACTGTATGGAGGACTATGTGGGGCCCATTATTCTGTATGGAGGACTATGTGGGACCCATTATACTGTATTGAGGACTATGTGAGGCCCCTTATTCTGTATAGAGGACTATGTGGGGCCCATTATTCTGTATGGATGACTATGTGGGGCCCATTATTCTGTATGGATGACTATGTGGGGCCATTATTCTGTATGGAGGACTATGTGGGGCCCATTATACTGTATGGAGGACTATCTGGGGCCAATTATTCTGTATGGAGGACTATGTGGGGCCCATTATACTGTATGGAGGACTATGTGGGGCCCATTATACTGTATGGAGGACTATGTGGGGCCATTATACTGTATGGAGGACTATGTGGGGCAATTATTCTATATGGAGGACTATGTGGGGCCCATTATTCTGTATGGAGGACTATGTGGGGCCATTATACTGTATGAAGGACTGTGTGGTGCCATTATACTGTATGGAGGACTATGTGGTGCCCATTATACTGTATGGAGGACTATGTGGGGCCATTATACTGTATGGAGAACTGTGTGGGGCCCATTATTCTTTATGGAGGACTTTGTGGGACCCATTATACTGTATGGAGGATTATGTGGGGTCATTATACTGTATGGAGAACTGTGTGGGGCCAATTATTCTGTATGGAGGACTTTGTAGGACCCATTATACTATAAATACACCATGCTCATTGGGTACTGAACCCCAATGAGTTAAGAAGTGACACACATATCCTTCAATAAAATCAACATTTTATTGTTCAATTTTTAAAAAAAAACAACGCACAGTAAAACAGAAAAGGAACTAAAATATGCACTGGGGCACAATCATATATGCACTCTATGTAATTAACAACAGACACAATGGCTCAATGTTCTGAAAGGATCCTCCCATTAATAATCAAATTCCAAAGCAATAAGAGAACTATTACCATAAATATTCACATGTATATTATATCACAAAATGGAAATTTCTCTCTGTATTAAATATTGCTATATGCTTTTTGAAGACGATCACTTTCCATTGCCACCTCTTTCCCAAGGCACATAATGCAAGGGTCTGTACCTCTTATCTATTCAGGAGGAAATTCCTCTCTGTGTAAGTGAGACTATCAGATCCTTGAACATCATAAGGCAGGTGGCTGGAAAATGCGCATTATATTGAACACCAAACCAAAGGTCAAAAAATGTTATTTACCTATCATGTAGATCAGTGTTCCCCAACTCCAGTCCTCAAGGCCCACCAACAGATCATGTTTTCAGGATTTCCTTAGTATTGCACAGGTGATGGAATTATCACCTGTGCAATACTAAGGAAATCCTGAAAACATGACCTGTTGGTGGGCCTTGAGGACTGGAGTTGGGGAACCCTGATGTAGATGCTTTACATAGATTTGCTCCTCCGTGCAGCCCCATTATACTGTATACTGGTTGGCCCGAGACTTTGTCCAAGTTTTTCATATTGGCCCTCTGTGTTTCAGTTTGACATCCCTGGTCTACAGGATTGGGATATTGTTAACATATTGGATTTCAGTAGAGCCTCTATGAGAACACCACATCCTTATACAGGCCAGATTTCCTGGACTGATTGTTAGTCCCACCTTATATCATGCATACTAGCCATCTTCCTTAAAAAGACCACCGTCCCAGAAGACCACTTTTTGGGTGGTCTTCTCAAAGAGGTTTTGATGTACTTATATTGGTCCTGAACTACAATTGGCAGTATTAGGACTCGTGCAGATGGCCGTAGATCCTCTCATCCAAGAGAATCGGGCCGATTATGCAAAACCTAGAGAATCGGATCACACTCAGATCAATGTGATCAGAGTCTGGTCAGAGTGTGATCATAGTGCGGTCTGCTTTTCTCAGAAGAGAAGATGGAGAACAAAATTTCTCCATCTTCTCCATTGTGTCAGTGCCCGCAAATCAGACTGCACTCAGATGTCATCCGAATGCAGTCCAATGATTTTCACTCACTCATTAACTTGCATGGCCGAGTTTGATCTGAATATCAGATTAACCTCAGACATTCTGCGATTTTTTTTTTCCCAGACAGACTTGGTCCGAAAAAGAAAAAAAAACGGACATGTGCTCTGCCCCATAGAATAACATTGGTCCAGGTGCGACCCGTTGTATTGTTGTGATAATACGGCCGTTTGCACCTGCCCTTAGAGTGTAAAACTGTATTCACAATTCTGAGGGCTTCAGAGCTGCATTCTCTAACCATGTCATTATCTATGGGGTTCAAGTTAGGTGACTGTGAAGACCGCCCCAGAATCTTCCATGGCTTTTTCTGAAACCAAGTCTTGGTGGACTTTAAGGCATGTTTGGAATCTTTGTCTTGTGGGAATATCCAATGGTCCCTATGCTTCATCTTCCTCACGGAAGACATGATGTTTTTTCGTAGCATTTCCTGAAAGTTGATTGAATTCATCTTACTCTTCACAAACTACAAGTTTCCAGTAACAGAGGAAGAAAAGTAGCCCCAGGGAACCACCAAGCCATTGCCATGCTTTACTGTAGACATCACCAAGCCACTGCCATGCTTTACTGTAGTCATCACCAAGCCACTGCCATGCTTTACTGTAGGCATCACAAAACCACTGCCACGCTTTACTGTAGTCATCACCAAGCCACTGCAATGCTTTATTGTAGGCATCACAAAACCACTGCCACGCTTTACTGTAGTCATCACCAAGCCACTGCCATGCTTTACTGTAGTCATCACCAAGCCACTGCCATGCTTTACTGTAGGCATCACCAAGCCACTGCAATGCTTTACTGTAGTCATCACCAAGCCACTGCCATTCTTTACTGTAGGCATCACCAAGCCACTGCCACGCTTTACTGTAGTCATCACCAAGCCACTGCAATGCTTTATTGTAGGCATCACAAAACCACTGCCACGCTTTACTGTAGTCATCACCAAGCCACTGCCATGCTTTACTGTAGTCATCACCAAGTCACTGCCATGCTTTACTGTAGGCATCACCAAGCCACTGCCATGCTTTACTGTAGTCATCACCAAGCCACTGCCATGCTTTACTGTAGGCATCACAAAACCACTGCCACGCTTTACTGTAGTCATCACCAAGCCACTGCAATGCTTTATTGTAGACATCACAAAACCACTGCCACGCTTTACTGTAGTCATCACCAAGCCACTGCCATGCTTTACTGTAGTCATCACCAAGCCACTGCCATGCTTTACTGTAGGCATCACCAAGCCACTGCAAAGCTTTACTGTAGTCATCACCAAGCCACTGCCATTCTTTACTGTAGGCATCACCAAGCCACTGCCACGCTTTACTGTAGTCATCACCAAGCCACTGCAATGCTTTATTGTAGGCATCACAAAACCACTGCCACGCTTTACTGTAGTCATCACCAAGCCACTGCCATGCTTTACTGTAGTCATCACCAAGCCACTGCCATGCTTTACTGTAGGCATCACCAAGCCACTGCAATGCTTTACTGTAGTCATCACCAAGCCACTGCCATTCTTTACTGTAGGCATCACCAAGCCACTGCCACGCTTTACTGTAGTCATCACCAAGCCACTGCCATGCTTTACTGTAGGCATCACCGAGCCACTGCCATGCTTTATTGTAGGCATCACAAAACCACTGCCATGCTTTACTGTAGTCATCACCAAGCCACTGCCATGCTTTACTGTAGTCATCACCAAGCCACTGCCATGCTTTACTGTAGGCATCACCGAGCCACTGCCATGCTTTATTGTTTGCATCACAAAACCACTGCCACGCTTTACTGTAGTCATCACCAAGCCACTGCCATGCTTTACTGTAGGCATCACCAAGCCACTGCCACGCTTTACTGTAGTCATCACCAAGCCACTGCCATGCTTTACTGTAGGCATCACCGAGCCACTGCCATGCTTTATTGTAGGCATCACAAAACCACTGCCACGCTTTACTGTAGTCATCACCAAGCCACTGCAATGCTTTACTGTAGTCATCACCAAGCCACTGCCATGCTTTACTGTAGGCATCACCAAGCCACTGCCACGCTTTACTGTAGTCATCACCAAGCCACTGCCATGCTTTATTGTAGGCATCACAAAACCACTGCCACGCTTTACTGTAGTCATCACCAAGCCACTGCCATGCTTTACTGTAGTCATCACCAAGCCACTGCCAGGCTTTACTGTAGGCATCACCGAGCCACTGCCATGCTTTACTGTAGGCATCACCAAGCCACTGCCATGCTTTACTGTAGGCATCACCAAGCCACTGCCATGCTTTACTGTAGGCATCACCAAGCTACTGCCATGCTTTACTGTAGGCATCACAAAACCACTGCCACGCTTTACTGTAGTCATCACCAAGCCACTGCCATGCTTTACTGTAGGCATCACCAAGCCACTGCCATGCTTTATTATAGGCATCACCGAACCACTGCCATGCTTTACTGTAGGCATCACCAAACCACTGCCATGATTTACTATAGGCATCACCAAACCATTGCCATGCTTTACTGTAGACATCACAAAGCCACTGCCATGCTTTACTGTAGGCATCACAAAGCCACTGCCATGCTTTACTGTAGACATCACCAAGCCACTGCCATGCTTTACTGTAGGCATCACCAAGCCACTGCCACGCTTTACTGTAGTCATCACCAAGCCACTGCCATGCTTTACTGTAGGCATCACCGAGCCACTGCCATGCTTTATTGTAGGCATCACAAAACCACTGCCATGCTTTACTGTAGTCATCACCAAGCCACTGCCATGCTTTACTGTAGTCATCACCAAGCCACTGCCATGCTTTACTGTAGGCATCACCGAGCCACTGCCATGCTTTATTGTAGGCATCACAAAACCACTGCCACGCTTTACTGTAGTCATCACCAAGCCACTGCCATGCTTTACTGTAGGCATCACCAAGCCACTGCCACGCTTTACTGTAGTCATCACCAAGCCACTGCCATACTTTACTGTAGGCATCACCGAGTCACTGCCATGCTTTACTGTAGGCTTCACCAAGCCACTGCCATGCTTTACTGTAGGCATCACCAAGCCACTGCCATGCTTTACTGTAGTCATCACCAAGGCACTGCCATGCTTTACTGTAGGCATCACCGAGCCACTGCCATGCTTTATTGTAGGCATCACAAAACCACTGCCAGGCTTTACTGTAGTCATCACCAAGCTACTGCCATGCTTTACTGTAGTCATCACCAAGCCACTGCCACGCTTTACTGTAGTCATCACCAAGCCACTGCCATGCTTTACTGTAGGCATCACCGAGCCACTGCCATGCTTTACTGTAGTCATCACCAAGCCACTGCCATGCTTTACTGTAGGCATCACAAAACCACTGCCACGCTTTACTGTAGTCATCACCAAGCCACTGCAATGCTTTATTGTAGGCATCACAAAACCACTGCCACGCTTTACTGTAGTCATCACCAAGCCACTGCCATGCTTTACTGTAGTCATCACCAAGCCACTGCCATGCTTTACTGTAGGCATCACCAAGCCACTGCAATGCTTTACTGTAGTCATCACCAAGCCACTGCCATTCTTTACTGTAGGCATCACAAAACCACTGCCACGCTTTACTGTAGTCATCACCAAGCCACTGCCATGCTTTACTGTAGTCATCACCAAGTCACTGCCATGCTTTACTGTAGGCATCACCAAGCCACTGCCATGCTTTACTGTAGTCATCACCAAGCCACTGCCATGCTTTACTGTAGGCATCACAAAACCACTGCCACGCTTTACTGTAGTCATCACCAAGCCACTGCAATGCTTTATTGTAGGCATCACAAAACCACTGCCACGCTTTACTGTAGTCATCACCAAGCCACTGCCATGCTTTATTGTAGTCATCACCAAGCCACTGCCATGCTTTACTGTAGGCATCACCAAGCCACTGCAAAGCTTTACTGTAGTCATCACCAAGCCACTGCCATTCTTTACTGTAGGCATCACCAAGCCACTGCCACGCTTTACTGTAGTCATCACCAAGCCACTGCAATGCTTTATTGTAGGCATCACAAAACCACTGCCACGCTTTACTGTAGTCATCACCAAGCCACTGCCATGCTTTACTGTAGTCATCACCAAGCCACTGCCATGCTTTACTGTAGGCATCACCAAGCCACTGCAATGCTTTACTGTAGTCATCACCAAGCCACTGCCATTCTTTACTGTAGGCATCACCAAGCCACTGCCACGCTTTACTGTAGTCATCACCAAGCCACTGCCATGCTTTACTGTAGGCATCACCGAGCCACTGCCATGCTTTATTGTAGGCATCACAAAACCACTGCCATGCTTTACTGTAGTCATCACCAAGCCACTGCCATGCTTTACTGTAGTCATCACCAAGCCACTGCCATGCTTTACTGTAGGCATCACCGAGCCACTGCCATGCTTTATTGTAGGCATCACAAAACCACTGCCACGCTTTACTGTAGTCATCACCAAGCCACTGCAATGCTTTACTGTAGTCATCACCAAGCCACTGCCATGCTTTACTGTAGGCATCACCAAGCCACTGCCACGCTTTACTGTAGTCATCACCAAGCCACTGCCATGCTTTACTGTAGGCATCACCGAGCCACTGCCATGCTTTATTGTAGGCATCACAAAACCACTGCCACGCTTTACTGTAGTCATCACCAAGCCACTGCCATGCTTTACTGTAGTCATCACCAAGCCACTGCCATGCTTTACTCTAGGCATCACCAAGCCACTGCCACGCTTTACTGTAGTCATCACCAAGCCACTGCCATGCTTTACTGTAGGCATCACCGAGCCACTGCCATGCTTTATTGTAGGCATCACAAAACCACTGCCATGCTTTACTGTAGTCATCACCAAGCCACTGCCATGCTCTACTGTAGTCATCACCAAGCCACTGCCATGATTTACTGTAGGCATCACCGAGCCACTGCCATGCTTTATTGTAGGCATCACAAAACCACTGCCACGCTTTACTGTAGTCATCACCAAGCCACTGCAATGCTTTACTGTAGTCATCACCAAGCCACTGCCATGCTTTACTGTAGGCATCACCAAGCCACTGCCACGCTTTACTGTAGTCATCACCAAGCCACTGCCATGCTTTACTGTAGGCATCACCGAGCCACTGCCATGCTTTATTGTAGGCATCACAAAACCACTGCCACGCTTTACTGTAGTCATCACCAAGCCACTGCCATGCTTTACTGTAGTCATCACCAAGCCACTGCCAGGCTTTACTGTAGGCATCACCGAGCCACTGCCATGCTTTACTGTAGGCATCACCAAGCCACTGCCATGCTTTACTGTAGGCATCACCAAGCCACTGCCATGCTTTACTGTAGGCATCACCAAGCCACTGCCATGCTTTACTGTAGGCATCACAAAACCACTGCCACGCTTTACTGTAGTCATCACCAAGCCACTGCCATGCTTTACTGCAGGCATCACCAAGCCACTGCCATGCTTTATTATAGGCATCACCGAACCACTGCCATGCTTTACTGTAGGCATCACCAAACCACTGCCATGATTTACTATAGGCATCACCAAACCATTGCCATGCTTTACTGTAGACATCACAAAGCCACTGCCATGCTTTACTGTAGGCATCACAAAGCCACTGCCATGCTTTACTGTAGACATCACCAAGCCACTGCCATGCTTTACTGTAGGCATCACCAAGCCACTGCCACGCTTTACTGTAGTCATCACCAAGCCACTGCCATGCTTTACTGTAGGCATCACCGAGCCACTGCCATGCTTTATTGTAGGCATCACAAAACCACTGCCATGCTTTACTGTAGTCATCACCAAGCCACTGCCATGCTTTACTGTAGTCATCACCAAGCCACTGCCATGCTTTACTGTAGGCATCACGAAGCCACTGCCACGCTTTACTGTAGTCATCACCAAGCCACTGCCATGCTTTACTGTAGGCATCACCGAGCCACTGCCATGCTTTATTGTAGGCATCACAAAACCACTGCCACGCTTTACTGTAGTCATCACCAAGCCACTGCCATGCTTTACTGTAGTCATCACCAAGCCACTGCCAGGCTTTACTGTAGGCATCACCGAGCCACTGCCATGCTTTACTGTAGGCATCACCAAGCCACTGCCATGCTTTACTGTAGGCATCACCAAGCCACTGCCATGCTTTACTGTAGGCATCACCAAGCCACTGCCATGCTTTACTGTAGGCATCACAAAACCACTGCCACGCTTTACTGTAGTCATCACCAAGCCACTGCCATGCTTTACTGTAGGCATCACCAAGCCACTGCCATGCTTTATTATAGGCATCACCGAACCACTGCCATGCTTTACTGTAGGCATCACCAAACCACTGCCATGATTTACTATAGGCATCACCAAACCATTGCCATGCTTTACTGTAGACATCACAAAGCCACTGCCATGCTTTACTGTAGGCATCACAAAGCCACTGCCATGCTTTACTGTAGACATCACCAAGCCACTGCCATGCTTTACTGTAGGCATCACCAAGCCACTGCCACGCTTTACTGTAGTCATCACCAAGCCACTGCCATGCTTTACTGTAGGCATCACCGAGCCACTGCCATGCTTTATTGTAGGCATCACAAAACCGCTGCCATGCTTTACTGTAGTCATCACCAAGCCACTGCCATGCTTTACTGTAGTCATCACCAAGCCACTGCCATGCTTTACTGTAGGCATCACCGAGCCACTGCCATGCTTTATTGTAGGCATCACAAAACCACTGCCACGCTTTACTGTAGTCATCACCAAGCCACTGCCATGCTTTACTGTAGGCATCACCAAGCCACTGCCACGCTTTACTGTAGTCATCACCAAGCCACTGCCATACTTTACTGTAGGCATCACCGAGTCACTGCCATGCTTTACTGTAGGCTTCACCAAGCCACTGCCATGCTTTACTGTAGGCATCACCAAGCCACTGCCATGCTTTACTGTAGTCATCACCAAGCCACTGCCATGCTTTACTGTAGGCATCACCGAGCCACTGCCATGCTTTATTGTAGGCATCACAAAACCACTGCCAGGCTTTACTGTAGTCATCACCAAGCTACTGCCATGCTTTACTGTAGTCATCACCAAGCCACTGCCACGCTTTACTGTAGTCATCACCAAGCCACTGCAATGCTTTACTGTAGGCATCACCAAGCCACTGCCACGCTTTACTGTAGTCATCACCAAGCCACTGCCATACTTTACTGTAGGCATCACCAAGCCACTGCCAGGCTTTACTGTAGGCATCACCGAGCCACTGCCATGCTTTACTGTAGGCATCACCAAGCCACTGCCATGCTTTACTGTAGGCATCACCAAGCCACTGCCATGCTTTACTGTAGGCATCACCAAGCCACTGCCATGCTTTACTGTAGGCATCACAAAACCACTGCCACGCTTTACTGTAGTCATCACCAAGCCACTGCCATGCTTTACTGTAGTCATCACCAAGCCACTGCCATGCTTTACTCTAGGCATCACCAAGCCACTGCCACGCTTTACTGTAGTCATCACCAAGCCACTGCCAGGCTTTACTGTAGGCATCACCGAGCCACTGCCATGCTTTATTGTAGGCATCACAAAACCACTGCCATGCTTTACTGTAGTCATCACCAAGCCACTGCCATGCTTTACTGTAGTCATCACCAAGCCACTGCCATGCTTTACTGTAGGCATCACCGAGCCACTGCCATGCTTTATTGTAGGCATCACAAAACCACTGCCACGCTTTACTGTAGTCATCACCAAGCCACTGCAATGCTTTACTGTAGTCATCACCAAGCCACTGCCATGCTTTACTGTAGGCATCACCAAGCCACTGCCACGCTTTACTGTAGTCATCACCAAGCCACTGCCATGCTTTACTGTAGGCATCACCGAGCCACTGCCATGCTTTATTGTAGGCATCACAAAACCACTGCCACGCTTTACTGTAGTCATCACCAAGCCACTGCCATGCTTTACTGTAGTCATCACCAAGCCACTGCCAGGCTTTACTGTAGGCATCACCGAGCCACTGCCATGCTTTACTGTAGGCATCACCAAGCCACTGCCATGCTTTACTGTAGGCATCACCAAGCCACTGCCATGCTTTACTGTAGGCATCACAAAGCTACTGCCATGCTTTACTGTAGGCATCACAAAACCACTGCCACGCTTTACTGTAGTCATCACCAAGCCACTGCCATGCTTTACTGTAGGCATCACCAAGCCACTGCCATGCTTTATTATAGGCATCACCGAACCACTGCCATGCTTTACTGTAGGCATCACCAAACCACTGCCATGATTTACTATAGGCATCACCAAACCATTGCCATGCTTTACTGTAGACATCACAAAGCCACTGCCATGCTTTACTGTAGGCATCACAAAGCCACTGCCATGCTTTACTGTAGACATCACCAAGCCACTGCCATGCTTTACTGTAGGCATCACCAAGCCACTGCCACGCTTTACTGTAGTCATCACCAAGCCACTGCCATGCTTTACTGTAGGCATCACCGAGCCACTGCCATGCTTTATTGTAGGCATCACAAAACCACTGCCATGCTTTACTGTAGTCATCACCAAGCCACTGCCATGCTTTACTGTAGTCATCACCAAGCCACTGCCATGCTTTACTGTAGGCATCACCGAGCCACTGCCATGCTTTATTGTAGGCATCACAAAACCACTGCCACGCTTTACTGTAGTCATCACCAAGCCACTGCCATGCTTTACTGTAGGCATCACCAAGCCACTGCCACGCTTTACTGTAGTCATCACCAAGCCACTGCCATACTTTACTGTAGGCATCACCGAGTCACTGCCATGCTTTACTGTAGGCTTCACCAAGCCACTGCCATGCTTTACTGTAGGCATCACCAAGCCACTGCCATGCTTTACTGTAGTCATCACCAAGCCACTGCCATGCTTTACTGTAGGCATCACCGAGCCACTGCCATGCTTTATTGTAGGCATCACAAAACCACTGCCAGGCTTTACTGTAGTCATCACCAAGCTACTGCCATGCTTTACTGTAGTCATCACCAAGCCACTGCCACGCTTTACTGTAGTCATCACCAAGCCACTGCCATGCTTTACTGTAGGCATCACCGAGCCACTGCCATGCTTTACTGTAGGCATCACCAAGCCACTGCCATGCTTTACTGTAGGCATCACCAAGCCACTGCCATGCTTTACTGTAGGCATCACCAAGCCACTGCCATGCTTTAGTGTAGGCATCACAAAACCACTGCCACGCTTTACTGTAGTCATCACCAAGCCACTGCCATGCTTTACTGTAGGCATCACCAAGCCACTGCCATGCTTTATTATAGGCATCACCGAACCACTGCCATGCTTTACTGTAGGCATCACCAAACCACTGCCATGATATACTATAGGCATCACCAAACCATTGCCATGCTTTACTGTAGACATCACAAAGCCACTGCCATGCTTTATTTTAGGCATCACAAAGCCACTGCCATGCTTTACTGTAGACATCACCAAGCCATTGCCATGCTTTACTGTAGACATCACCAAACCACTGCCATGCTTTACTGAAGGCATCACCGAGCCACTACCATGCTTTACTGTAGGAATCACAAGCCACTGCCATGCTTTACTGTAGGCATCACTTAGCCACTGCCATGCTTTACTGCAGGCATCACTGAGCCACTGCCATGCTTTACTGTAGGCATTAACAAGCCACTGCCATGCTTTACTGTCGGCATCACTGAGCCACTGCCATGCTTTCCTGTGCTTCATGCATGAATATGGCAGGCCTATAAAAAAACTGTGAATGCGTGGTATATATATTTATTATTATTTTTTATCCTTTTTAATGCCCTTTAAAAGCTTTTGTTATGCCTTGATCTTAACATAGTCGTTGGAGTATTTGTATCAGAAACTTTTGGTGTAAAGTCTTCAGGAGCAGCCATAAATGTCTGATCGGTGAAGGTTCCTCTGAGACCTTCATACAATGGGAGATTGAGACCACCTGACCCCCTATTCATCACTCCAGAGAGGAGAGACTTGTGTAACCACGTACTGTACACTGTACCACGTATGGATGGTACTGCATGCCATCCATAATGTAGATGGGAATACCCTTTTTGTCTTGTCTTTTGGGAGAAAGAACATCTGAGATGGTGGCTCTTGATTTAGAAAAGGTTGTGCACCTCTTCTCCTACAACGTGTAGATCCGGAGGAGACGTCGTGCCCAATATTGATAGGACTCTGTTTGTGTAATTCCCTGACTTTATAGAATGTCATTGACTTATCACATATTTTCTGTTTTTAAGGAATTGTGAGATTAAAGGAGCCTTTCCACAAACCATATCCAGTAGAAGATTACCTGGACCTTTTTGATGTGGCAGCCCAAAAAATCCAAGATTTCCACAGTGAAGACTTGCTGTCCGATTCTGGTCCGACGGATCAGATCCTCACAGGTAGGAGACTGCAGAAGACCTGGCACAATGATGCTTGTGATCACTGCAATAATGATATATATATATATAATTCTTTTATACACAGGAGAAGCCAGTGCGTCTACCATGTGGGACAACAGTGCCTGGTCTTACTTCTATGACAATGTCACCAACACGGAGCCGCCGGTGCTCATCCAGGACTTCATCCATGCCTTCCAGCCAAGGGCAAAGTTCATTGTCATCCTGCGGGACCCCGTGGAGAGGTTCAACAATTCTTAATTCTATGTTACCTTGTGCAAAGTGCGATATTGTGTTATTATAAAAGCGATTATTGCTTATAAACATCTCACACAGCAGAACTTTTTTGGATAATTCTGGGCTACAGCGGGGAAAAAAGTATTTAGTCATCCACCAATTGTGCAAGTTCTCCCACTTATAAAGATGAGAGAGGCCTGTAATTGACATCATAGGTAGACCTCAACTATGAGAGACAAAATGAGAAAACAAATCCTGAAAATCACATTGTCTGATTTGGAAATAAATTGTTTTCAAATTTTGGTGGAAAATAAGTATTTGGTCAATTACTAAAGTTCATCTCAATACTTTGTTATATATCCTTTGTTGGCAATGACAGAGGTCAAACATTTTCTGTAAGTCTTCACAAGGTTGGCACCCACTGTTGCTGGTATGTTGGCCCATTCCTCCATGTAGATCTCCTCTAGATCTCCTCTAGAGCAGTGATGTTTTGGGGCTGTCGCTGGGCAACACGGACTTTCAGCTCCCTCCAAAGGTTTCCTATAGGGTTTAGATCTGGAGACTGGCTAGGCCACTCCAGGACCTTGAAATGCTTCTTACGAAGCCACTCCTTCGTTGCCCTGGCAATGTGCTTGGGATCATTGTCATGCTGAAAGACCCAGCCATGTTTCATCTTCAATGTCCTTGCTGATGGAAGGAGGTTTGCACTTAAAATCTCACGATACATGGCCCCATTCATTCTTTCATGTACACGGATCAGTCGTCCTGGTCCCTTGGCAGAGAAACAGCCCCAAAGCATGATGTTGCCACCACCATGCTTCACAGTAGGTATGGTGTTCTTTGGATGCAACTCCGCGTTCTTTCTTCTCCAAACACGTCAAGTTGTGCTTCTACCAAACAGTTCTACTTTGGTTTCATCTGACCATATGACATTCTCCCAATACTCTTCTGGATCATCCAAATGCCCTCTAGCAAACTTCAGATGGGCCCGGACATGTAATGGCTTAAGCAAGGCGACACGTCTGGCACTTCAGAATCTGAGTCCCTGGTGGCGTAGTGTGTTACTGATGGTAGCCTGTGTAACGTTGGTCCCAGCTCTCTGCAGGTCATTCACTAGGTCCCCCGTGTGGTTCTGGGATTTTTGCTCACCGTTCTTGAGATCATTTTGACCCCACGGGGGGAGATCTTGTGTGGAGCCCCAGATCAAGGGAGATAATCAGTGGTCTTGTATGTCTTCCATATTTTAATTATTGCTCCCACAGTTGATTTCTTCACACCAAGCTGCTTGCCTATTGCAGATTCAGTCTTCCCAGCCTGGTGCAGGGCTACAATTTTGTTTCTGGTGTCCTTCGACAGCTCTTTGGTCTTCACCATAGTGGAGTTTGGAGTGTGACTGTTTGAGGTTGCGGACAGGTGTCTTTTATACTGATAACAAGTTCAAACAGGAGCCAGTACTACAGGTAATGAGTGGAGGACAGAGGAGTCTCTTAAAGAAGAAGTTACAGGTCTGTGAGAGCCAGAAATCTTGCTTGTTTGTAATTGACCAAATACTTATTTTCCACCAAAATTTGAAAAAAATTTCTTTCCAAATGAGACAATGTGATTAGCAGAATTTGTTTTCTCATTTTGTCTCTCATAGTTGAGGTCTACCTATGATGTCAATTACAGGCCTCTCTCATCTTTTTAAGTGGGAGAACTTGCACAATTGGTGGCTGACTAAATACTTTTTTTCCCCACTGTAATTTAAGCAAATTACCACCTGTGAAAACCGGTGGATATGGATCTGACTTTAAGGACCCCCAATGAACCTTTAATAACTGCGGTATTCCCTCATATGAAGGAATTAAGACCTGTTAATGTCTCGCCCAGGGGGGGAATATATGGGAGAAACTCGGTACCCGGGCCTTTACCTTCTGTGGGATGTCACGGCAGTCGGCTCCCGGGCTCGTCCTCTGGGTCACTCTTTAAAAGGGGTTTTAATGTTTTTGGTTTGTTTCGTGACGCCACGTGTGGTTTCTGGTAATAGTTACCAGCGCTGCTACAGACCTCCGGGGGTGATGGGATGGCAGCTGGGATGATTCTGCTCCCCACAGGCCGAGCGGGCCCCCCAGGGCAGAGTTGATGGATGGGATGCAGGGCGTTGTGGTATAGGAGGGATGATGGTGCAGCGGCAATAACCGACAGAGACAGTCAAGTGCAGTCCTCTGATTTTTGCTCACTGTTGACAAGTTCCTCAGGTTAGTTAACAGGTTACCGCTTCCCGCACCGTGCTGCGTTCACCAAGCAGGGGTTCAGAAGTCCCTCCGGCAAATACTTATCGGGACCCCCTTTCTATATGTTCATTTCCTCAGCCGACTTTCCGCGCTGGGTCTCTCCCTCCTGCCCTGCGCCTCACAAACTGAGCCCCAAGATGGCGTCCTCGGATCCTTCAGGGACACCTGGAGTTCCCTGGTCCTACTCAGCTACCTTTCTTGGCTGCTAGAATGCGAGTATGGCAACTGCACCGTAAGAGTCAGAAGCCTCCGGTTTCCTAGCCGAGGCTTGAAGCGACACGACTAGCCCAGGGACCGGTTCCCTTCTTGCGGCCTGGTCCCTCTGACACCTGACAGATTAGGGCGTATGGGTGGCTTCCTGTTCCTTCCGTACCCCTGGGACCCCTTCAGTTACCGGAGCCTTCCTCCTCGGCTCCCCTCCTCCTCTCTCCTCCGCTGGGCCTCATTCACCAGGCCCACTCTGGAGCAGAGCTCCTGCAGTGCACCTGCTCCTCTCCTCACACCTCACTCTCTCTGACTTCCTATTTCTACTTCTCTCTAATTAAGATGGATCCCCAATTTTATACTCCTGACAAAATGCTCCCCTAAACTGCTTCCTCCACCCACACCCACTACTTGGTTCCCCCTCACTCTGGTTCCCCCCACTCCAGCCAGGGACAGGGCTCAGCAGAACACAGCGCATCTTGCCCTTCCAGCCGACCTGGAGCAGTGTAGTGTTGGATGTAGGTGTTGGGGTTCCGGGCTGTACTCTTTTCCTTACCAGAGAGTGAGGCACCACCAATTGTAGTACCCCTGTGGCGACTGAACCCTCAGGGGCGCCACATTAACACCAGGCAGCCGGCCTGCTGATGGTTTCCACATTGCTTGGATTGGAAAGAATTATAAACATGTCTGTATTACAGATCTGTCGTTTTCCTTATTTTCTTTCCATGACTAAATGCATACATTTTTTTCATTTCCTTACATTCTTGATATCACCTCCATCACTATTTAAAGGAAATCTGTCAGCAGATGTTTGCTATGTAATATGAGAACAGCATGATGTAGGGGCAATGACTCTGATTCCAGTCATGTGTCACTTACTGAGCTCTGTGTTGTCGTTTCAATAAAATCTGTGTATTATCAGCAGGAGATTATCACTACAGGACTAGCTGCCTCGTCCCTCCTGGTCTGACCCCGCCCCCACCACTGATTGACAGCAATTCACAGTGTTATGTTCTGCTACCAAAGCTAAGGAAAGAGAGGAGATCTGTTCCTACTATAGGACTCAGCTGAATCCCTACGATGTAACAGGGAACCTGATCCTGCGATCAGACCTGCTAAAGTCCTAATCTAGTCTGTACGGAGACCTATAGATGTGGGGAGGGAATCCCTACAAGTACTAAGGACTGGGAGGAATATGGGACACCTCCTAACAGAAATAGTAGCAGACAGACGAACAAACAAAATAGATAGAACATAGAGGTCCGTAGACCAAGCAAACTAACAGAGCTAGATACAGAGCACAGGCTAGCTAGAAAGTAGATATACAATGAAGTCCAGCAAAGCCAGAAGGGCGGAGCAGGATTAAATAGGCCAACAAGGTCATGTGACCAGCAAAGGAAAAAAAACCTAACAGCAAGGTTCTAACAGTACCCCCCCTTCTAAGAGGATCCTCCGGATCCCCTAGGACCAGGCTTATCAGGAAATCTCCTGTGAAACGCTCTGATAAGTCTGGACGCGGAAACATCATCTGACCTCACCCAAGAGTTATCCTCGGGTCCGAAACCTTTCCAGGCCACAAGATACTGCAAACTACCTCTATACCGTCTAGAGTCAAGGATGCGAGAAATTTCATATTCCCCGTCCTCCACCACCGGAGGAACAGAGGCAGAGGCGTCACCATCCGACACAACAGCTTTTTTTAACAGAGAGACATGAAAGACCGGATTAATTCTCCAGGAGGTAGGAACCTCCTGTCGTTTCCTATCAAAGTAGTCTTTAGATTTTCTGTTGGCCTCCTGAAGATTACCACGCACATCCGTCCAAACTCTTTCCAAATCACCGGAAAAATTCTCCTCCTCAGGCACGGCAGATCCCAACTTGGAGAACGACCCAAACGACGGATGTCTCCCAGAACAACAAAAAAAAGGCGAACAACCAGCAGAAGAAGATGTATGATTGTTCAGAGCAAATTCGGCAAGTGGCAGAAACTCAGACCACCCCTCTTGATTGTCTGCCACAAAACAACGCAAGAACTGCTCAACATCCTGGTTTTTCCTTTCTGTCTGGCCATTAGATTCAGGATGATATCCGGACGAAAACGACAAATGAATTCCCAACCTGTCACAAAAGGCACGCCAAAAACGAGCCACGAACTGAGGACCCCTATCAGAAACAATGTCAGTAGGAACGCCATGAAGTCTGACAATTTCCTTGACAAAGGCCTTAGCGAGAGTTTTAGCGCAGGGCAGTTTGACGAAGGGAACCAAGTGACACATCTTGCTAAAACGGTCCACGACCACCCAGATGACAGTAAAACCCTCAGAGGGGGGAAGGTCAGTTATAAAGTCCATAGCCAAATGTGTCCAAGGAGCACTGGGGACCTCCAAAGGACAAAGTAACCCCGCAGCAGGAGTATGTGAGGACTTAGATCTAGCACATATAGTACATTGGCGCACCCACTTAATGACTTCCTTCTGCCATCCAGGCCACCAAAAACTGCGACCCACCAGTCTCTTGGTCTCAGAGATTCCGGGATGACCTGCCAACAGAGATTCGTGACACTCAACAAACAAATCTCTCCTAAAGGTCCCAGGCACAAACAACCTCCCATGAGGAGTGTTAGATGGGGCATTCTCCTGAGCTTTAAGAATCTCATCTTCCAAAACGGAGTCTAAAGCAGCTATCACAACACCTTCTTGTAAAATGTTTTCCTCTTTCTCAGCACCGACTATGGGAGAAAAACTGCGAGACAAGGCATCCGCCTTAACATTCTTAGTACCAGGGATGTAAGTAACGGAGAAATTAAACCGCGAGAAAAACAGTGCCCACCTAGCCTGACGGGCATTCAGGCGCTTGGCAGCATCAAGATATATCAGATTTTTATGATCCGTAAGAACCTGAACGGGAAATTCCGCACCTTCCAAGAAGTGGCGCCAGTGTTCAAATGCGAGTTTAATAGCCAATAATTCCCGATTACCAATATCGTAATTCAATTCAGTCTCCGAAAATTTTTTTGAAAAAAAGGCACAGGGATGTAATCCATCCCCGTTATCCTGAGACAATACTGCGCCAACCCCCACAGAGGAAGCATCAACCTCAACCAAAAACGGCCTAGTAACATCAGGCTGCATAAGGATGGGAGCAGAGGTGAACCTCTCCTTGAGATACACAAAAGCTTCAATGGCCTCAGAAGACCACTGAACCGCATCAGCACCTTTCCTGGTGAGATCAGTCAGAGGTTTGACAATACTAGAAAATTTTTTTATGAATTTTCTATAGTAATTGGCGAAACCCAAAAACCTCTGTATCGATTTCAAACCAATAGGCCTAGGCCATTCCTGCACAGCCTGAACCTTAACCGGATCCATCTCAAAACCTTTGCTGGAGATAATGTAGCCCAAAAAACTAATTCTCTGTACAGCGAACTCACATTTCTCCAGCTTAGCAAAAAGCGAATTGTCCATTAATAACTGTAATACCTCACGTACGCTCCGCCAATGAGACTCCAGATCTGGCGAATAAATCAAAATGTCATCCAAATACACAACCACATTTTTACCGATCAAAGGTCTAAGGATGTCATTAATCAGATTCTGAAAAAATGCAGGAGCATTAGTAAGACCAAAAGGCATAACCAGATTCTCAAAATGACCCACAGGAGTGTTAAAAGCAGTCTTCCATTCATCACCCTCCTTCATGCGCAACAGATTGTATGCCCCCTTAAGGTCAATTTTAGAGAACCACTTGGCCCCCAATAACTGGTTAAACAGATCAGGAATCAATGGCAGTGGGTAAGGATTGCGTACCGTAATTTTGTTAATCTCACGAAAATCCAGACAAGGACGTAAACCGCCGTCCTTTTTTTTTACAAAAAAAAATCCAACCGCCACAGGAGACTTAGAGGGCCTAATGTGACCGGCGGCCAAACTTGTCTGTATGTATTCCTCCAAAGCCTTCCTCTCAGGAATAGTAAGGTTAAATAAACGACTTTTAGGAAGAATCGCTCCAGGGACAAATTCAATAGAACAATCATAGTCTCTATGGGGAGGCAAAACCTGCGATTCCTTCTCAGAAAAAACTCTCCAAAAATCCTGAATAGGAACAGGCAATTCTCCCCTATCCAAAGCTGCAATACGCCCGTTACAACACTTGTCATAACATTTATGGCTCCAGGATTTAATTTCACTGGTAGACCAATCCAGTACAGGATTGTGAAATTTTAACCAGGGCAATCCCAATATTACTGGAGAAGGCAAGTTATTCAACACTACCAAATCCAATTTCTCATGGTGAACACCATTAATAGTGAGAGGAAATTCACAGACCTTGAGAGTAATATTCTTCAAAGGGGAGCCATCCACAGAAACCACAGCAATGGGGGATGATAAAGGTTCAGGTTTTAAATTGAGTTTTTCCACGAATCCCCCATCAATTACATTCAGTGTAGACCCGCAATCAACAAACACCCGAAATTCCATTAATTTTTCCTGAGCAATCGTGGAAGCAGCTAAAAATATACCCTTGGAATTTAAACAGGCAATACGGGCGTGACTGTCCATTTTTTTTTCTTTCTTCATACGAAGCTCACAGCCTTTAATCAAATGACCAGATTTTCCGCAATAGAAACACAAGCCTTCCGAAAAACGACGGTCTTTTTCTTGAGAGCGAGGTGCCACCGATCCAATCTCCATCGGTTCACCACTGTTAGTACACACATTATCATAACCAGAAACTGACATAGCAGAGGATTTGCTCTCATTAACCCTAGCACGCAGTCTTCTATCCACCCGTATAGCTAATTGCATAGCCTGTTGCAAATCCTCAGGTGTAGGATAAGCAATTAGCAGGTCTTTAACCCTTTCACTGAGCCCAGCAAGAAATAGACTTTTCAGAGCAGAATCGTTCCACCCTGTTTGAGTGGACCAACGACGAAAATGAGTACAATATTTTTCCACATTACCTGATCCTTGTTTTAAACGTCTCAACTCAGTCTCAGCTGATGCCACACGGTCAGGATCATCATATAATAATCCTAAAGCAGAAAAAAAAACTATCCACTGATCTGAAGCATGTATCACTAGGTTGCAAAGAAAAGGCCCACTCCTGAGGCTCCTTGCGCAAAAGTGACATTATGAACCCTACGCGCTGGGATTCATCCCCAGAGGACTTGGGTCTCAAACGAAAATACAATAAGCAAGCATTTTTAAATGAAAAAAATTCTCGATGTTCACCAAAAAATAAATCCGGCAAACATACCTTAGGCTCCAAGAAATATGCTCCAGGACAGTTACTCACGTGCTGACGGAGCTCGGCCACTTCCAGAGAGAGTCCCTGCAGGTGTTTAGCCAAATCCTGAACCGACACCATGATGGAACAAAAAAAAAAAAAAAAAAAAATCTTTCCTTAGAGAATTTGCAGGCTGGACTTACTGTTATGTTCTGCTACCAAAGCTAAGGAAAGAGAGGAGATCTGTCCCTACTATAGGACTCAGCTGAATCCCTACGATGTAACAGGGAACCTGATCCTGCGATCAGACCTGCTAAAGTCCTAATCTAGTCTGTACGGAGACCTATAGATGTGGGGAGGGAATCCCTACAAGTACTAAGGACTGGGAGGAATATGGGACACCTCCTAACAGAAATAGTAGCAGACAGACGAACAAACAAAATAGATAGAACATAGAGGTCAGTAGACCAAGCAAACTAACAGAGCTAGATACAGAGCACAGGCTAGCTAGAAAGTAGATATACAATGAAGTCCAGCAAAGCCAGAAGGGCGGAGCAGGATTAAATAGGCCAACAAGGTCATGTGACCAGCAAAGGAAAAAAAACCTAACAGCAAGGTTCTAACACACAGTGTACACAGAATGCAGCCAATCAGTGATGGGGGCGGGGTTATACTACATCTGCAGCAGAGAAAACTGTGATACTATCACAACTGCTGCACCCAGTAAACTAAGTGATACGTCACTGGAATCAGGGTCTCTGCCCCTACATCATGCTGCTGTCAGATTACATAGCAAAAAACTTGCTGACAGATTCCCTTTAATTTGGAGGAAGGAAATCCCAGTTCTTTTTAGATGTTACATTTTCTGCCAAGCGATTAAAATCATCCAAAAAATCTTCTAAACATAACTGACTGCCAAAGTTTATCATTTTCTTCTCTGAGATCATCACATTACAGTTGTCAGTAAATCATCAGTCAGTAGTAGTAGTTTCTCTTTAATTTGACTTTTTTTGATGTTGCATTTCAAGTCCTAAACCTTTGCACAGATAATAGTCCTTGTTATGTGCCGTATCCAAGGTCCCTGCCACTCCATGGTTTAACTGTAAAATTGAACCAGGGTCAGAAGTTAGGCTTAGTTTACGCTAAGGTCACACAAGCTTATGAAAAAATCATCCAATTTTTATCCAGAAAAAAACATGGCAGAGATTTATCATCTAAAAAGAATTTAGATTTCCTTCCTCCAAATTATCAGAATCAGTCAGCAGCGTGATGTAGGGACAGAGACCCTGATTCCAGCGATGTATCACTTAGTTTACTGGGTGTAGCAGTTGTGATAGAATCACAGTTTTCTCTGCTACGGTTCTGGTAGAGCTCGGAATGCTGAGTTGTGTATAGCCCCGCCCACACCACTGATTGGCAGAAAGCCACCAATCAGTGGTGGAGGAGTGTTTGAACCAGGAGTCACGAGACACCTAGTCCTGTAGTGATAATCTCCTGCTGATAAAACACTGATTTTATCGAAACAACACCACAAAGTCAAGTAAGTGATACATCGCTGGAATCAAGGTCTCTGCTCCTACATCATGCTGCTTTCGAATTACATAGGAAAAATCTGCTGACAGATTGTAACGAAATGTAACTAAATTAATAAATATAGACATTTAGTTGTGGAAAAATAAGGAAAACAACAAAAAAGTAATACAGACATGTTTATATTTCTTTTCATTCAGTGCAATTGCAATGTGGAAACCATCAGCAAGCAGATGTTAACTGGACTTAATTCCTTCGTATACCGGTTTGCACACCCATAGGCTTGAGTTCCGAAATATGGAAGAGACTAGTTCATGGTTGCGAATTTTTATTTTATTTTTTTCATGCGCATATTGGGGTGAGGTCTGATCTAAAATACGTCAGTGTGAATGCAGCCTTATGGAGAGCTGCGACCCTTTCTTCTTGGCCGATTGTGACGCCGCCGTTCTCTCTCCTCGCAGGCTTTATTCGGATTATTTGTACTTTGCTATCGCAAACAAGTCAGCGGAGGATTTCAATGACAAAGTGAACGAGTCTCTGCAGATGTTCGAGAGCTGCCTGCAGGCGTCCTCCCTGCGCTCCTGTGCCTACAATACCACCTTCAGCAACACGCTGCCGGTATGTGGAGCCCCCCCCCCCCGAGACCCTCTGTGTACACATCCAAGGCCAGCGACATCTGTTGTAATCAGTCCCTGGGGAAGACGTCACATCTGCCGCTGCTGCCATTCGCACCGCGGAGCAGTAATGTTCCCTAGATGCACATACAATGGTTAATTATAATATTTCATTAGTATGAGAGTGGGGTTTTTTTTGGCGGGGGGGGGATTTTTTTTGCCATTATTGCTTTGCTGGATGCGGCCGAGCTCTTTATGTCGGCATCCTCTCCAGTGCCACATATTGGAGGCAGCCAGCAGGGTGGTGGTTGGCCAAGCGAGAGGCCTTGGATAAGTTCTAGGTTAAGGTCCTTTTGTTTAAATGAAGTTTTTTATGTTAAATGTATTTCGGATACATTTTTGATAATTTTTTTTTTCTTCAATTTTCTATATCACTGACTATTTTATAAAGATATCAGAAGTCTTGACATTTTCACACTGATCACCCGTCTTTAAAGGGGATTTCTAGTTTTGTAACACCCCTGTCCTTTGGATGCAGTTTTTTTAAAAAAACAAACAAACTGTGTTTTACTCACCCTCCCGGGGTCCAGCGTTGGGTCTCCGTCACTGCTCCCGGAGACTGTTATTGTCTACAACACTGACATCAGCGCTGCAGACAATAATGGACACTAGGCGAAGTGGTGGAGACTCTACATCAGACCCAGGGAGGGTGAGTAAAGCACAGTATGTTTGTTTTTTAAAACAAAGTGCAGCCAGTTGACAGGGGCTTTCTGAAACAGGAAAAATTATTTATTACTGCACTGAAATTTCTTGTTTCGTACAGATGACTTTTCATCTGTCTCATTATCATTACAGACAGGATTAAAATGTAAAGTAACAATGTAAGACCGCCATTCACAATAGGTGATGTCACAGCTCACCTCCTCCTCCTTCCGTACAATAACTGATAACACCTTTATACGGTAGATAACGCAGGATCCACCATTCACAATAGGACGTCACAGCTCACCTCCTCCTCCCGTACAATGACTGTTAACACCTCTGTATACAGCGGATACCATAGGATCTACCAAACACAATAGGAAATATCACAGCTCACCTCCTCCCCCTTCTGTACAATGACTGATAACACCTCTATATACAGTAGATAGCACAGGATTCATCATTTACAATAGGTGATGTCACAGCTCACCTCCTCCTGCACATTGACTGACAATGCCTCTGTATACAGTAGATAACACAGGATCCACCATTCACAATAGGTGATGTCACAGCTCACCTCTTCCTCCTGTATAATGACTGATAACACTTCTATATACAGTAGATAACACAGGATCCACCATTCACAATAGGCAATCTCACAGCTCACCTCCTCCTCCCGTACAATGACTGATAACACCTTTACACAGTAGATAGCACAGGATCCACCATTCACAATAGGACGTCACAGCTCACCTCCTCCTCCTGTACAATGACTGATAACACCTTTACACAGTAGATAGCACAGGATCCACCATTCACAATAGGACGTCACAGCTCACCTCCTCCTGTTAACACCTCTATATACAGCGGATACCATAGGATCCACCATTCACAATAGGGGATGTCACAGCTCACCTCCTCCCCTTCCTGTATAATGACTGATAACACCTCTATATTCAGTAGATCACACTGAATCCACCATTCACAATAGGTGATGTCACAGCTCACCTCCTCTTCCTGTACAATGACTGATAACACCTCTATATACAGTAGAGAACACAGGATCCACCATTCACAATAGGTGATATCACAGCTCACCTCCTCCTCCTGTACAATGACTGATATCACCTCTGTATACAGTAGATAACACAGGGTCGGCCGCTCTTCTGATGACTGCACCCGCAGGATTGTGTCAGGGGAGGGTGAACTTCCCTCTGTTATAATTTTAATTTCCTGCTTGCAACATTATATTCGGACATTGCTAATCCGATGTATGTAAAGTGTATGGATTGCAAAACACATCTACTTCTATGGGGTCAACACTTTCTTTGTTTTGCAAACTTTCTGCTGTTTACAATGAACCTAATTTACATTGTGGGTTAAATAATTTTGATTGCAATTGTATTAGAGCATGAGAAGGACTGACCTAGAACCCGGCGGAGCTGGACGGTTCCTATACACAGGTAGACGGACTGTCCGGGGCTTGTAGCATGGCTCCTTTAGTATCAGGAAGACCCATTAATTACACCTCCATTATAATCAGAAGTGGAGCTGAGCAAGAAATGGGGAATGAAGCCCAGCCCTTCCCCTCCTTGGCATTTTCTTCTTACCAGCCATAACTACTTGTAAGATTGTGTTTCTTTATGAAAACAGATCAGTGTCTATATCAGCCCCTGCAATGCAGTAGTAATTGATACCATGCACCTATTTACTGAGGGAACTGATGGGGCCGATTCTCCGGACATTGACAGCTGCTATTCTCTCTCCGTATAGTTTAGATTTCACAGACATCAATAAAGCCGTCCATACACTTTAGAGACCCCCAATACTTATGCACTCTCAGCTCTGTGGAGCAAACATGTTCAGCTTATCTCCCTTTAAGAATAAAGGATGGGACATATTGAAATTCAGCATGCCTGATCCTTCTTTTTCTGACAGCTCACTTTAGGTTATAGTTGAATCAATGCTGGACCATCTTCTGTGTAGTGTCCATCTTCTGTTATTCTTCCTGCAAATATTTGCATAAATTGGCACCTGTGGGCCACCATTCCACTTGTCAGCACTGATTGAACAATGTCAGGCTGTAAGGACATACCCCATTGTCAGGAAGAATAACAGAGGAACTGCACAATAAAATGGACTAGGAAAATATGCTGCAGAATTACGTTAAGGCAAATACAGGTATTTACTAAAATCGACATGTTAGGAGAGAGGACATGTCCGCCGTACAGCTTCAGGAGATCTTGCATCCACGTCAGTGTGTATATATCCCAGTTTTGGGAATTTGTCGGCACCCTGGTAAATCCCTTGCAAAAAGGGAACCTATTGTATAAACTAAGGTGCTAATTCATCATGATTTTGTAGATCTGTCTTGATGCCAGTATGTGTTGGAGCAAGACGTGTGAACCGGGGACTGGAGTCCATCTCTGTCTTCATTTTGGTGGAATAAATTTTAATGAATTTATCTGGTCGCATTCGACCATGTCCCTTCCCATCCATCTGTTTTCAAAAAGTTATAGGAGCTGGAATAAAAATGGCAAAAGTCACAAAATTTATGTGCACTTACTAGCTGAACAAAAAATGTTTAATGATATATATTTTTTTCTTTATTTTTTTAAATACATTTTTGACACTTTGTTTTGTAAATTTAAATGTCACTATATTCAGATATAAAAATAAAATGTCCAAAAATCCAAAACTCATAAAATTTTCACATTAATAATACACATATATTTCCTGGTCTTTGCAGAACACTTTTCAGCAGTCTCATTATCATCACAGGCAGGATTACAATGACCTGTATACAGCTGATAACACAAGATCTACCAATCACAATAGGTAATAGTCACAGCGCCCCTCCTTCTCCTTCTGTACAATGACTTCTGCGGAGGTCACAGATCATGCCCACAACACTCTCCTATAGAAGTCAATGAACATCTCCAGACTATTGTTTCCTGTTATACAGGTGAATAAATTCTATAAAGAGACAGTCAGGTAAGATTGCTGCCCACATAATTATGTATAGAAAATGGAATAAAAAAACTACAATCGGAAAATAAAAAAATATGTTTTGCCGGGTCACAGTGGTTACATGGAGGTGCCACTAGGGGGAGCTCACTCACTTCTATGGAGGTTAATACAATCTGTATAAATGAATGTGTAGTTAGCTCCCCCTGGTGGTGGCAAGTTGTACAAACTTATGGGATAAATGATTTATTACACTATTATTGCATAAAGTATTTTCTAGTAATAAATAAAAAAGTTGTATCTATTCTTTATTACTCTGGTGCAGTTTTTTTTTCTTGTTAGAAATAATTTTGCTAATTATTCTACATTGATCTTGTTCTGTTTTCTCAGGTGCGTCTTCAGGTTGGTCTCTATGTGGTATATTTATGGGACTGGTTGTCAGTGTTTGATCCGGATCAATTTCTCATCCTCCGCCTGGAAGATCATGCAGCGAATATCACGCAGAGCATGAGGCTTGTGTACAGATTCCTGAATCTGGGTGCGTCCTGTGCTTGCTCTAGAAGTGTTAGTATTCGGGGTGGACATGTGTGTGTGACCGCTGCAGCCAAACAGGAGAACTGTCACAAACTGCGCCCAATCAATGTCCTACTAATTCAATCCAAACTCAGTACATCCGGCAAGTCCATAAAATATAAAACTTTTATTTGTATCCAGTTACATTTATGTGACAGAAACTGGGATAATCAGAGGAAAAAGTCCTGAAAAAAAAATAACAATCAGGGTTGACTATTATTTTTTTTTCAGGACTTTTTTTACTCTGATTGTTTATGCCATTTTTTGTCACTTGATTTTGACTGGATATAAATAAAAGTTTTATATTTTATGGAAGTGCCGGATCTACTACTAACTTTGGATTGCCTTTGCCGAGGTCTTGAGATCTTTTGCACCCTCTGGATAGGTGAGCTGATCACTTCTCTTCTATCAAACAACTAGTTCAGATCCCAGACCAACTTCCACGATTAATTCAGACGCGTCACCAGCTTTTTTAATGCTTTATATCCCAGACCACCGCCTTCAGTTAGTTCACACCAGCTCTTGCAATTAATTCAGACCCCAGACCAGCTCTATCACACCACACACCACCGGCTTCAATCAATTCAGACCCTAGAACAGCTCCTACAACTACTTCAGACCCCAGGCCAGCCCCTGAGGCTCCAGACCATCTCCTCCACTAGCTCTGGCCACAGACCGTCTCCTCCATATAATTCAGTCCCCAGACCGTTTGCTCCAACTAGCTCAGACCCTAGACCATCTTCTCCAACTAGCTCAGACCACAAACCATCTCCTCCAACTAGCTCCGAATCCCAGGCTATCTCCTCAAACTAGCTCCAACACAAGAACATCTCCTCCAACTAGCCCAGACCCCAGACCATCTCCTCCAACTAACTCAGACCCCAGAGCATCTCCTCCAACTAACTCAGACCCCAGAGCATCTCCTCCAACTAACTCAGACTCCAGAGCATCTCCTCCAACTAGCTCAGACCCCAGACCATCTCCTCCAACTAACTCAGACCCCAGAGCATCTCCTCCAACTAACTCAGACTCCAGAGCATCTCCTCCAACTAGCTCAGACCCCAGCCCATCTCCTCCAACTAGCTCAGACCCCAGCCCATCTCCTCCAACTAGCTCAGACCCCAGCCCATCTCCTCCAACTAGCTCAGACCCCAGCCCATCTCCTCCAACTAGCTCAGACCCCAGACCATCTCCTCCAACTAGCTCAGACCCCAGCCCATCTCCTCCAATTACCTCAGACCCCAGACCATCTCCTCCAGCTAGCTCGGCCCTAGATGGAACCTTCCATCTAGCTGAGGCCCCAGACCATCTCTTCCATATAATTCAGACCATCTCCTTCAACTAGCTCAGAGCCCAGACAAGCTATAACAACTATTTCAGAGTTCGGACCAGTTCCCGCACTTCTCTCTCTTGCTAGTAACCTTATACTCCTCTACAGCTGCCTAGAAAGTTGGGATCAGGCTACAACGGTGAGGAATGTTATTTTCATCTGCACGGCCATGTTTACTTTTTCCAAGATGACCAATGCTGGATGAGACTGTAGGAGATCTGAAAACTGTATTTAATAATATTTTCATTCTTGCAGGGCCCTTGAGTGGAGAACAGGAAGCCTCAGTAACGCACAAGCAAGCCTCAAACAGCCGGCGCCCTCAGGACTGTAGCTTGGGTCCTATGCTTCCTCAAACTAGACAGATTCTGATTGATTTCTATCGGCCCTACAACCAGAAGTTGTCTCAGCTGCTTGCAGACGGAGCTTATTTGTGGGAGACGTAGGGAGACGATCCACGCAGTCACTGCTGTATTGATTTTTTTTTGTCTCTGCTGCATGACTGGTTGTACGTATGGGGAAGCTCTGACATCTAGTGGCGTGATGTGGGAATTGCATGCATCAGACAGAAAGGTGCTGCTGCCCTCTAGTGTAAAAATGCTGGAATTGCAGTCAAAGAATTGTGCCAAAAATTGCCTATGTGGACTAACACTGATTATACCGGCTCATGTGCATCATCAGTCTCCTTGTAAAGGTGTTACTACTTATTTAAGTAACTTGGAAACTTATGTTTTGCATAAATTAACTGTTGTGCACTGAATACAAGGACTAATGGAATAAAACTGCACTTGTCAGAAAGGGCTCGTCTCCTGGCAGAATGAAGCTATTCTTAACTCACAGAAACTTATTTTTTCAGGCTTCACATGCGATTAAATGAATATTTAAAATGTGTGCTGTCTTTATTTTATATTGAGCAGGTTAGTTTGTGCGCTCTGGATGGTTTTTACGCAAAGGCATTATTTCTTACCGACTGTCCGCAGAGTCCGTGAGAGATTGGTATATATGACATCATATAATGAGTTATCCTTGGCAGAGGCGAATCTTGGTTTTCCTGCTCCCCTCTTTATACGCAGCTTTAGCAGGTTGAGTAGTCCTCATGTGACCTATCATATGCGATTTCCGTACTTGCAGACAAAATTCTCTTAATGTTCAGTAAAAAACTACAGACCCTGCTTCAAGAGAATCTACAAGCAGAATCGAATCCTGACAGTGAGTATATTACATGCTGTTAGGATTTGGCATGGACCGTGTTGTTTTGTGCTTTTGATTTTATTTTTTTATCACCTGAAAAAGGCTATTGTAAAAAATTAGCTGAAACGCGTTGTGCTTTATTGATTGCCTAGACTAAAAAAATATTTTCATATATATGATGAGAACATATGAAATATTTTTTTTGGGAAGCGCCACATTGATTTTTGAGTTGGATACCTGTGATCCTTGATGTTGCCTTAGGAGAGTTGTCCAAATCTCTCCTAATTATCCACCGTGTGCTGCATACCCGTATATGAAAATCTATTACTGGATCTCCCAAATTTTCCTATGACATAAGATTTCAATTGAAGCTTCAATATACTGGATACCAGGTGAGCAAAACACTTGGTAAATTGATTCTGTTATCCTTAACAGCTGCTCTTAGATCGGCGCCGCTGGTCTCCTTTTTCTCCTTACAGAGAAACCCTTCTAAACATTACTTAAAAATACAAATGTAGTAACCCTTGTCAGACTGCACAAAACTTTATTAACGTACACATCTGTCACATTATCTGACAAGTTATGGATTGTTAAAGGGAACCTGTCATGCAAAAAATTGCTATTAACCTGTGTATAGAGATCAGTGGCTGTAACCACACCCCAGCACTGACTGACAGCCAGCTCTACAGTGTATCTGTGCTGTGCCTGCTGTCAGTCAGTGCCAGAGACACGGTTACAGCCACTGCTCTCTATGCATAGAGCGGTGACTGAAACCGTGCCAACTACTACCCTATGATTGAAAGAGCGAGCCTGCTGAGAGGAATAAAGTGAATTTCCTCCCGGCAGCGGGGCTCTCAGTGTGCCACCCACATGGTGTCAGAACACCCGTAACCTGCAGATTAACCTCATTTCTGCAGTTTAATAGTGTAATTTTACATGACAGATTCCCTTTAAATGAGTACTGGATCAGAACCAATAACCACACAGCAATACATCACCAGAACCACCAACAGTACAGAAATACAGCACCAGAACCAATGACAGTACAGACATACTTCATGAAAAACCACCATCAGTACAGAAATACATTAGAATGACCAACAGTACAGGAATACAGCATGAGAACCACCAAATGTACAGAAATACAGCACCAGAAACACCGCTGATGCAGACATACATCACCAGAACCACTATTAGTACAGAAATAGATGACCAGAACCACCATCAGTATATTAAAACATCACAAGAACCACCAGTCCATGAATACCTCGCCAAATTAAGTACAGCGATCAATTGCAGTGTCAATACAGCCCCATATACAATTGTATCGCAAGACCTTACAATTCCCAGTATGTCCTTAACAATGGTAAGAAGATGCTGCAAGTTGCTATCAGCCATCATCCAACTGCAGACCATACAGAAATCACAGTACTGATGAGACACAGGCAGAATCATAAATAAGCAATTACATCCAGGTACTCCATAGGTGACATCTTTTCTGATTTGAGTTGGTCTCCTTCTTCTCCATCTTGTCCGTACACCACAATGACTTTTCATATCCACAGCTCTTCTCTGCAGACTTCCATCTTCTCAGGTCTTCTGCAGCACACCCTGACATGATGCCCTTAAAAAGAACAGTTCCATTATAATGCTTCTGCATAAAAATATCTTCCTTACGCTGTGCCCCTGAATAATTGCCCCTTACTGTATTCTCTGCACATAATATGACTCCCACACTGTCCCTATTATTATACGTAGACTCCGCACTATATGGTAATTTCCATATTTGGCCCCCTCTTTACACTGTCCCCTCCCACTTTGTCCCCCCTATTCTGCCCAGTTTTTATACTGTGCTCTCTCCTCTAACCCCCCTGCATACTGTCGACTCCATGCTGTGCTCTCACACTGTCCATTCATGCTCTCCCCTCTCTATACTGCCCCCCCACCGTACCAAGTCCCTATACTGAGCCCCTCGCTCATTTCTGCTTACATATTTTGCCCTCAAACTCCACCACCCCGCTGACCCCTCACACAATTTTCCCCCATATTGTCTGCTCACACATTACTCCCTCCCCATAATGTCTCCTCATTCATTCTCCCCCCATACTGCGTCTTCACACATTTCCTCCCTATACTGTTTCCTCACACACTACCTCCTCCTACCTATACTGTCTCCTCACACACTACCTCCTCCTACCTATACTGTCTCCTCACACATTTCCTCCCCCTTTCTCCTCACACATTTTCCCCCTACCCATACTTTCTCTTCACACAATTCTTCCCCTTCCATACTGTCTTCTCACACATTTCCCTGCTCCTCCCCATACTGTCTCCTCACACATTTCCTCCCCCTTTCTCATCATACATTTTCCCCCTACTCATACCGTCTCCTCACACAATTCTTCCTTTCCCATACTGTCTTCTCACACATTCCCTGCTCCCCATACTGTCTTCTCACACATTTCCCCCCACTTCCCCATACTGTCTTCTCACACATTCCCTGCTCCCCATACTGTCTTCTCACACATTTCCCCCCACTTCCCCATACTGTCTCCTGACAAATATCTTCCCTCTCCTTACTTTCCTCTCACAATTTCCGCTCCCTATATTGTCACCTCAGACATGTCCTCACTCTTCCCCAATTTTTCCCTCACACATTCCCCCCATACTGTCTTCTCACACATCTCCCCATACTGTCGTCTCACAATTCCCCTCTCTTTCCCATACTGTGTCTGCATACATTTCCCTTCTTCATATGCAGTCTATACATACATTTTAACCCCCATTCTGTCTCTGCATAGATACCCCCTCCCCATACTGTTTCTGCATACATTTCTGCATACAAATGACCCGCCTGTCCCTTCCCCCTAGATAAGTGTTGCCCCTGGTTTGTGTTACGTGTGCAATATTCCATAGATCCATGTAGTATGTGGGCTGTATTGATGAACTCTGCTGCTCTTACAACGTTTTTGATGCTAGCTTGTCTCTGGATATGAGACAACTGACTGCAGCAGAAGTTCTCCCCAACTGCTCTGTAATGGGAGGACAGTCACATAATGCAGCATTCCCTCATAGAGAAAACTCATTGTCACCAGCTGTCTATCAGACAAAAATGGCAGGATTATGAGGGAACTAACTTCCTTGTTCTTGGCTAGATTTCTATAAAATTATTTTTGGAGCTTCTATAAATCCTACAGACTGACAAACACTGTGAGCACATTGTATTTCAGTTCAATTTTAAAATTAATTTCTAGGATTAATGTTTGTTTAACCCCTTGGCAACACCTGCCTTACAACTACAGCACTGCGGGTTTACACACTTAGAATGCCATATACTATAGCCAACAATGGCCGGGATCAGACATAACTCTGATCCCGGCTGTTTAATCTGCAGGATTCCTCCATGAATAATACTGACAGACAATAGGAAGAGCCCTTTTATCACCCCATTGATGCCCCTCTAATTACAGGCTGCTGATAGGAGTCCATTGCAGGTAGGGGCTTAATGTACTGTAAAGGGGATCTGTACTCCTAATAGACCCTGCCAGAGGTGCTGTGATGACAAATATAGTACAAAAGTACCACAGTGTATTATATGGGTAATGAAGAGACCATGGGGTCAAATGGGACTAAGAAAAATGAGAAAAGCTAAAAGAAAAGTAAAAAAAATATGAAGAAATAAAAATGACAAATTTAATATTTTTCCATTAAAAATAATGCATTTGTATGTAAATAAAAGTACAACTGATTGGAACAACTGTAGCTATAAAGTAAATGTTACTTATCCTGCACTGTGTGTGCTGCTCATCCTGCTTCCAAAAAGTTGTATGCTGCCCAAAATGGTACCAATAAAAACTGCAGATAATCCCACAAAAACAAGCCCTAATACGGGTCCATTGAGAGAAAAATAAAATTGTTATTGGTCTTGAATAGGGATGAGTGGACCCGTGGAAGTTTGGATTTTGGTACCTGACCGAACTTTAGTCCAAAGTTTGGTTTGGGTATCCAAACTTAAACCTGAACCAGAACCCCATTTCAATGACTCTCTCTCGCTCCTCTTTCTTTCCAGTCTCTCAAGCTGCAAAACGGACTTCCAGGAGAATTCCGTATTCGGAGTTCATCACCAGACGCTAGGTGTCCCGCACGAACCCCAAACTTTACAGTTCAGGTTCGCTCATATGTGGACTTGGAATATAGTGAGATACAACGTGGCCCCGTCCTATTTTATGAAACCAGCAAAGGTAAAGCAGATAGCTGTGAACTGATATTATGAGGCTGGGAAAGTCCCTGGTTATTGAACCCTTCCCTGCCTAAAAATATCAGCCTGCAACCACCCCAGAAGTGGCGCATCACATTAGATGTGCCAATTCTGGCACTTTGCCCGGTTCTTCCTGATTATCCTAGTGCGGTGGCAGTAATGGTATTTGGGTTTCATGTCAGCTGTGATTTGGCAAAAATCACAGCTATCATCAAGCCCTGGTGTTAGTAATGGAGATGTGTCTATCAGACACCCCCATTACTAACCCGGTAATAAAAAAAAACACACACACAAAAAAATACTTTATTTGAATAAAGACCCCCTCACACTTTCCCCCAATTTATTTAAAAAAAAAAATCCATGCAGGTTTGACGTAGTCCAGGGAATCCGACGTAGTCCGAATCCGGCCCCAGCGACTGTGAATAGCAGTAACATTAGTGACATCACCGCTCTTCACAGTCGCCAGATACTGACATCACCGCTCTTCACAGTCGCCAGGTACTGACATCACTGCTCATCAGAGTCGCCAGGTACTGACATCACTGCTCATCAGAGTCGCCAGGTACTGACATCACTGCTCATCAGAGTCGCCAGGTACTGACATCACTGCTCATCAGAGTCGCCAGGTACTGACATCACTGCTCATCAGGGTCGCCAGGTACTGACATCAGTGCTCATCAGAGTCACGCTGCGCTCAGCGAAACCCGGTGACTGTGGATAGTGTTACTGCTGCTCACAGTCACTAGGGCCGGACTCAGGGAAAATCGTGGGAATCGTTGGACTATGTCGGACCTGTGTAGGAACATTTTTTAGAATAAATTGGTGAACGAGGAACAATGTCTTCTTTTTATTACTCTCTTTTTATGTTTTTCAGGTTTCCATTTGTGGACTACGTTGGATTCCCTGGACTGCGTTGGACGTGCATGAATTTTTTTTTTTAATACATTTTTTGATTACCAACACTAGGGCTTGATGGTAGCTGTGTTTTTGGACAATTCACAGCTGACTCACAGTCTCATACGCACTTTTTGAAGTGGATGTGTGAAGGGAGCCTTAAAGGGTTGGTCCAGGTTTGTCATGAAAATCTGCAGTCACTTCACTGGTGCTGGAGGCAAGAGTGAGCGGAAGTATATAATCTGCATACTTCCGGCCACATTCCGACTAGACGTGCGCAGCGTCGCTCCATTCACTTGCAGACTTCATGACAAACCTGAAAAATCCCTTTAATGATGGGTGTGCTAAAGAGCGATGCACCTAGCCCAGTGCACACCACTTAATGGATTTATTCGCCTCCGTGCACTTAAGTAACAATTCTGGCAATAGAAACATTGCCATTTTCCATGAATCTGACGGGCATGTTCACAGTTCCTCCCCATCTCTGCCCATTTTGGTGGAGTTGCTTGAAACTGGAGTAAAAAACGCTAAAAGTTGGAAAGTTTTTGTGCAACTTGGCGATGTGCAAAAATGTAGCGTTTTTTTAAAATTATTTGTTAGTGTATTCTGCCTGCTTTTTTGGCGTAAGCACTTTGATGTATCTGCTCCAAAGTTTTGAAATTTGGTATTGTCATAATTGACCTGTAGAATAAAATTACCATGTCATTTATATTACACGTAAATTCCATAAAAGTGAATCAGCCCACCCAAAAAAACTACAGTGGAATCCCCCTCCTAGAAAAAAATTATTAGTATTGAAAATATATATTAAAAAATATTTCTCTAAAACATTTGACAGACATCAAAATTGAGCCATTAAAATACAACTCAACCCAAAAAAAAATGACTTGCAGAAAGTTGCTCTGTCTACAAGGCCCAAAAATGCTGCATGTTTGTAGGGTTAGGAAGCAGCAGAGTCACCAGATGCGCAGTACACACTGATAACATCATACAGACATCTGGAACCAATACCAGATCCATCAACAGCAACTTTTTGACAATTTCCTTGAAGGCTACGTTCCCATGATGAGCTTTTGGTGAATTTTTGATGTTGCAGATTTTCTGCACCATTTTTGAAAATAGGTTACTTGCATTTTTTCAAAAATACGCAGCGTAAAAACCTCACCAAAAACTCATCGTGGGAACATAGCCTTAAACATTTTCCACCACTACATTATATACATAAAACCGTCATTTACTAAGGGGAAAGATTTCCTTTTGCTGCCCTGACCCCAATAATCCCTTTAAGTCATCACTGTGTTACCAATCTTTCCCTTGATGGATACATGTGATCTCACCTGATCTACGACATATCATAAGACCAATATGACTGAATTTCCCATTAAAGAAGTTTCCCATGTTTTAAAACTTATCACCTGTCTTATGGATAGATGGCAAGAGTTATATTGTTGGGGGTCTCAAGAACAGGGGTCTGGTGTCCCTTATTGAAATGGAGTCATGGTGGAGCATACAGGCTGCCGCTCCGTCCAATGGGCATGATAGAGGTAGCACTTCCATATCAGTCCCATAAACTGCAGTGTGAATACTGTCACTCTGCTTATACGGAGGACATGGGACCCCCAGCGATTTAATACTTTTTGGTGAATACGTCATAGGCAGCTCCTCTATGTAAGGTGAATAAAAACAAATCTATGGCCCATTATAAATGTTCTGACTTTCGTTTTCTATAAGCAAAAGAGTAACTTTCTGCACTACCTTTCCAAAGCAAACAATTGCAAATATATTTTGACTTGCAGTACCCTGAGTGACCACTAGGTGCTGCCGAGACACTTTCACTGAAGCCTCCATTATACAATGTAATTGCTGCCTCACAATGGCAGGGAAATAAGTAAATGCTGGTTATTTTGCTTGTGCTAGACAATAATTACATGCTTTGTTCCAAGTTAGTAAATGCTTGAATAGCCATGGAATGGGAAAAGTTCTTCTTCGTTCACTTCTATTGGATTATGGCTGTTCACGGTTAGATTTTAAATTGGAGAAAAATGCTAATTTTTTTTGCAGCAGCATTGAGATGCAACTGTTGCTGTTATGAACTGCTACAAGCACTAAGGAAAGATAGGAAAACTGTCCCTACAATAGGACTAAGCTGATTCCCTACGATGCAGCGGGGGACCCGTTCCTTGTGAACAGACCCGCCTAAGTCTTCGGCTAGTCTGAACGCAGACCTATAGATATAAGGGAGGGGTCCCTACAAGAACTAAGGACTGGGATATAGATGGACACCTCCTAGCAGAAATTGTAGCAGAGCAAAGATAAACAAACAAAAAGTACTAGTGGTCCAAGGACCAAGCAAACTACTGAGTTAGGTACAAGGCACCTGGCTAGCTAAAGAGTAAAAGAAACACTGAAGTCCAGCAAGGCCAGAAGGGTGGAGCTGGATTATATAGGCAGAAAGGCATGTGACCAACAAAATAGAAAAAAGACTAACAGGAGGGTTCTAACAGTACCCCCTCTTCTATGAGGATCCTCCGGATCCTCCAGGCCCAGGTCTATCAGGAAACCACCTGTGAAACGCTCCGACAAGTCTAGGAGCAGAGACATCATCCGCCCTTACCCAGGAGTTATCCTCGGGACCGAAACCTTTCCAAGCGACGAGATACTGCAATCTCCCTCTATGCCATCTAGAATTAAGAATGCGAGAAATTTCATATTCCCCGTCTTCCACCACCGGAGGAACAGAGACAGTGGCGTCCCTATCCAAAACCTCAGCTTTTTTCAATAAGGAAACATGAAACACCGGATTAATCTTCCAGGATGTGGGAACCTCCAACCTAACAGCAGATTGGTTAACTACCTGAAGTACCTTAAACGGCCCTACAAATTTCGGGCCCAATTTCTTAGAAGGAATCCTCAACCGCAGATTCTTAGAGGACAACCAAACCATGTCACCAACCGTAAACAAAACCTCTTGACGTTTCCTGTCAAAGTACCTCTTAGATTTTTTGTTAGCCTCTTGAAGGTTACAACGTACATCCGTCCAAACTCTCTCCAAATCACCGGAAAAATTCTCCTCCTCCGGCACAGCCGATACCAATTTGGAGAACGAACCAAACGACGGATGTCTCCCAGTACAACAAAAAAAGGAGAACACCCAGCAGAAGATGATGTATGGTTGTTAAGAGCAAATTCAGCAAGTGGCAGAAACTCAGACCACCCCTCTTGATTGTCTGCCACAAAACAACGCAAAAACTGTTCAACATCCTGGTTCTTTCTTTCTGTCTGTCCATTAGACTCAGGATGATAACCAGATGAAAATGACAAATGGACTCCCAACCTGTCACAAAAGGCACGCCAAAAACGAGCCACAAACTGAGGTCCCCTATCGGAAACCATGTTGGTAGGAACGCCATGGAGTCTGACAATTTCTTTAACAAAAGCCTTAGCGAGTGTCTTAGCGCAGGGCAGTTTGATGAAAGGAACCAAGTGACACATCTTGCTAAAACGGTCCACGACCACCCAGATGACAGTGAAACCCTCAGAGGCAGGAAGGTCAGTAATAAAATCCATAGCAAGATGCGTCCAAGGTGCACTAGGAACCTCCAGAGGGCAAAGCAACCCCGCAGCAGGAGTATGTGAAGACTTAGATCTAGCACACACAGTACATTGACGCACCCACTTAATGACTTCCTTCTGCCACCCAGGCCACCAAAAACTGCGACCTACAAGTCTCTTAGTCTCAGAAATTCCTGGATGACCTGCCAACCGAGACTCATGACACTCCACAAACAAATCTCTCCTAAAGTTCCTAGGCACAAACAACCTCCCATGGGGAGTGTTAGACGGGGCATCCTCCTGGGCTTTCAGAATCCCATCTTCCAAAACGGAGTCCAATGCTGCTATCACAACACCTTCCTGTAAAATGCTCTCCTCCTCCTCGGTACCAACCATGGGAGAAAAGCTGCGAGATAAAGCATCAGCTTATACATTCTTGGTACCCGGGATGTAAGTAACAGAAAAATTAAACCGCGAAAAAAAATGTGCCCACCTAGCCTGACGGGCATTCAAGCGCTTGGCAGCATCAAGATAGATCAGATTTTTATGATCAGTGAAAATCTGAATGGGAAATTCAGCACCTTCCAAGAGATGACGCCAATGTTCAAATGCGAGTTTAATAGCCAGCAATTCCCGATTACCAACATCGTAATTAAGTTCGGTCTCAGAAAATTTTTTTGAAAAAATGCACAGGGATGTACTCCATCCTTGTTTTCCTGAGACAAAACAGCACCGACCCCCACAGAAGAAGCATCAACCTCAACCAAAAAAGGCTTGGTCTCATCAGGCTGCATAAGGATGGGGGCAGAACTGAACCTCTCCTTGAGATACACAAAAGCTTCAATGGCCTCCATAGCCCACTAAACCGTATTCGCACCTTTCCTGGTGAGATCGGTCACCGGCTTAACAATTATAGAAAAATTCTTAATGAATTTTCTGTAATAATTGGCGAAACCCAAAAATCTCTGTATCGATTTCAAACCAATAGGCCTAGGCCATTCCTGCACCGCCTGAACCTTCACCGGGTCCATCTCAAAGCCCTCGCTGGAGATAATGTAGCCCAAAAAACTAATTCTCTGCACAGCGAACTCACGTTTCTCCAGCTTAGCAAAAAGTGAATTGTCACTTAACAACTGCAATACCCCACGTTTGCTCTGCCAATGAGACTCCAGATCCGGTGAATAAATCAAAATGTCATCGAAATACACCACCACATTCTTACCGATCAACGGTCTTAGGATGTGTGGCGCCCCTGAGGGTTCGACCGCCACAGGAATGCTGCACTTCTCCAATAGAGTGTGGTGTTCCTCCTCTGAGGTAAGGCCAGTGTGATGGTTGTGACCTAGCCTTTTGCATCCAACACCACATTTCCACCAGAGGGAGCTAGTATGCACTAGGTGCTGCTCCCCTGGTTACAGGGAGACTGGGGAACACAAAGTGGTAGGAACCAGTTAGTGGGTGTGGGTGGAGGAACAACTAGTTGGTTACACTTCAAATCTAGTACTTAATAGAATGCCATCTTTGATCTTGGTTTTTTTTTGGTCCTAGTTAGTTGGTTCTTCGCTGGTCCTTTGGTCTAGCCTTTGCTAGTCTGTTGGCTGTCACTGTGCTGTCAAAATACTGTGTGTAATGTGACTTCCCTCCGGGAGCGCAGATCCTGCGTGGGCCTGCACCGGCAAGGGACACAGCCCTCGTACCCTGGCCATGGGACGAGAGGTAGGTTGCAGACAAGGAATGTCTCAACCCGGCCGAGGAGCAGGATCAAGAAGGCCCGGGAGCTTTAGAGTGTGGCTCCCAAGCAAATGGGTCCCGGGGAGGATGCAGACGGAGCGGAGCATGCCACCTGTCCTCGCCTACCTGATCTATTCAGAGGGATTCCGGCTGCAAGAGGGGTACTGGCCCCCGACACCCGACCTCGTACTCTACGTCCAGGACGGGAAAGCCCGGTTAGGCCCTGAGGATCCCGCCAGGCGTCGGATGGAGAGGAATTGCCACCCGAGCCCTACACCTGAGAGGAGCTCAGAGGGAGACCCGGCCTATCCACACTCTGGTGTAGGGTCGCTACAGAACACTGGACTTCCTCGGAGGTAGTCGGACCCCCGTCTCTGGTGGCCGCAGGACTCCGCGAGGAGCAGGGAGTCGCCTTCCCGCTAATATCTCTGAGTGAGTAAAGCCTTGGATGTTCACCCCTATGGCCTCCGGACTGTTCATTACGCGCCATACCACGCGACGCGGTGCCCGTACTCCCCGCGCTACTGCTACTCCCCTTCATCCTGTTTGCCTGCCCTGAGGCCTTGCTCCGCCTGTGGGGAGCAGTAATAACTTTAGCCGCCACGACACCGGGCCTCAGCGGACTGCAGCGGCGCTGGTGACCCTTCACCAGGCACCACAGGTGGCGTAGTCGTTAATCAGCCACTCAACCCGAACAAGCCCACACCATCTCTTTCTAATGTGACGGCATTGAGCACGGGTCGGGCCCGGGCCACGGCTGCATCCCATCTCTTCAACACAGGGCCCGACACCGAGTCCCCCAATACCCAGGGTAAAACACGGGCTTTCTGAGTAGAGGCGTCACAACCTGGCGTAGTCGGCAGGATATCGTGCCCGCAGCAACGGAGAAGAGTGCCAATTGCTTACACCTTGAACTGTTGTTTTACACTTAAAATGGCGCCCACCCAAGAAGAACAGGCGCCACAATGATGTGAAAAGACTGTCTTTGAACGCCTCCCATCGTGGGCTGGGCTCCCGCTTGGCGCCAAAAATGTGGACTGCCCCTTCCATCAGAGACTGTCCGCGGGGTAATGCCCGTCAAACTGGATGGGCTGAACGAAGGCGGGCCTGTCAGCATTCCGCCCAGGAACCGCCCTGAAAGAGGAGGAAGAAGCAAAGCAACAAGGTGCGGCCATGGCAGTCGGAGCTTGGCAGTCAACGGAGGCAGACATGGATGCCTCTGGGGAACAAGACCACGCATCTACTGAACCCGGTTCAGGCCCTTCACCCGGCAGAGAGCAAGGCGGCAGCATGTTGACCTCCGGAGATATTGCATTTCTCCATCAAGAAGCTCCAGAACTCCTAAGAAGGCAGAGAGAGGCCCAGGAGGTGGTGATGGCTGCGTGGCGGGAGGAGATGCTGCTGCATATCCGGGACCGCCGCCAAGGAGTTGAAGTCCCAGGACAGGTCGACTCGGTGACAGAGGTCGAGGGTGACCTCGCGGCGGGTAAGTGTGCAACCCCTGCCCCGGCTGCAGAGCCAACTGTGACTATTCTGGACCTCATGTCGGAGTACTATGTTCCCCACGTGGTCACCTGGGAGCAAGCGTTAGCTCCAGAGCTGCAATCGGCAGCCATCGGTGGGGACCTGCGATGCCGCCCAAACCCTGATACGGAGATGCCTGAAGCTGCGGAGGAAACTACCGGCTCCAACCCGGACTGGTCCGCGTCTACAGAGGACTCGCAGCAACCCGTCTTTACCCCGCTACCCGCACCAGCAGTAACCTGGCCCGAGGCTGAGGAGTGGGCCTGGGAAAACCAGGGGGGCGACCTAATGGGCTTCCCTCGGGAGTCCCGGTCTGAAGCGCGAAGGAGGAGCCAGTGGTGCAGCGACCAGATCTTCCAGCTCGCAAGGGAGCAGCGTCGGCGGGAGCAGCGCCGCGAGCGCCTCGAGGTCAGAACCAAAGCTGCAAAGACTCGGGCGAGTCAGGAGGAGGCCACCCGTCCCAGCCCCCCGGTACGAAGGCCAAGTTGTCCGATTTCATCATGAGGCGGGGTGGGGGTTCATCTGGTGTCCCCTGTTCCAGGATGATGTGTTCGTCAGCCGGCGGGACGTCGAGCCGCGCCTCAAGAAGGGACACCCCGGTCGGAACCTCCTCCCGGGCGACACAGTGACTTTCTCTCGCCACCAGGGGGAGCATGGGTGGTATGCCCTGGACGTCCACAAAGTGTCTGGGAGCGACACCACCCCGCCCTCAGCCTCAGGTGACCAGCTATCCTCCGTCGGAAGGAATGAGCCTTTTCCAAGAAGACAGCCAGAGGTCTAAAGCAGTCCCCGGCTGCTGCTGTTGTTAAAGTTTTAAGTTGAATGCTGCTATTTTATGTTTTCCCCCTGTTTACAGAGACTTTGGTCCCTGCGGACTATGGCAGGCGGCGGACTGTGTTTGTATATAGTTATGCATCTATTTAGGTGCTTCCTATTGGTTTTATGCAAAACCGCGCCTCTTCTTCTACCTCAGACCTCAGAAGCAAAACCTGTCTGGAGTGGCTCGTGTGGAGGTCCAACTCTGGATCTTCATGCCCAGCAGCCACCCCAGGGCCCACGTAGAGGGTTTAGGACAGGTCCCTCTTGCTACTGAACTGACCGTTGCCACTTTTAACCAGTCTGCTGCCATTGTCAAAAGTCTCTTGTCCTAATTTATGCTTTATACTTTTATAATTTTGTACTTTTGCACTTTTACACTTTTATACCTTGTTATGCAACGTTTAAGAAATGTGCCTCCCATAAAGGGATGATAGTTTTGTTATTATAAAAAGAAAATTTCCTGGGTGTTACTTCCTTTGCAGCCCGCGGACGTGCTGTGTTTTACCAGGGGGGAATGTGGCGCCCCTGAGGGTTCGACCGCCACAGGAATGCTGCACTTCTCCAATGGAGTGTGGTGTTCCTCCTCTGAGGTAAGGCCAGTGTGATGGTTGTGACCTAGCCTTTTGCATCCAACACCACATTTCCACCAGAGGGAGCTAGTATGCACTAGGTGCTGCTCCCCTGGTTACAGGGAGACTGGGGAACACAAAGTGGTAGGAACCAGTTAGTGGGTGTGGGTGGAGGAACAACTAGTAGGTTACACTTCAAATCTAGTACTTAATAGAATGCCATCTTTGATCTTGCTTTTTTTTTGGTCCTAGTTAGTCGGTTCTTCGCTGGTCCTTTGGTCTAGCCGTTGCTAGTCTGTCGGCTGTCACTGTGCTGTCAAAATACTGTGTGTAATGTGACTTCCCTCCGGGAGCGCAGATCCTGCGTGGGTCTGCACCGGCAAGGGACACAGCCCTCGTACCCTGGCCATGGGACGAGAGGTAGGTTGCAGACAAGGAATGTCTCAACCCGGCCAGGATCAAGAAGGCCCGGGAGCTTTAGAGTGTGGCTCCCTAGCAAATGGGTCCCGGGGAGGATGCATACGGAGCGGAGCACGCCACCTGTCCTCGCCTACCTGATCTATTCAGAGGGATTCCGGCTGCAAGAGGGGTACCGACACCCGACCTCGTACTCTACGTCCAGGACGGGAAAGCCCAGTTAGGCCCTGAGGATCCCGCCGGACGTCGGGTGGAGGGGAATTGCCACCCGAGCCCTACACCTGAGAGGAGCTCAGAGGGAGACCCGGCCTATCCACACACGCACAGACGGGAAAGGGTGAAGTCTGTAGTGCAGGAACACTCTGGTGTAGGGTCGCTACCGAACACTGGACTTCCTCGGAGGTAGTCGGACCCCCGTCCCTGGTGGCCGCAGGACTCCGCGAGGAGCAGGGAGTCGCCTTCCCGCTAATATCTCTGAGTGAGTAAAGCCTTGGAAGTTCACCCCTATGGCCTCCGGACTGTTCATTACGCGCCATACCACGCGACGCGGTGCCCGTACTCCCCGCGCTACTGCTACCCCCCTTCATCCTGTTTGCCTGCCCTGAGGCCTTGCTCCGCCTGTGGGGAGCAGTAATAACTTTAGCCGCCACGACACTGGGCCTCAGCGGACTGCAGCGGTGCTGGTGACCCTTCACCAGGCACCACAGGTGGCGTAGTCGTTAATCAGCCACTCAACCCGGACAAGCCCACACCATCTCTTTCTAATGTGACGGCCCTGAGCACGGGTCGGGCCCGGGCCACGGCTGCATCCCATCTCTTCAACACAGGACCCGACACCGAGTCCCCCAACACCCAGGGTAAAACACGGGCTTTATGAGTAGAGGCGTCACAGATGTCATTAATAAGGTTCTGAAAAAACGCTGGTGCATTGGTAAGACCAAAAGGCATAACCAGATTCTCAAAATGACCCACCGGAGTGTTAAAAGCAGTTTTCCATTCATCACCTTCCTTCATTCGTAACAAATTGTATGCCCCCCGGAGATCAATTTTAGAGAACCACTTGGCCCCCACTAACTGGTTGAACAAGTCAGGAATTAATGGCAGTGGGTAGGAATTGTGTACGGTAATTTTATTAATTTCGCGAAAGTCCAGACATGGACGTAAACCGCCGTCCTTTTTTTTTACAAAAAAAAATCCAACAGCCACAGGAGACTTAGAAGGTCTAATGTGACCGGCAGCCAAGCTTGTCTGTATGTATTCCTCCAAGGCCTTTCTCTCAGGGATAGTCAGATTAAATAAGCGACTCTTGGGAAGAGTAGCTCCAGGGACAAACTCAATGGTGCAATCATAGTCCCTATGAGGAGGCAAAACTTGCGACTCCTCCTCAGAAAAAAACTTCCAAAAATCCTGAATAGGTACAGGTAATTCCCCTTTTTCTACAGCAGCAATGCGACCGTTACAACATTTATCATGACACTTAGGACTCCAAGACTTAATTTCATGGGTAGACCAGTCCAGTACAGGATTGTGCAATTTTAACCAAGGTAACCCCCAAACCACTAGAGAAGGCAAATTATTTAATACCGCCAAATCCAAATTCTCTTGGTGAATACCATTAATGGTGATGGGAAATTCAAAAACCTTGTGAGTAATACATTTCAAAGGAGAGCCATCAACAGCAACCGCAGAAATAGGAGATGACAAAGGTTTGGATTCTAATTTAAATTTTTCCAAAAATCCCTTATCAATCACATTGAGTGTAGAACCACAATCTACAAAAACCCGAAATTCAATCAACTCCTCCTGAAATGAGGTGCTTCCAGAAAGAAATACTCCCTTTGAGTTTAAACAAGCTATACGGGCGTAACTGCCCTTTTTTTTTTCTTTGTTCAAACGAAGCACACAGTTCTTAATAAAGTGGTCAGATTTACCGCAATAAAAACATAATCCCTTAGCAAACCTGCGGTCTTTTTCCTGAGAATGGGGTGACATCGCCCCAATCTCCATCGGTTCTCCACCTTCCGAGCAGACCCTCTGAAAACTAGGAGCTGCCATAGCAGTAGATTTCTCTTCATTAATGCTAGCATGCAGTCTCCTGTCCACACGTATAGCTAGTTGCATTGCCTCCTGCAAGGTTCTAGGTGTTGGGAAGGCAATCAGCAGATCCTTAACCCTTTCACCTAGACCAGCAAGAAACAGACATTTTAATGCCGAGTCATTCCATTCCACTTCGGCCAACCATCTTCTGAAGTATGTACAATAATTTTCCGCATCACCTGACCCCTGCTTCAAATGTCTTAATTCAGTTTCAGCAGATGAGACTCGATCAGGATCGTCATACAACAACCCCATAGCAGAAAAAAAATCTTCCACTGATCTAAAACACGGATCATTAGGTTGGAGAGAAAAGGCCCATCCCTGTGGTTCTTTGCGCAAAAGTGACATTATAAACCCAATGCGCTGTGATTCATTCCCAGAGGACCTGGGTCTTAAACGAAAATATAATAAACAAGCGTTTTTAAAGGAAAAAAAATCTTGCTGTTTACCATAAAAAAAAATCTGGCAGTCCTACCTTCGGTTCCACAAAATGCGCTCCAGGATAGCTACTCACGTGTTGCTTGAGCTCGGCCACCTCCAAAGACAGTCCCTGTAGGCGATGAGCCAAGTCCTGAACTGACACCATGCTGATATCTGGATTACTTTCCTTAGAGTGTTTTATTTTGGGCTGGACTTACTGTTATGAACTGCTACAAGCACTAAGGAAAGATAGGAAAACTGTCCCTACAATAGGACTAAGCTGATTCCCTACGATGCAGCGGGGGACCTGTTCCTTGTGAACAGACCCGCCTAAGTCCTCGGCTAGTCTGAATGCAGACCTATAGATATAAGGGAGGGGTCCCTACAAGAACTAAGGACTGGGATATAGATGGACACCTCCTAGCAGAAATTGTAGCAGAGCAAAGACAAACAAACAAAAAGTACTAGTGGTCCAATGACCAAGCAAACTACAGTGTTAGGTACAAAGCACCTGGCTAGCTTAAGAGTAAATGAAACACTGAAGTCCAGCAAGGCCAGAAGAGCGGAGCTGGATTATATAGGCAGAAAGTCATGTGACCAACAAAATAGAAAAAAGACTAACAGGAGGGTTCTAACAGTTGCTTGCCTCCTGAGCCCTTGTCTAGTGCTGGCCGACCTGCTGAAGGAAAAGTTACTATATTTTTATTTTTGAAATAGTGGAAAGTGCGTTCTTTCAAGTCACTATGCACTTAAAGGGACTGATTTACTAATCATGTGCAACATTGAAAAACTTTGACCCAACAGTATATAAAATGCATCAAATTTATCACAGTATTTCATTCAGGATAATACAGTTGGCTCATCTTTATTATTATTTATTATTATAGCGCCATTTATTCCATGGCGCTTTACATGTGAGACAGGAGTATATATAGCGAAAACAATTACAATAATCTTGAACAAAACGTGATGGCGACTGGTACAGGAGGAACGAGAGCCCTGCCTGTGAGGGCTCACAGTCTACAAGGGATGGGTAAGTACAGTAGGTGAGGATAGAGCTGGTCGTGCAGCGGTATGGCGGAGTGGTGGTTACTGCAGGTTGTAGGCTTGTAGGAAGAGGTGGGTCTTCAGGTTCCTTTTGAAGGTTTCCATGGTAGGAGAGAGTCTGATATTTTGGGGTAGAGCGTTCCAGAGTAGGGGGATGCACGGGAGAAATCTTGTATGCGATTGTGGGAAGAGGAGGTAAGAGGGGAGTAGACAAGGAGATCTTGTGAGGATCGGAGGTTGCGTGCAAGTATGTACCGGGAGACTAGCTCAGAGATATATGAAGGAAACAGGTTGTGGATAGTTAGGGTTTTGAACTAGAGTCTCTGAGCAATGGGGAGCCAGTGAAGAGATTGACAGGGAGGAGAGGCCGGGAATAGCGGGGGGATTGGTGGATTAGTCGGGCAGCGGAGTTTAGGATAGATTGGAGGGGTGCAAGAGTGTTGGAAGGGAGGCCACAGAGCAGGAGGTTGCAGTACTCAAGGTGGGAGATGATGAGGGCGTGCACTATTGTTTTTGCAGATTTGTGGTTGAGGAATGTGCGGATCCGGGAGATATTTTTTAGTTGAAGACGGCAGGAAGTAGAAAGGGCTTGGATATGTGGTTTGAAAGAGAGTTCAGAGTGCAGGTTTACCCCAAGGCAGCGAGCTTGCAGGACTGGGGAGAGTGGACAGCCATTGATGTTGATAGATAGGTCAGTTGAAGAATGAGGCAAAGTCTTCAGCTGAAATAAGAGGAGAGGGAGGAGGCAGTGGGGGACGCAGGAGAGAATTGAAGGTGTTGAATAGCTGTTTGGGGTTGTGAGACAGGGAGGATATGATAGATGAGAAGTATGTTTGTTTTGTTGCAGTGAGTGTGGGCTTAAAGGTAGTGAGGGACTGTTTGACTGCGTTGAAGTGCTCATTGGTGTGGGACCTTTTCCATCTAAGCTCAGCGACCCTGGAGGCCCGTCGCAGTTCTTTAGTTAGGCTGGTGTGCCAGGGTTGCCTGTTGATTGTGCGAGCTTTGGTATGTGTGAGGGGGGCAACTGAATTGAGAGTTGTAGCTGTTCTGGTGTTGTATAAACTGGCAGCAATGTCTGCATCATGTAAGGAACTAATGTCTGTAAGAGGGAGATGGGATTCAGAGAGTGAGTGTAGGTCAAGGTGTTTAAGATTTCTGCGAGGGTGTGCAAGTTGGTGGAGTGGGGATTGTGGCCCTGGAGGGGGGGAGAGGGTAAAGAATGTAAGAAGGTTGTGGTCAGAAAGAGGGAGGGGTGAGTTAGATAGGTTAGACAGGGAGCAGAGGCGGGTGAAGATGAGGTCCAAAGTGTGGCCATCTTTGTGGGTGGCTGCAGAAGACCACTGAGTAAGGCCGAAGGAGGAAGTGAAGGATAGAAGCTTAGAGGCAGCTGGGAGGTAAGTGTCAATGGGGATGTTGAAGTCGTCCATGAAGATAGTGGGGATGTCAGCGGAAACTAAATGAAGTAGCCAGATGGTGAAGTGGTCAAAGAAGGTGGTGGCTGACCCTGGGGGACAGTAAATTACAGCCAGTTGGAGGGGGAGTAGATGCGCACACAGTGCACCTCAAAAGAGGGGAGAGTAACGAAGGGCAGCAGTGGGATTTGGGTGAAGGAGCAGTTATCTGATAGGAGGAAACCTACTCCTCCACCATGCTTGCCAGTGTGGGATAGGGGGAATCCACCATGCGAAAGTGCAGCAGGAGAGGCCGTGTCGGAGCGGGTGAGCCAGGTTTCAGTGATGCCGAGGAAGGAAAACTTGGTAGTGATGAAGAGATCGTGAATGTAGGAAAGATTTTTTGCAGACGGAACAAGCGTTCCATAGAGCTCCTGTTAGAGGGACTGTGGAAGCAGGGGCTGGGCGGATGGGCATAAGGTTAGAAGGGTTGCGAGAGTTCGTCATAGATCGTGGGTAGGAGGTGAAAGTGGGGATGTGGTGAGGAGGACCAGGATTTGGGGAGATATCGCCTGCAGTGAGGAGGAGCAGAGAAAGTGTTAGTAGATGGGAGCAGGAGAGAGCATGACGTGGCTGTCTGTGTTTTGAGACACAGGATAGAATGTTGAGGAATAGTTTTGAGGAGGAGGTGAGATGAATGGGGAGGATGGAGGGAGAGATGAAGAGTTCATTACTAGGTGTAGGGATTAGGGGTGGTTGTAAAAAGTGAAGGATTAAGGGGGTGAGAGTGAAAACAAACACAAACATTGTTTACTGTGACTAAGTATCCAGTTACCTTCAGTTTCAATTCAGGTATAATTCATATTTCTCACACTTAAGGTGATGGACACAGACTAAAGTCTAACAGACTCCTAGTTCACAATATATTTGCTACAGAGTGCATTCAGCTGTGAACCAGAGGGGAGTGGTCTGTGCTCGTCTTGACCAGCTGATTATGGCTGAGCCGCATGCTGGATATTCAAAGGCCAAGTAAACAGTCATAAATAAGAGTGGGGGGTAGTAGTTGTTAGTTGAAAAATATACCATTAGTATATAGGAGCAGGGAGGTAGAGAGAAATCAGAATGGAAATCGGGATGAAGTTCTAAAACTTTGGTCTAACTTTCTACTTTGCTTCACTTTGGAAATCAGAAATTATAGTAAATGCTACTCTAAGGCTATGTTCACGCATCATGTTTTTTTCAGGATTTTTTTATGCATTTTTTATGCAAATTTTCAGCTGCGTTTTACAGTACCAGCAAAGTCTATGATATTCCAGAAATCTCATGCACACATCATGTTTTTTTTTGTTCAGGATTATGTGCTTTGCAAAATAGAGCATGTCACTTATTTCAGCATTTTTTCACCCATTGGAAGTAACGAGTAGTGTAAAAAACGCACCAAAAACGCAGGTGTCAGGTTTGTCAGCGTTTTTTCAGCGTTTTTTGTGTTAAAACCAGAATGAGATTTTTTTTTTCACTGAACTTTATGTACATGAATAAAGAGACAAAACGACAGTGAAAAAAACGCTAAAAAATGTAGCAAAAATGCACCAAAAAAACAAGCAAAAAAGCAAGAAAAATCCTGAACAGCCTTCTGGCAAGAGATCAGGTTTTCCTGCAGAAAAAAAAACGCTGAAAAAACCAAGATGTGTGAACATAGCCTTACAGTCTAAAACTTTAAGGCTAAAACATGGGGCAACATTATACGCCAAAATTTGCCAAATTAATACATTATTAAATCTACCCCAGTGTATGAGTATTGTCATTAGTGTAAAATAAACTACAATGAATGTATGCAGCTGCTATGTGGGTTTATGTCTACACATTATAGATACTTGGTTCAGTCCGCTCCCTAGTTTTACTAATCATGTACGGGATTAGGAAGAACTACCAGAACCCATTTAGGGTAAATCCACAGAGGATAACATTTTTGTCCCATATGGACCCAGCTTTATTGTATAGAGCAGGGGTGGGCAAATTAATTCTGCTCAACATTAATATTCTTATTAACTTATTGTTATTAATTCTGCTCAATATTAATATTCTTATTAACTTATTATGTTAATATTAATTTCACAGCTTAATATTGAGCAGGATGAAGTCTGTTGACTCGCTACTACTATTAATACATAGAATAGAAAAATGGGAAATGAAGTCTTAACGGTTGGTACAAAAATATATCAACTTTATTAATACAAAAAATACACATTTAAAAGTCTGCAAGTGCAAGGGATGTGTGTACAAAAGAATGGCAATACCGAAAAGCAGCAGGCACACATAGAGGTAGAGAATCGATCAATCAATCCTGCGTTTATCAGAAAGCTGGACGTGTTCCCTGCGAAACGTGCGTCGGGAGGGAGAGGCACTAGTCCTTCCTACCACCTGGTGGGGCACATTTTTATACTTTGAGGTAATGATTTTGTTGATATACATGGATGTTCATGGGGTACTTAGGGGGATCGATTATGATAAGGCACAGCTATATCATTGAGCTATGGGCTCTATGAGACGAGCATTACTGCCTATATGATTGCACTATATCATGCACTAAGCTTTACAATATTGTTTATATATTTATCTCTTGTGATATACTACTGCTCCTCTCCATCTATCCCTATAGAGTCCCATGCATTCTGATAAACGCAGGATTGATTGATCGATTCTCTACCTCTATGTGTGCCTGCTGCTTTTCGGTATTGCCATTCTTTTGTACACACATCCCTTGCACTTGCAGACTTTTAAATGTGTATTTTTTGTATTAATAAAGTAGTTATATTTTTGTACCAACCGTTAAGACTTCATTTCCCTTTTTTGTATTCTATGCGTTTGAAGTGGTTGTTTCAGTGAAACCCATCTGCAATTTTTTGTAGAGGTCTGTCCACTGAATATGTTTCTGAGACTTGTGGTTCTACTATTAATACATGTTACATTACGGCTTATTGTAACCTATATTCTTACCTGTAGCAGTAAATCAAACCAATACAAATCATATGCTCCTGTTATTAAGCCTTTGTAACTTGATCAATAGCTCCCCCACACCGTATGATGCCCCACAGCTTCTCCACACAGTATGATGCCCCACAGCTCCTCCACACAGTATGATGCCCCACAGCTCCCTCACACAGTATAATGCCCCAACAGTCCCCCCTACACAGTATCATATCCCCAAAACTTGCCCACACTATATGATGGCCCCACAGTTTTCCCTCACTGATAATAAAAAAAATCCCTCCAAAAAAACCAACACAAATATTACTCATCTAGCCATGTTCTACTGATGCACTGTTCCAGTCTCTGCTGTGTGCAGACTGAAGCTTCATACAGCAGGCCCAGTCACCTGCTTTGCTGAGTCTCAGATGCACAGGCTGAATGATGGAGGAGAGAGCTGATGGCTTCCTATTCCACCATTGTTGGAATCGAGACGTCGGGCGGTAAGATCGCAGTGCATCGAGCTTCCCCAACTCTCTTCTAGTATGCCACTGTTTCCAGCCATTTAGCTGTGGGCCAGACAGGAAAAGCCAAGGAAAAGCCACCCCAGATTTGACGCATCGCATGAGATGCACCAATTCTGGCACTTTGCCTAATTGCCCTATTCACAGTCATTGGAAACAGATTTGGGGAATGTGGACTACGGTGGAGCTTTGTGGGAATGTGTCACCCAGGGGGAATATAGGGGACTCGGTACCTGGGCCTTTTACCTTGTTTAGGAGGTCACGGCAGTCGGCTCCCGGGCTCTGGGTCTCTCTTTTAAAAGGGGTTTTAGTGTACAGTTTGTCTCGTGACGCCACCTGTGGTTTCCGGTAATGGTTACGGGCGCTGCTGCAGACCTCCGGGGGGTGATGGGATGGCAGCTGGGATGTTTCTGCTCCCCACAGGCGGAGCGGGCCCCCGGTCAGTGTAGGTGCAGATGGTAGTGATGCTGGGGCTTGTAGTGCAGGAGAGATGGCGCAGCAGGAGTAACTGACAGAGACAGAGGATTCACTTCACTACATTTACTGGTGCGGATGTCAGGTACGGTCCAGGGTACTCGGTAGGAAGGGTGCACTTCAGGACTTCTCCCCAGTGAGCGGGTATAAGGCCTCCGGGTCCGTGTCTCCCTCTCTCTAAGCTCCTGGCCAGCCTGCAACTGGGCCTAGCTTCTTTGTCGGGCTGTTCCTTCACCAGTCGCTTGGTAGTAGGACCTTTTTCTGGCAACCACTATCCCTGGACGCCGGGGCCTTCATGGTTCCTAGTCCTGTCAAGGGTTTAGCTTCAGGTTGACCAGGGACTTGTAGTCCTCAGGGTATGCCGGTGATCCCTACTGGGTATAAAGGACCCTGTAGGCGCGGACCCGGTGTCCGGTTTGTGTCTTGGGGTGAGCCTATGATGCTCCTCTCCCCCCTCAACTCATCTCTCTCCTCTTTGCCTCCGGCCACACTCGGGGCCCTCAATACAGCAGCAGATGTGTTGCATCTTCACTGCTCTCAGTGGCAGCACACTCTCTGACTACAAACTCTGACTGAACTGCCTGGCTCCACCCTCTATATATATATCCCTATCAGGGCTCCATCTGGTGGTATGAGGTGGAAGGGTGGAGGTGTCTGCATGTAATGAGGGCATCTTGTGGAGAAGTCCATCCATGCACCCTTTTGGGTCCTGTGGTACCTGTGAACAGCAGGGTGCCACAGGAACATTTTGGGTAATAAATTGGTGAACGAGGAGCTGTCTTTTGTTTTTTACTTCTGTCTTTTTATATTTTTCAGGTATTCATTTCTCGACTACTTCGGATTCGGTGGATTACTTTGGACCTGCATGGGATTTTTTTTTCCAATAAATTGGTGAGGGGGGGTAGTGTGGGGGAGTCTTTATTCAAATAAAGTGTTTTTTTCTGAATGTGTTTTGTTATTTTTGATAATCGGGTTAGCAGTGGGGGTGTCTGAAAGGCACCTCTCCATTACTAACACCAGGGGTTGATGGCAGCTGTGATTTTTGACAATTCACAGCTGTCATCAAACTCAATTACCATTACCCTGATTGCCACCGCACCAGGGCAATCAGGAATGTGGCGCCCTGCTGTGCACTGGTGCCACAGAACCCAGAAGGGTGCATGGATGGACTTCTCCACAAGAGGCCCTTACACATTCACACACCTCCACCCTACCACCTCAGACCAGCAGAGGGAGCCCTGGTAGGGATATATAGAGGGAGGGTGGAGCCAGGCAGCTCAGTTTAGTTTTTAGTCAGTCTCTCAGTCAGAGGGAGAGCGTGCTGACGCTCAGAGAGAGTAGCGAAGAGCAGCACGCTGCTGCGGTGCTTAGGCAAGCCAAGGCCTACAGCAAGAGGTGAAGCCTAGTGAGGGCCCTGAGTGTGGCCGAAGGCGAGAGGAGAAGGAAGAAGTAGCGAGGGGGCAGAGGAGCATACCAGGCTCACCCCAAGATATATACCGGACACCGGGTCCGCGCCTACGGGGTCCCTTTATACCCAGTAGGGACCACCGGAACCCCTGGAGGACTACAGGTCCCAGGTTTACCAAACGCTGACTACAGTACCAGGGCTAGGAGTCACGGAGGCCCCAGCGTCCAGGGAGAATGATCTCCAAGAGAAGGCCCTACCACCAGGTCAGCAGGTGCAAGAGAGAGACAGTAATCAAGCTAGGCCTAGCTCCAGGCAGGTCAGAAGCTTAGCAAGAGGAAGCAACGGATCAGGAGGCCCTACACCCGCTCACTGGGGAGAGTCCAAAAGTGCACCCTTCGCCCGGAGTACCCTGGACCGTGCCTCCATCGTCACCAGTAAAGGCACTGAAGCTTACCCCCGTGTGAGTGTCCGTCTTTCATCCGGGACCATCCTGCCGTCTCTCACCAGCATCCACCATCTACCCCTACACTGCCCTGGAGCTAGCTCTACCTGTGGAGAGCCACACCATCCCAGCTGCCGTAACACCAGCTCCAGAGGACTGCTCTGCTGCGGCGGCTCCCTTTAGCCGCATTCCACAGGTGGCGTCACGAACTCTATTACAAAATCCCCTATAAATATCCCCTTTTTGTTGACCGCCCTGGGCCACGGACCGGGCCAGCCACCGTGATATCACCCCCAGCATCTACCGACCCGGCACCGGGTACCCCACGGCCCAGGGGGCGCATCAAACCTGGCGTCACGAACAGGATTGCGTGCTCGCTGCCACCGGGTACTGTGCGCCATCCTGTGAGGATCGCCGCCATTATCACGCTGCAGCGAGGGAAGAAGAAGGGCGTAACCGCGGGAACCTGAGTGGTCTAACCGCTAAAGCGCGAAGCCCAGGACAACCCCACGCCTCGATGTCGAAGCAGGAAGCTTCAGGTCCTGGAAGGAATCCAGTGAGCGCTCTGATGTCAGACGCGAGTGACGGAAGGTCCTGGAAGAAGACCGTCGCCTGCGGAGCTGCGGCCTACCCGAAAACGGTAAAGAAGGTAGGCCACGGTTCGCTAGGGGGGCGCAACGATGTCCGAAGCCAAGCAGAACGCCGGAGTACCGGTTAACGGCCCCAATGCTCCACTTGCGCTCGGCGCTCAGCAGGCTGAAGCAGCCACTCCACCAGCGGGGCCTGTAATCCCTGTCATACCCATGGCCCTACCGTATATCCCTGTAGAGAAGTGGCTCCCCCAGTACAGCGGCAGACCAGATACGCTGTCCAGATTTAAAAGGAGAATATGCGGTGTGCTGGACATGTACTCGATGACAGGCAAACAGAGAGCCGCTATTGTACTTGGACAATTGACTGGTGCTGCAGAGCGGGAAGTTGAAACCTGGTTAGCCGCAGACCAAGAGTCAGTATCCACAATATTTAAAAAGCTGCAAACTGTTTTTGAGAATCGCACTGAGACAGACCTCCGGATGAGGTTCTACAATTGCTCTCAGAAACCTGAGGACAGTGTCCGCAACTACGCCTGGCGCTTACAGGAAGCCCTGCGGGCCCTGAAACAGGTTAGTTCAGCCAGCATACAAAATGAAAATAAAATGCTGACGGAACAGTTCATCCGGGGGTTGAGGTCCCAGGAGGAGAGCAGAACTGTACGGTGGTGGGCCTTAGATCATCCAGATGCCACCTTTGACACCCTTAAGGACATGGCTATAAAGGGTCTGCAGCCCCTGGAAACAACAGATACGGCTATCCAACGTTACCAGGGTGGGGCCACCCCAGTGCCCGCAGCGTCCACCATTCCCTCGTTGACCGCTGAAGCCAAGGTGCAAGCAGTGCCCCCTAGCGAGCTGGACAGCCTGCGCTCTGAAGTGTGCCAGTTAAGTAAAACCCTGGCTACTGTCCTGAGCACCCTGCAGCTACAGACGGAGCCTGAGCCGGAGGGAAGGATCCTACTGGCCGACAGCCCTGAGGATGTTCCCTGGATGAGGAGAAGAAGGAGGACAACGCCACCCCGTAGGAGGACAACGCCACCCCGGAGGAGGACAACGCCACTCTGTGGGAGGACCAACGACCAACGTTGCCCTCCAGGAGAATTCAGCTGCTACAGCTGCCACAAGGCAGGCCACACAGCGCGGAACTGTTCTTTAAACGAGAAAACCCTGGGGCCGAGGGCCGACACCCAGGGGTAGACCAACCAGGAACATCAAACTCGTACCACCGGTTCGTAGGAGGAAGACCTTTCCTGTCCATTGTGCTGGACGGCATCGCGACACCTGCCCTGCTGGACACTGGATCTCAGGTAACCATCATGCCTGATGTCCTCTACAAAAGGTTCTTGTCCATAGACAAACTTCACCCGCCAGATCCAAACCTTTCCGTGTATGCCTCCAATGGCCTTCCCCTTAACCTAGTTGGGGTTAAGGATGTGGCATTAAAGGGAAGAGTGGAACTGAAGGATCAGGGACTAATTGTAGTAGAGACTAACCCTGGTGATACAGACTTGTATATGGTACTTGGCACAAATATTGTTGGTAACTGTTTGGGAGAAGTGTTGTTCTTGCTCCAACAGATGGCCGACACTGCCAAACCAGGGCAGAGGAGGGTGCTGCAGAAAGAGATACGAGCCCTTATGTACCAGCAACAGGTAAAGCTAACAGGTGGTGAAATTGGTAATGTACGGGTGACAGACCCGATACCCATTGTGATTCCCCCGATGAGTGAAATGCTGATTTGGTGTAGAGCAGCAATAGGTCTCAGAGGACAGAGCTACGAGGCGGTAGTAGAGCCCCTTAGCTCGGAACATAGACCTACACTCTTAACTGCCAGAGGGGTAGTGGATGTACGCAATGGGAAGGTGCCCGTACGCCTCCTAAACTATGGAGAGGATGAAGTCAAATTACCACGATATGCCACTGTTGCCAGATTGTACACTGTAAATAACAACGCTATCCACACAGTGGAGTCCTTAACCTCACCAGACAGAGTGGAGGATAACGACTCGGAAACCCAGGTGGGGGATTGGTGTCAACAGCTCCATGTTGGGACTGACGCCACTCCTGTCCATCAGAAACAAGGTGTATACAGGGTAGTTCAGGAATACGAACAGGTATTCAGCAAACACCCACTTGATTTTGGGAGGATTAAAGGGGTACAACACCATATACCCACAGGTGACCATCCACCCATCAAAGAACGTTACAGGCCCATACCACCAGCACACTACCAGAAAGCGAAGGAAATGTTGCATGACATGAAGAAGGCAGGGGTAATAAGAGATAGCTGTAGCCCCTGGGCAGCTCCCCTGGTCCTAGTCAGGAAAAAGGATGGAAGCATGAGGATGTGTGTAGATTACTGACAGATTAATCGCATAACACATAAAGATGCATACCTTTTGCCCCGTAAAGAGGAATCCCTGGCTGCACTAAAGTCTGCAAATTACTTCTCTACCCTTGACCTCACTAGTGGGTACTGGCAAGTAGCAGTTGCTGAGGAGGACCGGGAGAAAACGGCCTTCACTACCCCGATGGGACTCTGCGAGTTCAACAGTATTCCGCTCGGACTCTGCAACGCCCCTGGAACGTTCCAGAGATTGATGGAGTGCTGTTTGGGACACCGTAACTTCGAGACCGTGCTGCTATACCGGGATGACGTGATAGTGGACTCCAAGACGTATGAGGACCATTTGAAGCACCTGGCGGAGGTATTTGAGTCGTTGTCCCGGTATGGGATGAAATAGAAGCCTTCCAAGTGCCACCTGCTCAAACAGAAGGCTCAATACCTGAGGCACATCGTCAGTCCAGAAGGAGTAGCACCAGACCCGGAGAAGGTCACTGCCATCCAGAAATGGCCGAAACCGAAGAATCTCAAGGAGGTACGTCAGTTCCTGGGACTGGTCGGGTATTACCGGAGATTTGTAAAGGACTACACCAAGAAGGCAGCGCCTTTGCAAGATCTCCTGGTAGGACAGTCCAACAGAGGCAAAAGCCCCCCCTTCCAGTGGGGTAAAGAACAGGCTGAGTCCTTTGCAGTGATAAAAGAGATCCTGACTGGCGAAGAAATTCTGGCCTACCCTGACTACAGCCAGCCTTTCCTGCTGTACACTGATGCCAGCAAAGAGGGACTAGGAGCTGTGTTGAGTCAGAAGCAGTATGGCAAAGAGAAGGTGATTGCCTATGCCAGCAGGAAGCTTCGTCCTACCGAGAGGAATCCAGAAAACTATAGCTCCTTCAAGTTGGAGTTCCTGGCCTTGGTCTGGGCCATCACTGAACGATTCAAGCACTACCTGGCCTCCAATAAGTTCATGGTGTATACTGACAACAACCCCTTGACGCATCTAGAGACAGCCAAGTTGGGAGCCATGGAATAGCGTTGGATGGCCCGACTGTCAAACTGTCAGTTCACCATCAAGTACCGGGCAGGCCACAAGAACGCCAACACTGATGCCCTATCCAGAATGCCTCACCAGTCGGACACTGAAGAAGAAGTGGATGACCTGGAGGAGATTAAGCTACCTGCCTTCCACAGAAATGGGATGGTCCACGAGCAGCGCACCTCCAGGAGGTATCGTGGTAAGACACTAAACCCTTTACCTCATCACAGTTGGAAGGAGACCCAGGACAGCGACTCAGTTGTCAGCCATATAAAAGAACTGATAACCCAGGAAGGTTCCTCCCTGGAGAAGGACGCTCCTCCGCAAGACAAGCAACTGTGGAATGAGAGAAGCCGTCTGTTCATCTATAGAGAGAAGCTGTGCCGAAGGTATGTCAACCCCAGGACCCATGAGATGGTATGGCAGATAGTAGTGCCCAGGACAGATATCCAGATGGTGTTGGAGGCCTACCACGATCAAGCGGGGCACTTTGGCTGGAAGAAGCTAGAAACCCTGCTGAAGGGTCGGTTTTATTGGGTTGGAATACGCAGTTCCATAGAGAGATGGTGCCGGGATTGTGGACCCTGTAGCCTCAGAAGAAAAGACTACAGCAGCCAGAAGGCACCCCTGCAGCCCATCAAGACAACTCGACCTTTGGAGATCGTTGCCTTGGATCACGTCAAGCTGTCACCCAGCAGGTCAGGATACTCTTATGCCTTGACCATGGTGGATCACTACTCCCGGTTCCTGGTGGTTGCCCCTGTCAAGGATCTGACGGCAGAGACTGCGGCAAAGACGTTTCAAGCGTACTTCTGCAGGCCCTATGGATACCCGGAGCAGGTGCTGACGGATCAAGGCCCTGCCTTTGAAGCCGAATTGTTCAAGGAGTTCTGCCATCTGTACGGGTGTAAGAAGATCCGGACTACACCGTACCACCCCCAAACCAATGGGTTATGTGAAAAGATGAATAGCATAGTCATCGACCTGTTGAGGACCTTACCGCTAGAGGAGAGAAATCAGTGGCCAGACAAACTACCTAACCTGGTAGATCTGTACAATCACATACCTGTGAGTTCCACCAATTGTACTCCAGCATACCTCATGAGAGCAAGACCCGGAAAGTTGCCCATGGACCTGGAGCTTGGAGTGGTAGAGCCAGAAGCAGATATGTCCACTGAATACTGGGACACGACGCGACAGGAGCAGTACAAGAGAGTACAGGCCTGTGTCGAAGACAGTCTAAATAGGGTGAGACAAGCAGGAAGCACAGTACAACAAGAGTGCACCAGCAGAACCCTTAACACCTGGAGAAGTTGTGCTAAAACGAAAAAGGAGAAACCACAAACTTGACGACCCGTGGGAAAGAGAACCTTACACTGTGTTGAATTCCAGATTCGACAATAGGAAAACCTGTCTAATTAGCAAAGACGGAGGAAGAACAACTGCAACGGTATCGAGAGACCATCTGAAGTTGTGCCAAGTCTGTTGAAGCCCCAGGAGGAAGTGCCTCTCACCGTACCGGAGGAGCCTAAAGAAGAAGTACTCCATACTGACTTAGGAGATTTCCCGGCAGATTGGCCTCAACTAGGTGGAGCTGTAATAATACCTGTGATGCACTTCTACCAACAGCCAGAAGACTCTCCACTGCAAGTAAGACCTGTAAGTGCCCAAGAAGAGGCTGCTCAGGAAGAATCCCCGGAAGAAGGATCACCGCTGAAGAAGAGCAAGAAGGCCCAGCCAATGGTATACTTGCCAGTCCCGTAGAGAGGTTAAGGCAGTTTTGCCGTCCACCAACACATAGAGCTGATAGAGTGGAGAATAGCGCAAGCATCCATACTACAAGCATCCCAGTACTACGCAGGTCATCGCATAGCACAAAAGGCCAGACCCCTGTCAGGTATAGAGAGTAAATAGAGAAACACTGACAGTATAAATAGTTACCCCGTAGGGTATGTTCTTGTAATAATTTCATTTATTTATTTATTGATATATTTTGCCTTGCTAATGGACAATTTATGTGACATAGACACTTCTCATTGCATTTAGTTACCCGTAAGGGTATATACAGTTATATGAAAAAGTTTGGGCACCCCTATTAATCTTAAGCTTAATGTTTTATAAAAATTGGTGTTTTTGCAACAGCTATTTCAGTTTGATATATGTAATAACTGTTAGACACAGTAATGTTTCTGCCTTGAAATGAGGTTTATTGTACTAACAGAAAATGTGCAATCTGCATTCAAACAAAATTTGACAGGTGCATAAGTATGGGCACCTCACCAGAAAAGTGACATTAATATTTAGTAGATCCTCCTTTTGCAAAAATAACAGCCTCTAGTCGCTTCCTGTAGCTTTTAATGATTTCCTGGATCCTGGATGAAGGTATTTTTGACCATTCCTCTTTACAAAACAATTCCAGTTCAGTTAAGTTTGATGGTCGCCGAGAATGGACAGCCCTCTTCAAATGATCCCACAGATGTTCAATGATATTCAGGTCTGGGGACTGGGATGGCCATTCCAGAACATTGTAATTGTTCCTCTGCATGAATGCCTGAGTAGATTTGGAGCGGTGTTTTGGATCATTGTCTTGCTGAAAGATCAATCCCCTGCGTAACTTCAACTTTGTCACTGATTCTTGAACATTATTGTCAAGAACCTGCTGATACTGAGTGGAATCCATGCGTCCCTCAACTTTAACAAGATTCCCGGTGCCGGCATTGGCCACACGCCCCAAAGCATGATGGAACCTCCACCAAATTTTACTGTGGGTAGCAAGTGTTTTTCTTGGAATGCTGTGTTTTTTTGCCGCCATGCATAACGCCTTTTTGTATGACCAAACAACTCAATCTTGGTTTTATCAGTCCACAGGACCTTCTTCCAAAAAGAAATTGGCTTCTCCAAATGTGCTTTTGCATACCTCAGCCGACTCTGTTTGTGGCGTGCTTGCAGAAACGGCTTCTTTCGCATCACTCTCCCATACATCTTCTCCTTGAGCAAAGTGCGTTGTATAGTTGACCGATGCACAGTGACACCATCTGCAGCAAGTTGATGCTGCAGCTCTCTGGAGGTGGTCTGAGGATTGTCCTTGACTGATCTCACCATTCTTCTTTGCCTTTCTGTGTTCTTCCATTTCCTTACTATGTTCCTCACAGTGGAAACTGACAGGTTAAATCTCTGAGACAGCTTTTTGTATCCTTCACCTGAACAACTATGTTGAATAATCTTTGTTTTCAGATCATTTGACAGTTGTTTTGAGGAGCCCATGATGCCACTCTTTTGAGGAGATTCAAACAGGAGAACAACTTGCAAGTGGCCTACGTTGAGGGTTTTCAGGCGGGTCCCTCATGTTCCTCATGTTTCTTCATCGGTGAAATGGACACCAGGGTACGGGACTTATTGTAACCTTATTATTGTTATTATTATAATGTTGTTGTTATTGTTTAACCTGCTTTGAGAAAAATGCTTCAGTCCAGGAGTACTGAGTTTTACTAGGGGGGGGCCTGGCACCCTGCTGTGCACTGGTGCCACAGAACCCAGAAGGGTGCATGGATGGACTTCTCCACAAGAGGCCCTCACACATTCACACACCTCCACCCTACCACCTCAGACCAGCAGAGTGAGCCCTGATAGGGATATATAGAGGGAGGGTTGAGCCAGGCAGCTCAGTTTAGTTTTTAGTCAGTCTCTCAGTCAGAGGGAGAGCGTGCTGACGCTCAGAGAGAGCAGCGAAGAGCAGCACGCTGCTGCGGTGCTTAGGCAAGCCAAGGCCTACAGCACGAGGTGAAGCCTAGTGAGGGCCCTGAGTGTGGCCGAAGGCGAGAGGAGAAGGAAAAAGTAGCGAGGGGGCAGAGGAGCATACCAGGCTCACCCCGAGATATATACCGGACACCGGGTCCACGCCTACGGGGTCCCTTTATACCCAGTAGGGACCACCAGAACCCCTGGAGGACTACAGGTCCCAGGTTTACCAAACGCTGACTACAGTACCAGGGCTAGGAGTCACGGAGGCCCCAGCGTCCAGGGAGAGTGATCTCCAAGAGAAGGCCCTACCACCAGGTCAGCAGGTGCAAGACAGAGACAGTAATCAAGCTAGGCCTAGCTCCAGGCAGGTCAGAAGCTTAGCAAGAGGAAGCAAAGGATCAGGAGGCCCTACACCCGCTTATTGGGGGAGAGTCCAAAAGTGCACCCTTCGCCCGGAGTACCCTGGACCGTGCCTCCATCGTCACCAGTAAAGGTACTGAAGCTTACCCCCGTGTGAGTGTCCGTCTTTCCTGCCGTCTTTCCCTAGCATCCACCATCTACCCCTACACTGCCCAGGAGCTAGCTCTACCTGTGGAGAGCCACACTATCCCTGCTGCCATAACACCAGCTCCAGAGGACTGCTCCGCAGCGGCGGCACCCTTTTGCCGCATTCCACAGGTGGCGTCACGAACTTTCCAAATCCCCTATAAATAATATTCCCCTTTTACTGACCGCCCTAGGTCACGGACCGGGCCAGCCACCGTAATATCACCCCCAGCATCTACCGGCCCAGCGGCCGAGTACCCCACGGCCCAGGGGGCGCGTCATCAGTGCCCACGTTGCCGGCGTATGACGTCAGTGATGGGCTGCGACTGGCTGGCGTCCGTGCTTCAAATCAACGAAGGAGCGTCGCTGCTGGATCGGCGGCAAGGTAAGGAGGAACTTTTTTTTTTTTGAGACTTGAGGGCAGAATGGGAGATGACACATGGGGGCAGAATATGAGATGACACATGGGGGCAGAATAGAGAGACATGGGGGCATGATGAAGTCACATGGGGCCAGGATGGGAGACCATATGAGGGCAGGATGAAGACATATGGGTGCAGAATGGAGTACATATGGGAGCAGGATGTGGAACATTATTACTGTAGGGTCTAATCAAAGGATATTATTACTGCTGTGATGTATTTTATTTTTGAGGATACTGTTTTCAGTGGGCAGGTGGTCCTGTTACTGTGCTGGGAGACACTACAGTTAGGTCCATATATATTTGGACAGAGACATTTTTCTAATTTTGGTTCTAGACATTACCACAATGAATTTTAAACAAAACAATTCAGATGCAGTTGAAGTTCAGACTTTCAGCTTTCATTTGAGGGTATCCACATTAAAATTGGATGAAGGGTTTAGGAGTTTCAGCTCCTTAACATGTGCCACCCTGTTTTTAAAGGGACCAAAAGTAATTGGACAATTGACTCCAAGGCTATTTCATGGACAGGTGTGGGCAATCCCTTCGTTATGTCATTCTCAATTAAGCAGGTAAAAGGCCTGGAGTTGATTTGAGGTGTGGTGCTTGCATTTGGAAGGTTTTGCTGTGAAGTAAACATGCGGTCAAAGGAGCTCTCTATGCAGGTGAAACAAGCCATCCTTAAGCTGCAAAAACAGAAAAAACCCATCCGAGAAATTGCTACAATATTAGGAGTGGCAAAATCTACAGTTTGGTACATCCTGAGAAAGAAAGAAAGCACTGGTGAACTCATCAATGCAAAAAGACCTGGGCGCCCACGGAAGACAACAGTGGTGGATGATCACAGAATAATCTACACGGTGAAGAGAAACCCCTTCACAACAGTCAACCAAGTGAATAACACTCTCCAGGAGGTAGGCATATCAATATTCAAATCTACCATAAGGAGAAGACTGCATGAAAGTAAATACAGAGGGTTCACTGCACGGTGCAAGCCACTCATAAGCATCACGAATAAAAAGGCTAGACTGAACTTTGCTAAAAAACATTTAAAAAAGCCAGCACAGTTCTGGAAGAACATTCTTTGGACAGATGAAACCAAGATCAACCTCTACCAGAATGATGGAAAGAGAAAAGTATGGCGAAGGCGTCGTACAGCTCATGATCCAAAGCATACCACATCATCTGTAAAACACGGCGGAGGCAGTGTGATGGCTTGGGCATGCATGGCTGCCAGTGGCACTGGGTCACTAGTGTTTATTGATGATGTGACACAAGACAGAAGCAGCCGAATGAATTCTGATGTATTCAGAGCCATACTGTGTGCTCAGATCCAGCATAATGCAGCCAAACTGATTGGTCGTCGTTTCATACTACAGATGGACAATGACCCAAAACATAAAACCAAAGCAACCCAGGAGTTTATTAAAGCAAAGAAGTGGAATATTCTTGAATGGCCAAGTCAGTCACCTGATCTCAACCCAATTGAGCATGCATTTCACTTGTTAAAGACTAAACTTCAGACAGAAAGGCCCACAAACAAACAGCAACTGAAAACCACCGCAGTGAAGGCCTGGCAGAGCATCAAAAAGGAGGAAACACAGCATCTGGTGATGTCCATGAGTTCAAGACTTCAGGCAGTCATTGCCAACAAAGGGTTTTCAACCAAGTACTAGAAATGAACATTTTATTAACAATTATTTAATCTGTCTGTGACCCAAGCAAGTCCAACATAAACAGCTTTATTCAGCACTCACGGGTAAACAGAAAAGTCCTCCGGTTCGCAGCCGGGTTAACATGAGTCCTTAAACAATGGTTGCCGTGGGCAATGGCCGCGCCGGGCCGCTCAGAGCCTGACGGGTGCAGAGCCCTCCCAGGCGTGGGTTCAGCTACACACGGGCGCACCAAGCTTTTCTGCTATGTTTCTAGCAGGTCCCAACACTGAACAACACTAATCCTTAATGCAGTGTTTTTAAAGGACCTGTGGCAAGAGCCGCTGGAAAATCTGAGTTGGAAAGAGGAGGCCGCCCCACTGCCTTCCTGTAGCCTCCTCCAAGAAATGAAGGCCCTGCCGGGTTTTGCTAATCTGCCTTAGCCAGATAGCCTGACCAGGTCAATGCTCACCTTCATTCCTGCATTGCAGCCGCAGGTGACTTTGTGACTGCAATGCACTCTAATGGATTTAATAGGTCTCTGTACACATTCTGGGGGATATATAACGTCCTTCGTATACGATCCCGGTCACTGCCTCACACATTATACACTACATACTATACACAGGGCTCCTGTGTATAATGTCACTGGTGATCCCTGTATTACCTGTACACTGACACTATATACAGAGCTCGTGTGTATAATGTCACTGGTGATCCCTATATTACCCTTACACTGACACTATTGTTACACGCACGTAACTAGGTTCAGATAGGGGCAAGACAGGTTACATGAATTCTTTGGAATCCTGGGGGAACTGTTACTCAGGGCGACCATAGACCATGTGCTGCAGTTTCTCTCAGGCACACAGGGGTATTGACCCTCAGGCACAGACACGTAGGTTGTTTCACTTGCTGACCAGACACACTTGACAAGAGTCCTCATAAAAGGTAGAACAGTAGCATTTAACAAGAAGCTGCACAGCCAGTGCAAGTTAAGTCTTATGAGCAACAGGCTCCAGTGACAAACAGTACAGTTTCCTTAGCAGCACAGCAGTTCACAGTCTTCCCAGTAGTACAGGACAGCACAGTTCTAATGCAAATGCACATTAATGAACACAGCATTCTTTACAGCACAGTGAGATGGAGGAGGGGGGGAGGGTTTGCTGAGGGAGATGATCCCTGTGACACCATTTCTTACAGTCCTTATCTTTCTGCTTGACAATACGCTGCACTGCTAGTTCAGGAACTCTACCTGCCCTGTGCTTAGCTTCACTCCTGACTTCAATCCTTTCCACTTGCAGGGGGCTTTTGTCAGATGTAGAACACACACACCACCTTTCTCTTCGGCTCCAGCCAAACAGTAAACAACTTCCCCACAATCCCCCTGGGGCTCTGCTAAAACACTTCCCTTCTCCTGTGACTGTGTTAACCCCTCTAGTTGCTGGATGCTTCTGGAGCACAACACTTCCTGTCTCATGTGCTTGTGTTACTTCTAATAGTTGCTGAATGCTTTTAAAGCAACAGCACTACTTCTGCATGTCACCCTTTGCAACAGCACTACTGCTGCATGTCACACTATATACAGAGCTTCTGTGCATAATGTCACTGGTGATCATTGTATTACCTGTACACTGACACTATGTACAGAGCTTCTGTGTATAATGTCACTGGTGATCCCTGTATTACCTGTACACTTACACTATACATTGTATATTATGTGCAGCGCTCCTGTGTATAATGGCACTTATGGTAATATTAGTATTGTGTTTTTTTATGAATGATCAGTGTGAAGAATGGCAGCAGAGAGATCTCGCAGAATCTCACCGCTGCCACCACTTGTGATGGATCCACACCTCGCCACCCGCCTGACGTCACAATTACGTCAGATGGATCACATGATACGAATCTGCCCTTTGCACCAGCGTGATGTTCCACACCCCCCTCGGGGATGCGTAAGGTCCAATTGGTACAGTTCTACACAGACACCCCCTATCCACACGGGTACAGGAAGGCACCGTGAGTGAGAAGAGGTGACCCATTCAGTCACTGACGTGGCACCACACTCGCTCACACCCCTGACAGGTTGAGAGGTCCCTTCACTAGCCCCAGTGAAGCAGAACCTTGTCGACCTGGTAGAGCTGCCACCAGTTCCTATTAAATATAATTCCCTGCTAGTACCGGGAGATTATATCGGGCCAGGAACCAACCCCGGTAGCGTGTTTGTTGGACCAAACAATGGACGTGAGAGTTCGTGGATCGAGATAAAAGAGCAGCCCAAAGTTAAATGATATATTTAATCGCCTTAAGGGCACGCTAGACAATACACTATATACATAAGGGTTATACATACATAATAGTCAGAGATGCAAACACAATAGTAGTGGTACAAAAGGTATCAGCAGTTATTAAGAGTCAGTTACCAGTCAGATGGAAGGCCTGGCTTGTGAGGGAGGGGCTGTCACATGAGAGGCTAGTGGTCTCCTTTGTTGCTACTCATAAGCATCACGAATAAAAAGGCTAGACTGGACTTTGCTAAAAAACATCTAAAAAAGCCAGCACAGTTCTGGAAGAACATTCTTTGGACAGATGAAACTAAGATCAACCTCTACCAGAATGATGGAAAGAGAAAAGTATGGCGAAGGCGCCGTACAGCTCATGATCCAAAGCATACCACATCATCTGTAAAACACGGCGGAGGCAGTGTGATGGCTTGGCCATGCATGGCTGCCAGTGGCACTGGGTCACTAGTGTTTATTGATGATGTGACACAAGACAGAAGCAGCCGAATGAATTCTGATGTATTCAGAGCCATACTGTGTGCTCAGATCCAGCAAAATGCTGCCAAACTGATTGGTCGTCGTTTCATACTACAGATGGACAATGACCCAAAACATAAAACCAAAGCAACCCAGGAGTTTATTAAAGCAAAGAAGTGGAATATTCTTGAATGGCCAAGTCAGTCACCTGATCTCAACCCAATTGAGCATGCATTTCACTTGTTAAAGACTAAACTTCAGACAGAAAGGCCCACAAACAAACAGCAATTGAAAACCACCGCAGTGAAGGCCTGGCAGAGCATCAAAAAGGAGGAAACACAGCGTCTGGTGATGTCCATGAGTTCAAGACTTCAGGCAGTCATTGCCAACAATGGGTTTTCAACCAAGTACTAGAAATGAACATTTTATTTACAATTATTTAATCTGTCTGTGACCCAAGCAAGTCCAACATAAACAGCTTTATTCAGCACTCACGGGTAAACAGAAAAGTCCTCCGGTTCGCAGCCGGGTTAACATGAGTCCTTAAACAATGGTTGCCGTGGGCAACGGCCGCGCCGGGCCGCTCAGAGCCTGACGGGTGCAGAGCCTTCCCAGGCGTGGGTTCAGCTACACACGGGCGCACCAAGCTTTTCTGCTATGTTTCTAGCAGGTCCCAACACTGAACAACACTAATCCTTAATGCAGTGTTTTTAAAGGACCTGTGGCAAGAGCCACTGGAAAATCCGAGTTGTAGAGAGGAGACCGCCCCACTGCCTTCCTGTAGCCTCCTCCAAGAAATGAAGGCCCTGCCGGGTTTTGCTAATCTGCCTTAGCCAGATAGCCTGACCAGGTCAATGCTCACCTTCGTTCCTGCATTGCAGCCGCAGGTGAGTTTGTGACTGCAATGCACTCTAATGGATTTAATAGGTCTCTGTACACATTCTGGGGGATATATAACGTCCTTCGTATATGATCCCGGTCACTGCCTCACACACTATACACTACATACTATACACAGGGCTCTGTTATGCACACGCCCTGGCTAAGCGGCGTGTGCGTGTGATTGGTAGTGATTCCACTGGACCGTGCCGGAGAGTGAATGCCTGGAGGGGCGTGACTAAGTATTCACCCGATCCGACCAGGGTCGCACGACGGCATACGACGCCAGTGCACCAAGGAGGAACCGAGCAGAGGGACCAGGTGCTACTCCAGGACAGACCCCGGACACGGCTGTTGACCCACACAGGGGAATACAGGAACAGGCTGGTAGGCTGGCACACAGACTGGAGGGTATAGGCAGGCACGACTGGTATGCAGGCAGGCGGGTATGCAGGCAGGGGGGTAAAGGCAAGCACAGCTAGAGTGCAGACAGGGAGGCACTAGCAGGTAGGAACACAGGCGGGATAGGACCCAGTACACACCGGGACTCAGGAACAATACAGGCAGAGGGTTACAGGCAAGCACAGCTAGAGTGCAGACAAGGCTGAGCAGGGAGGACAGGGCTCTGTTCACACGGAACAGACAGGAAGGGAAAGACAGAGCCAGATACTCACACAGTACTTGCAGAGACAACAAGCAGGAGTTAGGTACGAGTTCAGACTCTGCAGAAAAAGGAAGGGAACGGACATAGAGGCAAAACAGGTAAAGGACAGGAGAGAGTTCAGACTGGAACTGAGTGTACGGAGGAGACCGACACTGCAGAGGGATACAGGAGCGGGTCTGGGAATACGGCCCCCAGAGAGGCGGAACGAACAGGCAAGGAGCGTGTTCAGACAGGACAGACCAGACGCAGGAGCGGGTCTAGGAAATCGGCCACTAGAAGGCGGAACGAACAAGCAAGGAGCGTGTTCAGACAGGACAGACCAGACACAGGAGCGGGTCTAGGAAATCGGCCACTAGAAGGCGAGAGGAACAGGCTAGGAGCGTGTTCAGACAGGACAGACAAGAGAACACAGAAAGGAGTCAGTTCAGACACGGGAGCTGATACCGCAAAGCAGGAGAAATACAGGACTCAGTTCAGACACGGGAGCTGATACCGCAAAGCAGGAGACATACAGGACACAGTTCAGACACAGGAGCTGATACCGCAAAGCAGGAGACATACAGGACTCAGTTCAGACACGGGAACTGATACAAAAAGCAGGAGACAAGAGACGGGACCTGGCACCTTCAGAGTGCAAGCACACACTGAAGGAAACACTATGCTCAGGCAGGGATAGAAGGGAGCTGCTGAGCTATATACCAAGTGACAAACAGCAATAGGCTGAGGACGCACAAGGGGTGTGACCCACAGCAGGTACAAAAGGCAGGAAGTGATCGGGCGCCGCCCTTAAGCAGCAGAAACAGACACAAACAGACAGCATGGAGGGAAGCCAGAGAGACATTCTGGACAGGAGATCAAGTGCGCCCTCTTGCACAGTGGGAGATGGACCACCATGCAAGGACGCCGCCAGGTATGTTACAGTACCTCCCCCCTTACGCCCCCTCTTCTTCAGGCCTGACAGAATCTTCCGCAGGGAATTCGAGGGCCAGTCGTTCACTGGGTTGGAGGGGGACAGAGACTTAAGGGTAATCTCTGCTTCGAGGTACATCTTGTCAAGCTCACAGGAAGAAATAGACGGGTTATCACGTACATAATGAGGAAAAGTCACTGTCTCTTTGTTATCTGGTGGTATCCCGGAGGATTCAGGAAACAACTGGAGGTCCTCCGCCGGGTCAGAAGAGTGCAGAGGCTCAGAGAAAACAACTGCTTCAGAGTACACTAGGTCGGACTCATTGGAGGAAGCAGGCGAGGTATCGGGTACCGAGTATAGGAAAGTCTCTGTCCATTCACCACCAGGTGGCACCCCGAAGGGTTCTGGAGACAGCTGGCGGTCCTCCGCCTGGTCAGAGGGGTGTAGAGACTCACGGGTAACCTCTGCTTCAGAGTACACTAGGTCGGACTCACTGGAGGAAGCAGGCGAGGTATCGGGTACCGAGTATAGGAAAGTCTCTGTCCATTCACCACCAGGTGGCACCCCGAAGGGTTCTGGAGACAGCTGGCGGTCCTCCGCCTGGTCAGAGGGGTGTAGAGACTCACGGGTAACCTCTGCTTCAGAGTACACTAGGTCGGACTCACTGGACGAAGCAAGCGAGGTATCAGATCCAGGATATAGGAAAGTCTCTGTCCATTCACCACCAGGTGGCACCCCGAAGGATTCTGAACACAACTGGAGGTCCTCCGCCTGGTCGGAGGGGTGTAGAGACTCAGGAGTAACCTCTGCTTCGGAGTACACTAAGTTGGACTCACTGGACGAAGCGAGCGAGGTATCAGGTACAGAGTATAGGAGAGTCTCTGTCCTTTCGCTACCAGGTAGCACCCCGAAGGGTTCAGGAGACAACTGGAGATCCTCCGCCTGGTCGGAGGGGTGTAGAGACTCGGAGGTAACTACCACTTTGGGGTACCCATTGTCAGGCTCACAGGACGAAGCGGACAAAGTATTGAGTACCGGGTGTAGAGAAGTCTCTCTCCATTTGTCATCGAGTGGTATCCCGGAGGGTTCAGGAGGCAACAGGGGATCCTCCGCCAGGTAGTAGAGGTGCACAGACTCTGAGGTAACCACAGCTTTGGAGCATCCTTGGACATGCACACCGGTTAAAGAGAAAGAAGCATCTGATGCCGGGTGCAGGAAGTTCTCCTGTGTGGAGTCTGGATGGGCAGAAGTCTCTTCGGCCAGGAGAACTGGTGCACTACCCACGCACATTACCCATTGGGGTTTCTCCGGGATACAGAGAGATGAAGCTTCAGTAGGGACTTCAAGGTTGGGGTCAGGAGGTCTCAGGGAGGACAGACCCTGGCGTGACGGCTTGCCTCTAAGTCTAGCACGTCTGGACTGCCTCTTGAGGTTGAGAGAAGTATTCCGGAAAGCGTAGTCACCCTGTGAGGATTCTGGGTGGGCAGTAGTCTCATTGGGCTGGAGGACTATTGCGCTACCCACACACATTACCCGTCGGGGCTGCTCCGGGATATTGGGAAGTGAAGCTTCAGCAGGGGCTTCAGAGTTAGGGTCCTCGAAGACCATACGAAAGGCCACCAGGAAGGCCTGCAGGTCAAGGATGACAGGATCCCATGCTTCCCATAGGGGGGTGACCCATTTCAAGGCATCACCCGCTAGGTAATCAATCATAAAGGCCACTTTAGCCCAATCGGAAGGAAAATAGAGAGGGTAGGCCTTAAAGTGTAGCATGCATTGCTCCACAAATGCACGACACTGTCTTGGATCCCCATAGTAACGTGGCGGATCCGCAGGAACGAGGGCTGATAGATCCATCTGGACGGGTGCGTAACTCGCCTGGAACTCAGCTAAAGGGGGGAAAAAAAATTATTTATTTTATTTTAATGCATGTATTCGCTGGAAAAACTTCTCAAAGAGCGAAGGCCGTGGGGCTCAACGGGAACCATGGCCTGAGCATGCTGTTATGCACACGCCCGGGCTAAGCGGCGTGTGCGTGTGATTGGTAGTGATTCCACTGGACCGTGCCGGAGAGTGAATGCCTGGAGGGGCGTGACTAAGTATTCACCCGATCCGACCAGGGTCGCACGACGGCATACGACGCCAGTGCACCAAGGAGGAACCGAGCAGAGGGACCAGGTGCTACTCCAGGACAGACCCCGGACACGGCTGTTGACCCACACAGGGGAATACAGGAACAGGCTGGTAGGCTGGCACACAGACTGGAGGGTATAGGCAGGCACGACTGGTATGCAGGCAGGCGGGTATGCAGGCAGGGGGGTAAAGGCAAGCACAGCTAGAGTGCAGACAGGGAGGCACTAGCAGGTAGGAACACAGGCGGGATAGGACCCAGTACACACCGGGACTCAGGAACAATACAGGCAGAGGGTTACAGGCAAGCACAGCTAGAGTGCAGACAAGGCTGAGCAGGGAGGACAGGGCTCTGTTCACACGGAACAGACAGGAAGGGAAAGACAGAGCCAGATACTCACACAGTACTTGCAGAGACAACAAGCAGGAGTTAGGTACGAGTTCAGACTCTGCAGAAAAAGGAAGGGAACGGACATAGAGGCAAAACAGGTAAAGGACAGGAGAGAGTTCAGACTGGAACTGAGTGTACGGAGGAGACCGACACTGCAGAGGGATACAGGAGCGGGTCTGGGAATACGGCCCCCAGAGAGGCGGAACGAACAGGCAAGGAGCGTGTTCAGACAGGACAGACCAGACGCAGGAGCGGGTCTAGGAAATCGGCCACTAGAAGGCGGAACGAACAAGCAAGGAGCGTGTTCAGACAGGACAGACCAGACACAGGAGCGGGTCTAGGAAATCGGCCACTAGAAGGCGAGAGGAACAGGCTAGGAGCGTGTTCAGACAGGACAGACAAGAGAACACAGAAAGGAGTCAGTTCAGACACGGGAGCTGATACCGCAAAGCAGGAGAAATACAGGACTCAGTTCAGACACGGGAGCTGATACCGCAAAGCAGGAGACATACAGGACACAGTTCAGACACAGGAGCTGATACCGCAAAGCAGGAGACATACAGGACTCAGTTCAGACACGGGAACTGATACAAAAAGCAGGAGACAAGAGACGGGACCTGGCACCTTCAGAGTGCAAGCACACACTGAAGGAAACACTATGCTCAGGCAGGGATAGAAGGGAGCTGCTGAGCTATATACCAAGTGACAAACAGCAATAGGCTGAGGACGCACAAGGGGTGTGACCCACAGCAGGTACAAAAGGCAGGAAGTGATCGGGCGCCGCCCTTAAGCAGCAGAAACAGACACAAACAGACAGCATGGAGGGAAGCCAGAGAGACATTCTGGACAGGAGATCAAGTGCGCCCTCTTGCACAGTGGGAGATGGACCACCATGCAAGGACGCCGCCAGGTATGTTACAGGCTCCTGTGTATAATGTCACTGGTGATCCCTGTATTACCTGTACACTGACACTATATACAGAGCTCCTGTGTATAATGTCACTGGTGATCCCTATATTACCCTTACACTGACACTATTGTTACACGCACGTAACTAGGTTCAGATATGGGCAAGACAGGTTACATGAATTCTTTGGAATCCTGGGGGAACTGTTACTCAGGGCGACCATAGACCATGTGCTGCAGTTTCTCTCAGGCACACAGGGGTATTGACCCTCAGGCACAGACACGTAGGTTGTTTCACTTGCTGACCAGACACACTTGACAAGAGTCCTCATAAAAGGTAGAACAGTAGCATTTAACAAGAAGCTGCACAGCCAGTGCAAGTTAAGTCTTATGAGCAACAGGCTCCAGTGACAAACAGTACAGTTTCCTTAGCAGCACAGCAGTTCACAGTCTTCCCAGTAGTACAGGACAGCACAGTTCTAATGCAAATGCACATTAATGAACACAGCATTCTTTACAGCACAGTGAGATGGAGGAGGGGGAGAGGGTTTGCTGAGGGAGATGATCCCTGTGACACCATTTCTTACAGTCCTTATCTTTCTGCTTGACAATACGCTGCACTGCTAGTTCAGGAACTCTACCTGACCTGTGCTTAGCTTCACTCCTGACTTCAATCCTTTTCACTTGCAGGGGGCTTTTGTCAGATGTAGAACACACACACCACCTTTCTCTTCGGCTCCAGCCAAACAGTAAACAACTTCCCCACAATCCCCTTGGGGCTCTGCTAAAACACTTCCCTTCTCCTGTGACTGTGTTAACCCCTCTAGTTGCTGGATGCTTCTGGAGCACAACACTTCCTGTCTCATGTGCTTGTGTTACTTCTAATAGTTGCTGAATGCTTTTAAAGCAACAGCACTACTTCTGCATGTCACACTTTGCAACAGCACTACTGCTGCATGTCACACTATATACAGAGCTCCTGTGCATAATGTCACTGGTGATCATTGTATTACCTGTACACTGACACTATGTACAGAGCTCCTGTGTATAATGTCACTGGTGATCCCTGTATTACCTGTACACTTACACTATACATTGTATATTATGTGCAGCACTCCTGTGTATAATGGCACTTATGGTAATATTAGTATTGTGTTTTTTTATGAATGATCAGTGTGAAGAATGGCAGCAGAGAGATCTCGCAGAATCTCACCGCTGCCACCACTTGTGATGGATCCACACCTCGCCACCCGCCTGACGTCACAATTACGTCAGATGGATCACATGATACGAATCTGCCCTTTGCACCAGCGTGATGTTCCACACCCCCCTCGGGGATGCGTAAGGTCCAATTGGTACAGTTCTACACAGACACCCCCTATCCACACGGGTACAGGAAGGCACCGTGAGTGAGAAGAGGTGACCCATTCAGTCACTGACGTGGCACCACACTCGCTCACACCCCTGACAGGTTGAGAGGTCCCTTCACTAGCCCCAGTGAAGCAGAACCTTGTCGACCTAGTAGAGCTGCCACCAGTTCCTATTAAATATAATTCCCTGCTAGTACCGGGAGATTATTTCGGGCCAGGAACCAACCCCGGTAGCGTGTTTGTTGGACCAAACAATGGACGTGAGAGTTCGTGGATCGAGATAAAAGAGCAGCCCAAAGTTAAATGATATATTTAATCGCCTTAAGGGCACGCTAGACAATACACTATATACATAAGGGTTATACATGCATAATAGTCAGAGATGCAAACACAATAGTAGTGGTACAAAAGGTATCAGCAGTTATTAAGAGTCAGTTACCAGTCAGATGGAAGGCCTGGCTTGTGAGGGAGGGGCTGTCACATGGGAGGCTAGTGGTCTCCTTTGTTGCAGGACTTCTCCCACACGATGTGTCGTCGCGACCTCCCAGGGAAAAAGACACTGGGTTATAGCTGCTGGAGCTCTTAACCCCTCTGGATCACTCCCCCTCCTGCCCCCTGGCTGGACCTAAATCTCCACCCCTGGTCTCTCTCAGCTACAAACTCCAAAAACTCAAATGGGCTATACTTCCTTAATGGATGGTCCTAGGGAGCCGGTTCTGGTGTCATCGGATCCAGCTGGGCCCCTGCTATGCGGAGAGACCAAATACAGTGGCCCTAGGGGTTTCCAAAAGGCTGTGTTGTGTATCTCCCCATCCCTACACGCTATACTGTGCTGGATGCTAGGGTGACATTCGTCCTGTTCGTGTGATTCCAAAAATCTATTTGGTGTATCGCATTCCCATAACTCGGTATTGAATTATACTTGTCTGACACAAAGGAGATTCCGCATGGCTGGGATCCACAGGGGGTCTTCCTGTGGCAGCTCCGCAGCAGAAGGTGGGGGTTTTGTCACTCACTGTCCCTTAGCTACCTCCCTTCTTCTTTAGCTGCAAAAGTGCCTGGTTACAGCTGTACATTTTAGACCTCTATAATCCCCTGTCAAACAGGGCACAATGATTGACATGGGATTATATCTTGAATATTCTACACAATCAGTATTGTAGTAGTCAGTCACTATGTCATGGTAATATGTGGTCCGGCCATGGTGTGGCAGTATTTGTTCCTTGTATGAGGTATTATTTGGTCACTATGTGATTGTAATATGTGGTCTGGTTATGGTGTGGCGGTATTCCTTGTATGTGGTATTATTGGGTCACTATTAGTGTTGAGCGAGCACTAAAATGCTCGGGTGCTCGAAGCTCGGGCCCAATGTTAGTCTATGGGAGACCCGAGCATTTTTGCGGCGGCACTCCGGCAGTCTTTTAAAAGCCTAACAAGTGCCCAAAACGATAGTGACAGTGCTCAAATGACATGGGGACAGCATGGGGATCGCCCCAGGAAGCATTTCTGACCCCCAGATCACTGCTGTCAACAACGTGGTCAGAGGTATTAAGCCACTTTTAAGGGCTCACAATAAAACGTTCAAAAACTAAACTGAAACTGCTTTCCTGTGAAATATGTTAAGGAAGTTCCTTTTCAGGGTAAAGACTTGTGTATAAGGTAAAATAAATAACCCCCCAAAAAAATACTCCTCCACACCTTGGGCTATGTTCACAAGTAGCATTTTTTTATGCGTTTTTGCACTTTAGTATTGCTTTCAACCGTGACAAATGCATTCAACGGGAAATGTCATTTTAACATTTTACAACCTTATCTGGCCATGTGCTGTGTGACACATGCATACAGTGCTGAAAAGACAAGGGAACAGCATGGGGAAGACCCCTGGAAGCATCTCTGACATCCAGGTCACTGCCTAAAAGTGTGCCCATCAGAAGTCATCCTTGCCGCATCAGAGATGCAGACTTGCAACTATCCCCGTGCAAGTTCTTGTCCCAGGGCAGTGTTCAATTGTACCTACCCCATTCCTTGCAATGCAAGCGCAAATATGCAGCCAACCACCCACCCCTAGGCTGCAATACCATACTGCTTGCACTTGAAATTGGGCCTTTTAGGCAATCTGGCCATCACGTCAAGGCTGCGTTGGCGGCCTGGAATCCATACTCAGTCCCCAGCCGCCCGGCGGCCGGGTGTCCACACTCGGTCCCCAGCCGCCCCACGGCCGGGTGTCCACACAAGGTCCCCAGCCGCCTGGGGGCAACCGGATGTCCATAAACGGTCCCCAGACGCCCATATTTCTCCTTGGAACATCCCCCCACACACTTTTCTTAGCCCAGCCTGCTTTAGGGCAGCAGTGGACGAGCCCACCAGAGAACCAGACTCCTCCGGTGGGCCCTGGCTTCTCCATCAGGGGAGTTGAGAGTGCCAAGGTGAGGACCATGATGATGATGATACAAGTTAGCATCTGCTTTGCTTTCTTGGAATGCAAGCGTAAGTGTGCAGCCTGCCACCCACCCATCCCCAGGCTGCAATACCATACTGCTTGCTTGCTTGCACTTGAAATTGAGCCTTTTAGGCATGTGGAGGCGGAATCTGGCCACCACGTCATGGCTGCGTTGGCGGCCTGGAATCCATACTCAGTCCCCAGCCGCCCGGCGGCCGGATGTCCACACTGGGTCCCCAGCCGCCAGGGGGCGGCCGGGTGTCCATACTTGGTCCTCAGCCGCCCCGCGGCCGTGTGTCCACACACGGTCCCCAGCCGCCTGGGGGCAGCCAGGTATCCATAAACAGGCCCCAACCGCGCCTATTTCTCCTTGGAACATCCCCCCACACACTTTTGAGAGTGCCAAGGTGAGGAGCATGATGATGATGATAGAAGTTAGCATCTGCTTTGTTTTCTTGCAATGCAAGCGCATGTATGTAGTAGCGGCTAGGCCTGAGGTGGTCAGCGTTTTGGTGCATATCCTACCTCCTCCGAGGATTGCTGGATGTTTTCCTGCTACTAACCCAGTTCTATGACTCCCGTTAAAACAAAGCTTCAGGTGATAAATGATGGATGAGGCATTGGCAAATGAGAAAGAGCAGGAGGAACAGGGACCATTCACATCAATATCAGGCCAGTCAACCACATATGTCTTGTAGGATATGTTTCTGTAACAAAAGGAGCGGTTCGTCTACACAGTTATAGGGCATGCAGTGAGTGCAATGCCTACCAAAAATTTTGAGGCACTCCAATGCCCCTTGGAAATGACATGGAGGTCAGAGGGCCTTAACTAAACCGTTTTTTTCCATTTATAGCAACTGGGTCTCCTGTGCACTGTTGGCCTAAGCAGTGAATGGAAGGCTTTCCAAAAATAATGAGGAACTGTAATGCCCCTTGAAACAGACGTGGATTACAGCGTACTAAAAACCTTCTACCCATTATTGGGGAGTGGGTCTCCCTTAGTTTTCGCCTTTGCATTGAAAAGCAAAAGCTGACTAAAATTAGGAGGAAATGCAATGCCCGTTGGAAGAGTCGTGGAGGTTAGAGGTAATTAAAAACAACATTTCAATGCCCCTTGGAAGAGCTGTGGAGTTCAGAGTGGCTTAAGAAGACGCTTTTAATGCCCCTTTGAAGAGACGTGGAGGTCACAGTAGCTTAACAAGACGGTTTTAATGCCCTTCGGAAAAGTGGTAGAGGTCGCAGTAGCTTAACAAGATGGTTTTAATGCCCCTTACAAGAGCCATACAGTACAGCATCTTTAAAAACATTATTCCCATTATTGGGGAGTGGGTCTCCCATAGTCTTTGCTTATGCCTTCCAAGCAAAAGCTGCCAAAAATTAGGACAGAGGAACTTGCAATGCCCCTTACAAGAGCCATGCAGTACAGCATATTACAAACATTATTCCCATTATTGGGGAGTGTGTCTCCCATAGTCTTTGCTTATGCCTTCCAAGCAAAAGCTGCCAAAAATTAGGACGGAGGAACTTGCAATGCCCCTTACAAGAGCCATGCAGTACAGCATATTACAAACATAAGTCCCATTATTGGGGAGTGGGTCTCCCATAGTATTTGCTTATGCCTTCCAAGCAAAAGCTGCCAAAAATTAGGACGGAGGAACTTGCAATGCCCCTTACAAGAGCCATGCAGTACAGCATAATACAAACATTATTCCCATTATTGGGGAGTGTGTCTCCCATAGTCTTTGCTTATGCCTTCCAAGCAAAAGCTGCCAAAATTAGGAGGAAATGCAATGCCCGTTCGAAGAGTCGTGGAGGTTAGAGTTAATTAAAAACAACATTTCAATGCCCCTTGGAAGAGCTGTGGAGTTCAGAGTGGTTTAACAAGACGCTTTTAATGCCCCTCGGAAAAGTGGTGAAGGTCCCAGTAGCTTAACAAGACGCTTTTAATGCCCCTCGGAAAAGTGGTGGAGGTCACAGTAGCTTAACAAGATGCTTTTAATGCCCCTCGGAAGAGACGTGGAGGTCCCAGTAGCTTAACAAGACGGTTTTAATGCCCCTTGGAAAAGTGGTGGAGGTCCCAGTAGCTTAACCAGACGGTTTTAATGCCCCTCGGAAAAGTGGTGGAGGTCCCAGCAGCTTAACAAGACGCTTTTAATGCCCCTCGGAAAAGTGGTGGAGGTCACAGTAGCTTAACAAGACGCTTTTAATGCCCCTCAGAAGAGACGTGGAGGTCCCAGTAGCTTAACAAGATGGTTTTATTGCCCCTCGGAAAAGTGGTGGAGGTCCCAGTAGCTTAACAAGACGGTTTTAATGCCCCTCGGAAAAGTGGTGGAGGTCCCAGTAGCTTAACAAGATGCTTTTAATGCCCCTTGGAAAAGTGGTGGAGGTCACAGTAGCTTAACAAGACGCTTTTAATGCCCCTCAGAAGAGACGTGGAGGTCCCAGTAGCTTAACAAGACGGTTTTAATGCCCCTCGGAAAAGTGGTGGAGGTCACAGTAGCTTAACAAGACGCTTTTAATGCCCCTTGGAAAAGTGGTGGAGGTCACAGTAGCTTAACAAGACGCTTTTAATGCCCCTCAGAAGAGACGTGGAGGTCCCAGTAGCTTAACAAGATGGTTTTAATGCCCCTCGGAAAAGTGGTGGAGGTCCCAGTAGCTTAACAAGATGCTTTTAATGCCCCTCGGAAAAGAGGTGGAGGTCACAGTAGCTTAACAAGACGCTTTTAATGCACCTTGGAAAAGTGGTGGAGGTCGCAGTAGCTTAACAAGACGCTTTTAATGCCCCTTACAAGAGCCATACAGTACAGCATCTTAAAAATATTATTCCCATTATTGGGGAGTGGGTCTCCCACAGTTTTTGCTTATGCCTTCCAAGCAAAAGCTGACAAAAATAAGGACGGAGGAATAATAGCAACACGGACCACGGTCACCCTGGTGGCATAGTGGTGGTGGAGGCTGAGGATAAGGAGAAGAACATAAAACAGCCGAAATGAGGAAGCGTATACCCATGTGTGGGTGTGAAGCGGTGCATGTGAATACACCTCCCGAAATAACACAGTGAATTTGACTTTATGTTACTCTGCTGTCATTTGGTGGTGATGAGAAGTCTGGCCCAATCCAGCCCTTGTTCATTTTGATAAGGGTCAGCTTGTCAGCATTGTCAGTTGACAGGCGAGTGCACTTATCAGTTATAATTCCCCCAGCGGCACTAAAAACACGCTCCGATAACACGCTAGCGGCAGGGCAGGCCAGGACCTCCAAGGCGTACAGAGCGAGTTCATTCCAAGTGTCCAGCTTGGATACCCAATAATTAAAAGGCACAGAGGAATCACGGAGGACGCTGGTACGGTCGGCAAGGTACTCCCTCACCATCTTTTGAAACTTTCCACTCCTTATGAGAGTACCCCGCGCCTCAGGGCCTGTAAGCTGGGCGGGTCTCAGAAAACTGTCCCAGAACGTTGACAGTGTTCCCCTGCCTCTGCTGGATTGGAGTTGCCTCTCTCTCGCTCGTACGCCTTGGTTGGTCAACGAACTGTGACCTCTGCCGCTAGTGTGTTCAGATGGGAATTTTTTTAAAAGTTCTGCAGCAAGGGCCTTCTGGTACTGCCCCATTTTTGTAGACCTCTCCACCTCAGGAATAAGAGAGTGAAAGTTCTCCTTGTAGCGGGGGTCTAAAAGTGTCACCAACCAGTAATGACTGTCACCCAACATTTTGACAACGCGAGGGTCACGATTAAGGCAGCGTAAAATAAAGTCAGCCATGCGTGGCAGACTGGTAACGGGCAAGACTTCCGTGTGCTCACCAAGATGACGACTGACCATGCTCTCCTCCTCCTCCTCGTCCTCCCCCCTGTCCTCAGGCCACCCACGCTGAACCGACGGTATGACAGTTGTACAGGTACTACCGTCTACAGCGCATGATACAAGCTCCTGTTCTTCCTCCTCCTCCTCCTCTCCCTCATTGTCCCCCAATGCACGTTGGGATGAGATGAGGCTGGGCTGTGTGTAATCGACCGCTACGGCTTCTTGATCCATCTCATCATACTCTGGCTGCAATGCCTCCTCTTTAATTCTCTGCAGAGAGCGTTGCAAGAGACAGACAAGTGGAATGCTGACGCTAATGATGGCGTCATCACCACTCACCATCTTGGTTGTCTCCTCAAAGTTTGTCAAGATGGTACATATGTCAGACATCCAGGTCCACTCCTGAGGTCTTATGTGTGGAGTCTGGCCTGAATAACGACGGCCTTGTTGCAGCTGGTACTCCACAACTGCTCTCTTCTGCTCACAAATCCTTTGCAACATGTGGAGGGTAGAGTTCCAACGTGTGGGGACATCACACACCAGTCGGTGTGATGGAAGCTGCAAACGCTGCTGCAACACAGCAAGGGAGGCGGAAGCTGTAGCCGACTTGCGAAAATGAGCTGACAGGCGGCGTACTTTGACGAGCAGATCTGGCAACTCGGGGTACGATTTAAGAAACCGCTGAAACACGAGGTTAAGCACATGAGCCAGGCATGGTACGTGTGTGATCTCGCCTCGCCTCAGAGCCGCCACCAGGTTACGGCCATTGTCACACAAGACCATGCCTGGATGTAGGTTCAGCGGTCTCAGCCACAGATCTGCCTGCTCTTTCACAGCTGTCCACAACTCACAAGCAGTGTGAGGTTTCTCACCTAAGCTTATGAGTTTCAGCACAGCCTGTTGCCGCTTGGCGGAGGCAGTACTGCAGTGCTTCCAGCTTGTAACTGATGTGGTGATATCTGAGATGGAGGCTGAACATGAGGAGGAGGAGGATGATGCGCAGGAGCTGTACACTGTGGGGGCTACTCTGACTGACATAGGGCCCGCAATCATCGGTGTGGGGAGGATGTGTTCCGTCCCAAGGTCCGACTGGGTCCCAACTTCCACTATGTTTACCCAGTGTGCCGTCAGGGAGATGTACCGTCCCTGGCCACAAGCACTTGTCCACGTGTCCGTTGTCAGGTGGACTCTCCCAGTAACTGCGTTGTTGGGGCACGGCAGATGTTTTGGGACACGTGCTTGTGTAGTGCGGCGATGGCACACCGGGCAAAATAGTGTCGGCTGGGGACCGAGTACCGAGGGACGGCCACCGCCATAAGGTTGCGGAAGGATTCCGTCTCCACCAGCCTAAAAGGCAGCATTTCCAATGCAAGCAGTCGTGAAATGTGCGAATTTAGGACAGTGGCCTGTGGGGCGTTAGCTGCGAATTTCCGCTTTGGTTCAAAGGTCTGGGATATGGACAATTGAATGCTGCGGTGGGACATGAACGTGGACGTTGATCCTGTTTCTTGAGAAACTGCCATAACAAGTGAAGACTGAGAGGAGGGGGCATCTTTGCATGCAGTATGGACAGGGGATTGCCTTGCACACACAACAGGGGGTTCTATTGTACGCACAACAGTGGAAGAAGCAGTGGTGACACCCGCTGACACTGGTCGTGGACCCTGGGGTTCGCCCCACAAGGTCGGGTGCTTTGCTTCCATGTGCCTGATCATGCTGGTGGTGTTCAGGCTGGTAGTTTTGTCACCCCTGCTGATGCTGGCATGGCAGGTGGTACAAATGGCCTTTTTGGGGTTATCAGCAGAGTCTTTAAAAAAATTCCAGACTCTGGAAGACCTACAGGTTGTACTGGCAACGTCCCTCGTGTTGATGTTACGGGGAACTGTTGCCCGCCTTCTGTCTGCGGCCACCACACTGCTTCTTCCTGCCTGTTGGGGTACTCTGCCTCCCTCACTCTTTGTGCTGCGGGCCTCGCTCTGCATGTCCTCCTGCCACGTTGGGTCAGTTACTAGATCATCCACCACCTCCTACTCTTCCACTTGCGCACCACGATCCTCCTCCTCACTTCCTGGCAATTGTGTCTCGTCATCGTCCACCTCTTGTGACAAATTGCAAGCGTCGACTTCCTGTGGCCGTGGCTGTTCAAATATTTGGGCATCGCTACATGGGATCTCCTCTTCCACCACTTCAAGGGGAGCAGGCGAGGGGCACAAATCTGGAAATGGACCAGTGAACAGCTCTTCAGAGTGTCCAAGTGTGGGATCAGTTGCTGTCTGACGACACTCGGCATGGTGGGAGGAAGGAGCATCAGGGTGAGGAGGAGTATGCGGTCGAGACTCACGGCTACAAAGAGTTGACCGTGTGGAAGACAGACCGGAGGTGGTGGTGCTCAGGTAACTGGAAGTATTATCTGCTATCCAATTAATAACCTGTTCACACTGATCAGTTCGCAATACTGGTGTTGTTTTGTGCTTCCCTAGTAATTCAGTCAAGAAGTGGGAGCGAGAAGATGTGGCTGCTGGTTGTGGTACATTTTCACCTTGGCCACGGCCCCGTCCTTTGCACGCACCATCACCAGATTGTCCACTTCCACGTCCCTTGCCACGCGCCTTGCCCATTGTAAAGGAAGTAAAATAGCTTACACTCGCACTATCAATGGAAAAAGGGTAATAAAAAGTAGATTAGAACCGTGGAAGAGGAAAACCACAGTTCTATTTCTCTGGCCTACACCCGTCTCTTTTAAACAATCCAAACAATCAGGGAGAAACTATTACTGTTTTTCTTTACGGAAAAAATACCAAAAGCTGAATAACAGAGATATTTTACCGTGGAATGGCAAAACCACAGTTATTGTTTACTGGGGTATACCAGAATATTTGAAATAGATATATTTGCGGCTGAACAGTGAGCGACACACTCAAACTGTTTTTTTTTAGGTAAAAATGGCCCAAAAGTGGATAATACAGAGATTTGACCCGTGGAACTGCAAAACCACTTGTATTTCTCGGGCCTACAACAGCAAAACTACAGTTATAATTTACTGGTGTATACCAGACTATTTTCAACAGATATATTTGTGTCTGAACAATCAGGAGACACTATTATTTTTTTTTTACGGCAAAAAATGCCAAAAGCAGGATAATAGAGATTTTTGACCGTGGAACAGCAAAACCACAGTTATAATTTACTGGTGTATACCAGACTATTTTCAACAGATATATTTGTGTCTGAAAAATCAGGGAGACACTATTAGTTTTTTTTTTACGGCAAAAAATGCCAAAAGCAGGATAATAGAGATTTTTTACCGTGGAACAGCAAAACCACAGTTATAATTTACTGGTGTATACCAGACTATTTTCAACAGATATATTTGTGTCCGAACAATCAGGAGACACTATTATTTCTTTTTTATGGCAAAAAATGCCAAAAGCAGGATAATAAGAGATTTTTTACCGTGGAACAGCAAAACCACAGTTATAATTTACTGGTGTATACCAGACTATTTTCAACAGATATATTTGTGTCTGAACAATCAGGAGACACTATTATTTTTTTTTATGGCAAAAAATGCCAAAAGCAAGATAATAGAGATTTTTTACCGTGGAACAGCAAAACCACAGTTATAATTTACTGGTGTATACCAGACTATTTTCAACAGATATATTTGTGTCTGAACAATCAGGAGACACAATTATTTTTTTTTTACAGCAAAAAATGCCAAAAGCAGGATAATAGAGATTTTTGACCGTGGAACAGCAAAACCACAGTTATAATTTACTGGTGTATACCAGACTATTTTCAACAGATATATTTGTGTCTGAACAATCAGGAGACACTACTACTGTTTTTCTTTACGGCAAAAAATGCCTAAAGCAGGATAATACAGAGATTTGACCCGTGGAACTGCAAAACCACACTTGTATTTCTCGGGCCTACACCAGACTATTTTCAACAGATATATTTGTGTCTGAACAATCAGGAGACACTACTGTTTTTCTTTACAGCAAAAAATGCAAAAAAGCAGGATAATACAGAGATTTGACCCATGGAACTGCAAAACCACACTTATATTTCTCGGGCCTACACCAGACTATTTTCAACAGATATACTTGTGTCTGCAAAATCAGGGAGACACTATTAGTTTTTTTTTTACGGCAAAAAATGCCAAAAGCACGATAATAGAGATTTTTACCGTGGAACAGCAAAACCACAGTTATAATTTACTGGTGTATACCAGACTATTTTCAACAGATATATTTGTGTCTGAACAATCAGGAGACACTACTACTGTTTTTCTTTACGGCAAAAAATGCCAAAAGCAGGATGATACAGAGATTTGACCCGTGGAACTGCAAAACCCCACTTGTATTTCTCGGGCCTACACCAGACTATTTTCAACAGATATATTTGTGTCTGAACAATCAGGAGATACTATTGTTTTTCTTTACAGCAAAAAAATGCAAAAAAGCAGGATAATACAGAGATTTGACCCATGGAACTGCAAAACCACACTTGTATTTCTCGGGCCTACACCAGACTATTTTCAACAGATATATTTGTGTCTGAACAATCAGGAGACACTACTGTTTTTCTTTACAGCAAAAAATGCAAGAAAGCAGGATAGTACAGAGATTTGACCCGTGGAACTGCAAAACAACACTTGTATTTCTCGGGCCTACACCAGACTATTTTCAACAGATATATTTGTGTCTGAACAATCAGGAGACACAATTATTTTTTTTTTACGGCAAAAAATGCCAAAAGCAGGATAATAGAGATTTTTTACTGTGGAACAGCAAAACCACAGTTATAATTTACTGGTGTATACCAGACTATTTTCAACAGATATATTTGTGTCTGAACAATCAGGAGACACTACTACTGTTTTTCTTTACGGCAAAAAATGCCAAAAGCAGGATAATACAGAGATTTCACCCGTGGAACTGCAAAACCACACTTGTATTTCTCGGGCCTACACCAGACTATTTTCAACAGATATATTTGTGTCTGAACAATCAGGAGATACTATTGTTTTTCTTTACAGCAAAAAATGCAAAAAAGCAGGATAATACAGAGATTTGACCCGTGGAACTGCAAAACCACACTTGAATTTCTCGACCCTACACCAGACTATTTTCAACAGATATATTTGTGTCTGAACAATCAGGAGACACTACTGTTTATCTTTACAGCAAAAAATGCAAAAAAGCAGGATAATACAGAGATTTGACCCATGGAACTGCAAAACCACACTTGAATTTCTCGACCCTACACCAGACTATTTTCAACAGATATATTTGTGTCTGAACAATCAGGAGACACTATTGTTTTTTTTTACGGCAAAAAATGCCAAAAGCAGGATAATAGAGATTTTTTACTGTGGAACAGCAAAACCACAGTTATAATTTACTGGTGTATACCAGACTTTTCAACAGATATATTTGTGTCTGAACAATCAGGAGACACTACTACTGTTTTTCTTCACGGCAAAAAATGCCAAAAGCAGGATAATAGAGATTTTTGACCGTGGAACAGCAAAACCACAGTTATAATTTACTGGTGTATACCAGACTTTTCAACAGATATATTTGTGTCTGAACAATCAGGAGACACTACTACTGTTTTTCTTCACGGCAAAAAATGGCAAAAGCAGGATGATACAGAGATTTGACCCGTGGGACTGCAAAACCACACTTCTATTTCTTGGACATATCTCTCCCTAAATCAGCAGCGCTGTCCCTACACTGTCTGATCCGGAGCGACTGTGTCCAAGATGGCGGCTCCCGGTTTTAAATACTCGAGGTGACGCTGTGCGGCCAGCCAATCACTGTAATGCCCACAAACAACATGGCTGCGGCATTACAGTGACTGGCTGGCAATTCCTGCATGTTCATTGGCTCTGTAAAGAGCGCCAAACATGCAGGGAGGAGACCCGAGCTCCCGCCTGAGTAACCCGGAAATGCTCGGTGCTCGCCGAACATCCCGAGTAGCGTGATGCTCAGGCGAGTACCGAGCAGTGTCGAGCATGCTCACTCAACACCAGTCACTATGTGGTGGTAATATGTAGTTTGGTAATTGTGTGCCAGTATTTGTCCCTTGTATGTGGTATTATTGGTCATTTTTAAAAAATGTATGTGACACATTCCCTTAAAGAAAAATATACTTAAAAAGAGTATTGGGTATTATAAGAAATGTTTAATAGGTTAGAGTAGAGTAGGGTCCGGCCAGAAGAGTCTACCTTGTCCTGGTGGCGGCTTAAAAAATCTTTTGGCCAAAACAAAAGCTGATGGCTCTGTATGTGATGTGGTGTTCGATGGGAACTGTTATTATGTGATTGATGAGGATGTGGTGGAGTTTTTTCAAGAGTGGGCAGTGGGACTGTGGAAGGTTCGAGAGGTGGAGGTGGAGCTAGGGTGGAGCCTGGGCAGAGTCTCAGGGAGGCCTGAAAATTTTGCCAGTATGGGGCCCTGAAATTCCTGGTGGCAGCCCTGATGTCAGACACTCGGTACTGAGAGGAAGACACTCAGAATGTGAAAAGCTCCACAGATTTTCTTTTATTCTTTAAGTCTGTTCTATTCACAAATGGCGTGTTATATACAGTATATCTGAGGAGACTTAATTTCAGCCAGATTGGTCAGAACTTCATAGTTATATATTATACGCCATCTGTTGTGATCTTGTGTGGGATCTCATTGCATGCTTGCAGAATACTACCTGATGATATGATGTTAAAGGTGGTACTCCCAGAGATGGGATATGTTGTAAATGTCTTATAGACTTCAAGGTTGGGACTCACATTGGTGGGACCCGCTGCCTGACCAACTGTCCATATAACATAATTGCAGGGATGGTACTGACGCGCCCCCTGGGCCTGTGTTGTGCAGGGAATACCCGGAGCCGGATCGCTGGGGGTTGTAGTCTCCGTGGCGCTGACCCGGTCCGTGCCCAGGGTGGTCAATTCAGTGGCAGTCTTATAAGTGTGATAATAGTCCGACTACGCCACCCGTGGATTGCGGTCAGTGGGGACTGCCGCTGCAAGGCAGACCGCTGAGGCCGGTGTTGTGTGTGCAGCTAAAAGTGGGATGACTCCCCACGGGAGAAGTATAGCCTCAGGGCAGTTAGTGTGGATGAGGGGAGTGATGGTGGAGATAGTCCCAATACCAATAGTACCGGAGGAGCAAGAAGTCACAGACAACGTGTTGCAATCCAATGTCCTTTACTCACAGTTTGTATTCTCCAGGTCACTCTCGCGAAGCAGTGACCACCCAAGCCGTGCTGCGTCCACCAGGCAAGGGACTCGGTCAACTCCCAGGTCTTTCTGGAGTACGTCTCAATGCTCCCTTCCGTCCTTTCTCTGGCTTGTGCCCCACCAGTGACCAAGCTTATGTCCAGCTCCCGCGGGCCTTCTCTTGGGAGGGCTACGTGCCCACGTCCCTGACCCTCTATGGTATGCCTTCCTAGCAAGGTATAGCGAGGGGTCGCACCAAGGGCTGGTCACGACCTCCGGTTCTTGGCTGAAGATGATTCGCTTCCACCAATTTGGGATCCGGTACCCTGTTCTGCCAACCCGTCACCCGTAATCTCCTGGGTCTTTAGGGTTCTCTCTTCCTTCTCGTTCCTGAGCCTTTCTGTTTCACTTGTTACTTCTGTTCTGGTCTTGTATGTTCCCTTTCCTTTCCACTGTTCCTTCTTCTCTCTCTCTCTGGCCCCGGCCTCTGTGCTAGGCCTGCCCAGGGAGCAGAGCCCATGCAGCAGCCCTGCTCCCTGCCTTCTCCACTTCTCCTCACAGACTGAACTTCTTCTCCTTCAGTGCTGGCTGGGCCTCACAGGCTAGGCCCGCCTCCGGAGCAGAGCTCCACAGAGGCCCTGCTCTGTCACTTCCTCTCCCAGACTGAACACTGTTCTAAGATGGTGCCCACCTTATATACCTCCCTCTCTGTGTATGAGCCCAGGTGACTTGAACCAATGGGCTCCTACCTATGCTCAGGAACCAACCCCTATCTGCCCCTGCAGCACTGGGTATTCCACCCCCCTCCCCACTCCAGCCAGGGACAGATGCTGTCGTGCCTGCACTTCTGTCTAGTTTGAGCACCGTTGAGCTGTCCCTCGGAAATGGGGTGTGTGTGGTGCATGCAGCTTACTGAGCCCTGGTCCATACTCCATCCTTACCCGGGAGTGGGATATCACACCTCTGGATGAGGTGCAATACCTCTGTAGCGACCAAGTCCTCGGGGCGCTACAGTACAAACTTTTTTTTATTAGGTTAAGTGTTGAAATTATTGCGATCCTGATGTGTTTGACACATAAGGTGCCATGCAACCCTGTAGGAATATATTATATGTGATATTGCATGATATTGTAATGCATTTCCCAGGGCACATGTATGTGTGATTACAATGCACAACAAATTGTGTTGGAGTCCGGCCCTTAAAGAGGGAAGAAGGAAAAGAAAGTGACATTACGAGACAAGAGTGGGAGAGAAAACATGCGGCACAAGGAAAACCCACCGAGCTCTGAGCCTGCAGCTTCATATGCATCTGTAAAATAAAAGAAGCAATATAGAAATGCATGTGCACCAATACATATCCTAGAATATTTTTAAGCTTTATCCTGTAAAGCACGGCACTTTGTAGAATAGTATTGCACAATTAATAGGATTGTATAATGACATATGTGAATGATAGATGCAATATATAGAGCTGAGGGATGAGCTGGGTAATATAGATCTCTATTATAAGTAAACCCATCGCTCTTCTGGCTGTGATCTGTGATCAGTGGCTGTCACTGACGGATATGAATTCCTCCAGAATCCTCATCTTTTTCATGGGTGCTGCATACCTCTGCATACTTCTGTTACGTCAGTGTTTGCAGATCAGCACTTTCGGCTGTTCAGGGTGAGGCCATGACTCCTTGTCCTGCACTCACATTTGTTGATTATCATATTCTGGCATCTGTTTAAAGGGATTTTTCAAGCTCTCATCTGTGTCCCCCCTGGCTCTGTGCTGTGCTTTCATCTTCCTTCTACTTTCAAAGAATGTGCAGGAAAGTCATCCAAGTCTTCTGAGAACTTGTCAGTGCGCAGAAAAGTCTCCTTGTGTTTTCAGTATGTTTCAGGATTTTGCATCCTAAAATCTTGGTCACACAATATGTCTTAAAGAGGAACCATATTTTCTTAAAGTCAAGGACATAGATATTGATGCCTGGCAGAGGTCGTTAATATATCTGTGGGGGTTCAAGGTCTTCATCTATCAGCTGTGTGCAGCTCCAGGACATCACAGCTACGTACAATGTATTGTGGCAGTTCATGGGTACTGCAGCTCAGCTCCCATTCACTTCAATAGGGGCTTAGCTGCCGTACCCAAGAATGGTACAGTGAACAAAGCCGTACCCTGTTTAAGTCGCCATTTTCCGAGACCCGTACCGTCTTCATTTTTCGGGATCTGGGGCCGGGTGAGGGCTTATTTTTTTGTACACTGAGTTTTTATTGATGTTATTGACGTTTTTATTGATACCATTTTGGGGTAGATATGATGTTTTGATCGGCCGCTATTGAATTTTATTTCAATGTTGCGGCGACCAAAAAAACGTAATTATGGCGTTTTGATTTTTTTTCTCGTTACGCCATTTACCGATCAGATTAATTATTTTTATATATTGATAGATCGGGCGATTCTGAATGCGGCGATACCAAATATGTGTATATTTGATTTTTTTTTATTGTTTTATTTTAAATGGGGCGAAAGGGGGGTGATTTAAACTTTTATATTTTTTAAATATTTTAAAAACATTTTTTTCTACTCTACACTGGCTTCAATAGTCTCCATTGAAGACTAGAAGCTGCGATCATTCAATCGCCTGTGCTACACACAGCAAGACTTTAGCCCTGCTGTGTGTAGCAAAAATGCTCACTTGCTATAAGTGCCGACCGCTGGGCAGCGCTCATAGCATCCTGGCAATGACAATGTGTTCATGTGACATGGGTGCCGATAGGCGGGCCTTATGACGTCCCTTCCAGTAGGCACAAGTTAAATGCCGTTGTGAGAGATTGATCGCGGCATTTAACTAGTTAACAGCCGCAGGTGGATCGCGATTCCACCCGCGGCTGTTAGGGGCTCATGGCAGCTGTACAAATCAGCTGTCATGTGCCCGAAAACATGCGGACTCACCAAGGTCGTAAAAGGGTTAAAGAGAATCTGTCAGTAGGATTATCCTTCCTAAGCTTTCTATATGGGCATGTAGGTCATAGAAAGTTGAATAAAATGATACTTTGATATCTGCGATCTGATGTCTTATTCCTGAGAAATCCACATTTTTCTTAATATGTAACTGAGCTGTTAAGATCTATGGGCCGGACATAGATCTCCCTGAGAATCTGCCTTCAGGGATTATTTTAAATGAAAGGGGTGTACTGTGTTGGCTCTGATCTCACTGCAGAGCTGTGTATGAATATGAGAGAAAAGTGTCAGTCATTACATGTCTCACATTGGTAACGCCTCCTTTCATTTAACATAAGATTTGGAGGCAGATTCTCACGGAGATCTATGTCCGGCCCATAGATCTTAACAGTTCATTTACATATTAGGAAAAATGTGGATTTCTCTAGAGCAAAGAACTGGATCACAGATATCAAGGTATCATTTTATTCAGCTTCCTACGACCTACATGCCCATGTAGACGGCTTAGGGGGGAGTATCCTACTGACAGATTCCCTTTAACCTTTTCGCGCCAGAGCCTGTTTTCGCCTTCGTGACCAGGCCAATGTTTTCAATTCTGACCACTATAATTTTATGAGGTGATAGCTCTGGAACGCTTCAACGGATTCCCCTGATTCTGAGATTGTTTTTTTGTGACATATTGTACTTCATGATAGTGGTGAAATTTATTCGAGATCACTTGCGTTTATTTGTGAAAAAATTGGAAATTTGGTGAAAATTTTGAAAATTTGCAATTTTCAAACTTTGAATTTACATGCCCTTAAATCAGAGAGATATGTTACATAAAATAGTTAATAAATAACATTTCCAACATGTCTACTTTATATCAGCACAATTTTGGAACCAAAATTTTTTTTGTTAGGAAGTTCTTAGGGTTAAAAGTTGACCAGCGATTTCTCATTTTTCCAACAAAATTTACAAAACATCACATTTGAAGTGACTTTGAGGGGCCTTCATGACAGAAAATACCCAAAAGTGACACCATTCTAAAAACTGCACCTCTCAAGGTGCTCAAAACTACATTCAAGAAGTTTATTAACCCTTCAGGTGTTTCACGGGAATTTTTGGAATGTGGAAGAAAACAATGAACATTTAACTTTTTTTCACAAAAATGTTACTTTAGACCCAATTTTTTTATTTTCACAAGGGTAACAGGTAAAAATGGACTACACAATTTGTAGTGCAATTTCTCCTGAGCACGCTGATACCCTATATTTGAGGGAAAACCACTGTTTGGGTGCACGGCAGGGTTCGGAAGGGAAGGAGCGCCATTAGACTTTTTGAATGTAAAATTTGTTTGAATAATTAGCAGACGCCATGTCGCATTTAGGGAGCTCCTGAAGTGCCTAAACAGTGGAAACCCCCCACAAGTGACACCATTTTGGAAACTAGACCCCTTAGGAAACTTATCTAGATGTATGGTGAGCACCTTGCACCCTCAGGTGCTTCACAGAAGTTTATAATATTGAATCGTAAAAATAAAATGTTCACATTTTTCCCACAAAAATGTTTTTCATCTTCTAATTTTGCATTATCATAAGGGTAACAGGAGAAATTGCACCATGAAATTTGTTGTGCAATTTCTCCTGAGTATGCCGATACCCCATATGTGGGGGAAAACCACTGGGCGCACTGCAGGGTTCAGAAGGGAAGGAGCGCCATTTGACTTTTTGAATGTAAAATTTGTTTGAATAATTAGCAGACGCCATGTCGCATTTGGGGAGCCCCTGATGTGCCTAAACAGTGGAAACCCCCACAAGTGACACCATTTTGGAAACTAGACCCCTTAGGGAACTTATCTAGATGTGTGGTGAGCACCTTGCACCCCCAGGTGCTTCACAGAAGTTTATAATATTAAGCTGTAAAAATAAAATTTTCACATTTTTCCCACAAAAATGGTTTTCATCTTCTAATTTTGCATTATCATAAGGGTAACAGGAGAAATTGCACCATGAAATTTGTTGTGCAATTTCTCCTGAGTACGCCGATACCCCATATGTGGGGGAAAACCACTGCTTTGGTGTACGGCAGGGTTCGGAAGAGAAAGAAGGTCTATGTTGGCTGGTATAGGTTGCAGACACCATGTCACATTTGAAGAGTCGCTGACATGCCGAAACCCCCACAAGTGACCCCATTTTGTAAACTACACCTCTCAAGGAATTCATCTAGGGAAGTAGTGAGTATTTTTTAATTTTTAAATTTATACCATTGGGCAGTGAAGAAAACATAATTATATTTTTACCACAAAAAAATGTTTTACCCTCAGATTTTACATTTTCACACAGGGCAATGGGTAAAAATGGTGCCGAAATGTGTCACACAATTTCTTCTAAACGTGGTAATACCCCATATGTGGCTGTATCTTACCGCTTAGTCATATGGCGAGATCTGGGACGGACGGAGCGCTATTTCACTCTTGGAGAACAAATTATTGTAGAATAGTTTGCGGACTCCATATACACAGCCCCTAAGTGCTAGAAGAGCAGAATCCCCACTCAAGTGACCCCATTTTGGAAATTATACCCCTTTGGGAATTTACCTACAGGTGTAGTGATGATTTTGACTCCATGGGTCTTTTCTAGAAACAAGCAGCAGTGGATGTTGCTGAGTGAAAATTTCAAACTGCCGTTGAAGTGACCAGTACGCTGTAGTGACCAGTACATTGTGCCCAGCTCATGCTTCTGGAGACACGCACCTGTAAATTAGGCAAGCTCTCATCGCTACAGGAATGCCAAACATGTGGACCCTAAATGTAGTTTAGGCACATTGTGGGGCTCAGGAGGGAGGCACTTGGATTTTGGAGCACAAAATTTTCTGAATTTCTTTTGGGGGGCAAGGGCCATTTCGCTTTTCCAGAGCCTTTCTGCTACCAGTAACTTGGAAGTCCCTTATATTTTTAACAGATAACGGACCTGAGTGGGGACTAGCTTTTTTTGAGGACTGAGTTGAACATAACATTTATCCGGCTCTCTAGGCTGAGCACTTACATCGGAGTTTCCATCTAAATTTCCAAGTGATGTACTTCACATGAAACCCCTGCGGGATCCATTCACTATAATGAGGCAGCAGAGTTACTCTGGACTCCGTCTGGCCTCTGTTAAGCGGTGTACTTTTTTTTAGGAGTGCACAAAATCGTGGCCAACCGCACTTATATGCACGCCTAAAAAAACTGACACTGTGGGATCACAGGCCAGACGGCATCCACAGTGACTCCATCTGCCTTATTACAGGGAATCTTCCGTCATGGGTTCTGTCTGAATCACGTATTTCAGAGATTTACACGGAAATAGCGGTGTAAGTGCTCAGCGCAGAGCACAGGATAAATGTGAGCAGAGCCTTACTGCGATCTTTGGGAGACATAATAAACAAATCAGTAGCAGGTCAAGAATTGGTTTTATTTATTTTTTACGCCGTTCCTCGTGTGGTATAAGTGATTAGATTACTTTATTCTTCGGGTCGGTACGATTACAGCGATACCAGATTTATATCGGGTTTTTATGACTGACATCTGTCACACACACTCGACGATTTTTTTTGCAAAATCTATTTTTTGCATCGCCATATTTTGAGAGCTATAATTTTTCCATATTTTTCCATATTTCGGCCGACAGAGTCATGTGAGGGCTTGTTTTTTGCGGAACGAGTGGACATTTTTATTGGTACCATTTTTGGGTACGTGACATTTTTTGATCGCTTTCTATTCCGTTTTTTGGGAGGTAAAATGAACAAAAACCAACAATTCAGGAATTTTTTTTGAGTTTTTTTTTATGCTATTCTGCGTGTGGTAAAAGTGATAAGGCAGCGTTATTCTTCGGGTCAGTACGTTTACAGCGATACTACACATACCGTATTTTTTTTTTATGTTTTAGTGCTTTTACACAATAAAACATTTTATAGAAAAAATATTTTTTTTACATCGCTTTATTCTGAGAGCTATAACTTTTTTATTTTTCGGCTGATGGAGCTGTATGGCAGCTTTTTTTTTGCAGAACAAGATGATGTTTTCAGCAGTACCATTTTTATTTCCACTTGGCTTTTTGATCGCATTTTATTCCACTTTTTATTTGGCGATATGATGAAAAAGCATAGTTTTTGCTCCATTTTTTATTTTTATTTTTTACGGTGTGCACAGAAGGAGTTAATTAGTGTGACAGTTTTATAGATTGGGTTTTTTCAGATGCGGCGATACCAAATATGTGTACTTTTTTTGTTTTTGCATAAATAGAGGGATTTATTGGTTTAATATTTTATTTATTTATTTTTATTTATTTAGTGATTTTTTTTAACAGTTTGAAAACATTTTTTAGACTTTTTTTCTTACATTTTTACTTAGTCCCTTTATGGGACATCAATTTTTATTTTTCTAATCACTGTTCTCATGCAATGCAATAGACATGTATTGCATTGCATGAGAGCTTTGCTGACAGTTTTACACTGTCAGTGTCTCCTGCTAGACTTCAGCTGCAGGCTGAGCCTAGCAGGACACTGTACATGGCAGACCCGGAGGTGGTCATGTGACCTCCGGCTGCCATGACAATGTGGCACCCTGCTATTACAGGTACCACAGGACCCAAAAAGGTGCATGGACGGACTCCTCCACAAGAGGCCCTCACTACAAACAGACACCTCCACCCTTCCACCTCATACCACCAGAGGGAGCCCTGTTAGGGATATATATACTGGAGGGTGGACTTAGGCAGTGAGTCTGAGGGAGAGTGTGCTGATACTTAGATCAGTGAAGAAGCAGCACGTGAGCTGCTGTGTGTTGAGGGCCCCGAGTGTGGCTGGAGGCAAGGAGAGAAAAGAAAGGAGTTAAGGGGGTCAGAGGAGCATCTGAAGCTCACCCCAGGACACAATCCGGACACCGGGTCCGCGCCTACAGGGTCCTCTATACCCAGTAGGGACAACCGGCATTCCAGGAGGATTCCAGATCCCTGGTCAACCTGAAGCTACCATCATTTGCAGAACTAGGAATTGCCAGAGAAAAGTTCTATTACCAAGCAGTCAGGTGAGAGAGTGAAACAACATAGAAGCTAGGCCAAGTTCCAGGCTGGCTAGAAGCTTTAGAGAGAGGAAGAAACGGATCAGGAGGCCTTATACCCGCTCACTGGGGAGAGTCCAGAAGTGCACCCTTCCTACTAGGTACCCTGGACTATACCTGCCGTTACACCAGTAAAGGTACTGAAGCGAATCCCCTGTGTGCGTGTCCGTCATTCCCCCTCACCCGACCGGGCCACCTCTCACCTGCATCCCTTCCATCAACCCTGCCCCGGGGGCCCGCTCCACCTGTGGGGAGCAGAAACATCCCAGCTGCCATCCCATCACCCCCGGAGGTCTGCAGCAGCGCTGGTACCCATTACCAGGAAACACAGGTGGCGTCACGAGACAAACTGTTAACAAAACCCCTTTTAAAGAGTGACCCCAGGGTACGGGCCCGTGAGCCGACTGCCGTGACATCCCAAGGAGTTAAAGGCCCGGGTACCGAGTCTCCCCCATATCCCCCTGGGTGAGTCAACAACGCCAGGTCCTCTCAGACATCAGGGGGGCCATCGGAGAGGTAAGTGTACGACCCCCTCTCCTTTCACTATCTTCTAAATGCCGCAATCGCTATAGACTGCAGCATCTAGAAGATAACAAAGGGTTAACATCATTGGGACCTGATGCAATCAGGTCCCGATGATGTCCCCTGTCAGAGCTGATGCTCTGCACCGCACCCGCAGCGCTTGCAGGACCCTGGGGGTCCTGAGCGCTGCGGGACCACCGACTGTTTATAAACGTCGGCGCTGCACAGAGCCCAGGCAGCGCCGACGTTTATATACAGTGGGCGGTCGGGAAGGGGTTAACCCAATCTTTATGTTTCTTTCCTTTTTAAAGAGGACCTGTCACCAGGTCAAAATTGACCAATTTTTGCTCTTATTTGATTACTGCTGTGCCCCGAGTTTTCCAGTTTTTATTTTTCTACGGTTCTGTAGATATGAACTTTTATGTTTTAGTGGTAATTTTTACGGTCTTTACTAATGGGGCGTGGCTCACAGGGTAATTATGGAGAAAAGCCAAAGGACACGCCCCAGAGGATCCTCTAAGCCCCTTAGTAAGGAGCATAAAAACTAGCACCAAATGAAAAGGCCCATATCTCTGAACCAGTATGGCTGATTTTAAAAAAACAACAACAAAAATCAAAACAATCCAAACTGAATACTCAGGTGAGCAGTGGGAATTAAAATAAGAGCAAAAACTGGCCCCTTTTAACCTGTTGACAGTTCCTCTTTAAGATCAAGGGAACTGGCGAGCCAATATTGTGGAAGGGACTCGGGATGCTAATGGTCCAAACATTAGGAGGTGCAAAATACTTGCCTTGCCCTGGGAGCTGGCAATCCATGATACACCACTGTGTATAATCGCATTCACAAAGAGTGAATTACAGATATTTTCCAGTGTGGGTGTAAAACTATTGCCAGACCTTCTGTATATCAGCCGCCTAGCAATGGGAGAGAGACCCCTAGAGGCCAATCATGTTATAGCGCTTTGTTGATTCTGCACACATATGTTACAGGTACCTGCATATTTACAAGCCGTGACATATCTCCTTTTAGTAAAGGTGATACCGTCACCCAGGAAGAAAATAAATGTTAATTTGTGTATAATAATTAATATAAGGACATGGTTTGATTTTTCCTCTGGTCCTTGGGTCAGTCCACATTTCTGGAATTATGGTTCCCGAGAGATAATCAGCACAACGGGGCAGGGAATCCAGACTTTCATTTTATTACAATATATTATGGGAGAGAGGCAGAGATTAACCCCTTATACGCTGCTCCGTAGAAGCAGAACAAGTTGCAGCAAGGATCCTTACTCAGTCTCCAAAGGCTGAAAGCGACATCAATACATTATAGTGTAAGGGGGAAGACCGGGGTGTAAGTACTTTCAGAATAAGGATCCGAAACTGCCGGGGCCGTGCCTCTGGTTGCAGGGGGAAGACAGACTGCGAGCACAGGAGTCAGGTGACCAGGAAGCTGGGGGCGCGTCGAGAGCCAGAGCTCAGGGGTCAGGTGACCGGGGAGCTGGAAGCGTGTCTAGGAAGTGGGAGAAAAAGGAGTTTTGCACGGGAAAGCAGGCAGTTGACAGTGGGAGTCAAGCCCGACTAGAGGGAGAAGAGACGCAGGGTCCGTGGAGCCGAGCAAGTGAGGTGCAGTGTTATGGACTAGGGGCTCAGCGGGTCAAACCGGAGACCGCCCGCTGCCGCCAGAAGACGTGGAGCCGAGCAAGTGAGGTGCAGTGTTATGGACTAGGGGCTCAGCGGGTCAAACCGGAGACCGCCAGCTGCCGCCAGAAGACGGAGCATTGTTTAGGCGGGGAAGCCAGAAAAAACAACACCGGCATCAGCCGGCATCTGCCTTGTTGGGAACAAGAGTCAGCTAAGTGTAAAACTGCCGATTACAACCGTGTCGACTCTGCTGCATCTAGCCAAACTGTGAATTGTCGTTTATAGTCTGCTACCTGCTACTCCCCTTGTTGTCCCCATATTTCCTCATATTTCCCCTGTTACTCCCTGCGTGGAGATTGACCCTGTTACAGCAAATCCCCCTTATTTATTAACCCTAATGTTACTTGCAGGGACAGAGTTGATCTTTGCACGCCGGGTATTCTTCTTACAACACGCACTGACAGTGCACTCTCTTGCCAACTTGTTACTTCTGATCAGAAGTGGCGAGAGAGCGCACTGTCACTGTACGTAGTGTACAGTGACAAGAATCTACTGAGCATATGTCGGAACTGACAAGAGAAGCGTGCTCAGTACAACAGGGACTAGCCCAGCCCCTGAAATGGACATCACTGATCTCGCTTCGTTTCAGGGAGGGGGTAGAGGCTGTTTCAGTGACTGCAGGCTCTGCCCCCTGCTGAGGATTTGTTTGTGTATCCCAGCATGTGTGGCGCCCTGCTGCGCATTAATGCCACAGAACCTAGAAGGGTGCATGGATGGACTTCTCCACAAGAGGCCCTCACACATTCACACACCTCCACCCTACCACCTCAGACCAGCAGAGGGAGCCCTGATAGGGATATATAAAGGGAGGGTGGAGCCAGGCAGCTCAGTTTAGCTCAGAGTTTAGAGCTGAGTGGAGTTTAGTTTGGAGTTCCTGCTCAGACATAGAGAGGGACAGAGCTCAGAGTGAGCTGAGAGCTTGCTGATGCTCAGAGAGCAGCGAAGAGCAGCACGCTGCTGCTGTGCTTAGACGAGCCAAGGCCTACAGCACGAGGTGAAGGCCTAGTGAGGGCCTAGAGTGTGGCCGAAGGCGAAAGGAGAAGGAAGAAGTAGAGAGGGGGCAGAGGAGCAGACCAGGCTCACCCTAGATATATACCGGACACCGGGTCCGCGCCTACGGGGTACCTTTATACCCAGTAGGGACCACCGGACACCTGGAAGACTACAGGTCCCAGGTTTACCAAACGCTGACTGCAGTACCAGGGCTAGGAGGCCCCAGAGTCCGGCGAGAGTGATCTCCAAGGGAAGGCCCTACCACCAGGTCAGCAGGTGCAAGAGAGAGACAGTAATCAATCTAGGCCTAGCTCCAGGCAGGTCGGAAGCTTAGCAAGAGGAAGCAACGGATCAGGAAGCCCTACACCCGCTCACTGGGGAGAGTCAAAAAGTGCACCCTTCGCCCGGAGTACCCTGGACTGTGCCTGCATCATCACCAGTAAAGGTACTGAAGCTTATCCCCCGTGTGAGTGTCCGTCTTTCCTCCGCGACCGTCCTGCCGTCTCTCCCCAGCATCCACCATCTACCCCTACACTGCCCTGTAGCTAGCTCTACCTGTGGAGAGCCACACCATCCCTGCTGCCGTAACACCAGCTCCAGAGGACTGCTCCGCAGCGGCGGCTCCCGTTAGCCGCATTCCACAGGTGGCGTCACAAACTTATTAAAAATCCCCAATAAATATTCCCCTTTTTGTTGACCACCCTGGGCCACAGACCGGGCCAGCCACCGTGATACCACCCCCAGCATCTGCTGGTCCGGCACCGGGTACCCCACTGCCCAGGGGGCGCGTCAAACTTTGGCGTCACGAACAGGATTGCGTGCCCGCTGCCACCGGGTACTGTGCGCCTTTATTGAACTGAACTGTGTGTTAAACTGCGGTGAAGATCGCCGCCATTATCGCGCAGCAGCGCGGGAAGAAGAAGGGCGTAACCGCGGGAACCTGGGAGGCGTAACTGCTAAAGCGTGTGAAGCCCAGGACAGGCCCCGCCCCTGACGTCGAACGAGGAAGCGTCAGGTCCTGGAAGGAGTTCGGTGGACGCTCTGGAAGAAGACCGTCACCCGCGGAGCTGCGGCCTACCTGATAAGAAGTGAAGAAGGTAGGCTACGGTTCACTAGGGGGGCGCAACCATGGCCGTCGACCAGCAAGCCGCCGGAGCACCGGTTAACGCTCCTGAGCGCCCGGAGCGCTCCACCAGCAGGGGTCGTGACCCCGTTGATACCCATGGCCCTACCGTACATCCCTGGAGCGAAGTGGCTCCCCCAGTACAGCGGCAGACCAGATACGCTGTCCGGATTTAAAAGGAAAATATGCGGTGTGCTGGACATGTACTCGATGACAGGCAAACAGAGAGCCGCTGTTGTACTTGGACAGTTGACTGGTGCCGCAGAGCGGAAAGTTGAGACCTGGCCAGCCACAGACCAGGAATCAGTATCCATCATTTTTAAGAGACTGCAAACTGAGTTTGAAAACCGCACTGAGACAGATCTCCGGATGAGGTTCTACCACTGCACCCAGAAACCTGAGGACATTATACGGGACTACGCCTGGTGCTTACAGGAAGCCCTGCGGGCCCTGAAACAGGTTAGCCCAGCCAGCATACAAAATGAAAATAAAATGCTGACGGAACAGTTCATCCAGGGGTTGAGGTCCCAGGAGGAGAGCAGAACTGTACGGTGGTGGGCCTTAGATCATCCAGATGCCACCTTTGACACCCTGAAGGACATGGCTATTAAAGGTCTGCAGTCCCTGGAGCTATCAGATACTGCTATCCAGCGTTACCAGGGTGGGGCCACCCCAGTGCCCGCAGCACCCACTGCTCCTTCATTAACGGCTGTCACAAAAATGCAAACAGTGACTCCTAGCAAGCTGGACAGCCTGCGCTCTGAAGTGCGGCAGTTAAGTAAAACCCTGGCCACTGTCCTGAGCACCCTGCAGCTACAGACGGAGCCTGAGCCGGAGGGACAGATCCTACTGGCCGACAGCCCTGAGGATGTCCCCTGGATGAGAAGAAGAAGGAGGACAACGCCACTCCGGAGGAGGACAACGTCACCCCGTGGGAGGACCAACGACCAACGTCGCCCTCCAGGAGAATTCATCTGCTACCGCTGCCACAAGGCAGGCCACACAGCGCGGAAGTGTCCTTTAAATGAGCAAACCCTGGGGCTGAGGGCCGACAGCCAGGAGTAAATCAGCCAGGCCCATCAAGCTGGTATCACCAGTTCGTCGGAGGAAGGCCTTTCCTGTCCATCGTGCTGGACGGGATAGCAACACCTGCATTACTGGACACCGCTCACAGGTAACCATCATACCTGATGTCCTCTACAAAAGGTACTGGTCTGTAGATGAACTCCAGCCACCAGCCCCGAACCTCTCCATGTATGCCTCTAACGGCCTTCCTCTTAACCTAGTAGGGGTTAAGGACGTGACAGTGAAGGTGGGGAGGGCGGAACTAAAGGATCAAGGACTGATTGTAGTGGAGTCCAACCCTGGTGATACAGACTTATATATGATACTTGGTATGATACTTGGTACTTGGTACAAATATTGTTGGTAACTGTTTAGGAGAAGTGTTGTTTTTGCTCCAACAGATTGCTGACACTGCCAAACCAGGGCAGAGGAAGGTGCTCCAGAGAGAGATTCGAGCCCTCCTGTACCAGCAACAGGTAAAGCTATCAGGTGGTGAAATTGGTAATGTACGGGTGACAGACCCAATACCCATTGTGATTCCCCCAATGAGTGAAATGCTGATTTGGTGTAGGGCAGCAATAGGTCTCAAGGGACAGAACTACCAGGCGGTGGTGGCGCCCATTAGCTCAGAGCACAGACCTACACTCTTGACTGCCAGAGGGGTAGTGGATGTACGCAATGGGAGGGTGCCCGTACGCCTCCTAAACTATGGAGAGGATGAAGTCAAATTACCACTATATGCCACTGTTGCCAGATTGTACACTGTAAATAACAACGCTATCCACACAGTGGAGTCCTTAACCTCACCAGACAGAGTGGAGGATAACGATTCGGAAACCCAGGTGGGGGATTGGTGTCAACAGCTCCATGTTCGGACTGACGGCACTCCTGTCCATCAGAAACAGGGTGTACACAGGGTGGTTCAGGAATACGAGGGAGTATTCAGCAAACACCCACTTTATTTCGGGAGGATTAAAGGGGTACAACACCATATACCCACAGGTGACCATCCACCCATCAAAGAACGTTACAGGCCCATACCACCAGCACACTACCAGAAAGCGAAGGAAATGTTGCATGACATGAAGAAGGCAGGGGTAATAAGAGATAGCTGTAGCCCCTGGGCAGCTCCCCTGGTCCTGGTCAGGAAAAAGGATGGAAGCATGAGGATGTGTGTAGATTACCGACAGGTAAACCGCATAACACATAAAGATGCATACCCTTTGCCCTGTATAGAGGAATCCCTGGCAGCACTAAAGTCTGCAAATTACTTCTCTACCCTTGACCTCACTAGTGGGTACTGGCAAGTAGCAGTTGCTGAGGAGGACCGAGAGAAGAAGGCCTTCACTACCCCGATGGGACTCTGCGAGTTCAACAGTATGCCGTTCGGACTCTGCAACGCCCCTGGAACATTCCAGAGATTGATGGAGTGCTGTTTGGGACACCGTAACTTCGAGACCGTGCTGCTATACCTGGATGACGTGATAGTGTACTCCAAGACGTATGAGGACCATTTGAAGCACCTGGCGGAGGTATTTGAGTTGTTGTCCCGGTACGGGATGAAATTGAAGCCTTCCAAGTGCCACCTGCTCAAACAGAAGGTTCAGTACCTGGGGCACATAGTCAGTCCAGGAGGAGTAGCACCAGACCCGGAGACGGTCACCGCCGCCATCCAGAAATGGCCAGAACCGAAGAATCTCAAGGAGGTACGTCAGTTCCTGGGACTGGTCGGGTATTACCGGAGATTTGTAAAGGACTACACCAAGAAGGCAGCGCCTTTGCAAGATCTCCTGGTAGGACAGTCCAACAGAGGCAAAAACACCCCCTTCCAGTGGGGTAAAGAACAGGCTGAGTCCTTTGCAGTGATGAAAGAGATCCTGACTGGCGAAGAAATCCTGGCCTACCCAACCTTTCCTGCTGTACACTGATGCCAGTAACGAGGGACTAGGAGCTGTTTTGAGTCAGAAGCAGTATGGCAAAGAGAAGGTGATTGCCTATGCCAGCAGGAAGCTTCGTCCGACCGAGAGGAATCCGGAAAACTATAGCTCCTTCAAGTTGGAGTTCCTGGCCTTGGTCTGGGCCATCACTGAATGATAAAAGCACTACCTGGCCTCCAGTAAGTTCACGGCCTATACTGACAACAACCCCTTGACGCATCTAGAGACAGCCAAGTTGGGAGCCATGGAACAGCGTTGGATGGCCCGACTGTCAAACTATCAGTTCGCCATCAAGTACCGGGCAGGCCACAAGAACGCCAACGCCGATGCCCTATCCAGAATGCCTCACCAGTCGGACACTGAAGAAGAAGTTGATGACCTGGAGGAGATTAAGCTACCTGCCTTCCACAGAAATTGGGTGGTCCACGAGCAGCGCACCTCCAGGAGGTATCGTGGTAAGACACTAAACCCTTTACCTCATCACAGTTGGAAGGAGACCCAGGACAGCGACCCAGTTGTCAGCCGTATTAAAGAACTAATAACCCAGGAAGGTTCCTCCCTGGAGAAGGACTCTCCTCCGCAAGCCAAGCAACTGTGGAATGAGAGAAGCCGGCTGTTCATCTATAGAGAGAAGCTGTGCCGAAGGTACGTCAACCCCAGGACCCATAAAATGGTATGGCAGATCGTAGTGCCCAGGACAGACATCCAGATGGTGTTGGAAGCCTACCACGATCAAGCGGGGCACTTTGGCTGGAAGAAGCTAGAAACCCTGCTGAAAGGTCGGTTTTATTGGGTTGGAATGCGCAGTTCCATAGAGAGATGGTGCCGGGATTGTGGACCCTGTAGCCTCAGAAGAAAAGACTACAGCAGCCAGAAGGCACCCCTGCAGCCCATCAAGACAACTCGACCTTTGAAGATCGTTGCCTTGGATCACGTCAAGCTGTCACCCAGCAGGTCAGGATACTCCTATGCCTTGACCATGGTGGATCACTACTCCCGGTTCCTGGTGGTCACCCCCGTCAAGGATCTGACGGCAGAGACTGCGGCAAAGACGTTTCAAGCGTACTTCTGCAGGCCCCATGCAGGTGCTGACGGATCAAGGCCCTGCCTTTGAAGCCGAATAGTTCAAGAGTTCTGCCATCTATATGGGTGTAAGAAGATCGGGACTACACCGTACCACCCCCAAACCAATGGGTTATGTGAAAAGATGAATAACATAGTCATCGACCTGTTGAAGACCTTACCGCTAGAGGAGAGAAATCAGTGGCCAGACAAACTACCTGACCTGGTAGATCTGTACAATCACATACCTGTGAGTTCCACCAATTGTACTCCAGCGTACCTCATGAGAGCAAGACCCGGAAAGCTGCCCATGGACCTGGAGCTTGGAGTAGTAGAACCCGAAGCAGATATGTCCACTGAAGACTGGGACATGACGCGAGAGGAGCAGTACAGGAGAGTACAGGCCTGTGTCGAAGACAGTCTGAATAGGGTAAGAGACAAACAGGAAGCACAGTACAACAAGAGTGCACCAGCAGAACCCTTAACACCTGGAGAAGTTGTGCTAAAACGAAAAAGGAGAAACCACAAACTTGACGACCAGTGGGAAAGAGAACCTTACACTGTGTAGAATTCCAGATTCGACAATAGGAAAACCTGTTTAATTAGCAAGGACGGAGGAAGAACAACTGCAACGGTATCGAGAGACCATCTGAAGTTGTGCCCAAGTCTGTTGAAGCCCCAGGAGGAAGTGCCTCTCACCGCACCGGAGGAGCCTAAAGAAGAAGTACTCCATACTGACTTAGGAGAGTTCCCGGCAGATTGGCCTCAACTAGGTGGAGCTGTAATAATACTTGTGATACACTTCTTCCAACAACCAGAAGACCCTCCACAGCAAGTAGAACCTGTAAGTGCCCCAGAAGAGCCTGCCCCGGAAGAAGGATCACCGGTAGAAGCAGAGCCAGTAGGCCCAGTAACCAGTGTACTTGCCAGTCCCGTAGAGAGGTTAAGGCAGTCTTGCAGTCCACCAACACATAGAGTGGAAAATAGCGCAAGCATCCACACTACACGCATCCCCGTACTACGTAGGTCATCGCGTAGCACCAAAGGCCAGACCCCTGTCAGATACAGAGAGTAGGAAGAGAAACTCTGACAGTATAAATAGTTGCCCCTTGGGGTATGTTATTCTTGTGTAATTTTTATGTATGTATTTATTGACTTATTTTTGCCTTACAATGGACATGTGGCTGAGGACTGTGGGCAGCCCAAAAACTGTTTACTTGTACATATTGCACTCCCTGGAGTGCCCCTTTTAGGTAACCACTGAAGAACAACCTGTCTGGCGTGGCAAGACTTGTGGTCCAACATCGGATCACCTACGCCCTGCAACCACGCCCAGGGCCTGCGTGGAGGGTTTATGGACAGGTCCCTCAAGCTACCTTGTACTTTGCAGTGAAATGGACACCCTGTTAGGGGACTCACTGACAATTGCTCAAAAACTCTAACTATTGTACATATATTTATTATATATTACGTTTTTGTTACCTGTAACGTTCAAGCAAAGTGCCTCCCATAAAGGGAAGAAATGTTATTGTTAACCTGTTTTTGAAAAAATGCTTCAGTCCAGGAGTACTGCGTTTTACTAGGGGGGAATGTGGCGCCCTGCTGCGCATTGGTGCCACAGAACCCAGAAGGGTGCATGGATGGACATCTCCACAAGAGGCCCTCACACATTCACACACCTCCACCCTACCACCTCAGACCAGCAGAGGGAGCCCTGATAGGGATATATAAAGGGAGGGTGGAGCCAGGCAGCTCAGTTTAGCTCAGAGTTTAGAGCTGAGTGGAGTTTAGTTTGGAGTTTCTTCTCAGACACAGAGAGGGACAGAGCTCAGAGTGAGCTGAGAGTGTGCTGATGCTCAGAGAGCAGCGAAGAGCAGCACACTGCTGTTGTGCTTAGGCGAGCCAAGGCCTACAGCACGAGGTCCCAGGTTTACCAAACACTGACTGCAGTACCAGGGCTAGGAGTCACGGAGGCCCCAGCGTCCAGGGAGAGTGATCTCCAAGGGAAGGCCCTACCACTAGGTCAGCAGGTGCAAGAGAGAGACAGTAATCAAGCTAGGCCTAGCTCCAGGCAGCTCAGAAGCTTAGCAAGAGGAAGCAACGGATCAGGAGGCCCTACACCCGCTCACTGGGGAGAGTCCAAAAGTGCACCCTTCGCCCGGAGTACCCTGGACCGTGCCTGCATCGTCACCAGTAAAGGTACTGAAGCTTATCCCCCGTGTGAGTGTCCGTCTTTCCTCCGGGACCGTCCTGCCGTCTCTCCCCAGCATCCACCATCTACCCCTATACTGCCCTGGAGCTAGCTCTACCTGTGGAGAGCCACACCATCCCTCCTGCCTAACACCAGCTCCAGAGGACTGCTCCGCAGAGGCGGCTCCCGTTAGCCGCATTCCACAGGTGGCGTCACGAACTTATTATAAATCCCCTATAAATATTCCCCTTATTGTTGACCGCCTTGGGCCACGGGCCAGCCACCGTGATACCACCCCCAGCATCTGCCGGCCCGGCACCGGGTACCCCACGGCCCAGGGGGCGCGTCACATGCACTAGGGTTCTCAAACAAAGCATCATCAAAAGGAAGCAGAAAAAAAATAAAGCAGTTAGTGTAGTTAGGGAAGGATAGGGAATTTTTAATTAAAGTGTATTAGAAAAAAGATTAGACTATGATATCAAATAGATAGGCATTTAGGATTAAAATTAATTTGCATTTCGAATCACCCCTTTAAATGAAATCTGTCACCAGGTTTTTGCTGTGTAATCTGAGAGCAGCTTGATGTAGGGACTGAGACCTTGATTTCAGCAATGTCTCACTTACTGGTCTTCATGCTATCATTTTGATACAATCACTGTTTTCTCTGCTGCAGATCTAGCAGATCTCTAAATGCTGAGCTGTGTATATCGGTTGGCAAAATTACAGCCCATTCGCCGTACCTGCAAGAAGCATTGCCCCGATGTAGTACTGAAGATGCTGCTCGCCACAGGGAAATTGCTACAGGAAAGGGCCAGGATGTGGGATATTATTACAGGAAGGGGCCCAGGATGGAGGACATTACAGGAAGGGGCCCAGGATGGAGAACATTATTACAGGAAGGGCCTAGGATGTTGGAAATTGTTACATAAAAGGGCCAGGACTGAGGACATTATTACAGAAGGGTAAGGTGTGGGGGGTGGGGGGGTGGGCATTTTTACAGGAAGGGGCCAGGATGGGTGACATAATTACAAAATGGGTGCCGGAATGGGGAACATAGTTATTAGTTTATGATGGTAAATGAGGGACATAATTACTGTTGGGGCCAGTTCTTACTTCTGTAATATATTTTACTTTTGAGGATAATGTTTTCCATGGAGGGAACAAAAGCGAGGTCTTGTTACTGTGCCTGTGCTTTTTTATTCATATGGTGTAGTGTGGAAATCGGGCAAAAAGTGGGGAATGTGCTGTAGAAGCGAAGAGATATAGCTCTCTGTGTGTTACTTTCTGCAGAGACAAGTCCTGGAAGAAAGAAGTCACAGTGGTCTGTGATGGATGAAGAAGAAAAGCAAAGATGAAAGACTTCAACTACAGATGTCATTGGTAAGTCATTTTATTACCTGTACACTTACACTATATACTATATACTGAGCTCCTGTATATAATGTCACTACTGATCACTGTATTATCTGTACACTATACACGATATACAAAGCTCCTGAGTATAATATCACTAGTGATCACTGTATTACCTGTACATTATTCACTATATACAGAGCTCCTGTGAATACTGTCACTTCTGATCACTGTATTACCTGTACTCTTACACTATATACAGAGCTCCTGTGTATAATATCACTGATGATCACTGTATTATCTGTACACTATATGCAGAGCTCCTGTGTACAACGTCACTGGTGATCCCTGTATTACTTACACAATATTTACTATATACAGTGCTCCATTTTATAATGTCACTGGTGATCACTGTATTACATGTACTCTATATAGTATATACAGAGCTCCAGTGTATAATGTCACTGGTTATCACTGTACACTGACACTATATACAGAGCTCCTGTGTACAATGTCATTGGTGATCACTATGTTACCTGTACACTATACACTATATACAGAGCTCCTGTGTATAATGTAATTGGTGAACACTATATTACTTATACTCTTACACTATATACACAGTTTCTCTGTACAATGTCACCAATATTAGTATTAGTGTTATTAGTATTGTGGTTTTTAGATCAGTATTTTAGCATTCGGTTGCTATGGAGTGGTAATAAAGTGGGTACGGAAAGTATTCAGACCCCTTTAAATTTTTCACTCTTTGTTTCATTGCAGCCATTTGGTAAATACTAAAACGTTCATTGTTTTTTCTCATTAAAGTACACTCAGCACCTCAGAAATGTAGAAATTTTTGCAAATTTATTAAAAAAGAAAAACTGAAATATCACATGGTCATAAGTATTCAGACCCTTTGCTCAGTATTGAGTAGAAGCACCCTTTTGAGCTAGTACAGCCATGAGTCTTCTTGGGAATGATGCAACAAGTTTTTCACACCTGGATTTGGGGATCCTCTGCCATTCTTCCTTGCAGATCCTCTCCAGTTTCGTCAGGTTGAATGGTGAACGTTGTTGGACAGCCATTTTCAGGTCTCTCCAGAGATGCTCAATTGGGTTTAGGTCAGGGCTCTGGCTGGGCCAGTCAAGAATGGTCACAGAGTTGTTCTGAAGTTTCTCCTTTGTTATTTTAGCTGGGTGCTTAGTGTCATTGTCTTGTTGGAAGGTGAACCTTTGGCCAAGTCTGAGGTCCAGAGCAATCTGGACGAGGTTTTCATCCAGGATATCTCTGTACTTGGCCGCATTCATGTTTCCTTCAATTGCAACCAGTCGTCCTGTCCCTGCAGCTGAAAAACACCCCCATAGCATGATGCTGCCACCACCATGTTTCACTGTTGGGATTGTATTGGGCAGGTGATGAGCAGTGCCTGGTTTTCTCCATACATACCGCTTAGAATTATCACCAAAAAGTTCTATCTTCGTCTCATCAGACCAGAGAATCTTATTTCTCATAGTCTGGGAGTCCTTCATATGTTTTTGAGCAAACTCTATGTGGGCTTTCATATGTCTTGCACTGAGGAGAGGCTTCCGTCAGGCCACTCTGCCATAAAGGCCCGACTGGTGGAGTGCTACAGTGATAGTTGACTTTGTGGAACTTTCTCCCATCTCCCTACTGCATCTCTGGAGCTCAGCCACAGTGATCTTGGGGTTCTTCTTTACCTCTCTCACCAAGGCTCTTCTCCCACGATTGCTCAGTTTGGCTGGACGGCCAGGTCTAGGAAGACTTTTGGTGGTCCCAAACGTCTTCCATTTAAGGATTATGGAGGCCACTGTACTCTTAGGAACCTTGAGTAATGCAGGAATTCTTTTGTAACCTTGGCCAGTTCTGTGCCTTGCCACAATTCTGTCTCTGTGTTCTTTGGGCAGTTCATTTGAGCTTATGATTCTCAGTTGGTCTGATTTGCACTGTGAGCTTTCAGGTCTTATATAGACAGGTGTGTGCATTTCCAAATAAAGTCCTATCAGTTTAATTAAACACAGCTGGACTCCAATGAAGGAGTAGAACCATCTCAAGGAGGATCACAAGTAAATGGACAGCATGTGACTTAAATATGAGTGTCTGAGCAAAGGGTCTGAATACTTATGACCATGTGATATTTAAGTTTTTCTTTTTTAATAAATTTGCAAAAATTTCTACATTTCTGTTTTTTTTTCAGCCAAGATGGGGAGCAGAGTGTACTTTAATGAGAAAAAAAATTAACTTTTTAGAACTTACCAAATGGCTGCAAGAGTGAAAAATTTAAAGGGGTCTGAATACTTTCCGTACCCACTGTATGTGGTCTGGTCATGATGTGGTGGTATTTGTCTCTTGTATGTGGTATTATTCGGTCACTATGTGGTGATAATATGTGGTCTGGTCATGGTGTGGTGGTATTTATTCATTGTATGTGGTATTATTCGGTCACTATGTGGTGGTAATATGTGGTCTGTTCTTGGTGTGGCAGTGTTTCACACATATTTGGCCAGTGGCTGCTAAACCCAGAGATTAGGTGCAGCAGACAGTTGAGGCACCAGATAGACGGGTGCTCGTCCTTTCCAATTTGAGAATGGTTCCTTTAGTACTAATTTTCAAATCTTGTAGAAAACTCTTTAATACTATTGACCATATTAAGAAGTGACTGATAGTGACTGGAATAACATGCACATGACAGGTGGCAGTGAGACTATAAGTGAAGGTATAGATAGGGTCAGAAGGGGAAAACACATACTTTTAGCTACTGCCACTTCTATTTTGTGGTTGAGAAAAGTGTGCGTGAAAATGGGTGTGGCTGGTAAATGGGTGTGGCATTTAAATGGGTGTAACTTTTAAAGGGGTGTGGTTTCCTAACACAAACAGGGAACCTGTTAAATATTTGAATCCCACCCATTTGTATAATATACACAGTGATGTTATAGTACAGGGATAATGCACTCAGTGATCTCATAGTATTGCATAAACCACACAGTGATGTCACAGTACAGAGATAATATGCACAGTCATGTCACAGAATTGGGATAATGCACATAGTAATGAGACAGTAAAGGGGAAACGTGCACATTAAAAAGGTTGTCCACTACTTTTACACCCGGCACCCCCGCCAGTCAGCTGCTATCAGTGTCGACTGGTCGGAAGTACTTACTTGTGGAGCTGTCTGACTACTTCTAGTGGCTATTGCAGGGTACTACACATCTGCCTCCTATTCAAATCAATAGGAGGCAGATGTGTAGTACCCTGCGGCAGCCACTACCAGTAGACGGCCAGCTCCGCCGACACCAATAACAACTGATCAGCGGGGGTGCTGAGTTTCGGACCCCGGCCGATCAGACATTGATGACCTATCCTAAGGATGGGCCATCAATGTAAAAGTAGTGGACAACCTTTTTAATGTCACAGTTCAGGAATAATGCACACAGTGATGTCATAGTATGGGGATAATGCACACAATGATGTCAGTACAAGGATAATGTCACAGGGATGTCAAACTAGAGAAAAAATGTACACAGTGGGGTCACAATACAATAGTAATACACGGTGATGTCACAGTATGGGGATAATGTACACAGTGATGTCACTGTACTGGGAACCCGTTGATTTGCAGCTATGGAGCTGCCGCTGCAGGGCAGACTGCTGAGGCCGGTGTAGAATTGTGCAGCGTGATAGTATAACCCCCAACGGGAGGGGTATGGCCTCAGGGCAGCCGACGTGGAAGATGAGGGTAGCAGGAACCACTCAGAGACGGTGCGGTGTAATTCAGGGTCTTTACTGGTAACAACGATAGACCCTCCCGGAGTACTTGCTAGCGAACGGGGCCTGGTCAGTCCTTGAGCAGATGGGATCTCCCCTGGCCAGGCGGAGTTGTAGGCCTCCCAAACTGACTGTACTCTTCTGGCTACCTTGCTAGAAGCGGATATAAGTAGCCCACGTCCCTGAGTGTACCGTGTGGTGCTCACCCGTATGGCCGGTGACTCGGGGCCTTCTAATGGCTTCCGCTCCACGATGGCGGCGCTGGTCCCACGCGTGTGACCGTGCCTTCGGGTTTCTGGGCCTGAGGACCTGAAATCCCCTGCCGGTCGGCTTCTGCTGCTGGGTAAGAGTTAGTCCCCACAGCCTCGGATGCCGGGTCCGGTAAGAAAGCTTCTCAGTCAGGGCGAGCTCTGCAGCTGCCAGCCCCTGACTTGTAGTAGTATTGCTCCCACTGAGCTTCTGCTGTTTCTTCCTGTGACTGTTTCTTGTCTCTACTCTACTTGACTGACTAACCCTGCTTCAGCCTCGGGTTTATATAGGGGAAGGTCTTCCCCTCCCAAGACTGGGCAGGAGGTGTGGCATGCACAGGATCCCTGGCCAAGAGACCTCCCACCCGCTCTCAGACATAACATTGCTTGTTACTGTGGAAACCAGACCCCTGGGGTGCCACATTCCCCCCTAGTGAAATTTAGTACTCCGGGACTAAACATATTTTAGAAAAACATAACAAGATATAACAATAACAATACAATAAAGAAACACATAAAGGTGGTCACGGCATGTCCGTAACCGGGTGCAGTCTTTGAAGAAACAAAGGTGTCCATTTCACCAAAACAGGGAGACGTAACCAGGTAGGGGTCTGTCCTACCCCGAGTCCTTAACAGTCTCTAGTCCATCCTGGGTTACGCTCCAACTAATTGTACAAGGATTCCCGGTAGATCCACCAAGGATTCCTAAAAATAACTAGAAACACAAAATTATACACAAGCAACAATACACAGGTAAACATAAATAAAACAATTTATACACTTTAAATCCTCCAGCGTGCGGGTAACTGGCCTCTAGTGGCCCTAGTGGACCTACGGAGCTGACTGTCTAGCCCTAAACTACAGGGTGTAGGAGCTGTCAAGGGTAAACTGGGCAGCTGTCTACCGGCTCTTTGGCTCACTAGGGATATGGCAGGCTCACTGCAAGCAGAGGGTTGATCCTCCTGGTCTGCGGGTGTGGGGTCTTCTGCCTCCTGGACCGGCTGTTCTTCCAGCTCTACCTGTTGCTCCGTAGGTGCTTGGGATGCTGGTTGGAGGAAGGTGAGTACGGGTACCACAACTGCACCATTGACTTGAGTCCAAGACCGAGGGAAGTCCCCGAGCACAGTACTAACCATATCTTCCCTTTCCTCTATGGGTCGATGGTCTTCTTGTTCCTCTTCAGGGTTCCTCAGTTGTTCGGGACACTTCTTCAGGTGGTCCCGGGATACAATGGCTGTAGTTTCCCCTCCGTCTTTACTGATGGTACAAACCTTCGGGTTTTCGTGGCTTGAGGGCAGTACGGTGTACGGGTCCTTCTCCCACTGGTCGTCCAACTTGTGGAGCCGTCTCTTCCTCTTCAAGACCTGCTCTCCGGGTACCAGGGGAACAGCGGGAGCATACTGGTTGTAAGTTTTCTCTTGTCTTTCCCTAGCCTGACAGAGACTTCGCTCCACGCTCTCCTGTACTCTCCGGTACTGCTGCTGCCTCTCTGTGTCCCAGTCTGCTTCTGGTGAAGTGTCCTCAGGTGTCAGGACTCCCATTTCCAGGTCAACAGGTAACTTACCAGGTCTTGCCCTCATTAGGTAAGCCGGGGTACAGTTGGTGGAACCTACCGGGATGTGGTTGTATAGGTCCACCAGATCGGGCAGCTTCTCAGGCCACAGACTGCGTTCTTCCAGGGGCAACGTTTTCAGAAGATCCATTACCACCTGGTTCATTTTCTCACAAAGTCCATTAGTTTGCGGATGATAGGGTGTCGTCCTTATCTTCCGGCAGCCATACAGAGTGCAGAATTCTTGGAAGACCTCCGCTTCAAAGGCAGGTCCCTGGTCTGTCAACACTTGGTCCGGGTACCCGTGTGGACGGCAGAAATGCTGCTGGAAGGCTCTCGCTGCTGTTCGAGCTGTTAAGTCCTTGACGGGGACGACAACCAAGAACCGGGAGTAGTGATCCACGATGGTTAGTGCGTAGACGTAGCCACTTCTGCTTGGGGTCAGTTTTACATGATCCAAGGCTACCAGTTCCAACGGCTGCCGGGTGACGATGGACTGCAGGGGAGTCTTCTGGCTGGCACGGTCCTTCCTTCTTAGGTTGCACGGGCTACAGTCTCTGCACCACTTCTCAATGGTTCCCCTCATGCCTACCCAGTGGAATCGCTCGCGCAGCAGGAACTCCAGCTTCTTCCACCCGAAGTGTCCAGCTCCGTCGTGGTATGCCTCCATCACCATGGCTGCGTCTCTTCGTGGCACCACTACTTGCCAGAGTAGTTCATGCGTCCGGGAGTTAACCATTCTGCGGCACAACTTCCCCTTGTAAAGGAACAGTCGACTCCTCTCTGCCCATAGTTGTTTGGCTTCCTCCGGAGCATCTGGTTCAAGGCAAGCCTCCGGGCGAGTCAGCATCTCCTTCACCAGTCGGACGGCAGGGTCGCTGTCTTGCGTTTCCGCCCAGTTGTAGTGAGGTAAGGGGTTCAACGTAGCAGCCTGCTTACTCCTTACCCGTTGGGAGTACTGGATAGTCCCATGACGGTGGAACGCAGGGAGTTCAACTTCTTCCAGTCCCTCCGGATCTTCTCCTTCGTCCGGCAGGTTGGGCATCCTGGACAGGGCGTCCGCGTTGGTATTGGAGCGTCCGGCCCGGTATTTGATTGTGAACTCGTAGTTGGACAGACGGGCCATCCACCTCTGCTCCAGGGCACCGAGTCTTGCCGTGTCCAGGTGTGTCAACGGGTTGTTATCCGTGTACACGGTGAACCGGGAAGAAGCGAGGTAATGCTTAAAGCGCTCGGTGACTGCCCATACTACGGCCAGGAACTCTAGCTTAAATGAGCTGTAATTCTCGGGGTTCCTTTCGGTGGGTCGCAGCTTTCGGCTGGCGTAGGCGATTACTCGTTCCTTCCCCTGCTGGATCTGGGACAGTACGGCTCCTAGCCCGATGTTACTGGCGCCGGTGTAGAGGATAAAGGGCTGGCTATAATCCGGGTACGCCAGGATTTCGTCCCCCGTGAGGGCCATCTTCAGCTGGCGGAAGGACTCTTCTTCCAGCTCCTCCCATTTGAAGGGTGGCTTCTGGTTCTTGGCCTTCCGGGACTGGCCTATCAGGAGGTCCTGCATAGGTGCTGCCTTTTTGGTGAAACCGGGAATAAACCTTCGGTAGTAGCCTACCAACCCGAGGAACTGCCGCACTTCTTTTACGCTGGAGGGGCTTGGCCATTCCTTAATTGCGGTGATCTTATCAGGGTTGGGAGCCACTCCGTCAGCGCTCACCACGTGTCCCAGGTACTGCACCTTTGGTTTCAGGAGGTGACACTTGGAGGGTTTCACCTTTAGGCCGTAACTCGCCAGAGCTTCGAACACTTCCGCCAGGTGTTTCAGGTGGTCCTCAAACGTCTTGGAATATACGATGACATCGTCCAGGTACAACAGGACCGTCTCGAAGTTTCTGTGGCCCAGACAACACTCCATTAGTCGTTGGAAGGTTCCTGGTGCGTTGCAGAGTCCGAACGGCATGCAGGTGAACTCGCTAAGTCCCATCGGGGTGGTGAATGCGGTCTTCTCCCGGTCCGCCTCTGCTACAGGAACCTGCCAGTACCCGCTAGTGAGATCCAAGGTAGAGAAGAAGTTAGCAGATCTTAAAGCAGCCAATGACTCCTCTATCCTTGGTAAGGGGTACGCATCCTTGTGTGTGATACGGTTGATTTTCCGGTAATCTACACACATCCTCATGGTGTTGTCTTTTTTTCTGACTAAGACTAGTGGAGCTGCCCAGGGGCTACAGCTATCCCTGATCACCCCAGCCTCCTTCATGTCTCTAAGCATCCCCTTGGCGTGTTGGTAGTGTGCAGGGGGTACGGGTCGATACCTCTCTTTTATGGGAGGATGGTCTCCCGTGGGGATGTGGTGTTCTACCCCCTTGACCCGCCCGAAGTCTAACGGGTGTTTACTAAACACTCTCTCGTACTCTTGAACCACCCGATAGACTCCCTGTTTCTGATGTGAGGGAGTGGAGTCAGTACCCAAATGTAGTTGCTGACAGCAGTCCTCCATTGTTTTCTTAGAGCCGTTACCTTCCTCCGGGTGAGATGGAGGCAAGGGTTCCACAGATTGTATAGCATTTTGGTTAATGGTATATAATTTGGCTAGCGTGGCATACCGGGGCAGGTACACTTCCCTCTTCCCGATATTGATTATGCGAACGGGCACCCTCCCATGGCGTACATTAACCACCCCCCGTGCTGTCAAGATGGTGGGCCTACTGTCTGAGTAAACTGGTTCTACCATTGCCTGGTAATCTCTACCTCTCAGACCAATAGCTGCCCGGCACCAAATCATCATTTCACTTTTTGGGGGCATGGCAATAGGAAAAGGGTCACACATTCTTACGCTACCAATCTCACCGCCGGAGAGTTCCACCTGTTGCCGTCGCATCAGTGCCCGGATCTCTTTCTGGAGCACCCGCTGCTCGCCGGAGCTGGCGTTCTTGGCAACCTGCTGTAAAAGGAAAATCACCTCTGCAAGACAATTTTCAATTACATTAGTTCCTAGAGTTATTTTTGGGTGACTCTCATGTTTGTCAATATCTACAATGATCAGTCCCTGTGCTGCCAGTTCGACTCTACCGATTTTGATGGTCACCTCTTTAAATCCGATCTGTGGCACGGGCTGGCCATTGCTGGCGATGATACTCAAGTCGTCGTCAGGGTAGCGGGTAATATCCGAGTCATTCCAGTACTGCTTAAAGAGCACGTACGGGATGGTGGTGACCTGTGACCCGGTGTCCAGTAGGGCACTCATGGGAATGCCATCCAGTACCACAGGCAAGACTGGACGTCCTCCCACATATCTGTCGCGCCAGTTCGATGGGCCTGGTGATCTTTTTCCTGGGGGTTGGCCCTCTACCCCAGGTTGTGCCCGTTTAAAGAACAGTACCTTGCCATATGTCCGGGTTGATTGCAGCGGCGGCAGATGGGTCGTCCGTCTTCGCTGTATCGGTCACTGGGTCTTCCTCTGGCCGGTGGGGTCCTCCTTGGTCGACGCCACGGGATGTCCTCCGGTCCGGATGCCAGCTGGATCTTCCCTGGGGTGGAAACCTGTAAAGACTGCACAGTTCGGGTTAGCGCAGCAACGCTCTTAGCTAGCTCTTGGACCTGATGGTGTAGGTCTGGAGCCGGGTCATTGTCCAAAGCCTGCGCATCAGCTCCCACAGGCCCTGCCGACAAGGGCGCCGCCTCCTGGTGGTAAGTGATAGCTGGGCGCCTGTGGGTCACAACGCCACCCGGTGCCGGTTCTCGGAGCACCCGGATGGCTCTGTCCTTGAACTGTGCAAAGCCCAGATGGGGATCCTGTAAGGCCATCGCCCGCAACTGGGTTCGGTGGGCATTACAATATAGTCCCTCTATAAAATGTTCGGTCAACAGCCTGTCCTCGTTTCCCACTCCATCAGGGTCGGTCTGCTTAATGGCCCTCAGGGCCCCTTGTAGGTTTAGTGCATAGTCCCTTATACTCTCATGCGCTCGCTGCTTGCACCCGTAGAATCTAAGCTTAATCTCGGCTGAGGTGCGGGTATCAAAGGTATCCTTCAGCCGGGTTAGTATCCCTGCGACAGTCTTCCTCCCAGGTGGCCAGGATTTTACTTCCCTTTTGGCTGCCCCGGTTAGTTGGGCCACCAGGATGCTCACTTTTTGCTCTTCTGTGAGGGGGTACACCTGGAAGAGGCTATCCAGCTTTTCTCTAAAGTCATGCAGGGTATGTGACTCCCCTGAGTACTGGGGTAGCCAAGCTGCTCCCGGGATATAGGGCATGGTGAAGGGCATAACTGCAGCAGCGGTGGCGCTGGCGGGGGTTGAGGCAATGAAGCTCTCCTCCGCATCCGACATCTTCCTCCCCCCTAGTGGACCGTGGCCTACCTTGCGATGATCCTGTTCCGTAGGCCGCGGCTCCGCAGTAGATCGTCAGGGTTGAGGACCTTCCGTCGCGCTCCGGTGACGTCGGCGTCTGCTGGGCTCCTTCCAGGACCTTACGCAACGTCCGGACGTGAGGCGGGGCTTCAGTTCTCGCGCGCTTTCGGAGTCCACGCCCCTCTTCTTCCCGCGCGGCGTCCTCAAGATGGCGTCCAACGGCGGGAAAACTCCACGGATGGCGGGAAGAAGGCTGAAGATGGCGCCGGATGGCGGGAATCTTCACAGATGGCGGGAAGAAGGCTGAAAATGGCGCCGGATGGCGGGAATCTTCACCGATGGCGGGAAAACTTCACGGATGGTAAGTTTTAAAAGTCTCTTTTTCAGGCACGCAGTACCCGGTGGTTGCGGGCACGAAATCCTGCCGACTACGCCAAAGTTGACGCGCCCCTGGGCCTGCTGTGTCGCGCAGCGTCTCGCGCACGGGGGCTTACCCGGAACCGGATCAGATGAGGGTTGTAGTCTCCGAGTGGCAGGGACCCGGTCCGTGCCCAGGGAGTCAGCTCAGTGTGTGGCAGTCTTGATAGATGTTATTTGAGTGTCGACTACGCCACCCGTTGATTTGCAGCTATGGAGCTGCCGCTGCAGGGCAGACCGCTGAGGCCGGTGTAGAATTGTGCAGCGTGATAGTATAACCCCCAACGGGAGGGGTATGGCCTCAGGGCAGCCGACGTGGAAGATGAGGGTAGCAGGAACCACTCAGAGACGGTGCGGTGTAATTCAGGGTCTTTACTGGTAACAACGATAGACCCTCCCGGAGTACTTGCTAGCGAACGGGGCCTGGTCAGTCCTTGAGCAGATGGGATCTCCCCTGGCCAGGCGGAGTTGTAGGCCTCCCAAACTGACTGTACTCTTCTGGCTACCTTGCTAGAAGCGGATATAAGTAGCCCACGTCCCTGAGTGTACCGTGTGGTGCTCACCCGTATGGCCGGTGACTCGGGGCCTTCTAATGGCTTCCGCTCCACGATGGCGGCGCTGGTCCCACGCGTGTGACCGTGCCTTCGGGTTTCTGGGCCTGAGGACCTGAAATCCCCTGCCGGTCGGCTTCTGCTGCTGGGTAAGAGTTAGTCCCCACAGCCTCGGACGCCGGGTCCGGTAAGAAAGCTTCTCAGTCAGGGCGAGCTCTGCAGCTGCCAGCCCCTGACTTGTAGTAGTATTGCTCCCACTGAGCTTCTGCTGTTTCTTCCTGTGACTGTTTCTTGTCTCTACTCTACTTGACTGACTGACCCTGCTTCAGCCCCGGGTTTATATAGGGGAAGGTCTTCCCCTCCCAAGACTGGGCAGGAGGTGTGGCATGCACAGGATCCCTGGCCAAGAGACCTCCCACCCGCTCTCAGACATAACATTGCTTGTTACTGTGGAAACCAGACCCCTGGGGTGCCACACTCTGTCTCACAATCCTCCGTGGATCCTGCTATTAACAGTAACTGCGTCCTACAAAGCTCAAAGGATACAGAGATTTCCACAATTCATTTGCTTGTCTGCATATAAAGTGTATTTAATAATAATAATAATAATAATAATCTTTATTTTTTATATAGCGCTAACATATTCTGCAGCGCTTTTTTTTTATTATTTGTATTTATTGTATTTGTATTTATTGCTTTGTGCACGGATCTGGATAAGACAAATATATCCTGAGTGCACAATTATATCTTTATTATATACCTTTTAAAATCACAAATATACCACCACATAAATGACTAGACAATAGAAACAACCCATAAATAGGTTAACGAGGGTCAGTAAGGACAATAAGTGAGCTGTTAGGGTCCTATTCGTCCCTGCCTGACAGCGGGGGTCGGCGCCCTAGTTGGTACACAAGATAGGCGCCCCCGCTCAGCGTAGGCATACCCTATTGGTCCCTGGTACGCCCTGTGAAAGTGTCGGCCTATGTAATACAGAGCTCGATTGTGGCGTCACTTTTACATATTAGTATTCACAGATATAGACAGAATAGTGCATAATATTGTAAATTCCTGGGGCCTAGATCTGGCCCTATCAATGTCCCTATCTGATAGCAGATGTGAACCCTAAACTAAATAGGAACCCTGATAGGGACCTAACAGCTCACTTATTGACCCTTGGTAACATATTTATGGGTTGTTTCTATTGTCTAGTCATTTATGTGGTGGTATATTTGTGATTTTAAAAGGTATATAATAAAAATATAATTTTTACAGGGGTTTCTTTGTTTGGTTTATGTGAAAGCCATCTGACCACGACAAGGTGTACCCAACCGGGACGGTCCCTAACTCTTGTACTTCAGCTTGCTATGTGTCAGCAGATGTCAGAATAGCAGGACCCAGACCTGACTTTTCAACACCTGCCGTGGAAAGCTATGTAGATGACGCGCCCCCTGGGCCAGTGTTGTTGGGGATACCCGGAGCCGGATCAGATGGGGGTTGTAGTCTCCGAGTGGCTGTGACCCGGTCCGTGCCCAGGGTGTCAAGCTCAGTGTGTGGCAGTCCTTATGATGTTACTAGATGTTCTTTTGTGTCGACTACGCCACCCGTTGATTTGCGGTCAATACGGCCGCCGCTGCAGCAGGGTCCGCTGAGGCTGGTGATGTATGTGCAGCTCGGGTAGTATAACCCCCAACGGGAGGGGTATAGCCTCAGGGGGTCAGTTGCAGAGGATGGGGGTTGTGATGGTGCAGCGAGGATTGAAATGAGACTCAGAGTCGGGCTGTGCAGTTCAGGGTTTGTTTACTTACTGCAGTTGTTCTGGTCACTCCGGCCTTAAGTGACCACCCGAGCCGTGCTGCGTCCACCAGGTCCTGGACTCAGCCAACCCCCAGGTGATTCTGGAGCGTGGTCCTGAGCTCCCTTTCTGTCCTGTCCTCTTCTCTGGCCTTCCCCACCAGGGATCCACCTATGTCCGGCTCCCTCGGGCCTCTTGGTGGTAAACCCTTATCTCTGGGTTCCCTGACCCTATTCCTGGTCTGCCTTCCGGGTGGATTTAGTGGGTGATCGTGGCAGATCGGTCCTGCCCACGACCTCCGGTTCCTGGCTAAGGTGTGCTGTAGCCTCTGCCAGCTTGGGATCCGGTACCCTGTTGCCAACTCTTCACCCTCTGGTCTAATTTGGGCTCTTGGAGTTCCTTCTTTCTCCCCCTCTGGGTCCTTCTTTCTCCTCTCTCTCTCTGGGCCTTGGAGCTGCTCTTCTCCTCTGCTCTGCTTCTCTGACTCAGCTCTGACAGACTGACCTCACTCTGCAAAAGACTGACCCTGATCTAAGATGGTTCCCACCTTATATACTCCCTCTATGTGTGAGCTCAGGTGACCAGCACCCAATGAGCTCCTAGCACTACCCAGACTGCTCCCCCTATCTGCCCCTACACTACTGGGATGTTCCACCCCCCTCCCACTCCAGCCAGGAACAGACACTGTCGTACCTGCACATTTCTCTAGTGGGAGTACCATCGGTCTGTTCCTCGGAAATGGGATGTGTGTAGTGCATGCAGCCTACTGAGCTCAGTTCCACACCCCATCCTTACCCGGGAGTGGAATATCACACCTCTGGCTTGTGGTGCAATACCCCTGTAGCAGCCGAATCCTCAGGGTGCTACATTCCCCCCTGGTAAATCACAGCACGTCCTCGGGCTGTAAGATATAAACATCCACAAACATACAATTTTTTTCATAAACATAAACATAGAAAACATCATATATTATCAGCATAAACTTTTCATATAAAACTTATCATAAATAACACTCTTGTTCCTCCGGCCACGGTGCAACTTGTGACCGGGTAAAGTGCGACAGTCTCTTGAAGAAACACGGTTTCCTATAAAACCGGTAGGGGGCGCCTTAGGAAGCGCAACTATATACAAGGGAATATGGCCGCTCTCAGTCCTCGGCCAGGTATTAGGAACTAGGGACACACGGGGTTAACAGTTCACTCTTGGCTGGTCCCAACGGGGACTATATTTTAACTAGAACAGTTCTTATACCCTGACGGGTAACTATGTACAGTCTCTCTCTACCGTACTTCAACGATGGCGTCCTCCTGCTCCTTCTTTAGATTCTTCAGACCCGTCCGGGTCCTCTTGCTCCTCCTCACACCGCAGCTCCTCCTCCGTCAGGCGATGCACATGGAGGGCGTAGGGTCCTTTGGCACACTTGTGCCGGGTGAAGGTGACCTCGTCCCCTACATACAGGTCACGACCTCTGTGTCCCTCCGGCAGATGGCTTTCTACGTCTCTGCGAGTTACAAAGACGTCGCCGGGGGTATGATGGTCTCTAATGAAGCCCCATCCGTGCTGCATGTTGAATTTTATCACAGTCCCGGTGGAAGGGGGACCATGAGCTGCACGGGGATTCCTCCTGGTCCGGCTCTTCTGCTCCGCGCTCCTTATCTGCGCTTGTTGTTCCCGGACCCGCCTCTCTCTCCGCTCCCTCTCGAAGACCTCGAGCTGCTGCCGGCAGCACTCTGCACGTTCTGCTGCGGCCGCCCGAGTCTCCTGAGTGAACCCCATGAGGTCTTCTCCGGTGGGGTCCCACTCGAACTGTGCCTCCTCCAGCGGGGGCGAGGTCCTCTTTACGGGCTTCGGAGCCGGAATCAGGGGCTCGCACATGGGCCTTGCTCTCTGGAGTTCCAGCTGAATGTACTCCTGGGGCCATATGAAGGGCTGCCCATCCGGGCACGTATGCTGGGCAAATAGATTTTCACCCAGGTGCGGCACTCTAGAGGTTGAGGGCGCGTTGATGGTAGCTGCGCCCGGGTTGACCAGGCCTTGCGACCAGGCTTGGGGCACCTTAAAGGCAAAGGGCACCGTAAGAACGGCGGCGCCCTGGGTTACTCGGCCCTGCGACCAGGCCGGTGGCTCCGCGGAGGTAGGGGGCGCTGTTGGAATTGCGGCGCCCGGGTGTACTAGGCCTTGCGACCAGGCCGGTGGTATTTCCTGCTTGGCCACGCTCGAGGTCGAGGCGTGTGACGTCACAGGGGTCGCGGCCGCGGTTTCCGGTTGAGGCCTAGTCGGCGGCGGTGACGATGCAGCGACGGGCACGGCAGGGGGAATTTCGGGCTCTGCGACGGGGAGCTGGGGCAGGCACGCGGTTTCCCGGCTCGGGGTAGAGACGTCCCCTTTACCTGCCTCCGTCCGTTCAGCTCCCTTCTCGGCGCCGTCTCCTGCCTTCATTCCTCCTGCGCCATCCTCAGAGGCGGTCTGTCTCCTCGTCTCGAGTGGCGTGCTCCGCTGACGGGTTCCGGTCTGCTGGGCCATCTCTCGGCTCCACTCCGCCAACGTCTCCCGCTGCACCCGGGCCATCCTCCGTGCGAGGCCCTCCAGCGCGGTCTGTGCACACTCCCGGTCTCGGGGGAGCTGTGCTAGGATCTCCAGCAGGCCTTCTGGAGTGGCGACCTGCAACAGGCTCCTGACCACTGGGTCGGTGCTGCCTGACTCTCCCTCCATCTCCGGGTAGGCTCTCTCTGGACTCTCTTCCAGACGTCTCGTCTCCGGGTGCGCTCTCTCCAGACTGCTCCAGGCGACACCCATCTTTGTTCTCTTGTTCTGTCTCCGCCCACATCGAGGGTGGTCCCGGGGCAACTTAGTGATTGTCAGTTCCAGGGGCAGTTCTCTTACGCTGATGGACACTTCCAGCATCACAGTCTCTGTTGGTGGGCGCGGTTTCCGCTTTTGGCGCCATTCTTCGACCTGGCCCACGATGGGAGGTGGCCTCTTGCCACCCTCTGGCACGCCCATAATGGCGTCCGCTCTTCCAAGGCGGGAAATCTTTGGAAATGGCGGGAAAAAGCTGCAAATGGCGGACAACCGGCGGGAAACGACCTGTGATGGGGCCCGATGGCGGGGACCCTCCGGAACCGGCGGGAGACTTCTTTTTGAGGTAACGGTGAACTTCTCTTCAGGCACGCAGTACCCGGTTGTTGCGGGCACGAGATCCTGCCGACTACGCCAAAGTTGACGCGCCCCCTGGGCCAGTGTTGTTGGGGATACCCGGAGCCGGATCAGATGGGGGTTGTAGTCTCCGAGTGGCTGTGACCCGGTCCGTGCCCAGGGTGTCAAGCTCAGTGTGTGGCAGTCCTTATGATGTTACTAGATGTTCTTTTGTGTCGACTACGCCACCCGTTGATTTGCGGTCAATACGGCCGCCGCTGCAGCAGGGTCCGCTGAGGCTGGTGATGTATGTGCAGCTCGGGTAGTATAACCCCCAACGGGAGGGGTATAGCCTCAGGGGGTCAGTTGCAGAGGATGGGGGTTGTGATGGTGCAGCGAGGATTGAAATGAGACTCAGAGTCGGGCTGTGCAGTTCAGGGTTTGTTTACTTACTGCAGTTGTTCTGGTCACTCCGGCCTTAAGTGACCACCCGAGCCGTGCTGCGTCCACCAGGTCCTGGACTCAGCCAACCCCCAGGTGATTCTGGAGCGTGGTCCTGAGCTCCCTTTCTGTCCTGTCCTCTTCTCTGGCCTTCCCCACCAGGGATCCACCTATGTCCGGCTCCCTCGGGCCTCTTGGTGGTAAACCCTTATCTCTGGGTTCCCTGACCCTATTCCTGGTCTGCCTTCCGGGTGGATTTAGTGGGTGATCGTGGCAGATCGGTCCTGCCCACGACCTCCGGTTCCTGGCTAAGGTGTGCTGTAGCCTCTGCCAGCTTGGGATCCGGTACCCTGTTGCCAACTCTTCACCCTCTGGTCTAATTTGGGCTCTTGGAGTTCCTTCTTTCTCCCCCTCTGGGTCCTTCTTTCTCCTCTCTCTCTCTGGGCCTTGGAGCTGCTCTTCTCCTCTGCTCTGCTTCTCTGACTCAGCTCTGACAGACTGACCTCACTCTGCAAAAGACTGACCCTGATCTAAGATGGTTCCCACCTTATATACTCCCTCTATGTGTGAGCTCAGGTGACCAGCACCCAATGAGCTCCTAGCACTACCCAGACTGCTCCCCCTATCTGCCCCTACACTACTGGGATGTTCCACCCCCCTCCCACTCCAGCCAGGAACAGACACTGTCGTACCTGCACATTTCTCTAGTGGGAGTACCATCGGTCTGTTCCTCGGAAATGGGATGTGTGTAGTGCATGCAGCCTACTGAGCTCAGTTCCACACCCCATCCTTACCCGGGAGTGGAATACCACACCTCTGGCTTGTGGTGCAATACCCCTGTAGCAGCCGAATCCTCAGGGTGCTACATTGACAAGATGCACAGCCCAAAACAGAATGCACAGCCCAAAAAGGGGGAGACACGCCCCTATATGTATAATAAACTAAATTAAAAGCAAAGAAATGGACCGGCACACATGATGGTATAAATGCAATGTTCATAGGAATGTGTTTGTTTTTCTTCATTTTTTTTCAGTTTATTTTGTTTTATTACACATTTTAGGATGAACTGAACGGACTTTGAAACTTTCCAGTTATGTGAAATATTTGTCCGACATATGATCATCTGTGAAGCAGCAGAGGTTTGGAGAATCGCAGGTGTGCGGCCTCTCTTCTCTGCTACTGTCTGTAGGATGAAAGATCACATCTCAGCTCTGAATCGGCTCCAATCTGAGCTTTGCGACATAATCCTGGCAGGCCCAGCTCCCCGGCCGTGATTCAGACAAGATGTGGAATTTAACCAGTTCTTTTCCAATGAGAAATGGCTACAATAAGCTGCCAGATATTAATAAAAGTTTGGGGCTTTAAACTTAAAATATAAAAACTCTTCCTCTAAAAGGAGTAACATTAAGACAGTTTTGTTATTCTTACATACTTTTTGCCATTTTACAGGTTTGAACTTTTTTTTCGAACTTGGCAGCACATTTCTATTATATATGGCAGATAAAGTAAAATATGTAGGATTTTATCTGTACATACATTATAAAATATATTGGTTACTTGGATGTGTTCTAGTTCGTCTATAGGAAGTGACAATATTAAATAGTTGTTGGCTTTGGACTGGGAGGTGATGCAAAAAAAAGTGTCTAACAAAAAGGTCAGAAATGTGCTATAATCCAAGCTCCTTTTAAAGAGAAATTGTCAACAGTTTTCTCATATTAAACTGCCCACATCATGGAATAGTGGCTTTAGAGCTGAATAAAAGGACTTTTTTTTACATTTCTCCTCTCTGTTGTGGAGATATTGGCTTGTAAAGTTTAGGTTATAATTTATGACTAGCCCAGCTGGGTATTACCAGAGATTCTTTTCTGGGGGTGTGCACTTTGTCCCCTGCATGACACTGACCAATCATAAGCAGGAGTCATGCACAGGAAAACAGAACACGCCCCCAGAAGGTCAGAACAACATACTTTCTCCTTTGAGACATGTAATGATAAAAAGCTCTGATCTCAGTAGCTTCTGTGCAGAGTACAGCAGTGTGATTACAAACACCTCCATCTTTCATCTAATGGCAGTCAGTGTGGGGGGAGGAAAAGTAGAGCTTAGTGGATTGTGATTACAAACGACTCTGCAGCTGCACCTCTCTTCTCACTCTTCTTCCTTCTTTGTATCTCCTCCTCCCACACACTGACTGTCATAAGATGAAAGCTACAAGATGTGTTTGTAATCACACTCAGCTCTGCTATACTCTACACAGCAGGTGCAGAGATCAGGGCTGAAAGCCAGGTTATCTATCTATACATGTTTCATATGTTCTTCTGACCTTCTGGGGGGTGTTCTTTTTTCTCTCTGTATGTTGCAACTTGCTTATGATTGGTCAACGTCATGCAGGCAAAGAAGTATATGCCCATAATGAAGAATCTTTGGTGTCACCTTATTGGGCTTCTAATAAATTATAACCTAAACTTAACAAGCTAATACAGTGTGGAGAAATTAAAACATATATTCCTTGATGTGGCCAGTTCAATATGTGAAAACTGGTGGAAGATCCTCTTTGAAAAAAAAAATGGATCCAACCTCCTGACATTGGTTTTCCCTTTCCGCATCTACCAGTGACACAAGGCATGCTGTATAATAGCTCTTTCTTCCTAGAAGACAAGAAAGATAGCAGAACTCATTGGACATGGGTGAGGAAGATAGGAAAAACCTGTGCTAGATTTGAGTAGAACTGCCTAACTCCTAAATTAGAATGTAACAAAGTACTAAACCAGCGTAAAAGAAATAAAATAAATCTGATTTGTTTTCTTGGTAGCTAGAATACCCATCAACAATCCTAATTCCAAGATTTAGAGTAATTTAGAGACCATTATGGTCCATCCAAACTATTGCACACAAATGGTGACTTATTATTTATCCCTGGCTTGATTGACATCCCACTGACCAAAATGCGTCATTACTAGTGATGAGCGAGCACTAAAATGCTCGGGTGCTCGAAGCTCGGGTCGAGCACATTGGAATATTCGGATGCTGGACCCGAGCAACGAGCCCAATGTAAGTCTATGGGAAACTCAAGCATTTTTCTGGCAGTGCCCCCCGGTGGTCTGCAAAAGGTCAAAAATTGCCCAAATCGATGGGAACAGTGCTCAGTTAAACGTGAGGCAGGCAGAATATATAGGCAGACAGGCAGGCAGGGTATATAGGGGGGTGCATGAAAAACATAGCAGGGCACTTGGAACACACTAGTGCCCTCCAATTTTCATGCACACAACTCTTTAAAAAAGCCGGAAATTCATCAGCGGCATACACCGGTACCCGACAATTTAGAACAGAAAGAATAGAGCATCACACATAGATTAGATAGATAGAAACATGTCAGTCACATATATAATAAGTACAGTGACAGTGGTGGTCATTTAGTGTTAAAATAAAGGATTAAAAAAAAATTGGCGTGGGGCTCCCCGTAATTTTAGTCTCTAGCGGAGGTTAAGCAGACGGCTGGGGCAGATATTTGAAGCCTGGGAAGGGGGTAATACCCACGGAGCTTTCCAGGCTACTAATATCAGCCCCCAGCTGAATACCTAGCCTTTACTAGCTATTAAAATGGGGGACCCAAAAAAAATGATGTGGGGCCCCCTATTTTAATAGCTAGCAAAGGCTAGGCAGACAGCTGGGGGCTGATATTAATAGCCCAGGAAGGGTGCCATGAATATTGGCCCACTCCCAGGCTAGAAATACCAGCCCTCAGCCGCCCCAGAAATGGCGCATCCATAGGATGTGCCAATTCTGGCACTTAGCCTCGCTCTTCCCACTGCCCTGTAGCGGTGGCAGTGGGGTAATAGGGTTGGGGTTGATGTCAGCTTATAATGGCAGCTGACATCAAGCCCAGGTTAGTGATGGAGAGGCGTCAATAAGACACCCCCATTACTAACCCCATAGAGAAAGTTAAAAAAAAACACCAACACCCAGAATAAAATCCTTTAATTGAAATAAACACACAATTCTTTAATGTTCTAAATTAAACTCTACTTACTGTATCGCCCATTCCAGCTGAAGCCAATGTCTTCTGCAATAAAAGTAAAATAATAAACCAACATCATCCTTACCTTTCCATGGTTCCCAGGACGGCTCCAGCTCTGCTACATTGACATGACAGGCTGGATCGCAGCAGAACGCTGACATTCAGCTTGCCATGCCGCAGACACTGAGAAGCTCCTCAGTATCTGGCTGTGACGGCATCCAAATGAGCCGAGTTCATGTCCAATGAACTCAGCTCACCTCATGCACGTCACTGACAGCGTGGGAGAATTCTCCTGCGCATGTGGTGCCGGCAAATGATGTCACCGCTTGAGCAGGAGAATTCTCCCACGCTGGGATGGCATTGAGATGTCAGGCTGGATCGCAGCAGAACGCTGCTTTCCAGCTTGTCATCCTTCAGAGACACTACTTGTCATTTATTTTAACACTAAATGACAAGTACAGTAACCAACACTGTCACTGTACTCATTATATATGTGACTGACATGTTTCTATCTATCTAATCTATGTGTGATGCTTCTGTCCTAAATTGTCGGGTACCGGTGTATGCCGCTGATGAATTGCGGGCTTTTCATGTTTCACTGTGAGCACTGTTCCCATCGATTTGGGCAATCACTGTAATGCCACAACCACCATGGCTGCGGCATTACAGTGAGTGGCAGGCAATCCCTGCATGTTGATTGGCTCTGTGAAGAGTGCCAAACATGCAGGATGAGGACCTGAGCTCCCGCCGAGCATCGTGCAAGTACTCGGCGAGCTCCGAGCATCTCGAGTATGGAGATGCTCGGGCGAGTACCGAACAGTGGCGAGCATGCTCGCTCATCACTAGTCATTACAAGCCAACTCCAGACACAAGGGGTGCAGTCACAGTGAAACGAGGTGAGCTGGCCAGGACTTCATGTATGCACTGCGCAGATGATATATTATTAAAATAAATAAAAATGTGCATAAGTAAAAATGTAAATGTACAAATGCTGTATGTTAATTACCTGTTAAGAGTCATGTGGGCGGTTCCAGTCTCCTGAAGAGTCATTCAGTCCTGTCTTGACTGAAGTCTCACAAGTGAGGATATATTAGTACAAGCCCAATTTTGTACATGTGCAGTGCAGAGAGGAGGACTGGCCGCACCTTCTTCTGCACACTGTGCATGATAAATTTGGAGGCATATATTGATTTACCTTTATCCTTGCTTATAAATATTGACAAATTGTTTTGCAGCACTTTACAGACATAAACATCACTGTCCCCATTGGGGACATAAATTCCCTATCACGATGTCTTTGGAGTGTAGAAGAAAACCGGAGATCCCGGAGGAAACCCAAGCAAACACGAGGAGGACATACAAACTCCTTGCAGATGTTGTCCTTGGTGGGATTTGAACCCAGGACCCCAGCGCTGCAAAGTAACACCACATAAGTCCAAAAAGGTTTACTGTCATGCTACAATGTGTCAATTACATGAAAGGATAAGTCAGAAATAAATCTAAACTTTCACACAGCATGAGCCTGTCATAAGTGACCAGTTATAAATGGCTGACCTCGCATCTCTCCCTCCATACAGGGATATGTTCCTTTCTAGCTTCTCAGCAGGAAATTTGTCTGGGGGAGTTTTTGCTTTATTTTTGAGAATCTGGAGAATTCTGTTGTGATTGTATTTTTAATGGCTTTTGGAGCAGCTGGCTTATCAAAGCCGGAGACTCTAGTCCGGTAAACGTTTCTTTTGGCTGCGGGCTGGGTTTGGGGGCTTGGAGCGGACCAATCCGTCTAATGAGCAGCAGCTGGAAACAGTCTGCTGGCCCCTGTGTGCTCACTGCTGTTGTCTCCACGCGGTATGTGAGCTGCAGACGTTTATGTTCCTTGGATCCGACTCTTCTGCAGAATTATGTGTTTAGGTAGAGCACTCACCACCACTGTAACACCCAGCGAGTGCACCAAGCCTCTCACGTGTAACGTATTCACTGCCACTGGGGGATATTTTATGTCCTTTCTGCATATTCATTTAGCTAAAGCAGTAGTCCAAATGTTAAAGCCACTTTGTCAATGTGTTTATTCCTCCAAGGAACTGCAAAGTAGCTGGTGCACTCCATTGCATCATAATGCTGTAAAATGGGACCCCCTGCCGTTAAACTGTCATGAAAATTATACAACTAAGTAGCTGACAAGTCTTTCGAATTAAGTAGAAACTTTTTCAGAATAACCAATTCAAGGCATTCCATAATTGGTGGGCGCATGGCTATATTGATAGAGTATGCATCCACAATGGGCACCACTTCACAGATTATCAAAAATGCTGATTTGTGTTTGGTATCAAGGGGGCTTGTCCATCCTCTCGGTGGGGTCCTACCTCTGTGATCCCACTTGATCTTCTCTAAACAGCACCAATCCCAGGGGGCCTGGTGGGCAGAGAACTGCAACAGGGTTTCCTTCAAGTGTATTGAGCTTGTGTTACAGTATCCTTGCGTGATATTACTGACTAGCTGAAAATTGGAGGAGGTCCCAGCAGTTCCCAGGGTCCTTCCCACCCAATCAACCATCGTTAACATCCTAGTGATATGTCATCACTTTTAATAGTGGAAAAAAACGTTAAAATTCTCAGCTATATATTAGAAACTATTTTATTTTATTTCTATACTTGTTGGTTTTAACTGATAGCTTGTTCTCCAGGTCTTATTTATCTGGATAAACAAGAAAAACTAACTCTAAGGCCTCCTTCACATGTACGTATTTCGTTTTTTTACAGATACCACACACTCCCATTATAACCTATGCAGCTATGCACATGTCCATGTTTTTACACAAACTGTGTGTCCGTGCAAAACACTCGGAGACGTTTCCGTTTTTTTCCGGCTGCACAGATGACATTGGTCAATACAAGTCTATAGGAAAAACACGTATCGTACACAGATGGAATCAGTGTACAGTCTGTGTGCCATCCGTGTTTAACATTGCAAAGTATAGGAGAAGCTTCATTCTTTTTTTATCCATACTGGAAAAACACTGATGGCAAAGTAATGACACACTGATATACAACACTGATGACACCGCTACTGTTTTTTCCGGTACCGGTTTTATACAGACGTGTGAAGGGTTCCTAATTAGAGAGAATGTACAGAATCTTATGGTGTATAAAATTGTTACTCTGGCAAAAATAATGCATTTTTTTTTTTTACATTTTTCGGTAATTTTGCAACAAAAAAATGGTTTGGGTCAGAAATCACAGATCAAAAGAATGAATGTCAGGGAATATAACTGGCGCCAAATAAATACCTGAAAGTAAACCATTTGTGGTATCATGTGAATATCCTGCTTGGCACCATAGTCTCCCAATAGCCCAAGTTTTTAAGATTGCACATAGATAAGTCATTAGTTTTAGAATATTCCTGAAGTTTAATGTAACAGTGAATATGAATGAAAAGCCATAAAAGCGATTAATCAATAAAGTCAACAAAGTAACAGCAAAAATAGAAACTCCATAATTGTATCAGTTTTTCCTGCTGAATTGTATTTCTGACATTCTTCTAGAACTTTTGCTTGCTCTTTCAACTTTTCATTTCCTTATCTGTAGCAACAGAATCTAGACAGTGATTTGAGCCTCCCCCCAGCCCCTGACACAGGAGGAGCAGCCTTCCTTCTCCATAATCAAAACCTAGCAAGTCTGCAAATAGCTGTGTCCTGTGCACCATTCAGTCAGTAACAGGACAGCCCCTGTGCACATAGTTACAGACCTGGCACTGCTGGAAACAGTCTATCTGGAAATAATCTGCCACTTTGCAGTCAAGTCTGTGCTCTGCTCAACAAGTGTCTTGGGGCTTCACAAAGACTTTTTCATAGGAGACAGAGTGGAAGTTAAACTTTGGGGTCTACTGGAAGATGCAGAAGGGTCTCATAAGAGACAGACATTGTGTATATTCAGATTTAGGCCTTCTAAAATGGAACCTACCTATTCTGAAGACCATTCTTGAGCAAGTGACCATTCTGGAGGCCAGAGGACCCTTTCTGAGTAAGTAATCTTTCTGTACCTCTGAGGACATCTCTGAATTAATGACCTCTGGATCTGTGAGGAACATCTCTGAGTGACTAACCTTTTTGGACACCTGAGGACCTTCTTTTTTTGGACACCTGAGGACCTTCTTTAAATAAGTGACCTCTCTGGATGTCTAAGGACTATCTCTGAGTGAGTGACCTCTCTAGAACGTTGAGGACCATTGCTTAGTGAGAGACCTTTCTGGACCTCTGACTACCATCCTTGATTTATTGACCTTTCTGGACCTGGCAGTGGGTAAGTCTATTCATTTATTATTATTTTCTCCTTTGTTTAGGTGTTATTTGCCATTGCTTTACTAAGAGATTAGTTTTTTTTTTTGGTTGGTGCTAGATGGGGCTTCATTATTGTCTATTTGGGACTATTCATACCAGGTTGTCCCACTGCAGAAGGACTATGTAATAAATTGTGTGAAGTTCTCTTATCATGTCCCTGTTTCCGCCTGTTGTCAATTCATCATCCTTTCTGGGCTTTTCATCTTGCTTATATTCGTTTACAGATTTTACAATTTTATTTCTATTCTACAGAATTATCAAGATCAAGACATGCCACGAAAAGTTGACTTCTTGTTCTGTATTTTGGGGATCCTGTTGGTGCAGGGTTCTCTGGCAAGACAACCGGATGACCAGGATTATTATCATCAAGAGATTGCATCAAGGGATCACTATTATTCATATCCGGACCCTGAGGAGGTGCAGACCCCCCTGGAGCCAGAGGGTGAAATGGAAGTGCCCCCAGAACCTATAGTGGAAGTGATCTATGAGAGCCAAGACACTCGGGAAGACATCTATCCAGTGCAGAAAAAAGATACCATTAAATCTAAGAAGATGAATGGAAAGGAGGGAAAAACTCAGAAGCCAGGTATTTATGTATATATGATGTATATTGCCCCTTGAGCTTCCTATCTAGTCTGGGGTCCTGACACACAGATCATAGCGGTTGTTTTTTTCTATCATTTCAAAAGTTACATGTTTTGACATAATGATGATGATGATGATGGAGATGAAATTATTATATAGTACTAAATTATTTCTCAAAGCATTGTGTTTTTAATTGAAACACAATTTCACAGAATTTATGTAATGTAAGAGCTATTCCAGTTTATGACAAATTAGGGGAAGGAAGATCTGACTTCCTTTTAGATGCATTTGTAAAAACAAACAAACAAAAGAAATAAAAGATATATATGAAAATGAGTAAAAGCAAAAAAATATAAAAACTAAAAACAAAAAATATATAAAATAAAAAAAAAGATATATATAAACAAAAGACATATAAAAACAAAAAATATATATTTTGACACAGTTTATATCGATATTTGCGGTTGGTTGTGACATTCTTTCACCTGTAAGTTTTCTTTTCCTTTTTTTCGGTTATTAAAGGGGTTAACCCATTAATCATTTTCATACTAAAAGTCCTGCAGGCTTGTTAATGACTGTTTTTACCATATGTAAGACAGGTTTTGAGTCAAGTAATGCCTCACTGAGGGTGTCAATGGGGAGGGGTGTTAAGTCTAAAATGCTGCTTATAAGGGGATAGGTTTTCTGCTTTATTTTACGTTTTGTGGATTGAACCGGTGGTTACACAGTTAGGTCAGAGGGCAGTATAGGGTCAGCACATTAATAAAAAATAATAAAATCAGCTGCTACTAATCCCCTGTGCTGCATCTCCACCGCTGCTCCGGTAATTGTGTATGGGCTGCAGTGGTGCCCTCACTTCAACAGTGCTGCAGCCAATCTCTGGGCATACTTCTGAGCCTAGGGAGTGGCAGCAGCGTTGTTGATGTGACATCACCACTGTAGCCTGAACACAATTAGTGGAGCAGTGGAGGTGATGCATCACTGTATCTGGAGAAGGTGCATACCAGCTGATTTTTATTATTTTATGCATGGCCATAATGAAGTATTAAAAATATGTTGAAAGGAAAAACCCCAATTAAGGAGACTCACTCCCCATGGTGTAATTCCAAGGAGAAAAAAGTTCTTGTGTTTTGTCATTACAGGTCAGATACAAGGCAAAGGGGGAGAAGCCAGCTCTATAGCTAGCTAGCAAGTGGGGAGGAGTATCATTCAGTATAAACATACACTTTACTAGTAAACTGTAAAGGGTGTGCAAATTCACAGACAAACCACTACAAAGTATTGCTGCTGAGAGAGGTGAACGGGTTGTGACAAGCTCTGAGACTGTACTGAGCTGCATTGAGAGTAACACTGAGACTGTGCCAAAGAGATTGCCAGCAGACTGTTAGAAGTTTCAGAAGGGGTCATAAATGGCAGTGAATGGTTGCAAATCTCAACTCACTGTTGTTCTTAACACTTGTCTCTGTTCATGCCAAGTGGCTACTCCTTGTGAGACTATTTGGTGCACTGTCATCCCTGAGTGGGGAGCCACTCTACGACCATGTAGGAGCATGTGGCAGGCACCATCTTTTTCTCAATGTGTGTAACAATGTGTTCACCATGTAGCAAGCACCAAGAAAATTTTTCGTGACCAGAGCATGCTTCCATCTACAGGTAAAAGAAACATCTTTATCCTTAAGTTCGTACCCTAACTCCAAAACCAAATGTACTCATTTTTGATGAAATGCTACTATAGCTACATGGGCTATAAAATATAGGAAAAATGTACCTGCCCAATCCCATATATGTGGTGTGGTGCATTGAAAATCCATTAATTTAACAAGAAGTGAAACTTTGTCCAGTTTGGCGCTACAAATCTGTGAAGTATTAATGCCGTGCTGTCTGAAATTGCCATGGATGCATCTGCTGCACACTTCAGAGAGACTGTCTTAATGAGTTGCCAAGTGAGTCTAGAGGTCCAGATGGTGAACACTTTAGAGGATGTCTACTAACGAGTGCTGGAAGTTTATGTAGGCTCTTGTGGCCAGGGACCTGCTCCAGTTCTTACATCTATTAGATGTGACTTGAAAATTGATGATTGTACAAGAAATTATTTTTTTATGGCGTGTATGTAAAAGGGATAATTAAAACAATAAAATAAAAAAACTATGGTATATATAATGTAAGTCACATCTTCTTTTGCATATTTACATTTTATTCTTACACTTAACTGTGCATTGTTCTAGTTATTAAAGGGAACCTACCACATTGAACATGATATACAACCTGTAGTCTGCATGTTATAGAACAGGAGGAGCTAAGAAGATTGATTTATAGTTTTTAGAAAGTAGATTCATAGAATCATAGAAGGTTAGAGTTGGAAGGGACCTCCAGGGTCATCGTGTCCAACCCCCTGCTCAATGCAGGAGTCACTAAACCATCTCAGACAGATGTATTTCCAGCCTCTGTTTGAAGACTTCCATTGAAGGAGAACTCACCACCACTCATGGCCGCCTTTTCCACTCATTGATCACCCTCACTGTCAAAAAGTTTTTTCTAATATCTAATCTGTATCTTCTCCCTTTCAGTTTCATTCCATTGCTTCTCATGTTTCCAAGTTCAAATGAAAATAAGGATGATCTCTCTACACTGTGATATCCCTTCAGATATTTGTAGACAGCTATTAAGTCTCCTCTGTCTTCTTTTTTGCAAGCTGAACATTCCCAGATCCTTTAACCGTTCCTCGTAGGACATAGTTTGCAGTCCGCTCACCGTCCTGGTCGCTCTTCTCTGAACTTGCTCCAGTTTTTCGATGTCTTTTTTTTAAATGTGGTGCCCAGAACTGGACACAGATGAGGTCTGACCAAGGAGGTATAGAGGGGGATTTAGTGTAACTTGTATTTTATTTAATTAACTTCTGGTAACCTCTGGACTGAGGAGTCCGGTGGGTGGTCCTAATCTGCAATCATAGCTGTTAATCACAGAGTAGGACCTTCCCACTTGACTCCTCAGTACAGAATGAGCAGGGATTTAAATAAATAAAATGCAAATTACACAATCTTTTGTCACAAAATTATATATACTTGAATTTAATTCTTAATTATCTGCAAGTGCCCCCTGCAGGTGGAATAGCATTTGACAGGTTCCCTTTAATGTCTGGATTTCTGCTAGTGTTGAAATTTGTTCTCCAGCTAACGTCTTTAAATATTTTAAATAAGGTCATTAAATAACATACTTTAAATATTGTGGTATAAACTGGACATCCATTATTAAATAGAGCTCTCATACCTGATGAAACTAGTGTATTTATTTTGAAAATCCATGTCCGAATAGCTGTATTACCTCGATGTTAAAATTAATATATTGAGGTCAGTAATACAATGAAATAGCTCCTAAATCTTAGTGTATTCAGTCTTTCCTTATGATTCAACATGTCCCAAATATTAAGCACGAAACGACCTGCTTTGAGAAAATCCTTCGTTTTGTGATGCTCTGTCGGGGAATGTTTATAGCCTATCGCCTATCCAGAATGTTGCTTGTATATTGCAGTAATCTATTGGAAGTCTAAAGGGTAAAGGTTCTCCTTGTGGATAGCACCTAGTTGGTGTAGGGAGATTTATAAGCCATACAATGCTCTACTGGGAAATGAAATATGCAAATCCCTATTAAGAGAGGAAGAGGACAATTTGTATAATGAGAAATTGGAGTCCTTTAAGCAAATCTGTCAATAAGAATGTGCCTAAGAAGCATGAGGTACAGCAGGAGACATATTTTCTAACAATACCTATTCTCTCTTTATCCTGTGCTCCAATGCACTGAAATCCATGTTGATTCATATGCAAATTAGGCTTGCAAGTGCACTGTTGGGCATATCAGTGCACTTGCAGTCCTTAGCTCCTCTTTGCCTGCACTGCCCCCGCTTTTTGATTGACAGTGAAGAGCAGAGGTGATGTGGTGCAGCAGAGCCTATGTCTCCACTGTCATTCAAGAAACAGGGGCGGCACCGGCAGGGAGAAGGGAAGAAGAGCTGAGGACTGCAAGTGCACTGATATGCCCAACAGTGCACTTGTGAGCTCAACTAAATCGGAGCAAATTTACAGATGGACACGTCTGCAGCATTCTTTGTGCATTATCTATTAGTTTGATGTCTATGTAATGCAGGTGCCGGAATGCAACGCACAGAGACACAAGGCAAGAGCAGTCAGAGATGTTTGTAAACAGTTTTATACAACAGGTATACTGAAACAAGGGATTAGCAACAAGGGTAATGAACAGTGGTTTGAAATATCAGAAAAATACGAAATTTCTCAAAGTAAGGCGCAGTCTCTTAAAATAAGGCGCAGTCTCTTAAAATAAGGTGATGCCCTCAAGCATGAGAGACACCACACAAGTTCTTTAACCGTGAATTTGGCCCTAGCGGGGGTCACCGGTTATTCCCGCTAGGCCGTGAGTCTCTTTCCGGATGAATTCAATTAAATCACGTTGTGCTACTTTAGCCCCAACCGTTCCCCTCCCAACCTGAGTACTAAAACCCAATTGTCCCCGGTACCATGGGTGAGCAGTGGAAGTGACGGCCCTGCTCACGTATGCAGCTCCTCTCTGCTTGGCCATTGGAGGCAGTCTCTCGAGCCTTGGATAGGGGGGTCCAGGCTTCGTCTGTCGGCGGCCGACGTCGGGTTCCACGAACTCACTCAGCACCGCGATCAGGTTCCTAGTATCCTCAGCAGGCACAGCACTCGAGTCACAACTGTGAGGGATCCGGAGCTCTTTTACCGGTGCCCGGCTGGAGCACCTCTCAGCCTCTGGATTTGGCCTGTCACGCGGGGTTTCTCAGGAAGCAGGGAGCATGTCTGCTCCTCTCTGCTGCTTGGCGCCAAAGACCCCTCAGGTTTGGCGCGCTGGCCTCTTATCTCTCTGAACTCCTTCCTGGAAGTCACCTGATCGGGTCCAGCGTCTGAATCTGCCCTGCCTGCAACTTCCCATGTATATTTTGGCTCCGCTTGACTGCCTCTGGCCAGTAGATGGCAGTCTCGCTCCATCCTTGAAACGTCATGTTGAAGTTCTTTTACAAGCTTTCTTGCTCGTTCTACATTCCTCCCTCCTTTTTGCTCGCCAGTCCTCGGGCGAGTGGACTCCTCGCAGAATTGATGTCTCCTTCCAGGCAGTGCAAGCTCAGACAGGAGTTGGGCACACTCCTGCGTTTTCTGTTGGATTCGAGACCAGATAAACTCTTCCTGAGCATACCGGTTAGGAGGAATTCCGGCATTAGTCCGCTCAGTTCTGCGGGGCTCTACTTGCGGAGGAGACTCCGGGAGATCCGAGGAATCAACTACTGGGGATTGCAAATCATTTCCTGACTCATTCTGACTTCCACTTGGGAGTGGCAACAACGGTTCTGACGGGCCCAACTGCATTGTGGCCCACCCTTCTTCATCCCCCAAGGTTCCTGTATGTGGCACTTCAGCCAACACATCTGAGGACCCAGCCCCGTTACAGACTTCTGCTTCAGAGGAGCAAGGTCGTAACATATTACGGTGCAACACCCTGGATGTCGCGGCGTCATCCCCTTCGGGCCTAACCTCGTAGACGGGGTTGTCTGGGTGAACTTTCTTCACCACCCGATATGGTATTGCCTCCCAATGATGGTCCAGCTTACTCCCAAATCGTTTAGCCCTCACCAGCACTCGGTCTCCTGGCTGAAGCGATCCACCTGTGGTCGGAGGCCGAACTGCATGCTCTACTTCCTGAAACTTCTAAGCAACCAGTCTTCTCACGGTATGGAGTCGACGCTGGTGTTCTCGAATCCAGGTACTTTGGCTACTGCCCGGACCGGGGTCTTCTGAGTCTAGCAACAGTTCGGTGATTTCTCGGCCACTTCTTCCAAACAGCAACATGTAGGGGGTGTAGCCGATGGTTGCATGAACTCGATTATTATACACCCACACCAGCTCGGACACGAATTCGGGCCACTTCATCTTTTTGTCCGCTTCCAGTGTTCGCAACATTTGCAACAGGGTTCGGTTAAAGCGCTCGCATGCACCGTTCCTTTGCGGGTGGTAGGGCTTTGTCCGGGAACGGTCGATCCCATAGATGCGGTATAGCTCATCCATCACACGTCCTTGGAAGCAGGCCCCCTGGTCAGAATGTATTCGCTTCGGGCACCCATAAATCCGGATGAAATCTTGACAGATGGCCTTGGCTGCGGCTTCTGCCATCTGATCTTTAGTGGGCGTCACTACTGCAACCTTGGTGAAGTGATCAGTCATGACTAAACAGTGTCCATAACCGTTGTATGAAGTTCCTACCATCAAGTAGTCAATCATCAAGACTTCCAAGGGGGCAGAAGTTCGGATGGTCTGAATGGGAGCTCTTTGCTCCGGGGGCTTGTTCAACTCACACTGGCGACATGTTCGGCAGACCCCCTCAACTTCTTGTCGCAGTTGAGGCCAATACACCAGCCGTTGCAACCACTGGAAGGTCTTTTCTACTCCGAAGTGAGCACCTCTTCTATGAGCTTCTTCGGCTAGCTGTGTTACTAGCGCTCCTGGAACTACCACTTGCCAGGTAACATCAAACTCTCGAGGCAGCTGGATTCTTCGGCATAGCAAGCCGTCCTTCAGGAGGAGCCTCTCCCACTGGCCTAGAATTTGTAGGGTAGTTGGAAGTGAAGCGGCTCTGGTTTCCTGGTCGGGTCTCTGATTAAGGGCGACCCATTCTCTCAACTTTGCTAGCTCCGGGTCGGATTGCTGCAGATGTATCCATTCGTCTCTTGAACGGCCCAGAATCTGAGTGGGCCTCGGCTCCTCTCTGGTCTCTTGGGCGTCGACCACAGCAGCGGCGAACTGGCTGAAATCCGGGATCTCATCGCCTTCGAGCTCCTCATCTCTGTCCTTCTTCGGCCCCGCCTGAGTGACCCGGGACAGGGCATCTGCATGTGTGTTCAGGGTCTTTGACCGATAGGCGATTTTATACTGGAATTTGGACATCCTTGCGACCCACCGCTGTTCTAACACGCCCAGTTTGGCATTCTCCAAGTGGGCCAAAGGGTTGTTATCTGTCCGCACTTGCACTTCTGACCCTGACAGGTACTCAGCAAATTTCTCGGTCATGGCCCACACCAGTGCCAGTAGCTCCAGCTTAAACGAACTGTAGTTGTCCGGATTCTTCTCCATATCTCGGAGTGACCTGCTGGCATACGCGATCACTCGCTCTTTTCCTCCTTGTACTTGAGCCAGCACTGCTCCCAACCCATGCAAGCTTCCATCAGTGTACAACATGAAAGGCTGCGAAAAGTCAGCGTCGGCCAGAATCGGGGCATCTGTTAGCGCCATTTTCAATGCTCGGAATGCCTCTTCTTGTCATGGGCCCCAGTGAATGGGCTGCCGCTTGGCTCCCCCGGCCGTTCCTCTCAGCAATTCATTGAGCGGGATCGCAATCTTAGCGAAGTCTTTAATGAATCTGCGGTAGTATCCAGCAAGCCCCAGGAATGCCCTTAGTTCCCTTAGATTAGTGGGCGTGGGCCACTTCTGCACGGCAGCTACTTTCTCCGCAGTGGGGTGCACCCCTGCACTGGACACAGTGTGCCCCAGATATTCAATTTCTCGTTTGAAGAGACGACACTTACGAGGCTTAATTTTCAGGCTCTGCCTTTGTAGCCGTTCTAACACTTGTTCCAATCGGCGGAGATGATCCTCAAACGTTGCGGAATAGATAATTATATCGTCCAGATATATTAAAGTGGCTTCAAAGTTGAGGTCCCCAAAGCATCTCTCCATCAGCCGTTGGAAGGTTCCTGGCGCATTTGTTAGTCCGAACGGCATTCGATTGAACTCAAACAGGCCCATAGGGAGAACAAAAGCTGTCTTCGGACGATCCTTCTCAGCTACCGGGACCTGCCAATAGCCACTGGCCAGGTCGAGGGAGGAGAAGAATTTGGCGCTCCCTAGTGCAGATAGAGACTCTTCGATTCGGGGGAGTGGATAGGAGTCCCGTACTGTACAGGCATTCAGCTTTCGATAGTCCACGCAGAATCTCAGGGTACCGTCCTTCTTTCGGACCAGCACGATCGGAGCCGCCCAGGGGCTCTGGTTTTCACGGATCACACTGTTCCGCAACATGTGGGCCAACAGCTCTTTCACCTCCTGGTACATTTGAGGCGGGATCTGCCGATATCTCTCTCGGATGGGAGCAGTATTTCCGGTGGGTATTTCGTGCTGAATGTCCCGAGTGCACCTGAAATCATCTTCATGCTGTGCAAACACTCCCTGATATCGCTGTAGAAGTTGTTCGATCTGCCTTACTTGTCCAGCAGAAAACTCAGTCAGGTTAGCTTCCATTTCTTCCAAGAGGTGGCGTCCAGCCAACGGTTCTCTTCCATGTTCCTGGCTATTGAGGGACACCTCTAGGGTCCAGGGTTTTCCTTCCACAGGTGCCAGCCCTATAGCGTCAGCTCTAGTAAGGGCCTCCGGCATTACGCACACTCGTGCCACCTCTTGTCGGGGCAACAACTGTAAACTGGTGCCACTTAAATTGATGCAGCGCACGGGTACTCGACCGTGCCGCACGGTGGCCAGAGTTCGAGCAATCAGGAGTCCAGAGGGCGCTTCTTCTCCCTCCATTGGTTCAACTTGAATGTCCACGCCCTCTAAGGACACATGTGCCAGCACCGGCAAAGTGAGTACAGTCTGTCCCACCGGCAGTGTCATTGTGGCTTCAGGCGGTATCAATACCTTACCAAGGTACTGGGAGGTAGTGGGCAACTTTTGAATCTGACTGACCCGCACGAGGTGCTGGAACACTCTCTTGTTAGCTGGGGCTCGAGTGGCACGGGTCCAGTTGTTTTTGCTACAGCCCTCAGCCAGGAACTGTCCGACTTCTTTCAGCACATTCATGCCCAGGGTTACAATGGGCCCATCGCCTCCGGGCCCGGTGGTCAGTATGATCCCTTTTCGACCGAGGTCCTTTCCACATGCCCGCACGGACATCCATACTACTCCCGCTACTGGGATAGGTAGTTAATTAGCCGCCACCAGTTTGACAGTGGGTTCCCGGCAGGAACGAGCGACTTCAGGAAAGTGACTTTGGAAGTACGTCTCAGGCATAGTGGTCACTTGAGACCCGGTGTCCATCAAACAGCGGATCCGCTGCCCATTGAATTCAGCCCAGATAATGGGCCTCTCGGAGACAATGTCTTCAGAGCTCCCTCTTCTACTCTCTGAAGCTCGAGACCCCACGGTATGCTCCACAACCGTGGAGCATTTTAGTTTAACGGCTGTCCCCTCCTCCTCCTTTCTCGGTTGGGACAGTCTTTGGAGATATGCCCCCTACCTCCGCAGGTCCAGCACTCCGGTCCTCGTTCTGCCGATAGGTCGGGTACATGTCGTGCTGGGGCCGGATAGGAACGTCTTTCTCGTTCTGGTCTCCGTCCGCGTTGAGCAGTACGGTCCGTCGGCAAGGGGGCAGTAGGAGTCTTCCTAATAGAATTCAGCTCACCCCGAATGTCTCGAATTTCCTGACGTATTTCCCGTACCCAATCAGGCTCTTGGTTGGTGAATCCAGGAGCAATTGCCTCATGACTTCTAACTGTGGCTTTGAGAACAGGAACTTCTCTCTCCAGGACTCTAGCTTCAGCCCCTACCTCCAGGAAGCCCATATCAGGGCTCAATCGCAACCGCTCCTTCAGGATCTGCCTCAGGGAAGGGTCTTTCAAGCCAGCAATCAGTTGATCACGCAACACCTCATCCAATGGTCCTAGTCCTCGGTTCCCATCTCGAGTTTTCTTAGTGATATGGGCCGTCACTTCCTGTAATGCATTAACATACTGATTTACTGTCTCATTTTCCCCTTGGACCCGCTGAAACAACCGTAAGCGCAAGTGTCCCAAATCTGTAGTGTCACCGTGCATGTCCTCTAGAATTTTTATCACTTTATCCACGGTGTCACGGTCCCCAGGTGGGCGGTACATCACAGTCTGTCGGGCCTCTCCATCAAGGGTTAGGAGGGCCAGCTCCGCCTGAGCTAGAGGGTCAAGGGGATACATACGTAGCATACTTCTCAGTCTTTCTGCCCAGTCCCAAAGTGACATGCCATCCCCTGTAAACTTGGGAAGATGGCTGAGCATAGCCCCCAGGGGTATATGGCTCCGGCCGGACCCAGCCACAGACTGATCCGCCATCTCTGCGTCTGAATGTTGCATCCTGCCGACTGCGCCAAATGTAATGCAGGTGCCGGAATGCAACGCACAGAGACACAAGGCGAGAACAGTCAGAGATGTTTGTAAACAGTTTTATACAACAGGTATACTGAAACAAGGGATTAGCAACAAGGGTAATGAACAGTGGTTTGAAATATCAGAAAAATCCGAAATTTCTCAAAGTAAGGCGCAGTCTCTTAAAATAAGGCGCAGTCTCTTAAAATAAGGTGATGCCCTCAAGCATGAGAGACACCACACAAGTTCTTTAACCGTGAATTTGGCCCTAGCGGGGGTCACCGGTTATTCCCGCTAGGCCGTGAGTCTCTTTCCGGATGAATTCAATTAAATCACGTTGTGCTACTTTAGCCCCAACCGTTCCCCTTCCAACCTGAGTACTTAAACCCAATTGACCCCGGTACCGTGGGTGAGCAGTGGAAGTGACGGCCCTGCTCACGTATGCAGCTCCTCTCTGCTTGGCCGTTGGAGGAAGTCTCTTGAGCCTTGGATAGGGGGGTCCAGGCCTCGTCTGTCGGCGGCCGACGTCGGGTTCCGCGAACTCACTCAGCACCGCGATCAGGTTCCTAGTATCCTCAGCAGGCACAGCACTCGAGTCACAACTGTGAGGGATCCGGAGCTCTTTTACCGGTGCCCGGCTGGAGCACCTCTCAGGCCTCTGGATTTGGCCTGTCACGCGGGGTTTCTCAGGAAGCAGGGAGCACGTCTGCTCCTCTCTGCTGCTTGGCGCCAAAGACCCCTCAGGTTTGGCGCGCTGGCCTCTTATCTCTCTGAACTCCTTCCTGGAAGTCACCTGATCGGGTCCAGCGTCTGAATCTGCCCTCCCTGCAACTTCCCTTGTATATTTTGGCTCCGCTTGACTGCCTCTGGCCAGTAGATGGCAGTCTCGCTCCATCCTTGAAACGTCATGTTGAAGTTCTTTTACAAGCTTTCTTGCTCGTTCTACATCTACATAAAGAACATCCCATGTTGACTAATCTGAACAAAATGGACCTGATAATAATGAGTTCAGAATGTAAAAATCTTTTGAAGCTTCCTGTTCCGGGACAATAAATGTTGCATCATTCTCCAGACCACAATCCTGGCAGAAGACTGAGCTCCAGCCATCCAGATCACAGTTATTTCCCCCAATAAGCTTCACGCTTCCATAAAACACCTGAATCTATTTAATGAGATACAGATGAGCAAGGCCAACATTTCTTACCTAATCCCATCAGTACGAATGGAGCATTGACCGAGGAACAGTAAATCACCGCACAGCAATATCAGGACTCGGTCTTGTTAGTTTCTGATGTGCGAGGAGTATGATCTACAAATAAAGCGGGACGTATCACTACTATTGATGGAGACGGGGTTGGTGCGATGTAAAGTTTATCATTAGTCTGAGCAATGTCTGCACCATATATTATAAAATATTGAATGGACCCTGGTCTAATATTAACCAGTGAACTGAAATAACCTTGGGCACTAGTCTGCACTATGTAAACCTGAGACCAAGAAGTCATCTTCATCTGACAAGCTCTCCTGCAGGAACAACATCAGCCATTGGGATAAATAAAATCCCATACACCTAAGTGGTGGCCATCTTCCATTTCACAGGCTGTTCTTGATATATGATCAGCACTGCAAACCTTCACTACGATAGCCAGATATTAATTTAAGGGTTGGTGAACTGCTCCTGTCTCAATCACAACCTTCGATGTAACTATCCTAATCCATTCTGCTTTCCCCCATGCACCAAAAGAAGCCTCCCAGTAGGTCCTTTCCATCCCTCCAACCGAGACGCGCAAGACACTAGACAGATAGGCGGGTCCCCGGCAGCTTCTCCCCGCCTGCTCCTGTTGAGTGACAGGTCTCTCTCTGCATGTTTGTACAGGGAGACACCTGTCAGTCACTGTCAACGGGAGGGGACCTGCCTGTCCAACTAGTCTTATGTGCGACTCTGTCCTCAGTGGCTTTTAAAGTTTGTTATTCTCTAAAATGCCACTGCGTTTAAGAGTGAAACATGCATGGCTGAAGTCATACCGCAGTGTCTGATACTGTCAGATTCTCTTTAAGTAATTATTTTGTGTTCTGTACAAAAGTAATTTGCATTGGCATCTCTCATCGGTACTAATCAGTAGGTAAATCATTTTAATGTAATATCCAATCTTTTTTTACATTAGGAATAATCGGTAAAGGACTGTTCTTAAGTTCTTAAATTGCTTTATTCTGTTTGACAGTATGAAAATAAGCAAGTTTGCAATTGACTTGCTTTTTCTATCTGCTGTCATTTTCGTGCAATGACAGCTTTTATATTTTCTAGTGTATGTAGTAGTTACATTCCAGGAGAGGAGTTAACTCTTAACATCCCAGTCAGCTCTCTCTAGCCCATTGATTTATGTACAACAGTTATCTGCTCACCTCCCTTCCTCTTCCTCCCCTCCCTCTCAGCTTCTGTAGAAATGCAGTTATAAATCTTGCAAAATCACCAGCCTCCAATTTTCACAGCAGGTCTCCTAATCTTACCTCTCTGCTGTCTGGAGCTGTGTCATTTTTCAAATGCCCTGTTATCTCTATGTAAATACATTGATAGCTGTGTAGAGGGGCGTACATAGGAATCATGGGGCCCCATAGCAGAAGCTCTAATTGGGCCCCCCCCCAAAAGAAAATGTAAATAATAGTCGGGGTTACCAAAGATCAGATCTCACAACTTTCCATCCTTTACATAGTAATTTTCCTCCTGCTGAAGTCCTAGATCTCTCTTTCATTGCCCATAAAGTGTGATGCCAAAAAAAGGGCCCCCCAAACACAGTATGATAACCCCATGGTGAATTCCTCCACATACGCAGTATAATGACACTACTATACCCCACCTCAACTCCCAGGGCAAAGTATGCTGACCCCAACACAGTATGATCCCCCAACTGTGAGCCCCTAGAGCTAGAGAGGATGGTACATAATAAGGGAGGGTGTTATACATAATAAAAGAGGAAACTATATAACTAAGGATGGCGTTATACATAATAAGTGAGTACACTATATACTAAGGGACTGTGCTATACATAATACGGCTACATTCCTGCATCTGTGTGCAGTGTCGGTGTGCTGCCCTGTTTTACTGACGCATTGAGCAGGTTCTATTCTAATCCTCAAAATCGGATCAAAACAGGACATTCTCTGACCCTCTTAGATCTCATTCTCAGATCCGTGATTTTCATGGATGTGTGAATGGATCTATAAAACTGTACGAGTCCGTAAACCATCCTATAAAAAAATCTGGCAGCACACGGACATTTCACACAAATGTGAGAATGCAGCCTAAGGGATTTTACAGATAACATTATCACTCCAAGTCACACAGTGCAGATACAGAATAATATTTACATCCAGGCACTTACCACTGACGTCTCATCTGATCAGAGTCGGTTTCTGCTGCTTCTTCTCCATCTGGTCAGACCTTCATGTCGACATCTCCCAGCCACGACTCGTCTTGTCACGATGATCTCCAGCCTAGAAAATAACAAGGTCACATATTGTATGCATACATGTGTCTCCCACGCTCTGCGTCCTCAAATACAGATATGTACCCCCCCCATTAATATACTATTAGCCACTTAGTAATCAAAATGTAAAGTGATAAGCAGCACTGTGCCCCCCATTAACTATAATCTCCACCGGCCAATAATATAAATTATTCAGTCTCTGTGACTTTCCCCAATTACCTGTAAGGCTATATGCACACGGAAAACACACAAGGCTTCACAGTACAAGCAAAGTGAAACCCCCATCATTGCTCTCTCCCACCACCTCCATCATTGCTCTCTCTCAGCACCCCCATCATTGCTCTCTCCCAGCACCCCCGTCATTGCTCTGTCCCAGCACCCCCATCATTGCTCTGTCCCAGCACCCCCATCATTGCTCTGTCCCAGCAGCCCCGTCATTGCTCTGTCCCAGCACCCCTGTCATTGCTCTCTCCCAGCACCCCCATCATTGCTCTCTCTCAGCACCCCATCATTGCTCTGTCCCAGCACCTCCATCATTGCTGTCTCCCAGCCCCCCATCATTGCTCTGTCCCTGCAACCCCATTATTGCTCTGTCCCAGCACCGCCATCATTGCTCTCTCCCAGCCCCCCCATCATTGTTCTGTCCCAGCACCTCCATCATTGCTCTCTCCCAGCACCCCCATCATTGCTCTCTCCCAGCACCCCCATCATTGCTCTCTCCCAGCACCCCCATCATTGCTCTCTCCCAGCAACCCCATCATTGCTCTGTCCCAGCACCTCCATCATTGCTCTCTCCCACCACCCCATCATTGCTCTCTCCCAGCACCCCCATCATTGCTCTCTCCCAGCAACCCCATCATTGCTCTGTCCCAGCACCTCCATCATTGCTCTCTCCCACCACCCCATCATTGCTCTCTCCCAGCACCCCCGTCATTGCTTTCTCCCAGCAACACGTCATTGTTCTCCCCTTCACCACCATCCCCACCATTGCTCTCCCCAGCCCTATCAGCCCCATTATTGCTCTTCCCAGCCCCATCATTGCTCTCCCCAGCCCCATCATTGCTCTTCCCAGCCCCATCATTGCTCTTACCAGCCCCATCATTCCTCTCCCCAGCCCCATCAGCCCCATTGCTCTTCCCAATCCCATCAACCCCATCATTCCTCTCCCCAGCCCCATCATTGCTCTCCCAAGCCACATCAGCCCCATCATTGCTCTCCCCAGCACCATCATTTCTCTCCCCAGGCCCATCAGCCCCATTATTGCTATTCCCAGCCCCATCAGCCACATTATTGCTCTCCCCAGCCCCATCAGCCCATTATTGCTCTCCCCGGCCCCATCCGCCCCATCATTCCTCTTCCTGGCCCTATCAGCCCCATCATTCCTCTCCCTGGCCCCATCAGCCCCATTATTGCTCTCCTCAGCCCCATTATTCCTCTCCCCAGCCCCATCAGCCCCATTATTGCTCGCCCCAGCCCCATCATTGCTCTCCCCAGCCCCATCAGCCCCATTATTGCTCTCCCCAGCCCCACTATCCCATTATTCCTCTCCCCAGCCCCATCAGCCATATTATTGCTCTTCCGGCCCCATCAACCCCATCATTCCTGTTCCCGGCCCTATCAGCCCCAACATTCCTCTCCCTGGCCCCATCAGCCCCATTATTGCTCTCCCCAGCCCCATCATTCCTCTCCCCAGCCCCATCAGCCCCATTATTCCTCTCCCCAGCCCCATCATCCCATCATTCCTCTCCCCAGCCCCATCAACTCCATTATTCCTCTCCCCAGCCCCTTTATTGCTCACTCCAGACCCACCATCCCATCATTGCTCTCTCCCAGCACCCCCATCATTGCTCTCTCCCAGCACCCCCGTCATTGCTCTGTCCCAGCACCCCCATCATTGCTCTGTCCCAGCACCCCCATCATTGCTCTGTCCCAGCAGCCCCGTCATTGCTCTGTCCCAGCACCCCTGTCATTGCTCTCTCCCAGCACCCCCATCATTGCTCTCTCTCAGCACCCCATCATTGCTCTGTCCCAGCACCTCCATCATTGCTGTCTCCCAGCCCCCCATCATTGCTCTGTCCCTGCAACCCCATTATTGCTCTGTCCCAGCACCGCCATCATTGCTCTCTCCCAGCCCCCCCATCATTGTTCTGTCCCAGCACCTCCATCATTGCTCTCTCCCAGCACCCCCATCATTGCTCTCTCCCAGCACCCCCATAATTGCTCTCTCCCAGCACCCCCATCATTGCTCTCTCCCAGCAACCCCATCATTGCTCTGTCCCAGCACCTCCATCATTGCTCTCTCCCACCACCCCATCATTGCTCTCTCCCAGCACCCCCGTCATTGCTTTCTCCCAGCAACACGTCATTGTTCTCCCCTTCACCACCATCCCCACCATTGCTCTCCCCAGCCCTATCAGCCCCATTATTGCTCTTCCCAGCCCCATCATTGCTCTCCCCAGCCCCATCATTGCTCTTCCCAGCCCCATCATTGCTCTTACCAGCCCCATCATTCCTCTCCCCAGCCCCATCAGCCCCATTGCTCTTCCCAATCCCATCAACCCCATCATTCCTCTCCCCAGCCCCATCATTGCTCTCCCAAGCCACATCAGCCCCATCATTGCTCTCCCCAGCACCATCATTTCTCTCCCCAGGCCCATCAGCCCCATTATTGCTATTCCCAGCCCCATCAGCCACATTATTGCTCTCCCCAGCCCCATCAGCCCATTATTGCTCTCCCCGGCCCCATCCGCCCCATCATTCCTCTTCCTGGCCCTATCAGCCCCATCATTCCTCTCCCTGGCCCCATCAGCCCCATTATTGCTCTCCTCAGCCCCATTATTCCTCTCCCCAGCCCCATCAGCCCCATTATTGCTCGCCCCAGCCCCATCATTGCTCTCCCCAGCCCCATCAGCCCCATTATTGCTCTCCCCAGCCCCACTATCCCATTATTCCTCTCCCCAGCCCCATCAGCCATATTATTGCTCTTCCGGCCCCATCAACCCCATCATTCCTGTTCCCGGCCCTATCAGCCCCAACATTCCTCTCCCTGGCCCCATCAGCCCCATTATTGCTCTCCCCAGCCCCATCATTCCTCTCCCCAGCCCCATCAGCCCCATTATTCCTCTCCCCAGCCCCATCATCCCATCATTCCTCTCCCCAGCCCCATCAACTCCATTATTCCTCTCCCCAGCCCCTTTATTGCTCACTCCAGACCCACCATCCCATCATTGCTCTCTCCCAGCACCCCCATCATTGCTCTCTCCCAGCACCCCCGTCATTGCTCTGTCCCAGCACCCCCATCATTGCTCTGTCCCAGCACCCCCATCATTGCTCTGTCCCAGCAGCCCCGTCATTGCTCTGTCCCAGCACCCCTGTCATTGCTCTCTCCCAGCACCCCCATCATTGCTCTCTCTCAGCACCCCATCATTGCTCTGTCCCAGCACCTCCATCATTGCTGTCTCCCAGCCCCCCATCATTGCTCTGTCCCTGCAACCCCATTATTGCTCTGTCCCAGCACCGCCATCATTGCTCTCTCCCAGCCCCCCCATCATTGTTCTGTCCCAGCACCTCCATCATTGCTCTCTCCCAGCACCCCCATCATTGCTCTCTCCCAGCACCCCCATCATTGCTCTCTCCCAGCACCCCCATCATTGCTCTCTCCCAGCAACCCCATCATTGCTCTGTCCCAGCACCTCCATCATTGCTCTCTCCCACCACCCCATCATTGCTCTCTCCCAGCACCCCCGTCATTGCTTTCTCCCAGCAACACGTCATTGTTCTCCCCTTCACCACCATCCCCACCATTGCTCTCCCCAGCCCTATCAGCCCCATTATTGCTCTTCCCAGCCCCATCATTGCTCTCCCCAGCCCCATCATTGCTCTTCCCAGCCCCATCATTGCTCTTACCAGCCCCATCATTCCTCTCCCCAGCCCCATCAGCCCCATTGCTCTTCCCAATCCCATCAACCCCATCATTCCTCTCCCCAGCCCCATCATTGCTCTCCCAAGCCACATCAGCCCCATCATTGCTCTCCCCAGCACCATCATTTCTCTCCCCAGGCCCATCAGCCCCATTATTGCTATTCCCAGCCCCATCAGCCACATTATTGCTCTCCCCAGCCCCATCAGCCCATTATTGCTCTCCCCGGCCCCATCCGCCCCATCATTCCTCTTCCTGGCCCTATCAGCCCCATCATTCCTCTCCCTGGCCCCATCAGCCCCATTATTGCTCTCCTCAGCCCCATTATTCCTCTCCCCAGCCCCATCAGCCCCATTATTGCTCGCCCCAGCCCCATCATTGCTCTCCCCAGCCCCATCAGCCCCATTATTGCTCTCCCCAGCCCCACTATCCCATTATTCCTCTCCCCAGCCCCATCAGCCATATTATTGCTCTTCCGGCCCCATCAACCCCATCATTCCTGTTCCCGGCCCTATCAGCCCCAACATTCCTCTCCCTGGCCCCATCAGCCCCATTATTGCTCTCCCCAGCCCCATCATTCCTCTCCCCAGCCCCATCAGCCCCATTATTCCTCTCCCCAGCCCCATCATCCCATCATTCCTCTCCCCAGCCCCATCAACTCCATTATTCCTCTCCCCAGCCCCTTTATTGCTCACTCCAGACCCACCATCCCATCATTGCTCTCCCCAGCCCCACCATCCCCATCACTGCTCTCCCCAGCCCCCGCCATTCTTCTCCCCAGCCCCATCATTGCTCTCCCCAGCCCCACCATCCCATTATTCTTCTCCCCAGCCCCAGCCAGCAGCTTTCTTCCTGACCCAGGCGAGCGCTGCATGATGACGTCATCAAGCTGCACGCGCCTGTGTCAGGGAGGAAGCAGAGGATGAACCCTCCAGCTCCGCTGCTATTCTCCTCCTGACAGCAGCAGAGCTCCAGGGATTGCTCACTAACCGCCACGTGCAGGGAGCAGCTGCACCTTGCGGGCCCCTTGCTGCAGCTGCATGGTGGAGACCCGGCGCAGCTGCACTGGCGGCGGTATGTCCACCCCTGGACTACTATGGGGCCCCCCCGGCTCACGGGCCCCATAGCAGTCGCGTGGTCTACGCCACTGGCTGTGTACATTCCAGAACAAACTACTGTTAGCTGAATGTTGTCCTGAAAGGATGTGTCTGACACTCTGAGGTCTCCTAGGACTGTTATCCAACTCTTTAAATACAAACACAGCCTTAGTAATGTTGATGTGACCTCGCCATATATGGCTATGGGTAAACGGACGGTAACCGGTGATAACAAACAGCCTGTTTAATAACACACTGCACTCACAAACTTTTTATGCTTTTTAAAATGAAAAAAAAAGGTTCAAAAAGTATCTTATTTTTTTTAGCGGCAGATGCCTCACATGAGAAAGTCACAGAACCAAAACGTTGTATACCTTAGGCATGGAATAAATCATCACTTTTTTAATCATATTTACATGCGAGTGCTGCTTGTTTTTGCACTTTTATATGTTGGTGTTTTGCTGTGGACTTGTTGGCTTTCACCTGCACTTCCTTCCTTTCCTTCCTTCTTTCCTTACCTTCCTTCCTTCCTTTCTTCTTTCCCTTCCTTCCTTTTTCCCTTCCTTCCTCCCGCTCTTCTTTCCTTTCCCTTCCTTCCTTCCCTCCTTTCTTTCTCTTCCTCCCTTATTGCCTCCTTCTTTCCCTATCTTCCTTCCTTCTCACCCTTGCTTTCCTTCCTTCCCTCCTTCTTTCATCCCTTCTTTTTTCCCTTTCTCCTTTCCTTACTTACCTTCCTTCCTTCTTTCCCTTCCTTTCTTTCTTTCACCCTTCCTTCTTTCTTTCCTTATCTTACTTCCTTCCCAAAAAAGAAAGTAGAGGTGGCACTGTAAGGCTGTGTGCCCACTATGCGTTTAAGCGTTTCCGCAGCGGAAATTCCGCTGCAGAAACGCTTAAAAAACGCTTGGTAGAAGGCCTGCCATGTTCCCCAATGATAATCCGCATGTGTTGTGCACATGCTGCAGAGATTTCCTCTGCGGATTATCATTGCGGAAAAATCCGCAGCACTAACAATTATTTTGCGGAGTCGCTGCGTTTTCACCGCCATTGACTTGCATTGGAACGAATGTCATCCGCATCACTGGATCTGTACATGCGGAATCCATGCGTTTCAATGTGCAGATGGTACCCGGGTGTGGAGGACAGGAGACTCTCCTCCGGACCCGGGTACCATAGAACCTGTAAAAAAAGAATAAAATAAAAAATATACATTATACTTACCTTTTGATGGCCTCCGGTGTTCTGGCTTGCCGGCAGCTCGTTGTGGTGTGAAGGACCTGCCATAATGTAATTTAGTCATGTGACGGGTCACGCGACCGCTGACGTCGGCAGGTCCTTTTAGTCCACTGCGAGCTGCCAGCAAGCCAGGACGCATCGGGTAACTACACCGGCGGCCATCAGAAGGTAAGTATATATTTATTTTTTACCAGGATCTCAGGATCATATCAAACGAATCTTCACAGTAGCAAACAAAGAATGGCAGCATGTGGAACTGAAATGTTGCATCTATCTATCTATCTATCTATCTATCTATCTATCTATCTATCTATCTATCTATCTATCTATCTATCTATCCTTCTATCCATCTCCTATCTATATATCCATCTATCTATCTATCTATCTATCTATCCATCTATCTATCTATCTATCTATCCATCTATCCATCTATCTATCTATAGATCCATCTATCTATCTATCTATCTATTTATCTATCTATCTATCTATCTATCTATCTATCTATCTATCTATCTATCTATCTATCTATCTATCTATCTATCTATCTATCTATCTATCTATCTATCTATAATGGAGAACACACTTTGCTGCTTGGAGCTAGACATCTTTTAACCAGACATAATTCTGGATGACAAAGCATGTGATTAGCGAGAATGAATGTCTCCGAGCGTGTCTAATATTTAGCGCACACATTAGAGCTTTGATTGACAGGTCTGGTATCAGTGTGTCAGCCCAATGTGATAGAACATTTAAGTATAATATCTTCAAGGGATTAAGTAATAAAGAATTTCCGTTGTAATGTCGGCTCTTGTTCTGCCAACGCTATAGTACAATTTATTTTAAAATTGTTCAGCGTCTGATCCGGCTCGCCCATCATACAGTGCCAGATAAGTATCATGGTTCATCAGAGATGAAGATTGCTGACCTTCCTGACATAACAACCCTCGAGTACCAGCCCTAGTCAGTGCACTTTTCATATTCACTGTCTGGAAAGTGAGGGATAAATCACAGGATTCCAGAAAGTTCTAATATATACAATGGCACCAACTCCTCCATGTTCAGTTTCAGGGTCCATGGGAGGAGAGATCTGAGGGTAAGGTGCTTTGGACTCTACAACCTATACTTTACTCTTTACGAAAATTATGATAGAGATTGGTTTCCCTGTGAAAGTGGATGGTTAGGCTTCCACATCCCAAAAATCCTGGAAAAGGAATGTGAGAAAAAGGGATCGGGGATAGCTCCAAATAAATGGACTTTCCTTTTTAGCCTCCTATGTGTGCACTTAGTGAGAGACTTGTTAATAAATTAGACTGGTGCAGTGAAAAGTCGGCTGGGGACAGCATCATACGAGTCAAGTCTTTCCCTATGGTTCCAGGATGGATACTAAAACTATATATTCTCTGCAACACCGGAGAATTTTCGAGAAAAACTTACCTGGCTGCAATTGTGCAACCAGGGTCTGATTCATGCTGTCCGTACAATGGTGAACATGAATTCACAGACAGGTTCCCTTTAATAACATTTTTTATATACCTTTTGGCATCAGGTACATTGATTCTGTCCATTTTAGTACTTCCCAGCGTTAAAATGTAATATTATACATAGGCATTGACACTCTGAAGTGTAGGCACATGTTCCGCCATATGCGGATTGCACTGTATTTGGGAGATCATGTCGTCTATGGTAAGGTGACCCCATAATACGACATGAAATAGAAAAAGTTAAAATTCATACAAAGTCTAAAAAAAAATTCCCTTATATTGTATATCATCCAGATATTCTTGTAGGCACACAGAGGTACCTTATGGCTCATCGGACTTGTGTGTGCTGTACTGTATTACGGCTCCGGACAACTTGGGTTGTAACGTGCTGTAATGTGTTAGTGTGAATGAGCCCGTAAAGAGATTCCTGTGCAGAGTGTGTGACTGTTCTCAGCCTCGTTTTATATGATTATAATCAGCCAAACATATTAAGACGTCCTTCTCTTTTCTCCTCAGCCAAAAACAGTAGCAAGAAGGCAGAGAAAAACAAGAAAACGTCTGACAAGTTTGTTTTTGGAACAGGCGAAGAGAAGATGACCCAAAACGTCAGAGAAAGTGCGTGAGAAAGTTTGTTTTTTCCTGCTTTGTCCATATCTGTAATATGTATTCCTGCCCCTGTAACATCATTGTGAGCCATTCTTAAGCATCTATTTTTCAAATTTTTGCTACTTTTTCTCTTTTGCTCCAATGTCCATCATTATAAAATTCTATATTTCTAAGCTAATCTATTTACATTGTTTTTTAACAGATTTGTGTGTTGAATATCCACGTAATTGCTTCATCAAATAGCCACATAATGTAAGAACACATATTTGCAAGTGAAGGTCACATTACAGATAAGTCCATCATACTACACTCTCTCAATAGGTTTCCTGGAGAAACTGTTTTCTTCCTTCTGGAGAAGAACTAATTTACATACTTTTCTTATGGGTGAGTTCATTTTTTAAAGGGGTTATCCAGGACTATTTAATTTTTTTTTACTATGTGCCTAAGAACTAACAGGCATGTAAATGCTAACTACCTGCCTGTTGTGCCCGGCGCCTATTTCACAGACTGCTTCTACCGGCAACTGGCATCACGTTGACAGAGCAGCGGCTTCTCTTCCTCTCTGTTCTGTTGACCGGGCGTGACTGCCAACGTCATGCTGATTGACACACGACTCCCTGCTGCCTAACTGCAGGGAGCCGGCTATCCATCATCATGACGATGGCAGTCACTCTCCATCAACAGAGCAGCCCTGAAGAAAAAGAGCTGCTCTGTTGACATGAAGCAGATGAATCACCGGCAGGAGCGGTGCTGGGTACAACAGACAGGTACTGTACTTGCCTCTTAGTATTTAGGCCCATAGTAAAAAAAAAGTCCTGGTTAACCTCTTTAACCAGGGTGACCCTCCATTGCTGACGCGTATCGTAATACCATGGAGGCCACACATCGGTGCCATTTGTGCCTGCTCGTATTTGTAAGCAAAGGATGCACAGAATATATAAAAACATAAACTATTACTCACTGTGTTCATTACTTTAAAAGCATAATACACAAAAGAGCGGTGAAATGTGGTAATTTCTCCATAGATTAATGCAGTGTTTTAATATTGGACTTTATAGTGGGTGTATTCACACTCAAAACTCCACTTTTTGTTCCAGAGCGTAACTCTTCTCGATAAGAGCAGTCCTTGCTTTGTTGCTGACCTTGAGCAATTCATTAATTATACCGATGACAATCCCTCATCTGAATGGTCGCCATAAAGCGCTACCTGTGGGGAATGTTTGTCTTCCAGCTCTTCCCATCGCAAAATCTTCAGAAACCCTTTAGTCACTATAGTATCAACTGCTTCGGGGCAAATTTTTATAAATCCATGTATTTTTGCTTAAAAAGCAATTGTGCAATAGGGTTTCATAAAAAAATTGTGGACCATGTGGCTTCTGCAGTCCATTTTTGTATCACAGTACATAGCAGGCTTGTATTAGTGGAACAGTTTCTAAACTCTCTTTTTCTGAACTTTCTTCTATGCCAAAAAATGACCAAATAAAAATTCAATTTGGGCAAAAATCAGCTTAGAAGATAGCTCAGGTGAAAAGAGATAAGGGATACAGACCTGCTACAAAGAGGAGCTCACTGACAGATTCACTGTTAAATAGGTATTCCCCCAAAATCTGAGCCTTGTCTTAAATGGAGTAGAGACACATATATTCTACCTCTGCTTCATTTAAAATCTACATGTCTGTCAGAAATAGCCGAGCAGGGAACCGTCTCCATGTAAGAGCCCAGTTCTTAGGATCTCGAGGTTCTCTGTGTGTCCCAGCAATTGGATCCCCAGCAATCAGTAATTTAGCCCTATCATATGGGTAGGTGATACCCTTTCAATTCTCAGAATATCCCTTTAAAGGGGTTGTCCGACCGTAGGCTACAAGTCTGCTGTCACTTTATACTACTATAGACCTGTGAATCCTCACCGGGTGCGCTGTCAGGATTCTCCGGTGTCAGCATCTGGAGTGAAGGTCACGTGTCCGCCAGTATGTGATTTGCATACATGCGGTCATGTGCGGACTAGTCATGCACAGCATTGTTCAATACACAGTCTAGTCGAAATGTGGACGGAAGTATGCAAATTGTCACATTACCACCCCTTCCAAGCGCCGGTGAATCCTGACAGTGGACACTGTAAGGATTCACAAGTCTGCAGTCACATAGGGTGACTGTAGACTTGTAGCCTAAGGCTGGACAACCCCTTTAATATCCCTTTAACATTTTTTTTGCAGCTGGGTATATACTGTGATACCTAGTGGCAGTAGAATCCAAATGGTCCAACATTTTCAATAAAACCCCATTGCAGCAATTAGTTGTGGCCCAACTTGCATACATTTAAAGGGAATCTGTCAACAGGTTAGGCGCTATGTAATCTGAAGACAGCATGAGGTAGGGGTTAAAACACAGAATTCAACCATGCCTTTCTTATCAAGCTCTGAGGTTTTGTTTGCTTGCAATGATTGTTTTAGCATCAGGAGCTTATCATTGCTCATACACAGCAGCGCGTGCATGCTAGTCCGACACTCCCCCTTCAGTGATAGGCACCTCACTGTCTATGGACTTTGTAGATACATAGCCTGGTGGTGGGCGGAGTTAGCTTTCTCAGCTCTGCTTCATTCTAAATCTAAAAACTCTGATTCTGTCAGAACTGCTGCACCCAGTAAACTAAGTGATACATCGTTGAATTCAGATTCTCTTTGCCTACATTATCCTGCTCTCAGATGAGGTAGCAAAAAACTGCTGACAGATTCCCTTTAAGTAAAAAAATTGCATCCAAAGATGTTTATATCCTTTAAAGAGGGCGACAATTTGTGCAGATAATTGTAACCCACGTTAGAGAGAGTTAAAGTCACTCTTATGTTAGTTGCCCCATTCTTCTGCCATATTACAAACTTTCATCTATCAGCAGTACGCGGGGCAGACACTGATGGGGCTAAAAACTCTGCACTGCATTATCCCCTTCCATGCACCAAGGAAGTGATGCCTTGTAGGAGGCTGAGATTAATGGCCCCGTCATATCGTTAATCTCGCGCACTTTTCTTGCTTATAGTCACAGACTGTTTAATAAATACATCTTCTGCTTCTGGCTGCAGAATCTCTGAATCTTTTCCACAGTTTATCTTACATATAAGCCGAGATCTGATGTAGTGTGAATGGAAAATGTTACCGTCTCCTAAAAAATGCCTATTCCCATATACAACATGAATGAGCATGACGGCCTTTTTTCGCGCTAGAATTGCCTAGAGGATTTTGGATTATAACGCTGGTTTAGCTGCATTATACTTTACTTTGTGATAATGACTAGTAATCTACAGGGCTGCAGGAATCGTATGAATCTTTTATATATTCCTTCTGCTAGAAAATATATAGTAAAGCCATATATTAAAATTCATACCGACAAGGAGTATAAAAGTAGATTAAAGAAGTATTTCTATGTGACTTTAAATGCTGATAAGGCAATATTAGATTAGATCCTTGAAGTGTATACAGGGTGATGTCTGATGTCAGAAACTTCTACTTAGACTATGGCCTGTGTATAAGTTCTTAGTTTTATGCAGCGTTCATAGAAATCTATGTGCCAGTACAACCTCAATGGCATAGTCACAGCATGGTCCGTTACATGTCATGGTGGGTGTACAACATGGCGCCTTCTGTAATGTGGAAACGTAGTGCCTTAATGTGACACTATACAGGCTCCAGGCACTTAGCTTGCATTTGGTCAGTTGCTATTGCAGTGTACCTGTATTTTTCTACAAAATCTGTAGAAAAGCATTTTTTTGCTATCCTTTCCCCCCCACATCAAATTACATCTGCTCTTGGTGAACATACCAAGGTAATATGTCCAAAAACTGTCTTAACTCTCATGCTCCTTAATTTGCCATTCATACTTTTTGAGTGAGTGTTTCTCTTTATCTACATTCTGCTAGATAAAGCCCCACCCACATTCTCCGTAGATAAAGCCCCACCCACCCTTCCTTTAGATAAAGCCACACCCACACTTCATGTAGATAAAGCCACACCCACACTTCCTTTAGCTAAAGCCACACCCACACTCACTGTAGAGAGACACTCACACTTTCAGTAAAAATAAAGCCTCATCCAAATTTCTAATAAAGAGATAAAGCCCCACCGATACTTCCTGTAGAAAGATAAAGCCTTGCTCACACTTCATATAGATAAAGACAAGACCACAAACACTATAGAGAGACAAATCCCCACCCACACTTTCTTTAGCTAAACCCCTGTCCACACTTCCTGTAAAGAGACAAAGCTATGCTCACACTTCCTGTAGAGCTGAAGTCCCACCCACACTTCCTAAAAAAAGAGATAAAGCCCCACCCACACTTCAAATAAAGAGACAGAGCCCCACCCATACTTTCTATACAGATAAAGCCCCACCCACACTTTCTATACAGATAAAGCCCCACCCACACTTCCTGTAGAGAAACAAAGCTCTGCTCAGACTTCCTGTAGAGGTAAAGCCCCACCCACACTTCCTTTAGATAAAGCTCCACCCACACTTCCTTTAGATAAAGCCCCACCCACACTTCCTGTAGAGAGACAAAGCTATGCTCATACTTCCTGTAGAGATATAGTCCCACCCACACTTCCTTTAGGAAGATAAAGCTACTCCCACACTTTCTATAGATAGATAAAGCCCCGTCCCACACATCCTGTTGAGAGACAGAGCTCCACCCACCCATCATGTACCTTGATAAAGACCCACCTACACTTCCTGTAGATAAAGCCTCACCCACACTTCCTATAAAGATAAAGCCCCCCCCATACTTCCTGTAGAGCTAAAGCCCCACCTACACTTTCTTTAAAGATAAAGCCCCACCCACACTTTCTATAAAGATAAAGCCCCACCCATACTTCCTGTAGAGATAAAGCCCCACCCACACTTTCTATGAAGATAAAGCCCCACCTACATATCCTGCAGAGAAAAAGTCCCACCCACACTTTCTATAAAGATAAAGTCCCATCGATACTTCCTTTAGATAGATGAAGCCCCACCCACACTTCCTGTAGCGATAAAGCCCCATACTACATTTTCTATAAAGATAAAGCCCCACCTATACTTACTGTAGATAGATAAAGCCCCTCCCACACTCCCTGTAGAGATAAAGCCGCATGCTACACTTTCTATGAAGATAAAGCCCCACCCATGCTTCCTATAGAGATAAAGCCCCACCCACACTTTCCATAAAGATAGAGCTCCACGCATACTTCCTGTAAAGATAAAGCCCCACCCACACTTTCTATAAAGATAAAGCCCCACCTACACTTCCTGTAGAGATAAAGCCCCATCCTACACTTTCTATAAAGATAAAGGCCCACCCACACTTTCTATAAAGATAAAGCCCCACCTATACTTCCTGTAGCGATAAGGCCCCACCCACACTTTCTATAAAGATAAAGCTCCACCCATACTTCCTGTAGAGACAAAGCCTCATCCATACTTCCTGTAGAGATACCACATCACCCACACTTCCTGTGGAGATAAAGCCCCACCTATACTTCCTGTAGATAGATACAGTCTCACCCATACTTCCTGTAGAGACAAAGCCTCATCCATACTTCCTGTAGAGATACCACATCACCCACACTTCCTGTGGAGATAAAGCCCCACCTATACTTCCTGTAGATAGATACAGTCTCACCTATACTTCCTGTAGATAGATACAGTCTCACCCATACTTCCTGTAGAGATAAAGCCTCACCCATACTTCCTGTAGAGATACCGCATCACCCATACTTCCTGTAGAGATAAAGTCCCACCCACACTTTCTATAAAGATAAAGTCCCACCTATACTTCCTTTAGATAGATAAAGCCCCACCCACACTTCCTGTAGCGATAAAGCCCCATACTACATTTTCTATAAAGATAAAGCCCCACCTACACTTACTGTAGATAAAGCCACGCGCCCACACTCCCTGTAGAGATAAAGCCCCATGCTACACTTTCTATGAAGATAAAGCCCCACCCACACTTTCTATGATGATAAAGCCCCACCCATGCTTCCTGTAGAGATAAAGCCCCACCTGCACTTTCTATAAAGATAAAGCTCTACCCATACTTCCTATAGAGATAAAGTCTCACCCATACTTCCTGTAGAGATACCGCATCACCCACATTTCCTGTGGAGATAAAGCCCAACCTACACTTCCTGTAGATAGATACAGTCTCACCCATGCTTCCTGTAGAGATAAAGTCCCACCCACACTTTCTATAAAGATAAAGTCCCACCTATACTTCCTTTAGATAGATAAAGCCCCACCCACACTTCCTGTAGCGATAAAGCCCCATACTACATTTTCTATAAAGATAAAGCCCCACCTACACTTACTGTAGATAAAGCCACGCGCCCACACTCCCTGTAGAGATAAAGCCCCATGCTACACTTTCTATGAAGATAAAGCCCCACCCACACTTTCTATGACGATAAAGCCCCACCCATGCTTCCTGTAGAGATAAAGCCCCACCTGCACTTTCTATAAAGATAAAGCTCTACCCATACTTCCTATAGAGATAAAGCCTCACCCATACTTCATGTAGAGATACCGCATCACCCACACTTCCTGTGGAGATAAAGCCCAACCTACACTTCCTGTAGATAGATACAGTCTCACCCATACTTCCTGTAGAGATAAAGCCCCACCCACACTTTCTATAAAGATAAAGTCCCAGCTACACTTCCAGTAGATAAAACCCCACCCATACTTCCTGTAACATAGTAACATAGTTTTTAAGGTTGAAGGAAGACTAAGTCCATCTAGTTCAACCCATAGCCTAACATGTTTATCCAGAGGAAGGCAAAAAAAAACATGTGGCAAACACTAAGCTCCACATTGGGTAAAAAAAATTCCTTCCTGACTCCATACAGCAATCAGACTAGTTCCCTGGATCAACGCCCTATCAAGGAATCTAGTATATATAACCTGTAATATTATACTTTTCAAGAAAGGCATCCATACCCTTCTTAAATGTTAGTGGTGAATCACTCATTACAACATCATGCGGCAGAGAATGCCATAGTCTCACTGCTCTTACAGTAAAGAATCCGCGTCTGCGATTATGATTAAACCTTCTTTCCTCCAGACGTAGAAGATGCCCCCTTGTCCCCATCTCAGGCCTCAGAGTAAAAAGATCAGAAGAAATGTCTTTGTACTGTCCCCTCATATACTTGTACATAGTAATAAGATCACCCCTAAGCCTTTGTTTTTCCAAACTAAATAACCGCAAGTGTAATAACCTGCTTTGGTATTGCAGACCCCCTCAGTCCTCTTATAACCTTGGTCGCTCTTCTCTGCACCCGCTCTAGTTCAGCTATGTCTTTCTTATACACCGGAGACCAGAACTGTACACAGTATTCTAAGTGTGGTCGCACTAGTGACTTCCATCTTTGCCTCTTTTAATGCATCCCATTATTTTATTTGCCTTTGCAGCAGCTGCCTGACACTGGCCACCAAACGTGAGCTTGTCGTCCACCAATACACCCAGGTCTTTTTCAGTGACAATTTTGCCCAGTGTTTTACAATTAAGCATAAAATTATACATGTAGAGATAAAGCCCCAGCTACACTTCCTGTAGAGATAAAGCCCCACCTACACTTCCTGTAGAGCTAAAGCCCCACCTACACTTCCAGTGGATAAATAAAGCCCCACCCACACTTCCTGTAGAGATAAAGCCCCACCTACACTTCCTGTAGAGCTAAAGCCCCACCTACACTTCTAGTAGATAAATAAAGCCCCACCCACACTTCCTGTAGAGATAAAGCCCCACCTACATTTCCTGTAGATAGATAAATTCCCTCCCATACTTCCTATAGAGATAAAGTCCCACCTACACTTCCTGTAGATAAAGTCCCACCCATACTTCCTATAGAGATAAAGTCCCATCTACACTTTCTATAAAGTTAAAGCCCCACCTATACTTCCTGTCGATAGATAAAGCCACACCCACACTTTCTGTAGAGATAAAGCCACACCAACACTTCTTGTATATAGATAAAGGCCCGCTCATACTTCTTGTATATAGATAAAGGCCCGCCCACACTTCCTGTAGATTGATAAAATTCTGCACAGATTTCCTGTAATCCAACTCTATATATCACTGCTGACTGCAGAAAGTGGCCAGAAGTTAAATAGAAGGGAGAAGGGAGCGGCAGCAATTTAAAGTGATTTGCAGATTGTCTCTTGATTGCACTCTCTATGGAATGAGATCAAGTTGTCAGAAAGTACAGGGACCATTGAACAGAAATGAGGGAAGAAAATGATACTAGAATTCATAACATTGATGCCTGCCTGCAGCAACAGGTGCTTACATGTTCATTATTTCACTTTATGGAAAAGACTAATCATTCAAGATGTATTGACTTCAGGCAAGATGAAATATCTACCTCCAGGACTAGTCTGCCTTATACATATGTGTCAGCTTTGACACCACTGGGAATAGCAGGGATCCGCCAGAGTGAGCGATAGATGTCATACAGAACTCTTGTTGTAATATCTGATAACCTTACAAAAGATACATTTTCCCATACATGATGCACATTTATAGTGTAAATCAATGGTTGTCTGCATTTTATGATCCCTTTTCATTTAAGGATCCCTCAAAAATACACTTATCACAGTTTGTCACTGGAGTTTGCAAAGAAACCTAGTGGCAAGAATTTAAAGGTGTTGTTTACTTGATGATAATAATTTTTCAGATGGCTCAGACTGACATAATAATTGAATGAAGTGATACTTACTTTACCGCTTCCCGATGTTCCCTTTGCGTTGCTTTCCCGGTCCCTACTGGTCTCAACTTCCTGCTCCCTGCACTGGAAATATCTGGAAATGCTCACTGAGCCAATCACTGGCAGAGGCGTGTCATCCATGTGGCCAGTGATTGGCTAAGCGGGTGTTTACTCTTATTTTCAATGTGTCAAGACATGACCAGGTAGTAGAGACCAGCAAGGTCAGGGCAAACATAGGAATGGGAATAGGGTCGATGAGGGTGAATATCAATTATTTTAGATTTTAGATTTTCATGCTGAGCTCATTAAAGAGCTGATCTAACAAAAATTGTATGTGTGGTCATCCCGACTATTAAGATGAGAAGATTCAATCACAGCTCTTACATAACAAGCACAGAATTCCTCATTGGGGAATTGGATTAGAGGTCAGAGGTGAATATTATTTTTGGACACCCACAATATACACACTGCTCTTCAGCTTTCAGCCTTGGTCCTGGGTTTGGCACCTACACTTCTGACCAGGTTTTTCTGTGTTGATACATTAAAGGGAATCTGTCACCAGGTTTTTGCTACCTCTTCTGAGAGCAGAAGAATGTAGGAAAAGAGACCCTGATTCCAGCAATGTGTCCCTTAGTTTACAGGGTGCAGCAGTTGTGACACAATCAAAGTTCTTAGATGTAGGATGAAGCAGAGCTCAGAAAGCTGCCCCCACCCACACCACTGAGCCACAACTTTCTGTGTGCATTGTCTATTGACAGTGAGCTGCTTATCATAGGAGGGGCAGTGGGCGGACTAGCAGTCATGTGAGCAGTAGTCCAGGCAGTAATAATGTCCTGCTAATAAAACCTTGATTGTATGGAAACAAAAGCACACAGCCTAATAAGTGATACGTCGCTGAATTCAGTGTTTTAACCTCTATATCATGCTGTCCTCAGATTACATAGCAAAAACCTGCTGACAGATTCCCTTTAAGAGACTGACTGCTCATTTCAACAGTGAAGGCCTCTTCTGTATCTATACATCAAGACAGAAAATGGGGCTGGCTTGGATATTAAAATGAAAGTCAGCCAGTGACATGCCAACACAGGATATACTTTTCTTTGTTGGCCAGAAGTAGAGATGGGATCAAGGATGAGAGCTGAAGTTTTAAAAGTTTAAAAGTATTTGTCAAGGCTCAGGATAGGTGGACCCTCTAGGCACTAGGTCTGAGTGGGCACACGGACCCTGGGCGTTGATGTAGTAAGCTGGGGCAGCAAGGACTTGGCAAACTCTGGAATCTCAGGAGATGCGTGGTGGATGAAGTATAACCCAGCCGGGATGGAAGCAAATAAACGCCGTATGCACAGAAGGTGGAGCACACCAAACACGGCGGTCTAGAAACTCAATCCCAAGACACAGGGGTGTGTGTCAATGGGCTTTAAACTGGTCTGGGGAGATGATGTCACTGATCCGCACCAGGCAATCTGCAAAACCTGACGTGGAGCACAACAAAGGGCAGCAGATCCATTGGAAGGGAGCGAAGACTGGGATATATGGGGCAGGTGTGTAACAGTATATCAGTAAGTTCTTGGGAATCCTGTTTAGAACACATCTAAAAGTATTTTTCCCCTGTAGAAAACAGCTTTCATTGCTTCTAATCACAGATAATTTTACAAATTACTACTGGATCACAAGTTTTCAGAGTTGTCTTGAGGATCATCCAGCCACATGACAACTAGTCATTCTCCTCTCTACATTTATGAATTTTGCCATATTTCATTAGGTACTGAGGTGCAATCTAAGTCCTGCTAAGATCTCTGGTTATGCACTCGTACATGATTACTTGTCACTCATTTGCTGCTTTATCCTGTAGGTTGCCCCCCACTGGGACTGGAGACCCTAAAAGTAACAGACTTCCAGCTTCATGCTTCAACAGTGAAACGTTATGGGCTGGGTGCCCACAGGGGACGCCTCAACATCCAGGTGTTTTGCAAATTTTGCTCTTATCTTTTACACTGCCAGCTTTAATCTTGGACAGTGAGTATAAAGTGCATTTATTATATTGTGTAGCTAAGTAAATCCCAGGGCCAGACTGGGTATGAAATTCAGCCCTAGCATTTGAAAGCACATAGATGCATGCTACCCCCCTCACCCGCTTCCAAAGATAGAGGGTCGGTATTGCAATTATAGCCTTGCCTGACTATTGGAGGAAATCCAAATTTACTGTCATTCCAAATTGCGTTCTTTGTCCTGATTAATACGCTATATTGGGGCGCCCTGTTATAAAGACAAATGATGCATGACGTAATCAGAGCAGGGTGGGGTAAGATTAGAAGCTGTGCAGCATATAGGGAACACCTAGTGAGTAGCCAGAGTCCTAGGGGCCTCAGGGAAACTTTTCAACATCAGCAGCAGGGGAGAGGGAGCTTGAGGCTAGTTGGGTCGAGATTCAGCGGCAGCAGAAGGTAGGGGGGACACTGAGGACCTGTCAATCACACTAAGCAATTTAGAATAAACTTTCGATTTATCAAATTAGATTATCAAAGTAAGTACACCAGCCTCGTCAGGTTCAATATGAGTTGTATCATTATATGCAGTTTGTATTGTGAAATCTGGTGACTGATCCACGTTATTTGCCCTTGATTCCATTAGCAGTAGAGCATCTGATGCAGAATTGAGAGGCATCACTGGATAACTCCTTTAAACTATTGGGTGAGGAATTGGACCCATTGGATTTGATGTTGGGTGGAAAGGATACAAAGGTGGAAATAAACACCAGGATCTTCTTTCTGGTTGGCTAAACTTGAGGTCTAATTTCAGCTTTGTTGTTGTATCCCATTTCTTTAATGTATTTTAGACAAAATAAGTTGGCCTCGATAGTTCATGACTAGTTTGTATTGACTATAGCTTTTGCTTCACTTTTGTGATGTCTTATTTTATTATATATTCATAGTTTAAGTTTTTCCTAGAAGTCTCCATAAAACTTTAGAAAAGACCAAGGCAAATCCTTGCATTTTAACAGGTCAACTCTCAAGGAAATGATTTAGGCTTAGTTTTCCCGTATGGTCTAAGCTTATATTTTTCCTATATATGCACAGTTATATCCTTTGAACAAGCTTTAGACATTACCTTGATCTGTGCTTGTTATATGGCAGGCGGGGGTCAACGAAAATGACCTGTTCGATGGGGCTTGGTGCGCGGGAAGAAGTGACCTGCAGCAGTGGCTTGAAGTAGACGCTCGAAGACTCACTAAGTTCACGGGGGTCATCACACAAGGCAGAAACTCACTCTGGCTGTAAGTATAATATCACTTTCAGATGACATCCTCCTGTGCTGTGGATATGTCTACAGCACATCAAATCCTCCTACATCCCATACCAGTTTCCATAGAGACAGTGATAATTATTATTTGCCTGTAATTATTCAGTTTGTACAAACTATTTTTATCCCTTTTCAATCTCCTAAAAATATACACTGCTACCTTGTGGTATGATACGGGCTTGAGATATTAGTGCATGCATGAATTTGTATTGATAATTGGGTATCGGACAGAGCTATACTGATATCAGTGGTAAAAAAAGACAAACAAAGTTGTTCTATGGTCTAAGGGGTAACGTCTCTCCTTGTGGAGAGTGACATGCCAGTGTAAGGAGACTTATAGGCCATGCAATGCTCCTCTGGGAAATTATATATGCAAATTGCCTCTTGATGTTGCCCCTTAAACTCCAGAGGCCTCTCATCCAGCCAAATCAGATCTCTTGCTCTGCACTGATGAGGGGCCAACACCCCAAAACACATGTCTGCAAATAGAGTATCTGGTTTGGCTTTTATCCTAAGTCAGGCAAGGATTGTTAAAGGGTCGATATTGACTTAGAATTGGTGACACAGTAGATCAAGTCCTCTTCTTCTCTAATGAGGCAATTTGAAAAGTTGTATTATAAAAGTTGAAGCATAAGTCTCCTATAAAGAAAACCTGTTACTAGTAGTGTTGAGCGAGCACTAAAATGCTCGGGTGCTCGAAGCTCGGGCCGAGCTCACCGTGATACTCGGGTGCTCGACCCGAGCAACGAGCCCAATTTTAGTCTATGGGAGACCCGAGCATTTTTGCGGCGGCACCCCCGGCAATCTGTAGAAAGCCTAAAAAGTGATAACGATAGTGACAGTGCTCAAATGACATGGGGACAGCATGGGGATCACTCCAGGAAGCATTTCTGACCCCCAGGTCACTGCTGTCAACAACGTGGTCAGAGGTATTAAGCCACTTTTAAGGGCTCACAATAAAACGTTCAAAAACGAAACTGAAACTGCTTTCCTGTGAAATATGTTAAGGAACTTCCTTTCCAGGGTAAAGACTTGTGTATAAGGTAAAATAAATAACCAAAAACAAAAATACTCCTCCACACCTTGGGCTATGTTCACAAGTAGCATTTTTTATGCGTTTTTGCACTTTTGTATTGCTTTCAACCGTGACAAATGCATTCACCGGGAAATGTCATTGTAACATTTTACAATCTTATCTGGCCATGTGCTGTGTGACACATGCATACAGTGCTGAAAAGACATGGGAACAGCATGGGGAAGACCCCTGGAAGCATCTCTGACACCCAGGTCACTGCCTAAAAGTGTGCCCATCAGAAGTGATCCTTGCCGCATCAGAAGATGCAGACTTGCAACTATCCCCGTGCAAGTCCTTGTCCCAGGGCAGTGTTCAATTGTACCTACCCCATTCCTTGCAATGCAAGCGCAAGTATGCAGCCTGCCACCCACCCACCCCCAGGCTGCAATACCATACTGCTTGCTTGCACTTGAAATGGGGCCTTTTAGTTTGGAGGAGGCCGAAGCTGGCCACTACCTCATGGCTGCGTCGGCGGCAAGGTCTCCATACTCAGTCCCCAGCCGCCACTATTTGTCCCGGGAACCTTCCCCACACTTTTCTTAGCCTGGCCTGCTTTAGGGCAGCATTTGACGAGCCCACCAGACAACCAGACTCCTCCGGTGGGCCCTGGCTTCTCCATCAGGGGAGTTGAGAGTGCCAAGGTGAGGAGCATGATGATGATGATAGAAGTTAGCATCTGCTTTGTTTTCTTGGAATGCAAGCGTAAGTGTGCAGCCTGCCACCCACCCACCCCCAGGCTGCAATACCATACTGCTAGCTTGATTGCACTTGAAATGAGGCCTTTTAGGCTTGTGGAGGCGGACGCCGGCCACCATGTCATGGCTGCGTTGGTGGCCTGGTATCCATACTCAGCCCCCAGCCGCCAGGGGGCGGCCGGGTGTCCATGCTCGGTCCCCAGCCGCCCCGCAGCCGGGTGCCCATACACGGTCCCCAGCCGCCTGGAAGCGGCTTTGTGTCCTTAAAAGGTCCCTAGCTGCCTTTATTTGTCCCGGTGCGCCTTATACACAAGCGCGCATACCAAAACATTACCTGTGCCCTCCCCAGTGCATTTAGTGGGAAGGACAGCCTATTCCGCTGTAGTGTGTGCACGCCAACCCCCTGTTCATGGCACATGCGAAGATGCCTCCCGCCCTGCACCTGTCGTTGCAGACTTGCAACTATCCCCGTTCAAGTCCTTGTCCCAGGGCAGTGTTCAATTGTACCTCCCCCATTCTTTGCAATGCAAGCGCAAGTATGCAACCTGCCACCCACCCAACCCCAGGCTGCAATACCATACTGCTTACTTGCACTTGAAATTGGGCCTTTTAGGCATGGGGAGGCGGAGTCTAGCCACCACGTCATGGCTGCGTCGGCGGCCTGGTATCCAGACTCAGTCCCCAGCCGCCCGGCGGCCGGGTGTCCACACTTGGTCCCCAGCCGCCAGGGGGCGGCCGGGTGTCCATACTCGGTCCCCAGCCGCCCCGCAGCCGGGTGCCCATACACGGTCCCCAGCCGCCTGGAGGCGGCCGGGTGTCCATAAACGGTCCCCAGCCACCCTTATTTGTCCCGGTGCGCCTTATACACAAGCGTGCATACCAAAACATTACCTGTGCCCTCCCCAGTGCATTTAGTGGGAAGGACAGCCTAACCACAAACACGTGGACAAGTGAATGTGGCCAGGGATGGTCCATCTCACTGACGCCTTCACACTGGGTTAATATTGTGGAAACCGGGACACAGTTGGACACTGGGATGCAACACATCCTCCAGACATAGAGGATTGCGGGTCCTGGGTCAATCAGGCTACAACACAAAGTTCAGAAGGTAGACAGCAGCAGTGGTCGGCCTCCTACACAATGAGTAAATTATTCATGATCATGAGGCCATCCATCTCCTTAGCTTTCTGTTCCTTGGAATGCAAGCGCATGTATGTAGTAGCGGCTAAGCCTGAGGTGGTCAGCGTTTTGGCGCATATCCTACCTCCTCCGACGATTGCTGGATGTTTTCCTGCTACTATCCCAGTTCTATGACTCCCGTTAAAACAAAGCTTCTGATGATGAATGACGGATGAGGTGGTGGCAAAGGAGAAAGAGCAGGAGGAACAGGGACCATTCACATCAATATCAGGCCAGTCAACCACACATGTCTTGTAGGACATGTTTCTGTACCAAAAGGAGTGGTTCGGCTACACAGTTATAGAGCATACAGTGAGTGCAATGCCTACCAAAAATTTCGAGGCACTCCAATGCCCCTTGGAAGTGACATGGAGGTCAGAGGGCCTTAACTAAACCGTTTTTTCCATTTATAGCAACTGGGTCTCCTGTACACTGTTGGCCTAAGCAGTGAATTGAAGGCTTTCCAAAAATTATGAGGAACTGCAATGCCTCTTGAAACCGACGTGGATTACAGCGTACTAAAATCCTTCTACCCATTATTGGGGAGTAGGTCTCCCTTAGTGTTCGCCTATGCATTGAAAAGCAAAAGCTGACTAAAATTAGGAGGAAATGCAATGCCCGTTGGAAGAGTCGTGGAGGTTAGAGGTAATTAAAAACAACATTTCAATGCCCCTTGGAAGAGCTGTGGAGTTCAGATTGGTTTAACAAGATGGTTTTAATGCCCCTTGGAAGAGACTTGGAGGTCCCAGTGGAATAAAAAGACAATATCAATGACCCTTGGAAGAGACGTGGAGGTCACAGTAGCTTAACAAGATGATTTTAAAGCCCCTTACAAGAACCATGCAGTACAGCATATTAAAAACATTATTCCCATTATTGGGGAGTGGGTCTCCCATAGTCTTTGCCTATGCCTTCCAAGCAAAAGTTGCCAAAAATTAGGACGGAGGAACTTGCAATGCCCCTTACAAGAGCCATGCAGTATAGCATATTAAAAACATTATTCCCATTATTGGGGAGTGGGTCTCCCATAGTCTTTGCATATGCCTTCCAAGCAAAAGCTGCCAAATATTAGGATGGAGGAACTTGCAATGCCCCTTACAAGAGCCATGCAGTACAGCATATTAAAAACATTATTCCCATTATTGGGGAGTGGGTCTCCCATAGTCTTTGCCAATGCCTTCCAAGCAAAAGCTGCCAAAAATTAGGACGGAGGAACTTGCAATGCCCCTTACAAGAGCCATGCAGTACAGCATATTAAAAACATTATTCCCATTATTGGGGAGTGGGTCTCCCATAGTCTTTGCCTATGCCTTCCAAGCAAAATCTGCCAAAAATTAGGACGGAGGAACTTGCAATGCCCCTTACAAGAGCCATGCAGTACAGCATATTAAAAACATTATTCCCATTATTGGGGAGTGGGTCTCCCATAGTCTTTGCCTATGCCTTCCAAGCAAAAGCTGCCAAAAAATTAGGACGGAGGAACTTGCAATGCTGGCAACACTGACCACGGTCACCCTGGTGGTATAGTGGTGGTGGAGGCTGAGGATAAGGAGAAGAGCAAAAAACAGCCGAAATGAGGAAACGTATACCCATGTGTGGGTGTGAAGCGGTGCATGGGAATACACAAATACACATCCCGAAATAACACAGTGGATTTGACTTTGTTACTCTGCTGTCATTTGGTGGTGATGAGAAGTCTGGCCCAATCTAGCCCTTGTTCATTTTGATAAGGGTCAGCTTGTCAGCATTGTCAGTTGACAGGCGAGTGCGCTTATCAGTTATAATTCCCCCAGTGGCACTGAAAACACGCTCCGATTACACGCTAGTGGCAGGGCATGCCAGGACCTCCAAGACATACAGAGCGAGTTCATTCCAAGTGTCCCGCTTGGATACCCAATAATTCAAAGGCACAGAGGAATCATGGAGGACGCTGGTACTGTCGGCAAGGTACTCCCTCACCATCTTTTGAAACTTTCCACTCCTTGTGAGGACCCCGCGTCTCAGGGCCTATAAGCTGGGCGGGTCTCAGAAAACTGTCCCAGAACGTTGACAGTGATCCCCTGCCTCTGCTGGATTGGAGTTGCGTCTCTCTCGCCTGTACGCCTTGGTTGGGCAACGAACTGTGACCTCTTCTGCTAGCGTGTTCAGATGGGAATTTTTTTAACAGTTCTGCACAAGGGCCTTCTGGTACTGACCCATTTTTGTAGAGCTCTCCACCTCAGGAATAAGAGAGTGAAAGTTCTCCTTGTAGCGGGGGTCTAAAAGTGTCACCAACCAGTAATGACTGTCACCCAACATTTTGACAACGCGAGGGTCACGGTTAAGGCAGCGTAACATAAAGTCAGCCATGCGTGCCAGACTGGTAACGGGCAAGACTTCCGTGTCCTCACCAAGATGACGACTGACCATACTCTCCTCCTCCTCCTCCTCCCCAATGTCCTCAGGCCACCCACGCTGAACCGACGGTATGACAGTTGTACAGGTACTACCGTCTACAGCGCATGATACCAGCTCCTGTTCTTCCTCCTCCTCCTCTCCCTCATTGTCCCCCAATGCACGTTGGGATGAGATGAGGCTGGGCTGTGTGTAATCGCCCGCTACTGCTTCTTGATCCATCTAATCATACTCTGGCTGCAATGCCTCCTCTTTAATTCTCTGCAGAGAGCGTTGCAAAAGACAGACAAGTGGGATGCTGACGCTAACGATGGCATCATCGCCACTCACCATCTTGGTGGACTCCTCAAAGTTTGTCAGGATGGTTCATATGTCAGACATCCAGGTCCACTCCTGAGGTCTTATGTGTGGAGTCTGACCTGAATATCGACGGCATTGTTGCAGCTGGTACTCCACAACTGCTCTCTTCTGCTCACAAATCCTTTGCACCATGTGGAGGGTAGAGTTCCAACGTGTGGGGACATCACACACCAGTCGGTGTGATGGAAGCTGCAAACGCTGCTGCAACACAGCAAGGGCGGCGGAAGCTGTAGCCGACTTCCGAAAATGAGCTGACAGGCGGCGTACTTTAACGAGCCGATCTGGCAACTCAGGGTAGGATTTAAGAAACCGCTGAACCACGAGGTTAAGCACATGAGCCAGGTATGGTACGTGTGTGATCTCGCCTCGCCTCAGAGCCGCCACCAGGTTACAGCCATTGTCACACACGACCATGCCTGGATGTAGGTTCAGCGGTCTCAGCCACAGATCTGCCTGCTCTTTCACAGCTGTCCACAACTCTCAAGCAGTGTGAGGTTTATCACCTAAGCTTATGAGTTTCAGCACAGCCTGTTGCCGCTTGGCTGAGGCAGTACTGCAGTGCTTCCAGCTTGTAACTGATGTGGTGATATCTGAGATGGAACATGAGGCTGAACATGAGGAGGAGGATGATGCGCAGGAGCTGTACACTGTGAGGGCAACTCTGACTGACATAGGGCCCGCAATCCTCGGTGTGGGGAGGATGTGTTCCGTGCCAAGGTCCGACTGGGTCCCGGCTTCCACTATGTTTACCCAGTGTGCCGTCAGGGAGATGTACCGTCCCTGGCCACAAGCACTTGTCCACGTGTCCGTTGTCAGGTGGACTCTCCCAGTAACTGCGTTGTTGAGGGCACGGCAGATGTTTTGGGACACGTGCTTGTGTAGTGCTTGGATGGCACACCGGGCAAAATAGTGTCAGCTGGGGACCGAGTACTGAGGGATGGCCACCGCCATAAGGTTGCGGAAGGATTCCGTCTCCACCAGCCTAAAAGGCAGCATTTCCAATGCAAACAGTCGTGAAATGTGCGAATTTAGGACTGTGGCCTGTGGGGCGTTGGCTGCGAATTTGCGCTTTCGTTCAAAGGTCTGGGATATGGACAATTGAACGCTGCGATGGGACATGGACGTTGATGCTGTTTCTTGAGAAACTGCCATAACAAGTGAAGACTGAGAGGAGGGGACATCTTTGCATGCAGTATGGACAGGGGATTGCCTTGCACGCACAACAGGGGGTTCTCTTACACGCACAACAGCGGAAGAAGCAGTGGTGACACCCGCTGACACTGGTCGTGTGCCCTGGGGTTCACCCCACAAAGTCGGGTGCTTTGCTGACATGTGCCTGATCATGTTGGTGGTGGTCAGGCTGGCAGTTTTGTCATGCCTGCTGATGCTGGCCTGGCAGGTGGTATAAATGGCCTGTTTGGGGTTATCAGCAGAGTCTTTAAAAAAATTCCAGACTCTGGAAGACCTACCGGTTGTACTGGCAACGTCCCTCGTGTTGGTGTTGCGGGGAACGGTTGCCCGCCTTCTGTCTGCGGCCACCACACTGCTTCTTCCTGCCTGTTGGGGTACTCTGCCTCCCGCCCCCTGTGTGCTGCTGGCCTCTCTCTGCGTGTCCTCCTGCCACGTTGGGTCAGTTACTAGATCATCCACCACCTCCTCCTCTTCCACTTCCGCACCACGGTCCTCCTCCTCACTTCGTGACAATTTTGTCTCGTCATCGTCCTCCTCTTGTGACAAATTGCCAGCGTAGCCTTCCTGTGGCTGTGGCTGTTCAAATATTTGGCCATCGCTACATGGGATTTCCTCTTCCACCACTTCAAGCGGAGCAGGCGAGGGGCCCAAATATGGAAATGGACCAGTGAACAGCTCTTCAGAGTGTCCAACTGTGGGATCAGTTGCTGTCTGACGACACTCGGCATGGTGGGAGGAAGGAGCATCAGGGTGAGGAGGAGTATGTGGTCGAGACTCACGGCTACTAAGACTTGACCGTGTGGAAGACAGACCGGAGGTGGTGGTGCCCAGGTGACTGGAAGTATTATCTGCTATCCAATTAATAACCTGTTCACACTGATCAGTTCGCAATAGTAGTGTTGTTGTGTGCTTCCCTAGTAATTCGGTTTTGAACTGGCTGTTGGTTGTGGCACATTTTCACCTTGGCTACGGCCCCGTCCTCTGCACGCACCATCACCAGAACGTCCAGTTCCACGTCCCTTGCCACGCACCTTGCCCATTGTAAATGAAGTAAAATAGCTTACACTCGCACTATCAATGGCAAAAGGGTAATAAAAAGGAGATTAGAACCGTGGAAGAGGAAAACCACAGTTCTAGTTCTCTGGCCTACATCAGAATCTTTTAAAGAGATATATTTGTGTCTGAACAGTCAGAGAGACACTCAAACTGTTTTTTTAATGGAAAAAAGGCAAAAAAGTGGATAACACCCAGATTTGAACCGTGGAAGAGGAAAACCACAGTTCTAATTTCCTGGCGTATAACAGACTTTTTTAAATAGATATATTTGTGTCTGAACAGTCAGCGAGACACTCAAACTGTTTTTTTTTTATGAAAAAAAGACAAAAAAGTGGATAATACAGAGATTTGAACCGTGGAACTGCAAAACCACAGTTCTAGTTATCTGGCCGAAACCAGACTCTTTTAAACAGATATATTTGTGTCTGAACACTCACAGACACACAAATTTTTATTTTTTGGGGGAGAAAAATACCAAAAGGTTAATAAGACGGGTATTTGTACAGTCTGACTTAGGAAAAAAAAAAAAAAAGAGGATTTAGATGAAAAAAAAAAGGATTTTTCCTGGCCCCTGAGACCTGGGGCTAAGTCTAGCAATTTGAGCAGCAGCACACAGGACTGTAATGCAGTGTTTGCTGGTATAACCACTGCGTCTCCTATACAGCCTGCCTGCCTGATATCTGGGATGGATATTAGTCCTCAGAAGGACTGTTTGTTTGATTTTGCAGGCTTTAGAGACCCTACACTACCTATTTCGCAGTATAAATCTCTCCCTAGCTCAGCACCACTCTCCCTACACTGTCTGATCCGGAGCGACTGTGTCCAAGATGGCGGCGCCCGGTTTTAAATACTCGAGGTGACGCTGTGCGGCCAGCCAATCACTGTAATGCCCACAAACAACATGGCTGCGGCATTACAGTGACAGGCTGGCAATCCCTGCATGTTCATTGGCTCTGTAAAGAGCGCCAAACGTGCTGGGCGGAGACCCGAGCTCCCGCCCGAGTAACCCGGAAATGCTCGGTGCTCGCCGAACATCCTGAGTAGTGAGATGCTCGAGCGAGTACCGAGCAGTGTCGAGCATGCTCGCTCAACACTAGTTACTAGTCATGAATATATATTTTTAAAAAGTGTAAATACTGCTGTTCTTCTAAATCCGGCACTGTTTTTCTTCTGTTCCAGCTCCTTTCACTTCCAAAGATATGGCCCTTTCTTCCCTGCATGTAAATCTTGTGTTGTTTTAGCCAAGTGGGCATGATCTTCAACTCTTCTCTGTGGGTGTCTTCCAGAGGACCACACCCATTTGGCTATACAGGGAAAAAGCAATATCTCAAAACCAGAGAGGTGCACAAACAAAAAGTAACGCTAGATTCAGTGGGATTAACACAAGGTAAAAAAATTACATATTTATGCAAGTGACAGGTCCTCTTTAAATCTTGGTAATGAAAAACTTTTCATCATTTTATTGGATATATAGTGAGTGACCTATTTTTAAATACTCTATTAGCGATTTAATAAACAGAGGTCCTACATTCAGGACCCTCATCTATCAGCCATTGCAGAGAGTAGCCAAGACTCTCTCAAGAACAGAGATGTCAAACTCAAATACACAGAGGCCAAAATAAAAAACTTGGACAAAATCGCGAGCCAACCTTGATATTTATTAAAAAAATGTCTACAATTGACGAAGTTTTTCTTTATCGTTAAATATAACGATGTACCTTTTCATATGGAAACAAACTTAAAGGGATCGTCCCACGAATAAAGTACATTTTAGTTAATAGATCTTAGAATAAAATAAACACATAATCACAAATGACCACAACACAGTATGATGCTACAACTGTGATCCCAACACAGCCTTCACACAGTATAATGGACCCCACAGAGTCCTCCATACAGTATAATGGGCCTCACATAGTCCTCCATACAGCATAATGGCCCCACATAGTCCTCCATACAGTATAATGAGCTCCACATTGTCCTCCATACAGAATAATGGGCCCCACATAGTCCTCCATACAGAATAATGGGCTCCACATAGTCCTCCATACAGAATAATGGGTCCCACATAGTCCTCCATACAGAATAATGGGCCCCACATAGTCCTCCATACAGTATAATGGGCCCCACATAGTCCTCCATACAGTATAATAGGCCCCACATAGTCCTCCATACAGTATAATGGACCCCACATTTAGTCCTCCATACAGTAAATGGCCCCACATAATCCCCATACAGTATAATGGGCCCCACATAGCCCTCCACACAGTATCATTATACTGTGACATTATACAGTAACATTATCCCACATAGTCCTCCATAGAGAATAATGGGCCCCACATAGTCCTCCATACAGAATAATTGCCCCACATAGTCCTCCATACAGTATAATGGGCCCCACAAAATCCTCCATACAGAATAATGGGCCCACATAGTCCTCCATACAGAATATTGGCCCCACGCAGTCCTCCATACAGTATAATGGCCCCACATAGTCTTCCATACAGAATAATGGACCCCCACATAGTCCTCCATACAGTATAATGGGCCCTACATAGTCCTCCATACAGAATAATGGGCCCCACATAGTCCTCCATACAGTATAATGGCCTCATATAGTCCTACATACAGTGTAATGGGCCCCACATAGTCTTCCATACAGAATAATGGGCCGCACATAGTCCTCCATACAGAATAATGGCCCCACATAGTCCTCCATACAGAATAATGGCCCCACATAGTCCTCCATACAGAATAATGGGCCCCACATAGACCTCCATACCGAATAATGGGCCCCACATAGTCCTCCATACAGAATAATGGGCCCCACATAGTCCTCCATACAGAATAATGGCCCCACATAGTCCTCCAAACAAAATAATGGGCCCCACATAGTCCTCCATACAGAATAATGGCCCCGCATAGTACTCCATACAGTATAATGGTTCCCACTTAGTCCTCCATACAGAATAATGGGCCACACATAGTCCTCCATACAGAATAATGGTTCCGACATAGTGCTCCATACAGTATAATGGGCTCCACATAGTCCTCCATACAGAATAATGGCCCCACATAGTCCTCCATACAGAATAATGGGCCCCACATAGTCCTCCATACAGTATAATGGTCACACATAGTCCTCCATACAGTATAATGGGCCCCACATAGTCCTCCATACAGAATAATGGAATCCACATAGTCCTCCATACAGAATAATGGGCCCCACATAGTCCTCCATACAGAATAATGGGTCCCACATAGTCCTCCATACAGTATAATGGGCTCCACATAGTCCTCCATACAGTATAATGGCCCCACATAGTCCTACATACCGTATAATGGGCCCCACATAGTCCTCCATACAGTATAATGGGCCCCACATAATCCTCCATACAGAATAATGGCCACACATAGTCCTCCATACAGAATAATGGGCCCCACATAGTCCTCCATACAGTATAATGGTCACACATAGTCCTCCATACAGTATAATGGGCCCCACATAGTCCTCCATACAGAATAATAGGCCCACATAGTCCTCCATACAGTATAATGGGCCTCACATAGTCCTCCATACAGCATAATGGCCCCACACAGTCCTCCATACAGTATAATGAGCTCCACATTGTCCTTCATACAGAATAATGGGTCCCACATAGTCCTCCATACAGAATAATGGGCCCCACATAGTCCTCCATACAGTATAATGGGCCCCACATAGTCCTCCATACAGTATAATGGGCCCCACATAGTCCTCCATACAGAATAATGGGCCCCACATAGTCCTCCATACAGAATAATGGCCCCACATAGTCCTCCATGCAGAATAATGGGCCCCACATAGTCCTCCATACAGAATAATGGCCCGCATAGTACTCCATACAGTATAATGGTTCCCACATAGTCCTCCATACAGAATAATGGGCCACACATAGTCCTCCATACAGAATAATGGTTCCGACATAGTGCTCCATACAGTATAATGGGCTCCACATAGTCCTCCATACAGAATAATGGCCTCCACAAAGTCCTCCATACAGAATAATGGGCCCCACATAGTCCTCCATACAGAATAATGGGTCCCACATAGTCGTCCATACAGTATAATGGGCCCCACATAGTCCTCCATACAGTATAATGGGCCCCACATAGTCCTCCATACAGAATAATGGGCCCCACATAGTCCTCCATACAGTATAATGGTCACACATAGTCCTCCATACAGTATAATGGGCCCCGCATAGTCCTCCATACAGAATAATGGCCTCCACAAAGTCCTCCATACAGAATAATGGGCCCCACATAGTCCTCCATACAGAATAATGGGTCCCACATAGTCCTCCATAGAGTATAATGGGCCCCACATAGTCCTCCATACAGTATAATGGGCCCCACATAGTCCTCCATACAGAATAATGGGCCCCACATAGTCCCCCATACAGAATAATGGGCCCCACATAGTCCTCCATACAGTATAATGGTCACACATAGTCCTCCATACAGTATAATGTCCCCACATAGTCCTCCATACAGTATAATGGTCACACATAGTTCTCCATACAGTATAATGGGCCCCACATAGTCCTCCATACAGAATAATGGGCCCCACATAGTCCTCCATACAGTATAATGGGCCCCACATAGTCCTCCATACAGAATAATGGGCCCCACATAGTCCTCCATACAGAGTAATGGATCCCACATAGTCTTCCATACAGAATAATGGGTCCCACATAGTCCTCCATACAGTATAATGGTCACACGTAGTCCTCAGTACAGAATAATGTCCCCACATAGTCCTCCATACAGAATAATGGCCCCACATAGTCCTCCGTACAGAATAATGGGCCCCACATAGTCCTCCATACAGTATAATGGTCATACATAGTCCTCCATACAGAATAATGGCCCCACATATTCGTCCATACATAATAATGGGCCCTACATAGTCCTTCATACAGTATAATTGGCCTCTCATAGTCCTCCATACAGAATAATGGGCCCCCACATAGTCCTCAGTACAGAACAATTGGTCTCTCATAGTCCTCCATACGGTATAATGGGCCCCACATAGTCCTCAATACAGAATAATGGCCCCACATAGTTCTCCATACAGAATAATGGCCCCACATATTCGTCCATACATAATAATGGGCCCTACATAGTCCTCAGTACAGAATAATTGGCCTCTCATAGTCCTCCATACAGTATAATGGGCCCCACATAGTCCTCCATACAGTATAATGGCCCCCGCATAGTCCTCCATACAGAATAATGGCCCCACATAGTCCTCAATACAGAATAATGGCCCCACATAGTCCTCCATACAGTATAATGGCCCCACATAGTCCTCAATACAGAATAATGGCCCCTCATAGTCATCAACACAGAATAATGGCCCCATATAGTCCTCCATACAGAATAATGGGGAGGGGGCAGTGCCGGCCAAATCTAATCACCCCATGGTCCAGAGTTTGACATGTGTACTATAGAGCATCCAGCAATAATAACGCATTATACCAACATCCTATTGATTTCATTGGGTACATGTAATACTACATTTCCCGTGTGGTGGCGTTGCAGAGAATTTAACACTTGCCGCCATCGTTTCTCACAGACTTCTTTTTCAGTCCATGAGAGCTTACTACCTAGAACAGTTTTTTCTCATTCAGGTATTTAAATCATGACTGCACCTCTTTTTTGTAATTTTTTTGGCTTTACCTTTATGCTATTTTTCTATTAGTATTTTTTGTATCTTGTATTTGTCAAATCAGGAGGAAACATAAAAAAAGAAAATAAGTAAATAAGTTTGATTTTACATTTTACTTATGTCATTAAAATTCATTTTTAAGTTGTTGTTTCCTTTCCTAGAGAGTCATTTCTATGTAAGGAGAGCATCGTTTTGGATTGTTGTGGTTGTAGTTTGTCATTGCTTTCTTTGGTTCTTTTTATTTGTAGTTATTTATTTTGTTTTGTGGTTGTTTATATTTTATATAAATTTTGCCTTTAATCCTTCCCTATGGGGAGTCTAGAGGTGCCTCACTGTCAGGGCCCTGTAAACTCTGCTGGGACATTTCTAAATGATATAAGAGCATATGTGGACCAGAGTTTGGTGTCACAAGTGCATTGGGGAAGTTTTCTTACAAAAAGTTGTCCAAAAAAAACAACCCTTTACATTTTTGTCTAGTAGAAATTGCAAGGACAAAGTGTCTAGACCTGTAATCTCAATAAGCTTTATTTGCATCAGCTACTTAGAAAAGTTAATGGACATAAAAGTCTATTAAAGTCTATGTATAGCTTTGCACAGGATGCTTTTTATTGTTAATTTGCTTCCTAAATGAAAAGTTTAGCAACTTTCTAAATGCTGCTGCAGAGTGTCTATAAGTCTTTTATCTCTCTGAGTGCTTTACAAAACGTTTACAAATGTAAGGGGAGAAGATTGTACACATATCTCTACATTGTGGAGAGGGAAGAAAGCATTTACAGTCTCAGTGATGGCACAGAAATCAGACTATAGAATATCAGGAAAGCACACGAATGAAATAAGTGCAGGATAGAAGCTGTACATAAAAGAAAGTGCAGACATCTGCATTCTGGATACACACAGATGTCACATCTAGCCTATATTAATGGAAGACATACTGTCGTAAGAAAAAAAACAAAACAGAAACTTGGATCAGACTGCAAGTTGATTATAATCAATCAAGGAATGAAGACTGAAGTCTGAAACTTAGTGCATTTGTATTAATTGATTCTAAACAAAGTTACATTAATTTCGAAATTCCAAACATTTGAGAATTCTAGTGATTCTGACTTTCTGGGAATATGATTCCTGGGAATCCAGCTAAATAGTAGCCAGCTGTTCCTCTGCCTAAGTCTGTGTTCTGATGTCATGATGTGCGATGCCCCACGTGACTGTGTGCAGCTGTGCACGTCATGACGTCATGATGTGAGGGTGCACCTCAAGGCTTATCCGGAGCTAGAAGCATCGGGAAAGAGTATAGAGAAGAAAGGCATCGGAGCGGAGTTAATGAGTGGGGGTCTTTACGAGAGAACCCCTTTAATCAATAATCCAATAACAAATCTAAATTATCAATAAATCTATATAACGAACTAAAATAAAGAAATGCCAGTGTATATAATTAAGATGTGCAGTATGTGGCTTTAACAGAAGGCTGAGGTTAGTGCTTGGCTTACAGTGGTGCCTTTTCCTGTACGGATCTTAAGACTCTATTAATATTTTATAGAAAATTTTCCAACATTACTTTGCTGTTTAACTGGCTCGACTGTTTCCACTTGGTGTGTGAATGTCATTGCACATGGTTTTGAGCTTTGCTGGTGAGATCTTCAGTGCCGTGATTTATAGGCTGTCTCCACATCCCATGCGTTGGGTACAATAAAACTTCCTAAAGATTTATAGAAGTTCAACTGAAAATCGTAAATGTCTGCAAAGAAATTGGATAACTGGAAACACATATTGAGATTTCTTGGTGGACAAGTTAAAAGCTTCAGCATCTTCTTTTGTACTCGTTGTATGATGGCACTGTGGTTATTATTTTACAGACAGTGCATTGAGGATTTTTTTGCGGTAGCCCAAAACATCTCCATTATCTTCATACAGCAGGCTGTAAACATCGGGTAAAGCCTACCGGACTGTTTGTATGGCCGCATACTGTACATCCACATGTAGGTATAGGTTCTAGGTGCTTGGTGCCAGGGGAGGGTGCCAACAAGCCATTTTGCCTTGGTCATTCCCCCAATTCGACTTGTGTGTGATAACAAATGCAATAGCTTTTGGTCTTTTTGACTCTTTAACGATGTCTTAGGTAATGAAATATCCCATATAATTATTTTGTATTTCAATTTGTAAGCTTACAATGCCACAAATGCGACTTTTTGAAGCCAGAATTCTACTGTAATTAATTAATTAACTATTAAATATCTCAGAAACCAGAGCCAATCTGGCAAAACCAACGTCATAGTCTTAACCAGCACCATAAACTTAAAGAGGTGGTCCTTTACAATGTATATTGTGCACATTGATTTAAAACTTTCAAATAAGTCTTTTTGCAAATACCTTATGTTGACATATGTACCTGTGAGCGGCGCTATCGCTGCTCGCTCAGTTCTGATCATGTGACCCCTGGCTGCAACTGCTGCTGACATCCGCTGATGTCACATCAACTTCTGGACTCTGGAAGTTGACTTGGCATCACCGAAGCGTGACCAAGTCTCCCGCGCTCCCCCCGATTGACTGGGCTGTGGGTGGTGTTTCACCGCACGTGACAGCCCAGTATCCAGCGCGCGCTTGCAGGGCTTTGCCAATAAAAGCAGAGGAGAGAGGGAAAACTTTTACAGTGCGCGCTGGATACTGGGCTGTCACGTGCGGTGAAACACCACCCACAGCCCAGTCAATCGGGGGGAGCGCGTGAGACTGGGTCACACCTCAGTGATGCAAGGTCAACTTCAAGAGTCTGGAAGTTGAAGCGACATCACCGGTCAGTGACGGCTGCAGCCAGGGATCACGTGATCAGGACTGAGCGAGCAGTGATAGCTCCCCTCAGAGGCAACTATGTTAATATAACCTATTTTCAAAAATATTTATTTGAAGGGTTTAAATCAATGTGCACAATATACATTGTAGGGTACCACCTCTTTAACTATAAAACTGTGCAGACATCATTGGCAGCAAAATCACTGTATACCAGTGTAATAATTCCCCTGCACCGCCCCGGTGACTGGGAGAGAACCGTTACATGGTGATAACACCGTGATTAAAACTTCATTTTCTCTGTGTAGGAGCTCTTCAAGTCAACTGGCTACACAGGGTTTTAACACTATTTATCTGCAAATTAACCGTATATATGCTGATAAGTAGCATTTCTGGTGATATCAGGTTCCTTAAAGGAATCATCATTCACAGACGATCCATTATGCCTGGGAAAGCATTGAAGGAGCCTTTGTGTTCTACTGTACCATGGCTTCTTTGTTCTGCCAATCAGTAAGGATCCTAAGCCACCACATTATGTTTCTGGTGTGCCCCTTTACCTTGAAAAGAAACAGTTGCGATTACAATTGCAAATCAGATATAATCTGTTTGGGGGGACCATGTAACTGACTATTGGATATATTGCAAAATCTACAATGATCTGCAGTAAACATTAGACTTCTTTGTAAACAGGAGGATTTGGAGTTTAAATGGTTAAAACAGTAAACTTTATTTCTACAAAAATAACAATTATAAAAATGCATAGAAAAGACAGACGGGCAGATAACAATCACTGATTTGCAAAAGTGTATAAAAAGTTGCTGTTAATATATACTATGGGTAGATCAGACATGCCTCAGTGCTAATAGCATCATAAAAAGTATCTCAGGCCATATTTTACATAATAATTCCGAGGAATAATTTTACCCATAGATGAAAGGAACCAAGATTATTATCAGGAAGTGAATACAAGAGTCCCCAACGCGCGTTTTCCATGTTTTTTAACTTGCTTTCTCAAGGGGAATTCCTCTTGAGAAAGCAAGTTAAAAAACATGCGAAATGCGCACGTAAGTTTACTGTTTTAACCATTTAAACTCTGAATCCTCCTGTTTATAATGTCTACTTGGAGTGGTTTTCTTTTCTTGTGAAACTTCACATCTATAATAGTGTTTCTTTTCACAAGCATTATGTATTTGGGTTTTTCTTTGTTAAAGATTAGACTTCTTGGAGCTCTTAAGAAAGTGAAGGAATACACAGCTTATACACCACATAAAATCTACGAGAAGTTGTTCTAGAGTGTGAGACTTTTCAATTAACAATCTTTGGCTGCAATTTGCTCCTGAATATACTGCTGTGTATGTCACTTAGCTTCTGTACCTGGATGTATTAAACTGATGCTAAACTGTAAAATATATTAGAAGTTACTTGATCTAATCCAAAGTTACATCGAGAAATAAGTCAGTGCTAAATTATGAAGAAGTTATAAAAATCCTTGGCATAGGACAGGTCATGGTGACCTTATGTTGTGCGCCTTCGATGAGTGATGTTACCATAGCAGATTACTACAGTTATTCATCTATCATTATGAATTGATTGTTATTATCTATTAGAACATAATTTCAAATATTACTTTGTATCTATCTTGGTTGCATCTGTTAAAGAGTCTGGCCAACAGGGTGGCTGATTGATACTTTGACATGACACAGTACTAAAGATATGTAATTTAGCCTCAGTCATGTCAATAAGTGTGGGGGTACTCAATAAGTGACGGTGAAGGAAAGATGCTTGTCTGGGCGTCCCATAACAATGTCTGGCTAGATTTCACTTTGCAGAGGCTTTAGTCATATACCTTATTTCAAACTTTGTTCCCATCGCTGGAGCAATACAGATCCACATCTACACCACAGTAAGGCACAAGAAATGTTACAGACTGCACACTGCGCAGCATCAGCATCTCGCAGGCAGAGTGCAGCCTCTCACCACTGCATGGAAGCGCCGAAGTGATAGATGGGTAACAGCATTACATCATCTACAGATAAGGGGAAGCAACCTGTGTCCAAAGCAGAAATAACAGGGCTAAGGAAAAGGTTGTCACCCAGTGCACTTCAGAATTATTGCTACACAAGACCCAGGCTGACTATGTCTGATATTTTATTACTCATGATCCAAAAGTAGTTGGGATCTGCAGAAGGTAGAGGTGAAGCTGCTACCAGGCACAAAACAATTTCACTTTTATTGACTCCACTGGTGAGGTTGATTCTCTAATCCATTTGTCAGGGTGAGCATTATGGATAAAAAGCAGGGAAAGACAGGATGTGGATCAGTGAGAATCAGGGAAGCAGCATATGCAGGATGACAGGCAGACAAGTATAGCAGGAAACACCGGCAGAGTTCCAAAAGTGTGGTTATAACACAAATTGTATATATTTACTTGATCCAGGACTTTCAACAGACAAATGGTTAATGGCAGAACTATATGAGACAGCAGACAGATAGTCAATGGCTGAGACATATGCAATCAGCAAACGGTTAACCGCAAACAGCAGTGATGAACTGGCAAGCAAGATACTTGTTTGCAGAGGCAATACCACACAGTTCCAGCCGAGTTCTAGTGTGAAAAGCACCAGAAGTATTCAAGAAGAATTCATTATGCTTACAGCAGAGAAATGGTTAACCGCAGCAATGATAAACCGGCAAACTACATACTTGAGTGCAGAGATGATAACACACTATGAGTTGAAGTCTGAAGAGCACCCAGTAATAGTAGAGAAGAGTTTGGTATGCCTAGAGCAAACGAATGGTTAACCTAGGTTTGAGCTCTGAAGTAAATGCAGATAGTTGATACACAAGCAGGGGTATGCTGAAGAGACGATTAGCAAGCCTAGTAAAGTGGATGGTGAGGCAAACTCCAAAAGTACAAGTAGCAACTGAATGTCAATCTGATTGAATACTCAGACAGTACACAGTTCTCAGAGCTGGACATAAAAGGTGATGATGTCAAAGATAGTTGCTGGGCCAATGCACAGGTAGGCAGAGTGCTTTTGTTTCTATGTATTACACAATGTATCTGTCTGAAGTGTAGTGATATACAGAGTCCAATGACTGTAATCCAGTTTGGAATACTCCAGTATAGAGCTAAGTGGACCTAGAATAATAAGCCCCGGTATAGGGCATGTGTCAGAAGAGTGTGATGTGATTCTTTTTAACTATTATTCTCTATTTATTCAGCATAATATTGTGCAATATTGCTCATAACATGAATGAAGAAAACAAATGAGCAGAGATTATCATACTTCTGATTAAAAGCAGAATGCATCTGTTCCCCGAGCCGCTCCGTTTTTTCAGTTTTGCACCTTGTCATTCCTTTCACACCTCGGTGTATTTTTTCAGTAGATAACACTTTATATATCTCTTTAGATTTAACGCAATGAGCAGATTGACTGCTAGAAATGAGATTAAATTTGGATTTAGCTCTAAGAAGATTTCAAAACATTTTTAGAGATGCAAATCATCAATATATGACTTCCTAAATTCGTGATAAAAGAGTTTTCTGGAATTGCAGTGCTGTGCTAATGTCTTGTCATTAAAGTATATGGACACCTTAGATATGGAAAACATGATTTTTACATGTTAGTGATTGCTTTAATTTAATAAAATTACATGAAGTTTAAGGCTGCAAGCCTAATTCCTTCACTTATTTTCAGAGCCCCCATTCCTGATATGCAGTTTTGCAGCTTGATTGAAGTTTCAGATTTTTCTCTTGAGGGAGTGTCTCTCTCAGTAATACAGGCTGCATGTGAGTGTGACAGCTTCTATCCTGCACATATTTGCTCTCCATGTGATTTGCTCCTTGTCTACAGCCTGTTTTCACTGCCCTCCTTGAGATAGTGTCTCCATGCATATTGGTGTACAACAATCTTCTCCCTGTTCTTTCTAACACTAAGAGAAAAGAGGGGAGCAGAAAACCATCCGGAGATGAGTGAATATATTTGACTGGAATTGAATTCTACTCCTATCCGCATTCGCCAAAATGTGGATTTTTTGCAATTCGCTTTCTTGCAGATTAATCATGCTCATAACGTTGGAAGTTTTGGGGAACCTGATGGCCCCTAAGCTTCATGAGCAGTATCTGCCTTATCATCCTATTTCTTTTTCCATCACCCCATTACATGATCTGTTTTCCTCCTGTGGACAAATAAGGCATGTAGGTTGAGAAGAAGCTACTCACTGAGGTGGGTGCTGTCCTGCGTTGCGATTCCGCATTGGCCCCATTGCACAAACCTTCCTCATCTTTCCTATTAATGCAAATGAAGGGAGGTACTGATGGTGGAAAGCTTGATACCTGCTCTGCTTCACTTATCTCTGGTCCCTGCAGTCTGAGAATGTGCACAGTGCCGATATGCTTGTGCTGCCAGCTTCATCATGATGTGCCATGCATAGGGCACGCTACCCCTCACCCCCTGCGACTCTGATCATTACACCCCTGTTCGCAAGTTATTTTTTACTACTTCGTGCATGGAAAATGTACATAATTTTCTTAAATATCTCTCTGAAAACCCAGAATGCAGCAAAAGCCTCAAAATAAAAAATCGCTACTCAAACTACTTGTTAGGTTTCTATTGATACGATACAACGATTTTTGGCAGTGAGATAAATAGTCTAGTGGTATCCCGAGCCGCAGCCTACAGCTGGAGTAGATAGCTATCATAATTACAAAGCGTCTGGTCGTACGGGGACATTAGTCCTGCTCTGACGCTCAGGTATCATACACTACACCTGGAAACCCTTCAGCTTCGCTCAGGTTCTTACGTGCCACAAGTGAAAAAGTCTGAAGTGTTGCCAGATGTGATAAGGAAATCCTGATTTCTCGCTTCAGGAACAATTTTACGTTACTTTACTAAATATTTTACTTACTTTATTTGGAAAAAAAATTCATTAAAGTTTTAACTGTTTTTGGCAGATAACTTAAAGGATGACCTTAAAGGGCATACTGATAAGTGGCGCACATGGTGCTACTGTAGTGCCCTTGGAGAGAGAGTTTCCAGCCCCGGTTGGTCCATGTTTGACCTTTGCAGTGGGGCATCCTCTCTTTTATGTTTGCCATTGACCCCTGTATTGCATAGATACATTTATGGAGATTTATTAATGCTAATATACAATCGGCACAGCTGAGCCATTATTTGAGAGCCAAGTTGAAAAATGTAGCATGTGCTAAAAACAATATCAGGTCAAATTGTTGATGAGATATGAATCAGTTTGTTACATGGAGTGCAATTCTGAAGCAACAGATCCTTTGAAAGACTTTTTATAAAATTTGTTTAACATTGGGATGTATAGTACGTGACCACTAAGGTAATCGATTGATGGCAAAGGTCACATGAATGACAATTTTTGTTATGTATTTATACCAGGAAACTGGTATATGAAAAATTGGTAAATCTGTTCACTGCATTCAGCCTGGCCATAGTCAAAGAATTGCAATATACCCAACTGGGTAAAATTCAATTTGGTCATACTGTGAAGCTTAATGGTCATGGACTGATAATACCAACTATGGCGCCGACACAATATGCCGAAACAGAAATACTCTGGATATCTATGGAGAGGTTTCCAATAAGGACCAGATTTAATCTTGAGTAAATCGCGCCAAAATCCTGACACTATTAGTTGCGTGCCAGTTTTTAGATCAAAAAATAAACAACATACTTGTACATTAAAGAAGACTTTTTACTTTGTTTGGGAATTTAAGGTAGAACATCTTAGCTAAATGATCATATCAAATTTTTAGTAATCAACAAAATGTAAACATTTACTACTACTATGTACTATGAAAAAAAGTGATTATTTGGCACAAGAATCACATATCTTCTTATGTTGCTCATTATACATACATTTCCTGTAATTATCACTGTTTGTTTTGTTTTTTCGGTCACTAGAGCTCACACACAAATGACATCGACCTTTGGGCTACCAAAAAATTACTACACTGTTAGCCGCGCCGGGTGTTGTTGGACCCCAAGCTCCTTGCTGTGGCACGTTGTCACGGGTGTGTTGCCACGAAGATCGTCACGAGTACACAGCCTGACTTCTCGCAGCTGACTTGTTGGTGCTTTGTGTTTTCTCGGCAGTGAAGGAGTTAATTCTCTCTCTCTCTGGGCTAGCTGAGGTCCAGCCTCGCCCAGCTGCAATCAATGCTTCGTTAGTGAGACTCCTTTATATTCCTGCAGGTCTGTTTGTGAGGTGTCGGTGAAAGCTTTTCATTCAGACTTACAGAGCGGATCGTGGTGTTTGGAGTTGCTGAGATAAGTGTATTTGAAAGTGTTATTTCCCTTTCCTCGCTTTATCTTTTATCTCCTTTCCCGTTGGTGTTCCCTCTGTTGTAGTTTTGTTGAAGTTGTATGCAAGGTGGTTTTGGTTTTTCCCTTGTACTGTCTCGTTCGTCTAAATACTGTGTGTGGGCATATTATCGCTGGTTCCCAATTGTTGTGATCGGGGTCCTTCTCAGGACTAGATTACTGTGGTGCAGGGATCCTCAGGAGGTAGGGGTTACGCTGGCGGCCTGGACCTCTGTACCTTTAACAGTACCTCCAGGATGAGGGATTAGTCAGGGCCCCAGCTTAGGGTCAGCTTAGGCCCCCTACCTCCAGTATTCTGTGACAGTGTGACATTTTCACCGACCAACTTAGTTTTTCTCCAGCTACCATGGATCCAGTAGCCGGTCTAGCTCAGCAGTTGCAGAGTTTGTCCATGGGGCTGGCGGACGTTAGGTCCAAGGTTTTGCATCCTCTGGAGCAAGCCGGACCAGAACCTAAAGTAGCTCTCCCTGACAGGTTCACTGGGGGGCGGGACAAGTTTTTTGTTTTCCGGGAGGCATGCAAATTGTACTTTCGGCTGCGGCCTCGGTCATCGGGCAGTGAAGAACAAAGGGTGGGAATTGTCATCTCGCTCCTACAAGGGGACCCACAATCTTGGGCGTTCTCTCTTCCCCCTAGCTCCCCAGTTCTCCAGTCAGTGGATAGGTTTTTCGCTGCTTTGGGACTCGTATATGATGACCCAGATCGGATCTCCCTTGCTGAGTCTAAGTTACGTAGGATTCAGCAGGGAGATCGTCCGGCGGAGGAATTCTGTTCGGAGTTCCGTAGGTGGGCCACGGACACCCAGTGGAATGACCCGGCTCTTAGGAGCCAGTTTTGTCATGGTTTATCCGACAAATTACAGGATGTGTTGGCACAGTATGACTCTCCCGCGTCACTGGAAGCCGCTATGGCCCTTGCTATTCGCGTTGACAGACGGCTTCGGGAGAGGTGCGGGATAACTCTACCCCCTGTAATGTCTCCACCTCTTACAAGGTCCCCTCATATGGTGGTTCCCCTGGTCAGTCCGGAGGAGCCTATGCAATTAGGAGGGACATCATTTCGGGGAAGGGGACCGGTGGTGCGCCATAAGACAGGAAGGTGTTTCCTCTGCGGGAAAAAGGGACATTTTATTGGGGGGTGTCCATCCCGCCCCTTGCTGAGTAAAGAGTCGTCGAAAAAACTGTTGATCCCAGGTTGTGTGGTGGACGGCAATCTGGGAGTAGGTATTTCGTCCCTAGGTTCGTCTCAGTTTCTCGTACCGGCGGAGGTGGTGGTGGGTACGAGAACTGAGAGGATATCTGTTCTTCTGGATAGTGGGGCCGGGGCTAATCTGGTTGATGCTCGGTTTGCCCGGGTTCAAGGTATGCGATTGAGTGAGTTGGCTAAACCCATCCCCATATTCTCGATCGATGCCAGGCCTCTCGGTCAGGGAAGTTTTTTGCAAGCTGTGCATGGCGTAAAACTTCAAGTGGGGGCAATACATAAAGAACTGTTGTCTTGCTACGTGTTGGAGGGTCTTCCCACTCCTATAGTGTTGGGCCTTCCTTGGTTAGCTAAGCATAACCCTGTTATTAATTGGCAAACCAGAGAGATAAGCCAATGGAGTAAATTCTGTAATAAAAACTGCATGAACACGGTCATCGGTGCGGTTACTCCTTGGGTCTTACCTCCATTTCTGGCAGACTTTGAGGATGTATTCTCGGAGAATGGGTGTCAGGAACTACCTCCTCATCGCGAGTATGACTGTTCTGTAAAACTGCTCCCTGAGGCCAAGTTACCTAAAGCTAGGTTGTATAACCTTTCTGGTCCTGAGAGGCAGGCCATGAAGGATTATATTTCTGAAAGTCTGGCTAAGGGGCATATTAGACCTTCATCTTCACCGGTGGCCGCGGGGTTCTTCTTTGTTAAGAAGAAAGATGGAGGCCTACGCCCTTGCCTGGATTTCCGTGAACTTAATCGGATTACGGTCCGAGATCCGTATCCGCTCCCACTTATTCCCGATCTCTTTAATCAGATCGTGGGCGCCAAATGGTTCTCTAAGTTGGATCTCAGGGGGGCGTACAATTTGATTAGGATGAAGGAGGGGGATGAGTGGAAGACGGCTTTTAACACTCCGGAGGGGCATTATGAGAACCTTGTCATGCCATTCGGTCTGACTAATGCCCCGGCGGTGTTTCAACACTTTGTTAATGATATTTTTCGCCACCTGGTGGGACAGTTTGTTGTCATATATCTGGATGATATCTTAATTTACTCGCCGGATCTGGTGTCTCATCAGGAGCATGTTAGACAGGTGTTACAGATCTTGCGGGATAATAAACTGTATGCCAAGTGGGAAAAGTGTGTGTTCGCCGTACAGGAACTCCAGTTTTTAGGCTTCCTGGTTTCTGCGTCCGGTTTTCGTATGGACCCTGGGAAAGTGCGGGCAGTTCTTGAGTGGGATCGGCCGGAGAATCTTAAGGCACTACAACGTTTCCTGGGGTTTGCTAACTATTACCGGAAGTTCATTCGTAATTTCTCGTCCGTGGTTAAGCCTCTCACAGACATGACTAAAAAGGGGACGGATTTTTCTAGGTGGTCTGACAAGGCTTGTCAAGCATTCTCCTCCTTGAAAAAATGTTTTGCCTCGGCACCCATACTCATTCAACCTGATGCGTCTCAGCCATTCTTTGTAGAGGTAGACGCTTCCGAGGTAGGGGTGGGAGCAGTATTGTCACAGGGTTCGTCCCCTGGTAAGTGGCATCCGTGCGCCTTTTTCTCTAAAAAATTGTCGTCCGCTGAGAGGAATTACGATGTCGGCAATAGGGAACTCCTGGCCATTAAGTTAGCTTTTGAGGAGTGGCGCCATTTTTTGGAGGGGGCAGTTCATCCGGTCACCGTCATCACCGATCACAAGAACCTGCTATATCTGGAGTCCGCTAAACGTCTGAATCCCAGACAAGCTAGGTGGTCATTGTTTTTTACCAGGTTTAATTTCGTCGTTACATATCGTCCTGGGTCTAAAAATGTAAAGGCGGATGCCTTATCTCGTAGTTTCCCTGGGGCCGGGAATACGGACGACCCGATTCCTGTTCTTCAGGAGGGGGTGGTGGTTTCGGCAGTATGCTCTGAGCTGGAGGAGGAGATATTGGAGGCTCAGGGGGACGCCCCTGTTGGACCTCCGGGGAGACTGTTCGTTCCAGATCAGTTGCGACAAAAGGTGATCGAGGCACACCATAACTCAGTTTTTGCAGGACACCCGGGGAGTAAAGCAACTGTGGATCTCCTCTCGCGTCGGTTTTGGTGGCCTAACTTACATAAAGAGGTGGTAACTTTTGTCGCGTCCTGTGGGGTTTGTGCGCGCTCTAAGACCTCACATACCCGTCCGTCTGGGGCCCTCTTACCTTTGAAGATCCCGGAGCGTCCTTGGACTCATCTGTCTATGGACTTTATTACGGACCTCCCTCCGTCTTCGGGTAAAACGGTCATACTCGTTGTAGTGGACAGGTTCAGCAAGATGGCACATTTTATCGCTCTTCCGGCTCTCCCTAATGCTAAAACTCTTGCGCAGGTGTTCATTGGGGAGATTGTGAGGCTTCACGGGGTACCCTCCGAGGTGGTGTCTGATCGGGGGTCTCAGTTTGTGTCCAAGTTCTGGAAGGCGTTTTGTGCACGGCGGGGGATGCATTTGTCATTCTCGTCGGCTTTTCATCCTCAGACCAATGGTCAGACGGAACGTATGAACCAGAGCTTGGAGACATATCTTCGGTGTTTTGTGTCAGAGAACCAGGAGGACTGGGCTTCTTTCCTACCTCTGGCAGAGTTTGCTCTCAATAATAGGCGAAGCGAGTCCACTGGTAAGTCCCCGTTTTTTGGGGCATATGGTTTTCACCCCCAGTTTTGTACTTTCAGTAGGGGGGGCTCTTCGGGGGTTCCGGAGGAGGAACGATTTTCCTCATCTCTCGCTTCAGTATGGAGAGGGGTGCTGAAGAATCTGAATACTATGGGGAACCGATACAAACGTATGGCTGATAGGAGGAGAGTGTCTGGTCCGGACCTAAGTGTGAACGATCAGGTATGGTTGTCTACCAGGAATATTAAACTTAAGGTTCCCTCCTGGAAACTGGGTCCCAGGTTCATCGGGCCGTACAGAATCAGTTCTGTTATTAATCCGGTGGCATTCCGTCTTGACCTCCCCCCTACGTTTAAAATTCACAACGTGTTTCACAGATCATTGCTTAAGAGGTATGTGGCGCCGGTGGTACCGTCACCTTTACCTCCCCCTCCTGTGGTTGTCAATGGTAACTTGGAGTTCCAGGTATCGAGGGTCATTGATTCACGCTTTAATCGCCGGTCCCTTCAGTACTTGGTTCATTGGAAGGGGTATGGTCCTGAGGAGAGGATGTGGGTTCCTGCGTCGGATATTAACGCAGACCGATTAGTTCGGGCCTTCCACACGACTCACCCGGATAAACCTGGCCCTGAGGGTCCGGAGGCCCCTCGTAGAAGGGGGGGTACTGTCACGGGTGTGTTGCCACGAAGATCGTCACGAGTACACAGCCTGACTTCTCGCAGCTGACTTGTTGGTGCTTTGTGTTTTCTCGGCAGTGAAGGAGTTAATTCTCTCTCTCTCTGGGCTAGCTGAGGTCCAGCCTCGCCCAGCTGCAATCAATGCTTCGTTAGTGAGACTCCTTTATATTCCTGCAGGTCTGTTTGTGAGGTGTCGGTGAAAGCTTTTCATTCAGACTTACAGAGCGGATCGTGGTGTTTGGAGTTGCTGAGATAAGTGTATTTGAAAGTGTTATTTCCCTTTCCTCGCTTTATCTTTTATCTCCTTTCCCGTTGGTGTTCCCTCTGTTGTAGTTTTGTTGAAGTTGTATGCAAGGTGGTTTTGGTTTTTCCCTTGTACTGTCTCGTTCGTCTAAATACTGTGTGTGGGCATATTATCGCTGGTTCCCAATTGTTGTGATCGGGGTCCTTCTCAGGACTAGATTACTGTGGTGCAGGGATCCTCAGGAGGTAGGGGTTACGCTGGCGGCCTGGACCTCTGTACCTTTAACAGTACCTCCAGGATGAGGGATTAGTCAGGGCCCCAGCTTAGGGTCAGCTTAGGCCCCCTACCTCCAGTATTCTGTGACAGTGTGACACACGTGTAGTTGACTCCGTGTCTTGCGATGCACTAAAGAGGGAGGAAGCTACCAAAACGGAGGGTTACCTAACTTCCATACTTGCGGAAATATTACAAAAATAAAATTTGCTTGAAGTCCAATGGACCCCATGTGACTAATTAAAGGTTAGAAAGATGATTAATCTCTGGTCACATGGACCTTATTGACATATCAGGCGTTTACACATCCATTACATGGCTCAGTTATGTCTCCGTTTTTAGAACGGAAGAAAAAGCGCATCATAGCACACAATGGATCCCCATAATAATCATTTGGCTCCCATTACTTCCGTTTTCACCAGTTATGCAATGGATGCCATTTTCACTTAAAGCCATTTGTTGCAAAAAACGGAACAGACAAACGGAATGTAAAAATGCAAATTATAATTCAGTATGGATTAGGGATCACTGGGTCTCACAGATTACAAAAGTGGAGGTAACTTCTAAATACCAGTCTTTGCAAAAATCTGATACAATGGCATGATAAATCATCTTTATTATTCTTATGATGTGCAACAAAATGTATCTAATCGTCCAGTGAAATATTCCTGCTTTGTCTTAACCCTTCGCCTGCCGCGAGCGGCTCATTATTTAATGATGCTTTCTTTTGAATGGCTCTGCAGTGTTCTGCACGGGGACAGTGAGGGGGAGAGCAGGTGTCGCGGGGGAGGTATCTGTCTCTCTCACATTTTCTATTTACAAGGCACCGGCTGTTTCTGTACAACAGACTGGAGATGTGACACACAAATGAGAAAACACACACACATATGCCCAACACTGGTCCTGCGCCCTGATCTGCCATGACACAGGAAGTTCTGATGGAAGAAGAAAGAAGAAAAATCTTGCTGTAATTCCAGCTGTAATTTCCTTACTTTTCTATACTGTATTCAGTATAAGTTCTATGTTTGCACCAGGATTTCTGATATGGTGAATGTATCCACAGACCTGACGTACGACAAATGAGGGTCTGCAAAGCGGCAGGACCCGTCGGCCTAATCTGTCTCACTATACACCACAATGTTCTAGACATTATGCAATACAGAGGCGTCCGGTAATGTGTACCAAGGGGGATCACTTTTTATAATGGGAATCACTCTACTTTTAGAATATTTTAGAAGCTTTTATTGGAGTAATTTCAATATACTGTAGATAAAAGTATTGGCACACACGGCTTAATCACTGGATTCAGGTTTTTCCTTCAGTCCCATAGCTCCCAGTGTATAACATCCGGCCCCTCGCCCCCGGTGTATAACATCCGGCCCCTCGCCCCCGGTATATGACATCCGGCCCCTCGCCCCCGGTGTATAACATCCAGCCCCGCAACTCTGGTGTATAACATCCGGACCCTCACCCCTGGTGTATAACATCCGGCCCCTGGTATATAACATCCGGCCCCTCGACCCCTAGGTGTATAACATCCCGCCCCCCGGTGTATAACATCCAGCACCTCACCCCTGGTATATAACATCCGGCCCCTCGCCCCCGGTATATGACATCCGGCCCCTCGCCCCCGGTGTATAACATCCAGCCCCGCAACTCTGGTGTATAACATCCAGTCCCTCGCCCCTGGTGTATAACATCCGGCCCCTGGTATATAACATCCGGCCCCTCGACCCCTAGGTGTATAACATCCCGCCCCCCGGTGTATAACATCCAGCACCTCACCCCTGGTATATAACATCCCACCCCTCGCACCCCGGTGTATAACATCCAGACCCTCGCCTCTGGTATATAACATCCAGCCCCTTGCCCCTGGTGTATAACATCCAGCCCCTCGCTCCTGGTATATAACATCCAGACCCTCACCCCTGGTGTATAACATTCTGCCCCTCGCCCCTGCTATATAACATCCAGACCCTCACCCCTGGTGTATAACATCCAGCACCTCGCCCCTGGTGTATAACATCCAGACCCTCACCCCTGGTGTATAACATCCAGCCCCTCGCCCCTGGTGTATAACATCCAGCCCCTCACCCCCAGTGTATAACATCCAGCCCCTCGTCTCTGGTGTATAACATCCAGACCCTCACCCCGTTGTATAACATCTGGACCCTTGCCCCTGGTGTATAACATCCAGCCCCTCGTCCTCAGTGTATAACTTCCAGACCCTCGTCTCTGGTGTATAACATCCAGACCCTCACCCCGTTGTATAACATCTGGACCCTCGCCCCTGGTGTATAACATCAGATCCCTCACCCCCCCCCGCTGTATAACATCCGGACCCCCCCCCCGGTGTATAACATCCAGCCCCTCACCCCAGGTGTATAACATCTGGACCCTCACCCCCCTGGTGTATAACCTCCGGCCCCTCTCTTGCCGCCTGTCTTTACTAATGTGACAGAACGACTGTGGTGCTGGGCTCACTGATACCAGCGCGGTCCTGTAATAGGAGCCACCAGGGTAACAAGTCCGTTCATTACATTTCTTCCTCCTGAATCTTCCCCCATCACCTGTGAGTAATATTATTGAGAAGTGGAAGGAACCGCAGCAAAAAAGTGGAGACCCCGTAACGTTTCAGAGCAGGGGTCCGAGTGCTGAGGAGCTGAGGGAGAAAAGTCACCAACGCTCTACTGACTCCATAACTGCAGAGTCGAGACCTCCTCTGGTATTAACATCAGCACAAACACTGCGCCCCGCCGGAAGCTTCATGGCCGAGCAGCTGCATGCAGCCATACATCACCAAGCACAATGCTGATTGTCGGATGAAGAGGTGTAAAGCCGCCACCACTGGATTCTAGAGGAAACATGTTGTGTGCAGTGACCGATCGCACTTCACTATCTGGCATCTGATGGACAGTTCTGGCTTTGGCGAATGCCAGGTGAACGTTACCCAGCTGACTGCATTGTGCCAGCTGTAAAGTTTGGGAGAGGAGTGATAATACTATGCGGCTGTTTTTCAGGCTCAGCCTTGGCTCCTTAGTTCCTGTGAAGGAAAATCATAATGTTTCAACATACCAAGACATCATGGACAGTTGTAGCTTCCAACTTTGTGGAAATGTTCATAAAGACATGGGTGGAGGAGTTTGGTGTGGAAGAACTTAATGGCCACATAGAGCCCAGACCTTAATCGAATTGCATTGCAGGGGATGACACACCATATATGGGACCTGTGCTGATGCACAAGGGCTCAGAAAGCCTACGTGCCCACTGCCACCATCAAAATAGCTTCCTACAGTTTATTGGATTGCATGTAAGGGACTGATCTAATGAATTTCATTGCTTACAATGACTAAGAAATTATTAGAAACATAGAAGAAAGATGATCAGATATTGGAGAGCAAAAGATCCATGTTCTGTTCTTGCACAGGGGACCTCTTCTGTCCATGGCCACCCCAGCCTCATCAAACTCCTTTAGGAAGAACTTTGTGACCTTTCTATGATTGTAGTAGTTGTCCTCTACCAAAGACAATGAAGGATCTTGCTGCATTTCTAGCAATGCTTCCTGTGTGATTTCTTGTATCTTAACTAGTGATGAGCGAGCATGCTCGCCACTGCTCGGGACTCCCCTGAGCATCTCAGTACTTGAGATGCTCGGAGCTCGCCGAGTACTTTCGAGATGCTTCATTGGATATGAACTCGGCTCATCTGGATGCCGTCACAGCGGGACACTGAGCTTCACTGAGGAGCTTCTCAGTCTCTGCGGCATGGCAAGCTGGATGGCAGCGTTCTGCTACGATCCAGCCTGTCATGTCAATGTAGCAGAGCTGAAGCTGTACTGGGAACCATGGAAAGGTAAGGATGATGTTAGTTTATTATTTTACTTTTATTGCAGGAGATCGTTGGCTTCAGCTGGAATGGGCGTGATGGTAAGTATGGTTTAATTTAGAACAATAAAGAATTGTGTCTTTATTTCAGTTAAAGGACTTTATTCTGGGTGTTTGTGTTTTTTTTAACTTTGACTATGGGGTTAGTAATGGGGGTGTCTTATAGACGCCTCTCCATTACTAACCTGGGCTTGATGTCAGCTGGCATTATAAGCTGACATCAACCCCAACCCTATTACCCCCTGCCACCGCACCAGGGCAGCGTGGAAGAGCGAGGCTAAGTGCCAGAATTGGCGCATCCTATGAATGCGCCATTTCTGGGGCGGCTGACGGCTGGTGTTTCTAGCCTGGGAGGGGGCCAATATTCATGGCTCCCTTCCTGGGCTATTAATATCAGCCCCCAGCTGTCTGCCTAGCCTTTGCTAGCTATTAAATTAGGGGGGACCCCACGTCATTTTTTTGGGGGGGTCCCCCATTTTAATAGCTAGTAAAGGCTATGTATTCAGCTGGGGGCTGATATTAGTAGCCTGGGAAGCTCCGTGGGTATTACCCCCTTCCCAGGCTTCAAACATCTGCCCAAGCTGTCTGCTTAACCTCCGCTAGAGACTATAATTACGGGGAACCCCACGCCAATTTTTTTTTTAATAAATCCTTTATTTTAACACTACATGACAAGTACAGTAACCAACACTATCACTGTACTTATTATATATGTGACTGACATGTTTCTATCTATCTATTCTATGTGTGATGCTCTATTCTTTCTGTTCTAAATTGTCGGGTACCGGTGTATGCCGCTGATGAATTGCTGGCCGGCTTTTTTATAGAGATGGGTGCATGAAAATCGGAGGGCACTATTGTGTTCCAAGTGCCCTGCTATGTTTTTCATGCACCCTCCTATATACCCTGCCTGCCTGTCTGCCTATATATTCTGCCTGCCTGACATTTAATTGATCACTGTTCCCATCGATTTGGGCAATTTTTGACCTTTTGCAGACCGCCGGGGGGGGGACCGCCAGAAAAATGCTCGAGTTTCCCATAGACTTACATTGGGCTCGTTGCTCAGGTCGAGCACCCGAGTATTGCAATGTGCTCGACCCGAGCTTCGAGCACCCGAGCATTTTAGTGCTCGCTCATCACTAATCTTAACTCTTCATAAAAGCTTTCTAACCCATCTTGTATCTATTGGTTTTTATCCATGTCTTCTCCTGATGATTTTTCTCACCCTAGGAGTGACTGGGTCACCTCTTATCGAGTCATGGTCAGCAATGACAGTCACAGCTGGGTCTTTGCAAAAAATGAAACTGGAGATCTGGTAAGAGAAGCTTTTTTAATGTTTTAAATAGAGATGAATGAATCTATCAACATTTGATTTGCCAAATTCGCTCAAATGGAAATTTTATTCATGTTGAATTTTTTTAAAGCAAATTAAATTGCTGGTAAAAGTTATTTATTATGTTCTGAGGTCTCTCCATAACCCAGAATATAATAAACCGAGTTAAAAAAATAAAAAAACATTATACTCTTTTCGCCTCTCATCTGTCCAGTTGTTGTCACCTCCAAGACCTTCGCTGGCTCGCTTCGTTCCTTCAGCTTCGGTCTTCTCTTCCATCTTCAGTCACATTCTCCACTCCTCCAATGCACACAATGATGTGCGTCACCGCACAATATCATGACGTCACTTGGGACCTAGTCAGTTCTGGCGTCGCCGAAGAGTGAAGATGGAAGAAAAGACCGATGCCGGAGGGAGGAAGCAAGATGGGAAAGGACCAGACGGGAAGTTGTGGCACCAGGACATGTGAGGGACTAAGTGAGTACAATGGTTTTTTAAAAATTTATTTTATTACCCCTTCTCAGCCCTTAGAAAAATCAAGCGAATCATTCGAACAAAATTGAAATGCAAAAACTTAGGGTCCCAGCAAATCCAATTTTTTGGTGAAATGCTAAGCAAATTTGATTTGCCTCAAATCAATTCACATAGCTCTAATTTTTATTTATAGGAACATTATAATTCTCTGTATTCATTAAGATTTCTTAAAGGGGTTGTCCACTAGTCTGACAATGTTTGCCCCAGTAAAATAATAACATGTATACTCATCTCCGGTGCTGGCACTGTTCCAGTGGTGTTGGCACCGGCTCTCCTGGGACTTACATGACATTGATGCGTCACGTGATCCCTGTGGCCAATCAGCAGACTCTTCACTCTCCCCGCCTTTGCACGTATCACATACATCTGGAGGAAGTGAGAGAGCCAGCAGCTCTCATTTCCTCCAGCTGTATGTTATTTGTCCAAAGGTGGGGAAAGTGAAGCCGATGCTGATTGACCTCAGGGATCGCGGGACGCAACAATGTTATGTGAGCCCCGCGAGAGTCAATGCCAAAACCACTGGAATGGAGCCGGCGGTGAGTATACACATGTATGTTATTATTTTATAAGGGGAAACATACGGATTGAGAAGGAGTTGTCTAAGTAATGGACAACCCCTTTAATTTTCTGAAGACTTTTCCAAATTTGTGGGTCTAGTTGTTATAGTTACAACTATGGTATCTATCCATCTATCAATCTACAGTGGATATAAAAAGTCTACACATCGCTGTTATAATGGAAAGGCAGAAAATACGACGATCAAAATAGTCCAAAGTAATCAAAAAGTATCAAAATTTATTGAACACATATATATTCAGTACAGGGGGAAGGAGACAGGGAAGGAGCAGTAACATGTATAATAGATACATCAAATGTATATCGTCAATGTGATACATGACATGATTACACCACACTTGTCCAAGTGAAGGGAAGGTGTCAAGAAAGGTTCATATCCTTTATAATTAATTGTCATTAATTGTTATTACCATAATCATTACAAACAAAATCAGTACTGGGATAATAGATACCTTGTTCAGACACCTGCGCGGGTGTCCTGGAGCTTTCTCATACACACTTATACAAGGAAAGCTGTCAGTCAATGATAGAACCGCCCACTTGTCCAAAAATCCCAGAAAGAGCAAAGGTTTAAATAATTAAAACTGATTATACTGAATCTTTACTCACAAAACTATATATTATTCCTCTCGACTTCTCCTTCTCTATAACATGATACTTGAAGATTGTACTGCATTTTCCTTTAACTCATGATAAATAGTAGTCAGTACATGACTGCCATCATTTACAGTGATTCTGATTAACCCCAGATAAAGTTTCGCTGTTCTAGTAGGATTTTCCTGACATTTTCTAACTTGCATTTTATAACAAAAGCTATGGTCTATAAATCTGTAAACAGCTTGCAACACAGCAAAAGGATCTCATTGTTGAATGTTATCAACCAGGAGAAAGGTACAAAATATTTCCAAGGCATTAGATAATTAATGGAACACCACGAAGACAGTTATCAAGAAGTGGATTAAATTTGGCACAACAGTGACATTACCTAGAAGTGGCCGTGCCTCAAAAATTGATGAAAAACAAGAAGAAAATTGGTCCAGGACGCTGCCAAGATGCCTACAGCAACATTAAAGGAGCTGTGGGAATTTCTGGCAAGTATTGGTTGTGTACTGAATGTGACAACAATCTCCGGTATTCTTCGTATGTCGATCTTTGGTGGTAAGGTGGCAATACGGAAACCTTTTTTTACAAAGAGAAACATCTAAGCCCCCCCTATGTTTTGTCTTCATTAAGTCTGCCAAAAACATGTGGGAAAATGCTTTATGTCTAATGAGACCAATGTTGAACTTTTTGACCATTTTTCCAAAAGGTGTATTTTACGCAAAGCCAACACTGTGCATCACCAAGAGAACACCATACCCACAGTGAAGCATGGTGGAGGCAGCATTATGCTTTGGGAGTGTTTTTCAGTAGCTGAAACTGGAGCTTTAGTAAAGGTGGAGGGAACTATGAACATTTCCAAATATACCGGAAGTCAATTTTGAATCAAAACTTTCAGGCCTATGCTAAGAAGCTGAAGAAGAAATTCACCTTTCAGCACGAAAACAACCCAACACATATCTGTGGCGCCCCTGAGGGTTCAGTCGCCACAGAGGTATTGCATCTCACCCAGAGGTGTGGTATCTCACCCTCAGGTAAGGAAGGAGTACAGCTCAGGACCCTAACACCTGCATTCACTATACCACATTTCCGGGGGACAGGGCGAGATTGCTCCTACGGGAGAGCACAGTCCCTGATCCCTGGCTGGAGTGGGGGGAACCACCTAGAGTGGGGGAACCATGTAGTGGATGGGGTGGAGGAAGTAGATCCTGGGAGCACATGACAGAGAGAGTATAAAATAGAGACACCATCTTAGAAAGACAAGCCAGTGTTCAGTCAGTTCAGTGAAAGGAGCAGAGGCTCTGTATGAGCTCTGCTCCAGAGGCGGGCCTAGCCTTTGAGGCCCAGGACTGAAAGAGAGAAGAGAGGAGATGGAGCAGGAAGGCTCCAGGAACAGAAGGGACCCTAGGGGTACGGGCCGTGCAGAAGGCCACCCGTACGCCCGCTGCTACCAGGAGGTAGAGGGGTCAGGCCAGATAAGGGGAACCGGTCCCTCAACTAGCAGAGAAACAGCAAGGCTCAACTGGAAACCGGAGGCTGCAGCATTTCATGTACTGCAGGCCAAAGTCCACACCAGTTTCACTAAGAAGGTAGCCACATAGGACCCAGGGGACAGAACACACGTCGCCCGCCAAGGCCCGAGGGTACCGGATAGAAGTGTCACTGGGTGTGAGGTGCAGGGAGAAGGCCAGAGAAAGGACACGCAGAAGGGGGTCCTGCTAAGTACTCCAGAGCTATCTGGGGGTGGACTGAGCCCCTCACTGAGTACGCACAGCACGACGGGGGAGATTGCTCTGGTACCTGTAATCTGGACTGCAACAACTGTGAGTAAAGATCTTGAGACTGCAACACATGGACTCTGTGTTCTTTACTGACTCCCTGCACTACAACCACCATCATCCACAAGCACTGCCCTGAAGCTACACTCTTCCTGTGGGGAGTTATACCACCCTTGCTGCCAAACCATCAGCTTCAGAGGACTGTTCCGCAGCGGCGGCCTCATTAGCCGCATTCCACAGGTGGCGTAGTCGGATATGATAAAAACACATATACAATTCCCCTTGGATTGACCGCCCTGGGTCACGGACCGGGTCACCGCCACAGTGACTACAACCCCCAGCATCTACCGGCCCGGCTCCGGGTACCCTACGGCCCAGGGGGCACGTCATATCTCCAAATCAGAAAAAGAATGGATTGCCAGAGGAACAACAAAGTTTCCAAATGGTTTGGGCCAGAGCCCACACCTGAATCCAGTTCAAAATCAATGTTGTTGATCTAAAGAGGGCGCTGTACACAGGAGGGACCCCCAAATAAAAAAAAATGGAACTACTGCAATGAAGAGTGAACAAAGATTGCCAATTCTAGATATACCATGCTGACTCCTACCCTCAAAAAACTGAACGCTGTCATAAATTCAAATGGGGCTACAACAAAGTATTAGAGTAAGGGTGTGCATATTTATGCAACATCATTTTAGTTTTTTTATTTTTCTTTTTGCACCCAAAAATATTTCAGTTTTTTTCCAATGGATTTGTACAGATTGTGGGCGACATTAAAGGTGGATAAAGTTCTGAAATGATTCTTCTTGGTAAAATAGAGTCTATCTATCTATCTATCTATCTATCTATCTATCTATCTATCTATCTATCTATCTATCTATCTATCTATCTATCTATCTATCTATCTATCTATCTATCTATCTATCTATCTATCTATCTATCTATCTCTCTGTCTGTCTATCTAATCTATCTATCTCTCCTTACACATATTCTTACAGTACTTTGTATATAATAGTGATATTTTCCGCCCAGTTACCTACAGTATAACACCTCTCATTGCTTTACACTATACTTATCTATGATGTTTTTTCTCTCATATACAGAAGTGGTTAATGTTATTACATAAAAATGCTAAATGGAATTTTGAAAAAGATCCACAATCCTGCCAAGTTTCATCTGGATGCAAGACTATTTCCATAAACTTTCATTACTGTGGTTTTACTAGAAATGGTTCAGGGCAGAAAACTTATATCCTGAAAGATTTACAGATGGGTAAACAGGGTTGCCAGGTCAGCCATTAAAAACCCCAAAACATATGAAATACATATAATGGGCAGCAATTAGCTGAGATGTATGATCCATGCTTCACTTACCTCCAGCAGCCAATTAGGAAACTTGTGAAGTGCAACACCGAAAAGTCATAATTGCTTATGTTTCAGCCGCGATCAGGTTTAATACTTCAGCAGGGAAGGGACAATGTTTTTATAATACACCGAGACTTTGTCTACATTCCAACAGATTGCTAACGGGCTGGTACGGAAATGACGGGTAGGTCCCGGATTTATTTATTTATTTCCATAAACGCAGTGAATGACATGAAATATCTGGTGAAGAAAACTTTCACTGGATTTTTTTTTAATTTAAACAAAGTAATTAACATAGCTCCGCTGATTCTAGATCCGTTTTCCTTGTTCTTCTGTTCCTTCTCCGTTCTAAACTCATGCCGCCTGGTAATAAAGATGCAGATTCTACCTTTTCTGCAATATACGCAAAATTATGATCGGCCGGTGAAACAGCCATTTATCTGCACAAAATGATTGTACAGGGAAACAGTGCAAAGACCGTAGCCACACAGTGCTGCTGTTATTAGGGTCACTTTCACACATTCAGTATTTGGTCAGTATTTTACATCAGTATTTGTAAGCCAAAACCAGGAGTGGAACAATCAGGAAAAGTATAATAGAAACACGTCACCACTTCTGCATTTATCACCCACTCCTGGTTTTGGCTTACAAATACTGATGTAAAATACTGACTCAATACTAAACGTGGCCTAAAAGAAACAGCATGACCGCTGCAGGTGAACGTGGCTGAGGACTCCTCCTAACAGTTTTAGGTCCTGTTCACACTACATTTCTGCCTTCAGCATTTCTGCCTAAATTCCCCTAAAAATGGGATTCAGACAACCCCCCCAGTGGGGCCATAAAATTAAATGATACAGTTTAATTGTATTAATGATTCATGTATTAATGACTATTTTCCATTGAGTCAGGCCTCATACATGTTCTCCCCGCGTTTTTCACAGATACAACATGTACCCATTATAATCTATAATCTATGGGGCTGTTCACATGTCCGTGTTTTTTTCAGGTATCATGGATGAAAAGGTCCAATACAAGTCTATGAGGCCGTGAAAAACACGTACAGCACACGGAGGGCGTCAGTGTACAGTCAGTGTGCCATCCATCTGCTGTCTGTGTTTAACATTGCAAAGTATAGGAGAAGTTTTGTCATTTATTTATTTCTTTATCCATCAGTGACAAACACTTATGATACACTGATGGTAAAAACAGACACACGGATGACACACTGACCAAACACTGATGACACACTGACCAAACACTGATGACATACTGACCAGACACTTATGACACAGTGTCAGTGTGTTATCAGTGATTGGTCAATGTGTCATCAGTGTTTGGTCAGCGTGTCACCAGTGCTTTGGATCCGTGTGTCATCAGTGTTTGGTTAGTGTGTCATCAAACTTTTTGGTCAGTGTGTCAATAGTGTTTGGTCAGTGTGTCATCAGTGTTTTGGATCAGTGTGTCATCAGTGTTTGCTCAGTGTGTCATCAGTGCTTTGGATCAGTGTGTCATCAGTGTTTGGTCAGTGTGTCATCAGTGTTTGGTGAGTGTGTCATTATTGTTTGGTGAGTGTGTCATCAGTGTTTGGTGAGTGTGTCATCAGTGTTTTGGATCACTGTGTCATCAGTGTTTGGTCAGTGTGTCATAAGTGTTTTGGATCAGTGTGTCATCAGTGTTTGGTCAGTGTGTCATCAGTGCTTTGGATCAGTGTGTCATCAGTGCTTTGGATCAGCGTGTCATCAGTGTTTGGTCAGTGTGTCATCAGTGTTTGGTCAGTGTGTCATTAGTGTTTGGTGAGTGTGTCATCAGTGTTTTGCATCCGCGTGTCATCAGTGTTTGGTCAGTGTGTCATCAGTGTTTTGGATCACTGTGTCATCAGTGTTTGGTCAGTGTGTCATTAGTGTTTGGTGAGTGTGTCATCAGTGTTTTGCATCCGCGTGTCATCAGTGTTTGGTCAGTGTGTCATCAGTGTTTTTCACGGATGAATAGATAAATTACAAGGCTTCTCCTATACTTTGCAATGTTAGATACAGACATCACACAGACTGTACACAGATGCCATCCGTGCGCTATACGTGTTTTCACAGACCCATAGATTATATTGGCCCTTTTCATCCATGACACCAGAAAAATCGTACATGTCAGCAGCAGCACAGATTATAATGGGTACGTGTTCAATCCGTGAAAAAAATGGATACAACATGTACGTGCAACAAGGACATGTGAATGAGGCCTTAGACAAACATGCACATGGCCATGTAACACTTTGAACCTGTCCTGCGTGCTGCAGATGTGCATTACATTGCCGGTGGTGGCTTTGTGACATCAGGTGTGTGGGATGATCAGCTCTGGATTATACATGTGGAGCAAATTTCAGAATGATCTGTCTTTGCTGCTTTTGTATGTTGCCTCTTTATTGTATATTTTCTGTCTTTACAGATCTTTACAGGGAATAGTGAGAAGGAGATTCCCGTCTTGAGTGAGTTTCTAGAGCCCTTGGTCGGCCGCTATATTCGAATCAATCCACGATCTTGGTATGAAGAAGGCAACATATGCATGAGGATGGAAATACTGGGATGTCCTTTGCCAGGCTAGTTATAGTCAAGTCGCCGTCTTCATTATCTATATAAGATACATAATATTTTTTTTTTGTAATAATAATTATATTTTAAATGATTGCATTTGAAATGTGTAATATTGCCTGTCGAGATATTTGGATTATTATGATACCTGTTCTCACCTTTCAGCTCCCTCCTCTCTGCTTTGTGCTCTGAATACAGAAAGGGCTAAGATGGAGCAGAGAGATGTTTAGTATTACCAAAGGGCACAGAACACAGAGGATGAGGGCAGGACAGGACAGGAAGTCAGTGTGAGGTGACATCAGCCAATAGCTGCATGTCACGCAAAGTGAGGGAAAGACTAAGTGCACAATGACAGGAAGGGGGGAGGAAGCCCAAACACTAGGGAAAGGGGGAGTAGAGACCCCTAGGCAGATCTGATAGTCACCCTGACTCCCCTAACATCCCTAAATAGGTTCCGCACCTATCGCCGAGCAGGAACCTAATCCCTGACTGCCCCTAGCGATAGGCCCTAGATAGGGAGGGGATAGGGTGAGCACTAGTCAGTCCCCACTGCAACTAAAGACAAACAGGTAAACAGACAAGGGAAAATACTTAGCTTGAGAAGACACCAGAGAGATCACGCCAACTATCCTCCAAGGGAAGTCCAAGAAGACACTAGCCGACTACTAGTACTTCAGGACAGGACAGAGGAAAATAGAGCTATCACCGGCAACTCTCTGGAGAGACTGAAGGTATTTAAACATCCAGCAAGGGTGTGTCAATTAGCAGCAGAAGGTAGAGGTCACTACTAGGTCCTAGAGTGAGAAGGATATCACTACACTACAGCGATGAAATAATCAAGAAGGTGCCTGCAGAGCCAAGCGCAATGACCTTCTACAGCTGGATCCAGAACGACTGTCTGTCACACCTGACACAACCGTGACACTGCAGGACAGGAAGTGATGTCAGAGAAGGGGCTGTTACATTGGCAACTCCTGCTGCACAGCCCAGCAGCTTGCAGCAGTAGTTGCTATCATCAGTATTGTCCAATGTTTGTAGTCTAATGATCCTATTGGCATTTGCAAATAATTTTATTTTCAATTTAAGGGATTTCTGATTTTTTTTCTCTATGAAACTTTTAAAAATCCGACCTATGAGCTAAAACAATTCAATGTCTCACAGATAGTAATATTATCCCTATTACTTTATGCCTAGATCCCAATAATTATTATTACAGAAGGAACGAGCTGACAACATCTGACAACCTGGATTTCCGACATCACAATTACAAGGAAATGAGACAGGTATAGGTCAATTTCTTATTCCTAGTATATTCAGCCGTGCTTTATGCACATTGCTGGTGCATTATACAGGGTAGGCTACAAAAAAAACCAAAAACCCTGATTCCTTTGTGTGGTTTATTCCCCTCCTTTAAAGAGTAACAAAACTTTAATATTTTTTTATAATTTTGTCTAACATGGAAAGTTATGAAACTTTGCAAATCACTTTATTAAAGAAATTGTCTTCATTCCTGTGAAAAAATTGCATGTAAGGGACTTTAACCCCTACTTTCCCCCAGTCTATTTACCTGCTTTTAGCTGCATTGATATCACAACATACTCATGTGGAGTACAGATGATGGCAGTGATGGGTCAGCTCAGCCCCTGGGTCTCACTAACGCTGAGGAGAAGCTGCAGCAGGAGATTGTTCTGATAGGCACAACACTCAGAGGAGGAGACAGAAGCTGACCCATCACTGCCATCATCTGTTCTCCACATGAGAACATTCTGATGTCATGTAGTTGAAGGCAGGTTAACAGACTGGGGAAAGCAGGTGTTGAAGTCACTTACATACATTTTTTTTTGCAGGAGTGTAGACAATCCCCTAATAAAGTGATTTGCAAAGTTTTATAACTTTCCATAATAGACAAAATTCTAAAAAAAAAATTTTAAAAATGCAGTTCCTGTTTAACTCTTGCCCAGGTAACACTCCGTGGCTTCAAGAGAAGTGGTTTCAGCACATGGACATGTACTTGCTGTATTAAGTTTTGCACTGATTTTCTCAGGCTTCTCATACTTTCCTCTATGGGTATAGAACACATGGTTGCTGGTATGTTTTTGGCATGGATCCTAGCTTATGCCACTTTTGCACCCAACCATGAATACGACTTTTTTGCTGGAAGGGGAAGGTTCTGAAACTGACCATCAGGACAGTCGTGTGTTTCTGTGAATGAGCCCGTGTGTACATAGACCTCCATGATCATGGCAGAATAAGGTGTGTATCTCTTTAGTGCCATCAAAGACTTATTTTGAGGCCCCCACAATATGTTGAGGTTCACCATCACTTACTTTAGTCAATGCAATTGGAAACCCAATATTTATGCTCCTAACTTCTATTACACGGTAGCTTTTTGATTTTTCTCTTTTTTGCAGCTGATGAAAGTGGTGAATGAGATGTGTCCCAACATCACTCGTGTGTATAACATCGGCCGCAGCCACGAGGGGCTCAAGCTGTACGCCATGGAGATGTCGGATAACCCCGGGGAGCACGAAGTTGGTTAGGAGAATAAACAAACTCTATGTATGTCCTGCACCTTCCCGCCTGTCTCTTCTACGACTGCTCTCGCTCTTATCATCTCCTTTGGCTTTGATGTGTTGATTTCAGCAGTTGGCAATAAGTGTGTGATAAAGTCAGGTTTTTAAGAACTTTCGCAAACTCAAGGAAATTGGTAAAGCAACTTCAGATTTTCTGAAATATTCAGGAAATTTGGTCACCAGAAACTAAATTTGAACAATTACAGCTTGGCCAAACATCTGTGGGGGACCTGGAGGTGCCAGACACCTCTAAAATCTTACCTAAACTTTATTTTCATTTAGTTATCTTCCAGACATTGCACATATTTTATAAAATACTTTATTACTTTATTTTGCTTCGTATGGACATGGACAGTTCATGCTCCTTTAGAAGATGCTTTCAACTGCTGCTCTGCTATATTGAAGCAGTCTGTGTATGTCCAAGTACAAGGGTGGAGAAACAAGAAGCTCAGAAAGGGGTAGTTACTTTTGAAGTTAAAAGATAATCCAAAAATGACTTTTAAAATCAAATGTAGCCAATTAACGCCACCCAACCAGAGGGTATATCCCTGACCGCATCCAGTAAACCTGGATGAAGGTGTTCTTAAACCATAGGCCAAATGCATACAATGGTCTGAAGGATTGGCACAGTCACATCCGGAAGAAGTGGACAGAACTGTGGTCTGTGTGCACTTGTGGGCGCCGAGGATAGCCGCATCTTCTATGGTTGGGCACAATTAAACCCATTAGATGCTTGTCTACAGAACCCATTGATGTAAAATAATTTTTGAAGAGCTGTCACCAAGTGTCTGATGGGGAATATACATTTTAGATTTTAATACCTGATTTCCTGTTTGAGCCGGAGATAAGCATAGCCATAAGTATCTGTTATGGCTCCATTATGGCAATAGCTATGCATGCTGACCTCCAGATTTCAACTAGTTACCAGGCAGATATCTTCTGCCATATATTAAATCATATATATATATATATATATATATATATATATATACATATATATATACAGTACAGACCAAAAGTTTGGACACACCCTCTCATTTAACGATTTTTCTGTATTTTCATGACTATGAAAATTGTACATTCACACTGAAGGCATCAAAACTATGAATTAACACATGTGGAATTATATACTTAACAAAAAAGTGTGAAACAACTGAAAATATGTCTTATATTCTAGGTTCTTCAAAGTAGCCACCTTTTGCTTTGATGACTGCTTTGCACACTCTTGGCATTCTCTTGATGAGCTTCAAGAGGTAGTGACCGGAAATGGTTTTTCACTTCACAGGTGTGCCCTGTCAGGTTTAATAAGTGGGATTTCTTGCATTATAAATGGGGTTGGGACCATCAGTTGTGTTGTGCAGAAGTCTGGTGGATACACAGCTGATAGTCCTACTGAATAGACTGTTAGAATTTGTATTATGGCAAGAAAAAAGGAGCTAAGTAAAGGAAAACGAGTGGCCATCATTACTTTAAGAAATGAAGGTCAGTCAGTGCGAAATATTTGGAAAACTTTGAAAGTGTCCCCAAGTGCAGTTGCAAAAACCATCAAGCGCTACAAAAAAACTGTCTCACATGAGGACCGCCCCGGGAAAGGAAGACCAAGAGTCACCTCTGCTTCTGAGGATAAGTTTATCCGAGTCACCAGCCTCAGAAATCGCAGGTTAACAGCAGCTCAGATTACAGACCAGGTCAATGGCACACAGAGTTCTAGCAGCAGACACATCTCTACAACAACTGTTAAGAGGAGACTTTATGCAGCAGGCCTTCATGGTAAAATAGCTGCTAGGAAACCACTGCTAAGGACAGGCAACAAGCAGAAGAGACTTGTTTGGGCTAAAGAACACAAGGAATGGACATTAGACCAGTGGAAATCTGTGCTTTGGTCTGATGAGTCCAAATTTAAAATCTTTGGTTCCAACCACCGTGTCTTTGTGCGACGCAGAAAAGGTAAACGGATGGACTCTACATGCCTGGTTCCCACCGTGAAGCATGGAGGAGGAGGTGTGATGGTGTGGGGGTGCTTTGCTGGTGACACTGTTGGGGATTTATTCAAAATTGAAGGCATACTGAACCAGCATGGCTACCACAGCATCTTGCAGCGGCATGCTATTCCATCCGGTTTGCGTTTAGTTGGACCACCATTTATTTTTCAACAGGACAATGACCCCAAACACACCTCCAGGCTGTGTAAGGGCTATTTGACCAAGAAGGAGAGTGATGGGGTGCTACGCCAGATGACCTGGCCTCCACAGTCACCAGACCTGAACCCAATCGAGATGGTTTGGGGTGAGCTGGACCGCAGAGTGAAGGCAAAAGGGCCAACAAGTGCTAAGCATCTCTGGGAACTCCTTCAAGATTGTTGGAAGACCATTTCTGTTGACTACCTCTTGAAGCTCATCAAGAGAATGCCAAGAGTGTGCAAAGAAGTTATCAAAGCAAAAGGTGGCTACTTTGAAGAACCTAGAATATAAGACATATTTTCAGTTGTTTCACACTTTTTTGTTAAGTATATAATTCCACATGTGTTAATTCATAGTTTTGATGCCTTCAGTGTGAATGTACAATTTTCATAGTTATGAAAATCCAGAAAAATCTTTAGAGGAGAAGGTGTGTCCAAACTTTTGGTCTGTACTGTATATATATGTTATTGAAAGTCTACTTTCAGTCTTCTCATCTAAGCTCTCCTGTGAGTGTCTGCTTTGGGGTTGAAAGAAACCGGGTGATGGAATTCCCTGAGCTTCTATAATCGGCACCTATCATCAATCATATATAACCAAGAGGAAGGACTATGTGCCAGGACAAAACATAGTGATACGAATTACCAAGAATATATAACAGACTTTTTTTTAATACAAATTCTAAAAGCAATGAAATACGAATAATTCCGGCAATGCAGACAAAAGTTAAAACTAATGGGTGAGCAGCAATGGGAATCCAAAGAGTAAGCAGCCTAGATCACATAATTATATGTTATATGAAATGTAGTTTAACAAAATACATGAATGAGTGTTCAATAGTATACAGACATTTAAATACACATGAGTGTCTATGCAAAAAATGACAAGAAATAAGTAGCCCATGACAAATATCACTAGCTATAAATATAAGTAGAGATGAGCGAACCCCAACTGTAAAGTTTGGGGTTTGTAGCAGACACTGGTGCTGAACTTCTTCCGGAAGTTTGTTTAACTGTTTGGAGTTCCCTTGGGAGAGAGAGAGACCCCTAGTCCTTACTACAACCATTTTACAGCACCAAAGTTCTATTGACTTCTATGGGGTTCGAGTTCGGGTACCCAAACTGAACTTTGGAGTAAAGTTCTGTTGAACCTGAACATCCACGGGTCTCTTCATCCCAGACTATAAGTAATCAATGACAGAAGAGCTCACCAACCAAACATCCAATGCGCGTTTCACAAATGCTTCATCAGGGGTCAATCAAAGATGCATATAAGGGTGACCGACAGTACACATTGAAGCCACGGGGTGCTAATGAGCTGAGCGGCTAAGAAATGCACAGGAAAGACTCATGAAATTATTCTGCACATTGCAGGGATTTGTCGATGCTGGCTCCAGTTGAATGGCTTGTGAAGTGTTTCCCATGTACAGGCTGGAAATTGCATAGCAAAAACGCATCTTTTTGCAGAACTGTTCTTTCACAATCCTTTCTTTGACTATTGGTTCTGATTGACAACCACTGGTTTCAGATTGTCGCCAATTCTTCTCTAGATCTTGTTTTTTTTCATTTGATTCCTTATTCCTCATCTGTGCCATTACCTCGTCTTCTCTCTGCTTATGTCTGTGTTATAGATCTAGGACTGATATGTGCCATGCTAAGAAATGATGTATATCTTATACAGATGGGACACCCGCTTATTGAACCTGCGATTTATAAAATAACCAGATTTGAAAGCTTGAATGCATTATATTATTTATATTGTATCTGTTCATACTTAATTTTTATCAATTAACAAAATTCAAAAAGCCCTGATCTCAACATCATTGATTCTGTGTGGAATTGCAAGAAGAGACAGAAGAATTTGTACAAGCGGCATCCACAGAAGATCAGTGGTTAATTCTCCAAGATATTTGGAACCTAGAAGAATTGTTGCCGTTTTGAAGGCAAAGGGCGGTCACTCATATTGTTTTGACTTAGATTTCTCTTTTGTTCATTCACTTTGCATTTTGTTAATTGATAAAAATAAACTATTATAACGTCTATTTTTTAATGCATTCTTACTTTGTAACATTTTTTAACCCATTGGCTTAAAACTTTTGCATAGTCACCATATATGTCCAATCATAAAAGTCCAACATTATATTGTAATGTGTGTATCTCTAATTCGGTGCTAAAGCTGGAGTAAGTTATCCTACATAAAACCCATCTGTTGCCAGATTTCGCGATGCAAACTGCACACATTATTAAATAGATCTCTAAGACCTGATGAGGCTGGTGTGCTTATTTGAAAATTCATGTCAGAGCGGCGGGCGGTATAATCCTGATATTGGGATGTTCAACTCTAACTTGACTTACGGTGAAAATCTATGTCAGAATGGTTGCATAATCCCTCCTTGCTAATAAAATGGTCATTTTATTAGCAATCCCTGCAACCATTATGCAACCATTCTGACATGGATTTTCACCGTAAGTACACCAGCCTAACCAGATCCAGGAGATCTATTTAATAATATAGCAGTTTATCTTGTGAAATCTGGTAACAGATGCGCTTTAAATAATACTATATATGATATAATAGGAATTCCCAGTGCTTAGGTATTTCATAGGTCAGATATTGCTCAGTCTATATGAAGATGGCCAGTGCATTTAATATGCCATTTTGTGCTGTGTGTAACACGAACTGCTGGCACGGTGTCTTTGTTTCTATTTATCCAGGAGAACCTGAATTTCGATACATGGCTGGAGCTCATGGGAATGAAGCGTTAGGACGGGAACTTCTTCTGTTGTTGATGCAGTTCTTGTGCCAGGAGTACCTGGCAGGCAACAAACGTGTTAGACATCTTATCACCAATACACGTATTCATTTCCTTCCATCTATCAACCCAGATGGGTACGAGAAGGCTGCCGAACTGGTGAGCAGTAACGTTTGGATACTTGATTAATCAAAGGGAAAAGGTTTAAACTTCAATCTTGGGTGGAATTCCAATCAAGAAAGTTGGAGTTTTCGGCATCCACACTTTCTAGGGGTCTTTTTTCACTCTTTGGAGAGACTCTTGTTGGCTGTTCCTCTATTGTACGAATGCCACAAAAGTCTTGCAGAAATTTCTGAACCGTTCTGACCACTTCATGATGTGATGAGAGTTGAGATTTTGCAACTCATGGTTTGGTGCAAGTTAGGGCACTTCTGTAATTTCTTTTTAATATCTTTTTATTTTAGGGCTCCGAATTGGGTGGATGGTCTTTAGGTCGTTGGACAGCTGACGGGATTGACATCAATAACAATTTTCCGGACTTGAACTCATTGTTATGGGAGTCAGAGGATCGTCCTAGGAATATGCGCAGAGTTCCTAACAATCACATCCCTATCCCTGACTGGTTTCAGTACGAGAATGCCACGGTGACTTACAGTGCCCATTCACATATAATATTTGTTGGCCGACAGCTTTCCTTCCAACTTGCCACTATTCTTTCCAACACCTTGTATGTGCTTTCAAAGAGAAGACATTTGTGCAGGAACAAAAGATCGGTCATGGTTCAATCCAACATGCTCCATCCTTCTTTTTATAACATCTGCCATCGGAGGATGGTCGGCAAACCCCAAAATATACATTAGATAGTTGTCTGCATGTTGAAGTTGGTGAACTTGGCCAACATGTTTTGGGCCAACCCACCAGAAGGCTGACATGTTTTAGATAGAAGGTCCTTTAGCTGAGAATAAAGGCAAAGGTTCCTTGTTAATATATTTGCTATAGGTGTGAACCAATTTTTTTCCATAAATTAATAGTACACATGAAAATGAAAACTTTGGAATATATCTTATCAGAGAAATCTGCTTCTTTCTCCTCTTGGACTGATCATTTATTCTCAAAATTCTCAATTGCAGGTAAAATCTATCTTCAGTGAATACAGATTTTCCCATTACTGAGATAGATGACAGTTGGTGCTCATAAAGTTCTATGAAGAACTGTAACTGTTGTTTCAGGAGAACTTGCAGCAGAACAACTGTGTCCGCCTCTAACTCCTCCCTCCTCCTCACCTATCCCCATAGAATCTTATAAGTACAAACTATCATCTCCTGTTTCAGTAATGGGAAAATCTGTCTTCATTGAATATAGATCTTACAGATTTTGCCCATCAGTTCAGAGTGAAAGTAGATAATTTTTCTGATACTATATATTACAGAGTTGGTTATTTTAATGGGTATTATTGATCTATGAAATAAAAATCAATGAGGACCTGTCACTTGCTCCAAAAAAATTGAGCTAAATATCTTGTAAAAATCCCTCTCCTGATTCTGATGTTCTTTTCCGTTTTGTGCTGCATCACGCCACTGCAGAGATATTCACATTTGTTGCTTTGGGAGGGCAGTATGTTAAATCTCTGCTTGATGTGCAACTGGGCGTTTCTTCATAATCTTGCCTGGGGGTTTGTGCTTTTACCGCTCCCTCCCAGATGCTGCCAATCACAATTCAGCAGCTGATTTAGATGTCCATTAGTTTTAGACACTGCTTAGCCGTGATTAGCAGTGTCTGGGAGAGAAGAGTGAAAGCGCACCCACCCAGACAAGACTCGCCCAGTTGCACTACAAGCAGAGATTTCACATAGTGCGCTCCAAAAGCAACAAATGTGAATATCTCTGCAATGGAGCGACGCAGCACAAAGCCAAAAAGAGCAGTAGAATCAGAGGAGCTCAGAGATTTCTTTAACAAAGTATTTAACCCAATATTTTTTCAGCAAGTGACAGGCACCCTTTAAAATGATGGTTACTCTTTGAGTAAAAATCTTTCCTTACCTTTAAGACATGTAATTTCCCAGGTTCTGCTTATTATTTTTTTAACTTTTGGAATGTGTACCATCAAAGTAAAAATGGTTCCTCATCACATTGTCAGGATATGTGATAACTTGTAGAAAAATGTATTTATGGAATGTTTCGGTTTTATAATTATCACTGTTTATGCTTATAGGTTGCTATAGAAACTCGAGCCCTGATTACATGGATGGAAAAGATCCCTTTTGTTCTGGGTGGAAACCTGCAAGGAGGAGAACTGGTGGTGTCTTATCCCTTTGACATGGTGCGCTCGCTATGGAAGACCCAAGAATATACGGGAACCCCTGATGACCATGTGTTTCGCTGGCTGGCATACTCTTATGCTTCCACTCATCGGCATATGACAGACTCGAGCCGTAGGGCATGCCACACTGAAGATTTTAACAAGGAAGAGGGAACTGTGAATGGAGCCTCTTGGCATACGGTGGCAGGAAGTACGTTGTTCTCTTCATTTCTAGATATATATGTATCTTTAAAAACATGATGGTCTTGAACAGTGTAGGGTCTATGGGTATTTTCTCCCAAATCTTCTTGTATTCCTGTTACTTGATTGACCATGAGTTACTTTTATGGTATTGGTCATGTCTCCCAACCCAACTGGGGCTACATAACAACATATGCTCCATAAGGGTTCACAATGCTATAATTCATATAGTGGGACCAGATATGGCACTCTACTATATTTTCTATGACACATCTGCCACTTTGCTAGTGTTTTTTGTACAGTTCGCATTTGCAGTTATAACAAATTCTATAAAGCTGGGCACAGATGTTATGGTTAAAGGGATCATCTTGGTCTACCTTTTGTTGATGCATTACCTTAAAAAGAAAAACATTTGTTTTTCCAATTTATGATACCTTTAAGCCAAATTTTGGCAGCCAATATGAAATCTTCTGCTGGGGCATTACATAAATTATGGCTGTTATGTCTCACCTGGATCAGATATTATGGAGCAGCACCGACCAATGATGTTGGTGCAGCGAGGTGGACAGGCGTCAGCAATGGAGGCTGTAGAGACTGGATAGCAACTAGCGGGAAGTCAAAAACTCAAGTTGAAGTGAGATCAGAAAAGCATGGTTGACGTAATGGCACAGTAGAAGAGACTTGTCAATGTACTAGAGTTGACTAGGTCAGGAGTCTCAATTAGAAAATTCAGCAGAGTTGAGTGTTGCAGCAGATCTCAGCGATATGGCAGAACTGTGTATGACCAGTATGTAGCAAAGACAAGCACGATACAAGAGATTTTATTGTCACGGGTTTACACTTTCCCTCTTATTAAATTGTGCTGTTTTCTTTCAGCAGTGCAGGAGTTAAACGGCTCAGCTTTGAGTCTCTGTAGCTTCCTTCTTGGAAATTCTCAGCTGTGCAGTATCAGCCTCTCCCCTCTCCTATTTAGTCTCTACTTTGGCAATCTGGACTGCCAGTGTTAAGTCTTGTACTGCCTGGTGAGGAGTGGAGGATTCAGTGTTCGGTAGATGCGTTTATGGAGCGTTGTTCTGTGATTGTTGCTTGGTGTTTTGGCTGTGTGCATAGTGCCTTCCTCTTCTATTTCTTTTACCTTCATAATCCTTTCAGTGTTTTCCCTCTGTTGTCTGTGAGTGTATTTTGTATGTTCGGTATTTTCATTTATCCCTGTACATCCTTTCCTTGTTTGTCTGGTTTGTATATTTACATTCACTATTCCTCCCCACTTCCCTTGGTGGTGGAGAGGACAGATAAGGGCTAATTCAGGAGAACAGCAAGGTACGTGGCCCCAGCATCTTCACCATCAGAAGTAACTTGGGGAGCAGGGATAGCTAGGGCGCCCTTAGTGTTAGGGACAGGGTAGGAGGCTGTGGTCCTGGGTTATCAGACAACAGTATCTTGACATTTGTATTTCAGGAGACTACAGTAAGGAACATTGTCAAGAAAAGAAGAAAAATAATTAATTTTAAGAATGATTACGGGTTCAAGTGATCAGGAAAAAAAAGCATATTCAAGAGATACGCCATTACATAGTATGGTGAAGACACATGCTGGAAATGACCGGAGTGTCAACAATCGTCCAACACTCACTGATCTTAATTTAGTTCTTTTATTAGTTTTACTCTAATTCCTCTTAACAGATGATTACTATTTATGTCCTAAGTTTCCATTTTCATGCTTTTTGGGACATCTCCCAGTTAATGGGTGGTTTATAGACAGCAGGGCTCATAGTAAATGAATTCCAAGCCTTACAATGAGGAATAAACAAAAGAAACAAAGGAAGACAAAGAAATACTGTAGTTTACCGGACCACCTGGCGAGTCAATGAAATTAGTTGCATTCTAGAATCCGGGCAGAGAACAGACAAAATGGAAATTTCCCTCCATAAATCTGATTTCCATGTAATGGTGGTGAAAATAGCCGTTATTATTGCAAACATATGGACTGCAACAAAGACGCAATAAAATGCCAACAATTAGACTGGGTTGAATTAGACATCATCTGTATTACATGTGTTTATGAAATCTCGGCAGAATTATGAAAGTTGGTAAAATGCTTCAATTTTGCAACCTTTTTGCTTGATAGTGAACTCCGATAGTATTTCTACCATTTTGGTGATCCTTTGTGTATTTATTAAAGAATACCAATATCCTCTTATATTATTATTATCATTCTACATACGATAGGGTCTAACAGTACATGAGGGGGGTGGACGTAGCCATTTACAACAGCCTGTATTCTGCAGATGGAATTGCAGGACAATGGAGGGAATTGTGATTATATTTATATGATCAGCATGTTATTCCGGACGCCATCAATAAATAGGCATTGCTCATCTCTTCCTATACAGAAGTGATCTATCACACTTCTTACTTCTGATAAGGGTTCATTCTCCTGTGTGGAGCTGATAGCTAACAACTTCCATAGACTGAAGCTGCATTTACGCTGAAAGGTAGTCGTGAACCAGTGCTATTAAAAATTCCCATTTTTTGATTATCTTACCATGTAAACTGGCTGCCGGTGAACGAAGAAAACACCTGTTCATTGGGTGAAATTATAATTTATGTAGTGTAAAAGATGATCATTCTCGGCTGTGCGTCGTCCTGTGTAAACAGGATTTGCGCTTCCAAGAACCATGGAGGCCTATGTGCACTATTACAGATTGCTCAGTGCGTATTGCATGCCAAAGCCTGCCAGTGTAAACAGACTATTAAATAATCACACGATTGGTAAAGGTGCACCGATCGGTGGTCATATAATGCCGCAGGACAGTCCATGTAAACTGATTGGGCACTGTCATAGAGGCATTATGTTTGGTACTGTTATATTGGGTACTGTTATAAAGGTATTATGCCTTGTACTGTTATATTGGGTACTGTTATAAAGGCTTTATGCCTGGTACTGTCATATTGGGCACTGTTATAGATACATTATATTGGATACTGTTATAGAGATATTATGTCTTATACAATTATATTTGATATTATTATAAAGGCTTTATGCCTTGTACAATTATATTATACACTGTTATAGAGACATTATGTCTGATACTATTATATTGGGCACTGTTGTAGCGACATTATATCTGATACTATTACATTGAGCACTGTTATAGAGGCATTATATCTGATACTATTACATTGGGCACTGTTATAGAGACATTATGTCTGATACTATTATATTGGGTACTATTATAGAGGCATTATGACTGGTACTATTATATTGGGCACTGTTATAGAGGCATTATGTCTGATACTATTATATTGGGCACTGTTATAGAGGCATTATGTCTGATACTATTATATTGGGCACTGTTGTAGCGGCATTATATCTGATATTATCAGGGGCGGACACAGACTGTAGTGGGCCCCTGTGCAAGAATTTTTTGGGGGCCCCCCCCCTGCCCTTCATAGGGGGCATGAAGGCCCCCCCCCCCCGTGCATCTCTCATCCCTCATCCCCCCGTGCATCTCTGATTCCCCCCAATCCTAGTTAATTAATTGTATTTAAAAAAAATAAAACTTGGGCCGGCTCCAGGTTTTTGTGGGCCCTGGGCGACAGAGTCTCAGTGGCCCCTTTAACACATACCACGATTCATGATGCACGGATACCGCAGAGAAATAAATATATAGTACAATGCAAAGATTTCACTTACTACATTACATGAGTGATATCTATTGTAAATTCTACAATAGCTCAGAAACCGTCAAATTGACAGTGCACAGTGCAGACCGGACAGTATAGTCCTCCATACAGTATTATGGGCACCATATAATGCTCCATACAGGATACTGACCCTCTTATAATGCTCCATACAGGATACTGGTCCCCATATAACGCTCCATACAGGATACTGGTCCCCATATAACGCTCCATACAGGATACTGGCCCCCATATAACACTGCATACAGAATACTGGCCCCCATATAACGCTCCATACAGAATACTGGCCCCCATATAACGCTCCATACAGAATACTGACCCCCATATAACGCTCCATACAGAATATTGGCCCCCATATAACGCTCCATGCAGGCTGTTCCCCCCTTATAATGCCTCATTACACGAGCGATATCTATTGTAAATTCTACAATAGCTCAGAAACTGGCGAATCCTCATAGCGCACAGTGCAGACCAGACAGTATAGCCCTCCATACAGTAGTATGGGCACCATATAATGCTCCATACAGGATACTGACCCCCTTATAATGCTCCATACAGGATACTGGTCCCCATATAATGCTCCATACAGGATACTGGTCCCCATATAACGCTCCATACAGGATACTGGTCCCCATATAACACTGCATACAGAATACTGGCCCCCTTATAACGCTCCATACAGGATACTGGCCCCCATATAACGCTCCATACAGAATACTGGCCCCCATAAAATGCTCCATACAGAATACTGACCCCCATATAACGCTCCATACAGAATACTGACCCCCATATAACGCTCCATACAGAATACTGCCCCCCATATAACGCTCCATACAGAATACTGACCCCCATATAACGCTCCATACAGGATACTGGTCCCCATATAACGCTCCATACAGAATACTGTCCCCCATATAACGCTCCATACAGAATACTGACCCCCATATAACACTCCATACAGAATATTGGCCCGCATGTAACGCTCCATGCAGGCTGTTGCCCCCTTATAATGCCCCATGCAGGATGACACCCCCCTTTTAATGCCCTAAGCAGGATGTCACCTCTACCCCCCATAAAATGCCCCATGCTGGATGTCACCTCTCCCCCCCATATAATGCCCCTTGCAGGATGTCACTTCCCCCCTTTTCAATGCCCCATGCAGTATGTCAGACCACCCCCTCCCTTACAATGCCCCATGCAGGAGGTCACCCCCCCCCCTTCTTATAATGCCCCATGCAGTATGTCACACACCCACCCTCCTTATAATGCCCCATGCAGGATGTCAGACCACCCCCTCCCTTACAGCCCGGGCCCCATGCTGGAGTCAGGGCAGTCATGTGACGGCGGGGGAGTCCTGCGGGGGGGCCCCATGAGGAGACGCACAAGAGGGGGGCCCCAACGGGGCTCCGAGGTGGCCCCGACCGGCCGGGCCCCATGCTGGAGTCAGGGCAGTCATGCCCTGATGGTGGCCGTGCTGGAGGCTGGAGGGGCCCCCTCTCCCTCAGGGGCCCCAGTTCAATGAACCGGCTGCACAGGCGGTAGGTCTGCCCCTGGATACTATTATATTGGGTACTGTTATAGAGGCATTATGTCTGATACTATTATATTGGGTACTGTTATAGAGACATTATGTCTGATACTATTATATTGGGCACTGTTATAGAGACATTATGTCTGATACTATTATATTGGGTACTATTATAGAGGCATTATACCCCTGGATACTATTATATTGGGTACTGTTATAGAGGCATTATGTCTGATACTATTATATTGGGTACTGTTATAGAGACATTATGTCTGATACTATTATATTGGGCACTGTTATAGAGACATTATGTCTGATACTATTATATTGGGCACTGTTATAGAGACATTATGTGTGATACTATTATATTGGGTACTATTATAGAGGCATTATGTCTGATACTGTTATATTGGGTACTATTATAGAGGCATTATGTCTGATACTATTATATTGGGTACTATTATAGAGGCATTATGTCTGATACTATTATATTGGGTACTGTTATAGAGACATGTCTGATACTATTATATTGGGTACTGTTATAGAGACATTATGTCTGATACTATTATATTGGGCACTGTTATAGAGACATTATGACTGGTACAGTTATATTTAGGACTGTTATAGAGGCATTATGTCTGATACTGTTATATTGGTAATTGTTTTACACTCCGCAGCTGCTACAATCCCTTATTTAGCAGAATAACATGGCCCCTGCTGCCTCATGTTTTTATATTATAGTCAAGGAACCCCTATGTAGTTTATAATTTTCTTTAAATTACATAGATGGTATATTAATTCCTATGTCACTTCTAGTTGGAAAGTCAGCTGTTCTGAATAAGAATACCAAGATAATTGTCATATTTACATATCCTTAATGTAGAACTATAGATTCATCAAAGGTTATTCTACATTTTTAGTGATTTCTTTTTCCACAATTGCCATATTTTTTTCTAATTTTCCTATATCTTTTCTATATTGTAGGACACTGTTTCTTATGCGACCGATTCTTGTTTTCTTATTATTAGGTATTAATGACTTCAGCTACTTACATACCAACTGCTTTGAGATCTCCATATATTTGGACTGTGACAAGTACCCGCATACAAGCGACCTGGCAGAACAGTGGGAGAATAACAGAGAATCCTTAATTGTCTTCATGGAGCAGGTTAGTGTCTTGTCCTATATAATTCCCTACACTTTGCAATATTCCTAGTGTGTCCATACAATATATTTCCCTGATTAGTCAATTGCTGAATTTTTTTCCTTTTTTCTCTTGTCTACTTTGCACCAAATTGATGAAAATTGCGCATATTTGATGGGTTTCACGCAAACTAAAAGATGCATTTTTCTTTGTTTTTCTCTGATTTTTATGCCTTTTTTGAGTATAATGTCGCTTGACCCTTTCAATAAGCATTTAAATTTCATATGATATAGTTTTCAGCTGCACAAAAACCCCCCAAAAATTAGACAGGTTTTGTACTCTTTTAGGCTACCAGAGTACAACTGCGCAAAAAAATTCGAAACATTTCAAAAAGTCGTGAATGATGAATTACCAGAAAACATACTGGATAATGAAAAGCACGGCTACATTTTTGACCAAAGCAAAAAAAAAAAATCACGAAAGCTGAAAAAATAGCATAAAAATGCTGCAAAAGTCATAATGAATTTGGCACAAAAATGATTTAAAAGCCAAATTAGTAGCAAAAAAATAAAATTGCGAAAAAAATGACTCAGGGACAATATTTCTGAAAAAAAAACAGAATTAAACAGAATGTCTACAAGGAATTGTTCCTATAATACAATGTAAATAACCTATTATCCTGCCATTCTCCATTTGCACTCCTGTGTGGTTCCCAGCCACCAGGTTTCGTATCTTACACCCTGCGCCGGACGTTCTGAAGTATGGGGAGTTCAAGAACATAAAGGTCCAATGTCCTCACCCTCCTATTATAGTCCCCTCTGCTAAGTAACAGATTGAACATCTTTGGGGCACTACGGATAGACAAAGTATTTTTTAACCCCTTCGTGACAGGGCTATTTTTCGTTGTTTTTTTTTTTTTTTCATTTTTTTTTTTTCACTTCCCTTTTTTCAACAGCCATAACTTTTTTATTTTTCCATCCACATAGCCATACGAGGGCTTGTTTTTTTGCAGGACCAGTTGAACTTTTGAATGACACCATTCATTTTATCAGGTGTGGCACTTAAAAGCGGGAAAAAATTCCAAGTGCGATGAAATTGCAAAATAAGTGCAATTCCACAATTGTTTTTCGGGTTTTTAATTTACTATCTTCACTAGATGGTAAAACTGACCTGGCAATATGATTCTACATGTCAGTACGAGTACGAAGATACCAAACATGCATATTTTTTTTTTTATTTAAGTAGTGAAAAAAAAATTGGAAATCTAAAAAGAACCCAAAACTTTGCTTTTGTGACCATTTTCTGAGACCCGTAAAGTTTAAAATTTTCATGATATGGGACTGCGTGAGGGCTTATTTTTTCTGCCGATTTGACGGTTTTACTGATACCATTTTGAGGTAGATACGATGTTTTGATCGCCTCTTATTGCATTCTATTGCAATGATGTGGTGGCCAAAAAAACGTAATTCTGGTGTTTTTTTTTTTTTTCTCGTTACGCCATTTACTGATCAGATTAATTTATTTTATATTTTGATAGATCTGACTTCTACGAATGCAGTGATACCAAACATTTGTATTTTTTTCATTTGTTTTATTTTTAATGGGGCAAAAAGGGGGGTGATTTAAACTTTTGTGGATTTTTTTTTCATATTTTTAAAAATTAAAAAAAAAAATCTTTTTACTGTATTTAATACTCCCCATAGCAGACTTGAAGCTGTGATTGTCTGATTCTTTAACTATACATAGCAGTGCATCAGCCTTGCTATGTATAGAGAAAATCTCCTATGAACGCCGGCAAAATGCGGTCTTTCACAGGAGTATCGGAATGACAGGCACAGGGTCATAGCTGTCATAGCAACCCATTGTCGTCCCACGATCACGTCATGGGTGTGCCAATGGTCACGTGGGATGATTGCCCCCCCCCGCCAGCACGTGTTAAATACCTCTGTCAGAGATTGACACTTAATAGGTTAAGAGTAGTGTTGAGCGAGCGTGTATTGGGTGTTCGCCGAGTATTTTTGGCGTCCTCGGCATCTATGTTTGAGCCGCCGCAGCTGTATGTGTCACGGCTGTTAGATAGCTGTGACACATGCAGGGATTGCCTAACAAACAGGCAATCCCTTCATGTGTCACAGCTGTCTAACAGCCGTGACACACACAGCTGTGGCGGCTCAAACATAGATGCCGAGCACGGCAAAAATACTCGGCGAGCACCCGAGCGTGCTCACCGAAATGGTTAACAATACACGCTCGCTCAACACTAGTTAACAGCTGTGGGTGGAGCGTCGCTTCACCTGAGGCTGTTAGAGGCTCATGATGACTGTTTAAATCAGCCATCATCTGCTGAGAAAGATGCGGTCGCATCGCAGCGTGCGAGCCCGCATCAAAGTCAGGGAGCCGGCATGGGACGTACCAGTATGTCATATGTTGGTAAGGGATTAAAGGAACTCACAGAAAAGGACATGAAATTCAAAAAACATCTCAGAAAAAAGGCAGCCATATATACCAACACCAAGGCACAATATGAATGCACTGCAGGGTGCAGCAGGCCCCCTGATAAAGGTGGAGGCAGCACAGGTCAACATTTTTACAATGTTTCTTTTTGAAATTTCAATATAGCAAAAAGTTGCAAATCTTTTAGAAATTTCAAGCATACGTAACCTAATATTATACCAAGCAAAGAAACAAAATCTGTATCGGTATGACAATATTATATGCTGTGTACCAAGGGAAGAGGGTGTGAGATACCATTGTATTGCACATGAACCAGATTGGAACTTTCAAAGGGGGGATAACCAGGAAAACTTGTGCGGTAGGTGGTGTCTCATCCAATGGGTAGAGTGTAAAAGGTACCAGAATAGGATAACTGGAACATCTTGATCTAGCTAGCATGAGGACACAAGGGATAGTGGGACCATTGCTTGTTGAGTCACTTTACCCAAAGAGGATGAGTTTGCCTAAATATTTCCTGGGGAATAGAGGTCAAATTTTTATTGGTCATAAGCCAAAAAATGTATTAATTGAATCTATATTGTACAAAAAAGTCCAATGAATATCAGTGTTGGAAGGATATGGTGCTTTTAAGAAACCAAAGCCTCCTGGTAGAAAGCAATATGTTTTGACCATTTGGCTTCCTTGATGACGGGCAGGGGATTCCAGTGTAGAAGACATTACAGAGTTTCTGCCATGAAAGATAGCTGTCGGTTCGAATGCTCATCTGAGCGTGTATGTGTTCTCGGTGGCAATAAGCCACTGCTCCTTTGGCGGCAGCTGTTGTCGTCAAGAACAATAGGATCGGGCATATGAAATCCAACTGTCTGATCTTTATCACCCTGATATCTGCTGTCAGTGGAGAGTTGAATGATGGTCATCTGGTCATGCCGAAATTGAAATCTACTATGAATGGCCAAGCTCTAGAATTGATTTTAACCGATAGGTTCTTGGCTAAATTGCTCAGCAAGGATCTACTACAGGGTCTACACCAGTTACACATGATAAGAAAAGAGCAATCACCAGATATCATTTAGCCCTGCAAAAAATAGTGTTCTGCAGGGGTCCCCAAAGATTTGTATATAGGGCATAATGTCATGTATGCAGGTCAAATAAAACAGAGACGGGAACTTGCTGATCCTGCCCCGTAAAATAAATGTAGGAAATTAGTCCATTGTAGAAAATAAAAGCAATAAATTCTTCTATTTTTTTTTTTAGGTTCACCGTGGAATTAAAGGAATTGTGAGAGATATATATGGACGTGGGATAGGAAATGCAATAATATCTGTGGAAGGCATCAATCACGATATCCGTACAGGTCAGTCATTTACAGAGTTTGCAGCTTGTGACTGGGATAGGTCCTATGTGAAGATGACGGAGCTGACTACTGATATCTGAAATCTGCTAGTCACCAATACGATATGTGCTCAGCCCTGTCTAGTAGTGGTCAAAGGAGGACATTATGAGTGGCATGGCCATCAGACTAATTTTAAGTCAATCGCAAAGTCTTCCAGTCGGCTGGTAACAGAGGTGAGCAGATCGATTCACGGGACTCCGGTCCAGGCCAGTGGCACCTGGCAGCTAGAAAAGAGGCCCGCTAATCTCTTAAAGAAGTTGTCCACTTCTTGGACAACCCTTGCTCATCCCCCACACTTGGCCCCGATAAAATAAAAAAACCTACACTCCTCCTGTGCTGACGCCGTTCCCGCAGTGTCGGCACTTGCAGCCCCGGGGCTCTCGTGCCGTTGTTGTGACACCTGACGCCGGAGCCAAATCAGCGCTGGCGTCACTGTCCTCGCCTTCTGTCGAATTGAGCATGAAGAGGAAGCCAGAGATCAGCTGCAGCCTGGACTTCCTCTTCATGTTCAATTTGTCCAAAGACAGAGACAGTGACGCCAGTGTGCATTGGGCGCCAGCATCATATGTCACAACAACCGCCAAAGAGCCCCGGGACCACGAGTGCTGACACTGCGGGAACTGCGCCGGCACGGGAGGTGAGTATAAGTTTTTTTATTTTATCGGGGGCCAAACATTTTGATCAAGAAGGGGTTGTCCTAGTAGTGGACAACCCCTTTAACTTCCAGAATTCCTAGCACGGCATTTGATTTGTCAGGGCTGTCGTGACATAATTTGTGCAATGTGATGCCAAGATGATGTCATGCCAGCCCTGGATGATCACCAGCCGCACCGGGGTCTCCGGGAGGTAAGAGATTCGAGGACCTCTCGTCTAGCTGCCACTGACCCGGATGCTGTATCGGAGTCTTGTAAATCGATCCCGCTCATCTCTAGGTAATATTTTTCCTAGTGATTTCTTACCAACATTACTAATGTGGCCCATATTCTAGAGGTCAATTGGAGAGAATCTCGGGAAAATCATATGGCACGAGGCACTCCTTGGTCTCTGGTGCCATCAACTAGCTTCTGCATTGGCAGAGAATTTACCTGGAGATGCTGCTCTCGGTCCTAACATTTATTTGGATTATTCTTAGTTACCGGCAATGTGCATAGAAAGTTTAATACTTGCTGCAATGCCAACCCCGACCCCTATTTCTATATAGTGGACGCACACCTATTATATGGCTTTTTTCCGAGACTCTCTCCCCCAGTCCGGCTTCCTTATCCGTGCCCCTTGCAATAGCGGAACATCCCAGTTTCCAAGTTACACCTATTAATATTTGCTAGGATACACAACTGTATCCCTGTTATGCCTGTGCTGGCACGTGAAAGCATTTCTTACAGCTTATTACCCTTCCGACCTTCAGGACTCCCGGGACCCGGAGTTACAACTTCTCTGGAAATATCTCACATTTTAATGACTTTGCCTTATGGAAAGCTATATTCATCCTCCCTCCACTCCCCCGCCTGTACCCCACCTCTGGCACAGACGGCTTCCTTTATAGCACACTTGAAGACCCTTTTGTTGCATAGTAAGACTGACATAGCAATGCCGTAATACATTCTTTTCTTTGATTGATGTCCGTAAAAAGCTTTCTAATATCAAGGAATGGAGAAGATGAAAGGATAAAACGGCACGTGAGATATTTACACGAGCGTTCCTTCCCATCTTTCTTATGAAGTGACTCCATATTATTGCGATCGCCTGTTCTGCACATGCAGGAAATCTACAAATATAGATTAATAACTGTCAAGTGTTGATAAAATAATATAATTTATCATATATGAAAAAATTGTATGTGACTAGTAGAAAAGATAATGAGAATGAAAATAAAAACCAAAACTGCCACTGATCTGCTAAACACTTAATATTGGAAAAAGATATAAAATGAAATAAAAAGTCACAAAACCTCCTTTATGAAGTTGTAGAAATGTATTAGATGTAGTGCAGACAGAAATGTTGGGTGGATCTTGCAGATTTTGGATATTTTCTTCCCTTTGTTGCTTTTTAAACGTTATCTTTCTCCACAAGATCAGGAGGGTGTCACAGGTGTGTCAGAGGTGACAGACAGACGTTTGGCATTACAAACATCTTCCTAGAGGCCGGCTGTCTCTAGGACCCAGCGGCTACCTCCCTCTGGCTAATTAGCTCCCTGGCTGAGTGTACAAATGCCTGGTGTGTCTGAGAGGGAGCTGCTGGCGATATTCATTAATACTTGTGAGGCTTTAGCAAGAGCAGTACTTCATCCTCTCTGGAGTTCGAGGCCGTGTGCGCATTTGTTTGGAGTCGTCTAAAGCTAAGCAATTCCCCCCTGTTTGTCTACCCTTGTTCTCTATAGAGTTTAGTGGAGATCGACTAGTGCTCATCTCCTTTCTTCCCTAGCCTTAGTCAAACGCCAGGGAAAGTCAGGGCGAGGCACGTGTGCAGCGATTGGTGAAGAGCCAATTTAGGGACAGTAGTGACACTAGACCAGACTAGGAGGTCTCCACTTCCCCCTTTTCCTAGTGTCTGGGCTCCCTTTCCCTCTTCTCTCTGTGTTGCACTAGTCTTTCCCACACCTTGCGTGACAGAGGTAGAGGCTTAAAGTGCTCTGTCACGCCCAGAGCACTTAATGCCCAATTTGCATATGAATGGAAATACTAATTACTCAGGAATACAGAACCAGATAGAAGGTCTATTGATTTACATTTCAAAGACTTGCATGCCCAGCTATGCATTTTTACAGTGATCTTACTAACAAATTCTTTTTACCTGCTTTCTTACTCTTTTAACCAGGGGGATAGCTCCTTTATTAATTGGGGCTACAGTGTTTTGGCTGCGGATTGTTTAATGCCCCCTAGAACTAAAGAGAATCATTATTCAACAATGGCTTCCATTGAAACAACCAATGTGATATAAAGCCACAGGACATATTGCAGTAGCCAGTTTAGTGTGTATGTGTTTTCGATAAGGAGGTTTATCTCTGGTAAGAACAAAATGATTGGGCATGTCGAAATCAAATAGCCTGACCCTTTCTGCTGTTAGGGGAGATTCAGGACAGCCCCAAACACATTAGTTGATTGATATTCCCACTGACATCAGTTGGTTTGGTCAACATTCATCTAATGTTAAATGTAAGCACCTTTCCACAATTAGTATGTGCAGGTCATTATTGCACTGTCTCCATTCAGGGTAAAGCACCAGGCACCTACAGAGCTGTGTATTCAGTGTATACTTCCCTATGTAATTAACAGTTCAGTAATTAGAAGCATACAGTAATACTGGGGCTAGCCTCATCCACCACATGCTGAGCGTATCCGCTGCCAGGATTTATTTAACCCTCCCACGCTTGCTTCTGGTTTTTCTTTTTTCCATAGAAAAGTAGTGAAGCATTGTCTTATTCAGAGAGCTGAAGAAGAAATCTGTCGTAGAATCCACCTTTCCATTCCCAGATCTGTTTATTTTAGTGTTTTGTGTAGTTTAGCTTTTTCTTATTTAGACTTATTTGGGCATATTGAGCACAATGTGTCATGTGTCTGAACCCTTGAGCCTGTGCTTTGTGGTCGGCTTCTCTGTCCGCCGAGCCACAGCAGATACACCTTTTCTCTGGGTGTTTAGTTTCTGTTATCCTTGCTTCAGTGTTTTTAGGGTAACAGGTGTTTTCATTTACTCATTTGTCTGCCCTATCACCTTTCGGGTGCAGCTTTATATTCTTTTCCCCCTGCTGGTATTTCCTGCTGGTGATAGTTTCATTTGGATGTCCAGCCATACTGCTGTAGCTTAAGCCAGTCAGTGAAAGACCAGCTAGGGTTTATCTCTCTGCTGTTCTATCTTCTGTTTCTTCTAGGAAGTAGGCGGCATATTCTCTAACAGTACGAACTTAATCCTTTGCTTTATATTTCATTATTGGTTTTACTCACCCTGGGATCTCTTTCTATTTCAGCACACTTTCCCTTCTGTAGGTAATTTGCACTCTGCTCTGCCCTTCGGTTCTTCAGGAGGAGCGTGAAGCACTCGACATCCTTTCAGGCAGCATAGGTCCAAGCTGCTACCGTCTAGTCTGTGGTTAGGGCTATCTCAGTTTACGCAGCCACCACTAGGGACTGCGGGGTCAGGATCTCTAGTCTGTACAGGAACCAGCAGGGTCAGTTGCAGTTTTAGTGTGTTACCTATACTTTAGTGTGTTGCTACACTATCATAACAAATGCATGAGTATAGACGAGGTTCATTCGCTGCTTATTTGGGTCTTCCTGTATCTGCGATTGGAGTAAAATGGAGAGTAGTATTCACTTATGTATCATACAGTCTGTAGTTATATGCAGCCACCAGCCTGGTCAAATGAACCCTGTCTATGAAACATCTATAACATAACAGTACCAATCAAAACTTATCACCTTGGTGTTGGTGCTCTGCTCTCTCCTGGACTACGGTGTTACATCCAATGGTTTACAGATGTGACCTTCTTTAACTTTTCTCTTGCCATATCCTGAGATGAATGGTATGAGGGGGTCAGTTTTGAAAAAAAAAAATGATTTTGTGACACTCTGTGGGAAGATGTTTATGCTGTATGTGTCCATCCAGTGGTTGCAATGAGAATTTCAGCTTCATATTTCTCTAATGTATTGTATTTCTATCTGGAGAAAGTGGATTCTTTAACAAAACTTGTGGTAAGTGTGGTCTTATCCATACATAGAATAGTGAGGACTCCTTAAAATAGATCAAACTGAGCCTAAATTTAACCACTTAACGATGGGCACTGCATGTGTCTGTGCAGTGCCTGTGTGCTATCTCTATATGGAGCAGGCTCAGTAGCTGAGCATGCTCCTTAGTGCAGGTGCTGGTTGCATTACATTTTGGGCACCTGAGAGTAACTGATACAATCAGAGCCTGTTCTGCTCGCATCAGTTTAACCTCTTAAATGCTGCTTGCAAGCATGACTGCGTCATTTTAAAGGAAGCCAACATGGCCACTATCAGTACGGGGCCAATTGCCCACCCACACAACCCGATTACGTGATTCTGAAAGGTTACTCTGGCAGCCTGGGCTTTCTCAAAGTCGCTGTGTCTGCCCTGGTATTGTTCCTATTAAGTCCATCCAACGGCTTCATGGTAGACCATAGTAGACCAGCAAGGCAGCACGGTGGCTCAGTGGTTAGCACTATTGCTTTAAAGAGCTGAGGTCCTGGATTCAAATCCCACCAAGGACAATGTCTGACAGACATTCTAATGTTCTCCTCGTGTTCGCGTGGGTTTCCTCCCACACTCCAATGACATACTGATAGGAACTTTAGATTGTGAGCCCAATGTAGACCGTGCCAATAATGTCTGTAAACCACTGTGGAATATAATGGTGCTATATAAGCAAAGCATAATAAATAATTTGACAGTATGTTGTGCTGTTATAGAATTTCAGAATATTTTATAGAGGATCAAGTGGTTACAGGTTCAAGTTCCCTAAGGGGACTAATGCAAAAAGTGTAAAAAAACATTAAAAAGTATTTAGAAAAAAATATAAAGAAAACCAAAATAAAAAAATACCCAACCTTTTCCTCTAAGGCAAATAGCAAAAGGTAATATAATAAAATAAAAATAACATATTTGGTATTGCCAAGTGGGTAATTGCCCAAACTAATACTATGTAAAAATATTTATCCCAAAACGAAAATTAAGAAACTGAAAATGCAGAATTAGCATTTTTTGGTTGCTGTACTTTCTCCAAAATATGCAAAGCTGTCGTTATTTTTATTACTTAGATGATCACATTTTACATCCCGTTTGTGTAGGAATTCAGAAAATTAATCTTTATGATGCTTTTTCGTTCTGCCACTAAAGAAGGCTCTTCTTTTCATTTTCTTTGGACTGTAGCAAGTGATGGAGATTATTGGAGGCTTCTGAATCCAGGAGAATATGCGGTCACTGCTCGAGCTGAAGGCTTTACACCTTCCACCAAGAACTGTGCTGTGGGATACGAGATGGGAGCCACTCGGTGTGACTTCACCCTAGCCAAATCCAACCTGGCACGGATTAGGGAGATCATGGAGAAGTTTGGAAAGCAGCCAGTCAGCATGTCTCTACAACGCAGAAGAGTCCAAGGTAGAGCAAGTCGTCATACTTAGATTTTGGTTTGGCTTGAGATATAGAAAAAAACAAGTTGGAAGCAACATACATTGGCCACTTATTACTGAACGGTTGAATGGACTAAAGCGGTGGAAGATTTTTCTCCAGTCTTCTTGCTCATAGATAAGATCTTGTTGAGATCGTCTTCTAAATATGGCACCTTATGACAATTGCTTGCTTAAAGTCTACAGATACAGAAATCTTCTTTCTCTTTGAGCTGTAGGAATCTCTCAAGGACCCTTAGATCTTGAATTAGACCTTCACCAAAACTATATGGCAAGAGTAACCATCAGGTAATAAGAACTTTGGGATTAGATCTTTAGATGTAACAGCTCTGGCAGGTGGTTGTGTTATAAAACACTTTCTGTTAACCAAAACTTTCACTAAGTTGTGCTGTCGAAGACAATTTATTAGCAATATTTATCCCTCAGTCTATGGCTTCCTATGTGCTTCGATACACTCTCCATGCCCCAAGAGACAATGCCCTCATCCAGGTACATCGGTGGACAAGGTATATTCTCCGTAAGATTGTCAAAGTTTGGGTCTACACTGTCTACGGTGATGCTTCCATGCCTCAAGAGACAATGCCCTCATCCAGGTACATCGGTGGACAAGGTATATTCTCTGTAATATTGGCAAAGTTTGGGTCTACACTGTCTACGGTGATGCTTCCATGCCACAAGAGACAATGCCCTCATCCAGGTACATCGGTGAACAAGGTATATTCTCCGTAAGATTGGCAAAGTTTGGGTTTACACTGTCCACAATGATGCTTTGAAGATTTTGATTATGGGACTAGATCCAAACTATATCCTTGGGATTTTTGAATATGCCAAAAAATTTATTAGACGAAGGCCATTAAAACCAAGTCAGAAGCACCTTAAACCATTACCCAAATTATTTCTAAGTTCTGTAAATTGCAACTCTGCATATGAAGTAGTGTAAAGTGGCAAAAGTCATAACATAGTGGAAAATAAGAACTGCAAGAACCAGTGACTACTCTCATCAGCGCACTCCTAGGGTCATTGTATCTGTGCTTCAGATGATAGAATTAGCTTTCTCTCGGCTTTTTAATTGTTTCTTTCCAGTGACTGTTCCTAATTTAGATGATATTTAATCTGTTTTGTTCTCATGCTAGATAATGGTACACAAGACATTAATCTGCTAGCTGGTGGCAATGCCTGACAGCATTTCCTGATTGAAATTCTTCAGTTCTTGCGCTTTATATAAAATACATGTCTAAAGTCTGTTATCTTACAAATAAAGGTGATGCAACTGGGAAAACCAAACACATGAATCGCAAGTGTCTGTTACAGAGGAAATGTGTTTTTTCTTCTCCCCCATCTGAGAGCTGCATGACGTAGGAGCAGAGAACATGATTGCTGCGATGTATTACTTACTGGGCTGCTTGCTGTAGTTTTGATAAAATCATAGTTTGATGCAGATCTACCAGTTCTTTGATTAATGAGCTCTATATAAGGGGTTGTCTCATGGTAACGTTCAGGAGCGCACCGGTTCACAACCTCCTGGCTTCCTGTAAATTGGGACCAGTATTCTCCTGCTTGATTGACAGTTTTGATAAGAAACATCATCGCACCACTAGTCTGAACTGTGCATTCTCAGATGCTGCAAGCGGAAGTAGATTTGCTACTGCTGCAGCAATGGAGGAGCGCCTGTAGTGGCACTGAAGCAGACGGATCCAGAGTCGCGCTTACAAACTCTTCTGGAAAGAGCATGTAAGCCCTGCGCTCCTTGCCTAGGAAACCGACCACCATTGATAGACTGCAGAGGTGGCTGGTAAGCTAGGTAATGAGAAGTAACTAATAAAATTGAAAATCTCTCAATTTTTGAGAACAGAGAGGATTTTTTAATAAGAAGTAAATTGCAGAGTTGCCTGTTGTTACAATCACTTTGCAATTTTACCTAATAAAGAATCCTATTAAAGAACTTCGGAAAAACCCTTAAATGACTCGCCATAGAGGTCAGAGCTCTATTTTTATGATATTAAGATCTAAAAAACTCCTAAGCTTCAAATATTATAAAGGTATAGTAGAAAATGAGGTTTATGTGCAATATATATATATATATATCTAAAATAACAGCAAGAAATGTGCTAAAAACAAACAATATTCACTTCTATAATTCCCTGATATTTCAGTGCTAACACTCCGGTAGTCCCACTGGTTTAATCTGCAGCAATGATGTTCATGAATGCATGTGACCACTGTAGCCAGTTATTGACCTCAGCGATTATTCTACCATGTAGAGCACAATACCACTATCTATCTATCTATCTAAATACAAAAAGCAACTGGAGGCAACAAACCAAAAATAGTAAAAAATATTTTTTTTAATGGCCCATAGTGGCGATGTTTCAATTCCAAGTGTGAACCTTTTTCAAGGTTGAGAAAGGTTCATACTTGGTACCAAGACGTCACCACACTTGGTCGGTACCAGGGAGGCTTCACACCCTTATGAGTATTCTGGTGCTGCTTTAGTTTATCTATTTTATCCATCATTAAAGGAGCTGTGGGAATTTCTGGCATGTATTGGTTGTGTACTGAGTGTGACAACAACCTCTGGTGTTCTTCATATTTCTGTCCTTGATGGACAGCCTTTCCTTACAAAGAGAAACATCCAAGTCCCCCTATGTTTTGCCTACATTAAGTCTGCTAAAAGCATTTCGGAAAATGTTTTATGTCTGAGACCAAGGTGAAACTTTTTGGCCATATTTCCAAAAGGTATATTTTATGCAAAGCCAACACTGTGGATCACCAAGAGAACACCATAACCACAGTGAAGCAAGGTGGAGGCAACATTATGCTTTGGGGCTGTTTTTCCATAGCTGAAACTGGGGCTTTAGTAAAGATGGAGGGAACTATGAACATTTCCAAATATCAGTCAATTTTGAAACAAAACCTTCAGGCCTCTGCTTCAGCACAATAATGACCCAACACATATCTCCAAATCAAGAATGGCTTCGCCAGAGGAAGATCACAGTTTGTAAATGGTTTGGGCCAGAGCCCAGACTTGAATCCAGTTGAAAATCAATGTTGTTGACCTGAAGAGGGCGCTGTACACAGGAGGAGCCCTCACAATCTGACAGATTTGGAGCTATTGCAATCACATTATTTTAGTTTTTTATTTTTGCAACCAAAAATATTTCAGTTTCTTTTCCAATGGATTTGTACAGATTGTGGGTGACATTAAAGATGGATAAAGGTCTGAAATTCTTCTTCTTGGTAAGACAGATATTGTCGGACACTATACATAACATAACTTCTGTATGTTTCTCTACCGCTGGGTCCTTGGGAGTCACTGGTAGGTACAATGGTCCTACCTCGCTGGTACGTTGTAGATTTAGCACCATGTAGAAAGCAGCTGCTCGAATTTCACCCAGAATTCGTTCCCCCTCCTGTGAAATAACTCTCCGCAGATGTGCTGGCATTGGCTCGCCCAGTATGGAACTAATCCGGTTTCCTTTTCTGAAGCAAGAACAGACTTTTATAATGTCTCAAGTTAACCTCTTTTTACTAGGAAACTCAGAGAGATGGAGAAGAATGGAAAGATATTCAGGATGCGCTGCCACATTTCTGATGCCAGAGCATATGTGAAAGATAAGAGGTGACGTTAGTTCCAATCAATCATTTCATCCTATTCTTAATAAGGAAGATCTATTTGTATTTATATATATTTTAGTGGTTTTATTGGAATTATTGAGTTGAGTTTGACGATCAAGTCTTAAAGGGGTACTGCATTACTTTGATATTGATGACTTTTCATGCAGATAGGTAATCAAGATCCAAGGGGTGGACAACCCCTGTAAACCTGGAAGAAGGAGAGGACTTTGGTTGACCATCTGGGTGATCAGATTTAATTTGGTTATCCAAGTGCAGAATAGAAGATGGAGGGGGCAGATGTTACCTGTCTGGTACTTGCAAAAGATGAACAGATACTTTGAGGGTAGGCATGAAACAGTTGAACACTTCACTCCAGGTGGCATCTTTTCCTTTTTACAAAGGTGGAGCATACACGATGCACTGTCTCACCAAACGTCCTCATTCTGTGCCAATGTCTCTGACAGAGATCAGCACAGGAAGAGGAAGTTACATATAACCACCAATGATGACACGTAACTTTCTGTCTGCCAAAAGGGGAAGAATGTAACAAGGCTGCCACCATGATCACTGGGTTGAGCGGTGTTCTTACTTAGTGGTGCAGTCTGGAACATAAAAAGGTAACTAATGAGTAGGGATGAACGAAACTCCCCAAACTTTTTTTAAGAAGATTAGTTCGAATCTGCTCCAAAAAGACATTTAGCATACCCTGAGATCTCTCCGAACCCAAAAGAATAATAAATGGAGGGTTGCGAAGGGGTTAAAAGGTACAAAACTATAATACCTGTCTTCGACCTCTCCATAAACTCCCCTTATGCCGCTTCAGCTCCCTGATCCTCCGCTGGCTTCGGAAAGTCTTTTGTTTGGCTTTGATCCAGATCTTCTGAGATTGACCAAGTCTCATATGGGTAAATATAGCATGACGCACAATGTTAACATCAAAGACATGCGTCGTACCCCACGTGACCATGTGAGATCTAACCATTGCTGGAAGATCCAGACCAAAAATTAATTAGAAGCAAATGGACCCCTGGTGGAGATTAAGGCGGGTGGGGGAAAGTGTGGCAGCAGAAGAGGTGAAGAGTGAGGCAAGCTTCGGGGAGTATAATCCCATATTTTTTACCTTCTTTCCGACTCTATAAAGAATCCCTAAAAATTTGGATTCTCACAAATTTGAAATTTTTGGGAAATTGATAAGGAATTTGATTAATTACAAATTGATTTGTTCATCTCTACTGATGAGACACAAGAGCACAAATGTGCTGAGGAGGTGGAGGGCATGAGCCGCAAGGCCTGCACCTGCATACGCAAGGATGTGTTTTTGCAAGATTCGAGATTTGCAAGTCCTGCTTTTTTGTAAGATTGCTCTGTACGCGGAAAATTTTTCATGCATGATCCCACAGTTAGAAGAGATCTACCAGTGAGAAAACCACATGTTGATATGAATACTTGAACAGTGAGGTGAGAAGGTTGCCTAAACTTGAAACTGTCTCAGATTTACATGGGTGCGAAAAATGAGAAAATCCCTCACATTGCATTGTATAATTGTTCTCAGCAGGTTATAAGCTGTCACTGTACCACATTAGACACGGACGCTAACATTGGTATATGAGGCTCAAATATCACAAGTATCTCCTCCGTATAAAGTAAATAGATTAGGATTAAGAATTCGGTAGCAGCAAATATGTTGCAAGTGTGGGACTTGGGTTCCTGGGGTTTAGTGTTCCAAACAGGGATGTCCTCTCAAATGACGTCATGGACAATGTTAGAATATACATATTTGATAATGTTCCATGTCCCAAGAAGTATCAAGAATGGGACATGACCTCTATGTAGAAGGAAGTAATACGGTCACCCAACTGGATGTCATACTATAGGACATGGATGGCTCTAGAAGAAAGATGGCCACTAGAACCATCTTTGACTGGCCAATCATGGTACGAGAGGACCAAGTTCTGGCACAATAATGAGCACCAAAGGTCCAACTTAATATGTTGTATAGAGATGAGGGTTAGGACTCCTGAGTTATTTACTTTAGTGGTCTCAAGGAACCCAACTCTGACACTGCATCAGTAGACTAGTGTGCCGAAGCCTGCACCTACATGGCCATCACAAACAAGGAGGTTTGTATTTCACCAGCAGGTTTGGATTTCTTGCAACCGGCATGACAAGGTCATGACAACTTGTAACACTATTACATTAAGTGCAAAAGAAATATAATCCAGCAAAATGGATCCTTAAAAAATGATATTTGCATAAAAGCCATGTAAAAATCCAATCCCACACCTAGTAAAAGCGCAATAAGAAATCACGATGTCTGAAACCCGTCTGCGGTTTTACTAGGTGTGGGATTGGATTTTTACATGGCTTTTATGTAAATATCATTTTTTAAAGATCCATTTTGCTGGATTATATTTCTTTTGCACTATTGGACTTGCCATGCTACAAGTTTTCCGTGCAATATGGATCTTTTCCCTTCAGATAAGTTGACTTTGTTTCTTTTTCACTATTACATTTACTTACATTAGGTTGCAATTTCTGCAGTCTTAGGTTGTGATTGTGCGACAACCAAAGTCACTGTGCTGCCCCATATTTATCTTACTGGTCATATTGTATACTTGTTTAAATGGGTTTTAACCTTTAAAGGCTATTTGTTTTTACTTAACTGCATATATTTGCGGCTAAAAATACAATTTCTTTGCAAATTAGTTTGATTAAAAATTTTGCACAGTTTGGTATTTACAGGCTTCTTGTTTCCCACCACATTCAGCTTTGACGTGGTCTGTGGTCATAAATCAGCTGAGAGGAATTAAAAAAAAAAATAGATTAAAAGAAAGTAGAAACTCTCCCATTGGACCATCAGAATGAGCTCAATGATGGATTCTCAGTTAACCCATTGTATAAGCAAGAATTGTCACTGCAACACAGTGTCTATAGAAGGAAAATGGTGCAACATTTTTAATGAAATACAATTAAAAAATAATTTTTAGACAAAAATACACGTAATTAAGTATGAAAAAAATTGTCACCAATAGTGGACAACCCCTTTAACTATTTTCCAATTGGAACATGGAGACTCCCAGCATTTTTCTTATAAATTCTTTTGGTGCCAAGAGGGCCCCCAGATATTCTATAAGGGATATGGATAATTAAATTAGGGTACAATACGTCCTTATTAGTGTTGAGCGAGCACTAAAATGCTCGGGTGCTCGAAGCTCGGGCCGAGCTCGCCGTGATACTCGGGTGCTCGACCCGAGCAACGACCCCAATGTTAGTCTATGGGAGACTCGAGCATTTTTGCGGTGGCACCCCCGGCAGTCTTTTAAAAGCCTAACAAGTGCCCAAAACGATAGTGACAGTGCTCAAATGACATGGGGACAGCATGGGGATCGCCCCAGGAAGCATTTCTGACCCCCAGGTCACTGCTGTCAACAACGTGGTCAGAGGTATTAAGCCACTTTTACAGGCTCACAATAAAACGTTCAAAAACGAAAGTGAAACTTTTTTCCTGTGAAATATGTTAAGGAACATACTTTCCAGGGTAAAGACTTGTGTATAAGTTAAAATAAATGACCAAAAACAAAAATACTCCTCCACACCTTCGGCTATGTTCACAAGTAGCATTTTTTATGCGTTTTTGCACTTTTGTATTGCTTTCAACTATGACAAATGCATTCACCGTGAAATGTCATTTTAACATTTTACAACCTTATCTGGCCATGTGCTGTGTGACACATGCATAAAGTGCTGAAAAGACAAGGGAACAGCATGGGGAAGACCCCTGGAAGCATCTCTGACTCCCAGGTCACTGTCTAAAAGTGTGCCCATCATAAGTGATCCTTACCGCATCAGAAGATGCAGACTTGCAACTATCCTCATGCAAGTTCTAGTCCCAGGGCAGTGTTCAATTGTACCTCCACCATTCCTTGCAATACAAGCTCAAGTATGCAGCCTGCCACCCACCCACCCCCAGGCTGCAATACCATACTGCTTGCTTGCTTGAACTTGAAATTGGGCCTTTTAAGCATGTGGAGGCGGAATCTGGCCACCACGCCATGGCTGTGTCGGCGGCCTGGTATCCATACTCAGTCCCCAGCCGCCTGGTGGCCGGGTGTCCCCACTTGCTCTCCAACCTCCAGGGGGTGGCCGGGTGTCCATACTCGGTCCCCAGCCACCCCTATTTGTCCCGGTAACCTTTCCCACACTTTTCTTAGCCTGGCCTGCTTTAGGGCAGCATTGGCCGAGTCCACCGGACTATCAGACTCCTCCAGTGGGCCCTGGCTTCTCCATCAGGGGAGTTGAGAGTGCCAAGATGAGGAGCATGATGAGGATGATAGAAGTTAGCATCTGCTTTGTTTTGTTGTAATGCAAGCGCATGTATGTAGTAGCGACTAGGCCTGAGGTGGTCAGCGTTTTGGCGCATATCCTACCTCCTCCGAGGATTGCTGGATGTTTTCCTGCTACTATCCAAGTTCTATGACTCCCGTTAAAACAAAGCTTCATGTGATAAATGATGGATGAGGTAGTGGCAAAGGAGAAAGAGCAGGAGGAACAGGGACCATTCACATCAATATCAGGCCAGTCAACCAGATATGTCTTGTAGGATATGTTTCTGTAACAAAAGGAGCGGTTCGGCTACACAGTTATAGGGCATACAGTGAGTGCAATGCCTACCAAAAATTTCGAGGCACTCCAATGCCCCTTGGAAATGACATGGAGGTCAGAGGGCGTTAACTAAACCTTTTTTTCCATTTATAGCAACTGGGTCTCCCGTGCACTGTTGGCCTAAGCAGTGAATGGAAGGCTTTCCAAAAATTATGAGGAACTGCAATGCCCCTTACAAGAGCCATGTGTGGCACCCCAGGGGTCTGGTCACCACAGTAATAGAGATATTACGTCGGAGAGCAAGTGGGAGGTTTCCTGGTCAGGATCCCTTAAACATGCAACATCCTCCTGCCCCAATCCTGGGAGGGGAGAATTCTGCCCTTATAAACTGGATCTGGGGCGGGGTTGAGTGAGTCAGAGAACAGTCAGAGTCAGAGTGAGAGCAAGGGAAAGTAACAGCAAGGAGCTCTGTAGGAGCTAGGAGCTAAAGACCAGGGGCTGGAAGCTGAGCAGAGCTCGCCCTGGCAGAAGACAATAGGAACCGGACAAAGGAGTCCGAAGCTGTGAGGACTTATATATCCAGCAGTAGAAACCAGCCGGCAGGGGATTTCAGGTCCTCTGGCCATAGAACCCCGGAGGCTCAGTCACAAGCAAGGGACCAGCACCGCCGTCGTGGAGTGGAGGCTAACAGAAGGCTCCAAGTCACCAGCCATACGGGTGAGCACTACACGGTACACTCAGGGACGTGGGCTACTTCTACCCGCTTACAGCAAGGTAGCCAGGAAGAGTGCAGACAGACGGGGAGGCCTACAGCTCCACCTGGCCAGGGGAACTCCTGCTTGCTCACAGACTGACCAGGCCTCTTATGCTAGCCAGTACTCCCGGGAGGGTCTACCTTATAATCATCAGTAAAGACCCTGAACTGCACTGCAAAGACTCTGAGTCATTCCTGCTGCGCTCGTGCACCATCACCCCCATCATCCACACTCACTGCCCTGAGGCTATACTCCTCCCGAGGGGAGTTATCCCATTCTATGCTGCGCACACAACACCTGCCTCAGCGGTCTGCCTCGCAGCGGTGGTACTCCCTGACCGCAATCCACGGGTGGCGCAGTCGGACAATTAACCTCAAAACCTAAGAAAGACTGCCACTGGTTTGACCAGCCTGAGCCACGGGACCGGGTCACTGCCACGGAGACTACAGACCCCAGAGACCCGGCACCGGGTATCCCATACACGTGTACACACGGCCCAGGGGGCGCGTCACATGCAGTACAGCATATTACAAACATAAGTCCCATTATTGGGGAGTGGGTGTCCCATGGTATTTGCTTATGCTTTCCAAGCAAAAGCTGCCAAAAATTAGGACGGAGCAACTTGCAATGCCCCTTACAAGAGCCATGCAGTACAGCATATTACAAACATAAGTCCCATTATTGGGGAGTGGTTGTCCCATAGTATTTGCTTATGCTTTCCCAGCAAAAGCTGCCAAAAATTAGGACGGAGCAACTTGCAATGCCCCTTACAAGAGCCATGCAGTACAGCATATTACAAACATAAGTCCCATTATTGGGGAGTGGGTGTCCCATGGTATTTGCTTATGCTTTCCCAGCAAAAGCTGCCAAAAATTAGGACAGAGCAACTTGCAATGCCCCTTACAAGAGCCATGCAGTACAGCATATTACAAACATAAGTCCCATTATTGGGGAGTGGGTGTCCCATAGTATTTGCTTATGCTTTCCCAGCAAAAGCTGCCAAAAATTAGGACGGAGCAACTTGCAATGCCCCTTACAAGAGCCATGCAGTACAGCATATTACAAACATAAGTCCCATTATTGGGGAGTGGGTGTCCCATAGTATTTGCTTATGCTTTCCCAGCAAAAGCTGCCAAAAATTAGGACGGAGCAACTTGCAATGCCCCTTACAAGAGCCATGCAGTACAGCATATTACAAACATAAGTCCCATTATTGGGGAGTGGGTGTCCCATAGAATTTGCTTATGCTTTCCCAGCAAAAGCTGCCAAAAATTAGGACGGAGCAACTTGCAATGCCCCTTACAAGAGCCATGCAGTACAGCATATTACAAACATAAGTCCCATTATTGGGGAGTGGGTGTCCCATAGTATTTGCTTATGCTTTCCCAGCAAAAGCTGCCAAAAATTAGGACGGAGCAACTTGCAATGCCCCTTACAAGAGCCATGCAGTACAGCATATTACAAACATAAGTCCCATTATTGGGGAGTGGTTGTCCCATAGTATTTGCTTATGCTTTCCCAGCAAAAGCTGCCAAAAATTAGGACGGAGCAACTTGCAATGCCCCTTACAAGAGCCATGCAGTAAAGCATATTACAAACATAAGTCCCATTATTGGGGAGTGGGTGTCCCATAGTATTTGCTTATGCTTTCCCAGCAAAAGCTACCAAAAATTAGGACGGAGCAACTTGCAATGCCCCTTACAAGAGCCATGCAGTACAGCATGTTACAAACATAAGTCCCATTATTGGGGAGTGGGTGTCCCATAGTATTTGCTTATGCTTTCCCAGCAAAAGCTGCCAAAAATTAGGACGGAGCAACTTGCAATGCCCCTTACAAGAGCCATGCAGTACAGCATATTACAAACATAAGTCCCATTATTGGGGAGTGGTTGTCCCATAGTATTTGCTTATGCTTTCCCAGCAAAAGCTGCCAAAAATTAGGACGGAGCAACTTGCAATGCCCCTTACAAGAGCCATGCAGTACAGCATATTACAAACATAAGTCCCATTATTGGGGAGTGGTTGTCCCATAGTATTTGCTTATGCTTTCCCAGCAAAAGCTGCCAAAAATTAGGACGGAGCAACTTGCAATGCCCCTTACAAGAGCCATGCAGTACAGCATATTACAAACATAAGTCCCATTATTGGTGAGTGGGTGTCCCATAGTATTTGCTTATGCCTTGCAAGCAAAAGCTGCCAAAAATAAGGACGGAGGAACTTGCAATGCTGGAACCCTGGTGGTATAGTGGTGGTGGAGGCTGAGGATAAGGAGAAGAAGATTAAACAGCCGAAACGAGGAAGCGTATACCCATGTGTGGGTGTGAAGCGGTGCATGTGAATACTCCTCCCGAAATAACACAGTGGATTTGACTTTTTGTTACTCTGCTGTCATTTGGTGGTGATGAGAAGTCTGGCCCAATCCAGCCCTTGTTCATTTTGATAAGGGTCAGCTTGTCAGCATTGTCAGTTGACAGGCGAGTGCGCTTATCAGTTATAATTCCCCCAGCGGCACTAAAAACACGCTCCGATAACATGCTAGCGGCAGGGCAGGCCAGGACCTCCAAGGCGTACAGAGCGAGTTCATTCCAAGTGTCCAGCTTGGATACCCAATAATTAAAAGGCACAGAGGAATCACGGAGGATGCTGGTACGATCGGCAAGGTACTCCCTCACCATCTTTTGAAACTTTCCACTCCTTGTGAGAGTACCCCGCGCCTCAGGGCCTGTAAGCTGGGCGGGTGTCAGAAAACTGTCCCAGAACGTTGACAGTGTTCCCCTTCCTCTGCTGGATTGGAGTTGCATCTCTCTCGCCTGTACGCCTTGGTTGGGCAACGAACTGTGACCTCTGCCGCTAGCGTGTTCACATGGGAATTTTTTTAAGAGTTCTGCAGCAAGGGCCTTCTGGTATTGCCCCATTTTTGTAGACCTCTCGACCTCAGGAATAAGAGAGTGAAAGTTCTCCTTGTAGCGGGGGTCTACAAGTGTCACCAACCAGTAATGACTGTCACCCAACATTTTGACAACGCGAGGGTCATGGTTAAGGCAGCGTAACATAAAGTCAGCCATGCGTGCCAGACTGGTAACGGGCAAGATTTCCGTGTCCTCACCAAGATGACGAGTGACCATGCTCTCCTCCTCCTCCTCCTCTTCCTCCTCCCCCCTGTCCTCAAGCCACCCACGCTGAACCGATGGTATGACACTTGTACAGGTAATACCGTCCACAACGCATGATAGCAGCTCCTGTTCTTCCTCCTCCTCCTCCTCTCCCTCATTGTCCCCCAATGCATGTTGGGATGAGATGAGGCTGGGCTGTGTGTAATCGCCCGCTACGGCTTCTTGATCCATCTCATCATACTCTGGCTGCAATGCCTCCTCTTTAATTCTCTGCAGAGAGCGTTGCAAAAGACAGACAAGTGGGATGCTGACACTAATGATGGCGTCATCGCCACTCACCATCTTGGTGGCCACCTCAAAGTTTGTCAGGATGGTACATATGTCAGACATCCAGGTCCACTCCTGAGGTCTTATGTGTGGAGTCTGACCTGAATATCGACGGCCTTGTTGCAGCTGGTACTCCACAACTGCTCTCTTCTGCTCACAAATCCTTTGCAACATGTGGAGGGTAGAGTTCCAACGTGTGGGGACATCACACACCAGTCGGTGTGCCGGAAGCTGCAAACGCTGCTGCAACACAGCAAGGGCGGCGGAAGCTGTAGCCGACTTGCGAAAATGAGCTGACAGGCGGCGTACTTTCACGAGCAGATCTGGCAACTCGGGGTACGATTTAAGAAACCGCTGAACCACGAGGTTAAGCACATGAGCCAGGCATGGTACGTGTGTGATCTCACCTCGCCTCAGAGCCGCCACCAGGTTACGGCCATTGTCACACACGACCATGCCGGGATGTAGGTTCAGCGGTCTCAGCCACAGATCTGCCTGCTCTTTCACAGCTGTCCACAACTCACAAGCAGTGTGATTCAGCACAGCCTGTTGCCGCTTGGCGGAGGCAGTACTGCAATGCTTCCAGCTTGTAACTGATGTGGTGATATCTGAGATGGAGGCTGAACATGAGGAGGAGGAGGATGCGCAGGAGCTGTACACTGTGGGGGCAACTCTGACTGACATAGGGCCCGCAATCCTCGGTGTGGGGAGGATGTGTTCCGTCCCAAGGTCCGACTGGGTCCCGGCTTCCACTATGTTTACCCAGTGTACCGTCAGAGAGATGTACCGTCCCTGGCCACAAGCACTTGTCCACGTGTCCGTTGTCAGGTGGACTCTCCCAGTAACTGCGTTGTTGAGGGCACGGCAGATGCTTTGGGACATGTGCTTGTGTAGTGCGGGGATGGCACACCGGGCAAAATAGTGTCGGCTGGGGACCGAGTACCGAGGGACGGCCACCGCCATAAGATTGCGGAAGGATTCCATCTCCACCAGCCTAAAAGGCAGCATTTCCAATGCAAGCAGTCGTGAAATGTGCGAATTTAGGACTGTGGCCTGTGGGGCGTTAGCTGCGAATTTCCGCTTTCGTTCAAAGGTCTGGGATATGGACAATTGAACGCTGCGGTGGGACGTGGACGTGGACGTTGATGCTGTTTCTTGAGAAACTGCCATAACAAGTGAAGACTGAGAGGAGGGGGCATCTTTACATGCAGTATGGACAGGGGATTGCCTTGCACACACAACAGGGGGTTCTATTGCACGCACAACAGTGGAAGAAGCAGTGGTGACGCCCGCTGACACTGGTCGTGGACCCTGGGTTTCGCCCCACAAAGTCGGGTGCTTTGCTGCCATGTGCCTGATCATGCTGGTGGTGGTCAGGCTGGTAGTTTTGTCACCCCTGCTGATGCTGGCATGGCAGGTGGAACATATGGCCTTTTTGGGGTTATCAGCAGAGTCTTTAAAAAAATTCCAGACTCTGGAAGACCTACCGCTTGTACTGGCAACGTCCCTCGTGTTTGTGTTACGGGGAACGGTTGCCTGCCTTCTGTCTGCGGCCACCACACTGCTTCTTCCTGCCTGTTGGGGTACTCTGCCTCCCTCCCCCTGTGTGCTGCTGGCCTCACTCTGCATGTCCTCCTTCCACGTTGGGTCAGTTACTAGATCATCCACCACCTCCTCCTCTTCCACTTGCGCACCACGATCCTCCTCCTCACTTCCTGGCAATTGTGTCTCGTCATCGTCCACCTCTTGTGATAGATTGCCAACGTCGACTTCCTGTGGCCGTGGCTGTTCAAATATTTGGGCATCGGAACATGGGATCTCCTCTTCCACCACTTCAAGCATATCAGGCGAGGGGCCCAAATATGGAAATGGACCAGTGAACAGCTCTTCAGAGTGTCCAAGTGTGGGATCACTTGCTGTCTGACGACACTCGGCATGGTGGGAGGAAGGAGCATCAGGGTGAGGAGGAGTATGCGGTCGAGACTCACGGCTACTAAGAGTTGACCGTGTGGAAGACAGACCGGAGGTGGTGGTGCCCAGGTAACTGGAAGTATTATCTGCTATCCAATTAATAACCTGTTCACACTGATCAGTTCTCAATACTGGTGTTGTTCTGTGCTTCCCTAGTAATTCGGTCAAGAAGTGGGAGCGAGAAGATGTGGCTGTTGCTTGTGGCACATTTTCACCTTGGCCACGGCCCCGTCCTCTGCACGAACCATCACCAGAACGTCCACTTCCACGTCCCTTGCCACGCGCCTTGCCCATTGTAAATGAAGTAAAATAGCTTACACTTGCACTATCAATGGAAAAAGGGTAATAAAGAGTAGATTAGAACCGTGGAAGAGGAAAACCACAGTTATTGTTTACTGGGGTATACCACACTTTTTTAAATAGAGATATTTGCGGCTGAACAGTGAGCGACACACTCAAACTGCTTTTTTTTTTAGATACCAAAGGCCCAAAACTGGATAGTACAGCGATTTGACCCGTGGAACTGCGAAACCACACTGGGATGTCGGGCCTACACAAGACTATTTTCAACAGATATATTTTTGTGTCACAACAGTCAGGAGACACTACTGTTTTTCTTTACGGAAAAAACTACCAAAAGCTGAATAATAGAGATTTTTTACCGTGGGATGGCAAAACCACAGTTATTGTTTACTGGGGTATACCACACTTTTTTAAATAGAGATATTTGCGGCTGAACAGTGAGCGACACACTCAAACTGCTTTTTTTTTAGATACCAAAGGCCCAAAACTGGATAGTACAGCGATTTGAACCGTGGAACTGCGAAACCACACTGGGATGTCGGGCCTACACAAGACTATTTTCAACAGATATATTTTTGTGTCACAACAGTCAGGAGACACTACTGTTTTTCTTTACGGAAAAAACTACCAAAACCTGAATAATAGAGATTTTTTACCATGGGATGGCAAAACCACAGTTATTGTTTACTGGGGTATTCCACACTTTTTTAAATAGAGATATTTGCGGCTGAACAGTGAGCGACACACTCAAACTGCTTTTTTTTTTAGATTTTTAGATACCTAAGGCCCAAAACTGGATAGTACAGCGATTTGACCCGTGGAACTGTGAAACCACACTGGGATGTCGGGCCTACACAAGACTATTTTCAACAGAAATATTTTTGTGTCACAACAGTCAGCAGACACTATTGTTTTTCTTTACGGAAAAAACTACCAAAACCTGAATAATAGAGATTTTTTACCATGGGATGGCAAAACCACAGTTATTGTTTACTGGGGTATACCACACTTTTTTAAATAGAGATATTTGCGGCTGAACAGTGAGCGACACACTCAAACTGCTTTTTTTTTAGATACCAAAGGCCCAAAACTGGATAGTACAGCGATTTGAACCGTGGAACTGCGAAACCACACTGGGATGTCGGGCCTACACAAGACTATTTTCAACAGATATATTTTTGTGTCACAACAGTCAGGAGACACTACTGTTTTTCTTTACGGAAAAAACTACCAAAACCTGAATAATAGAGATTTTTTACCATGGGATGGCAAAACCACAGTTATTGTTTACTGGGGTATTCCACACTTTTTTAAATAGAGATATTTGCGGCTGAACAGTGAGCGACACACTCAAACTGCTTTTTTTTTTAGATTTTTAGATACCTAAGGCCCAAAACTGGATAGTACAGCGATTTGACCCGTGGAACTGTGAAACCACACTGGGATGTCGGGCCTACACAAGACTATTTTCAACAGAAATATTTTTGTGTCACAACAGTCAGCAGACACTACTGTTTTTCTTTACGGAAAAAACTACCAAAACCTGAATAATAGAGATTTTTTACCATGGGATGGCAAAACCACAGTTATTGTTTACTGGGGTATACCACACTTTTTTAAATAGAGATATTTGCGGCTGAACAGTGAGCGACACACTCAAACTGCTTTTTTTTTAGATACCAAAGGCCCAAAACTGGATAGTACAGCGATTTGACCCGTGGAACTGCGAAACCACACTGGGATGTCGGGCCTACACAAGACTATTTTCAACAGATATATTTTTGTGTCACAACAGTCAGGAGACACTACTGTTTTTCTTTACGGAAATAACTACCAAAACCTGAATAATAGAGATTTTTTACCGTGGGATGGCAAAACCACAGTTATTGTTTACTGGGGTATACCACACTTTTTTAAATAGAGATATTTGCGTCTGAACAGTGAGCGACACACTCAAACAGTTTTTTTTTTTAGATACAAATGGCCCAAAATGGATAATACAGAGGTTTGAACCGTGGAAGTGCAAAACAACACTTCTGTTTCTCTAGCCTACACCAGACTATTTTCAACAGTTATATTTGTGTCTGAAAAATCAGAGACATGCTTTTTTTTGGGGAGGGGGGGGGGGACACACCAAAAGGATAATATTTGTACAATGTGAAGGAGGAAAAAAAAAGGAGGATTTAGATGAAAAAAAAAGGATTTTTCCTGGCCCCCGACACCTGGTGCTAAGTCCAGCAATTTCAGCAACAGGAGCACACAGGACTGTAATGCAGCGTTTGCTGGTATAACCACTGCGTCTCCTATACAGCCTGCCTGCCTGGTATCTGGGATGGATATTAGTCCTGAGAAGGACTGTTTGTTTGATCTGGCAGCCTTTACAGACCCTACACTAACTATTTTGCAGTTTATATCTCTCCCTAAATCAGCAGCGCTGTCCCTACACAGTCTGATTACAGCCGTCTGTGTCCAAGATGGCGGCGCCTGGTTTTAAATACTCGAGGTGACGCTGTGCGGCCAGCCAATCACTGTAATGCCCACAACCAACATGGCTGCAGCATTACAGTGACTGGCTGGCAATCCCTTCATGTTCATTGGCTCTGTAAAGAGCGCCAAACATGCAGGGCGGAGACCCGAGCTCCCGCCCGAGTAACCCGGAAATGCTCGGTGCTCGCCGAACATCCCGAGTAGCGTGATGCTCGGGCGAGTACCGAGCAGTGAGTGTCGAACATGTTCGCTCAACACTAGTCCTTATAGTAAGGAGGTGATCTCCAGCCTTCACCAATGAACGAACTCTGATTTTTTTTATTTGGAGGAGAAATAAATTATTTAAAGAGAGAAAAACCTTCCACGTATCTACTGATCTTAAACGATTCTGACATGCATCACTTACATGCATTTATTTTAGGCTCAAAATAGTTTTTGTTAATGAGTTTCATTAAAAATGTTGCACTATTTGGCTTTTACGGGTTCTTTGTTTCTTTGCTCATTGATGGCTGCAGAATAAGTTAACTGAGAATAAGTCAGTGAACTCGTTCTGATGGGGAGTTTTAAACTCCTTTATCTGTTTTTTTCTGAGCTCCTTTATTTTATGGCCAGAAAGTTCAGTTGAACTTTAAGGAGGGAATCTCCCACCTCCCCCAAATCTCCCACCTCCCCCAATAAAAAAATAATAAATAAAATAATAAAAATAAATTAAAAAAAATTGTCTGTTTTGTTACATTTGGAATAAAACAATCTTTTTATGTAAGGAGAAAAAAACTGCAACTGGTATCCTGCATCTGTAATGACCTTAAAGGATATGGACCCCATTTTTTTTTACTTAAATGTATGTATTGTAAGCTACAAATTATTTTTGTAGTTGGGTTTCATTGAAAATTTTACACCATTCGCTTTTACAGGCAGTTTCCAATGCACATTGCTGGCTGGTGAATGGGTTAACTAGGAATCCATCAGTCAACTCATTCTGTCATGGAGTTTTTAAAGGGCTTGTCCAGGACAACAACATTGATGGCCTATCCTTAGGTACTGCACATCCACCCCCTATTGATTTAAATAGATGGCGAATGTGCAGTACCGGTCTGTGACCACTATACAGTTGACGGAGCTGTGCAACTCCGCAACCGAGCAGTTCCAACCGCCGCCGACACTAAGAGCAGCTGATTAGCGGGGGTGCTGGGTGTCCCACCCCCACCAATCAGACATTGATGAGCTCCTCTCAGCTGATCTATGACCACAAAATTCAGTTTAACCTTGATGGGGTCTGTGGTCAAAAATTAGAACAGAGGAGTTAAAAAAAACAGACAGAAGAGTTACAAACTCTCCATTAGAAGGCGCTCACTGATAGATGCTCAGTTAACTCATTTTGAAGCAGGCAATAGATGGCACAACATAATGCAGCAAAAGGCAAAATTTTAAATGAAACCCAAATGCAAAAATGTATTGAGCCCAATATAAGAGAAAAAAACTTTCCCAAAGACTCCATATTCTTTAAATATAAAGGTATTATCTTAGTTATCCTGCACAAAAATTCAGTAAGCTTCCTGCCTTGTTTATAGGGGACAGGTTTAGTTTCAGACAAATATTTTTAATATTTTACTTTAAAAAAAAAAGTGAAATATTTATATTTTCCATTGATAAGTTGAAGTTTCGATATTAAAATTTATAATGACACATATTTCAGATATGTGACATCAATTTATACACATGATTGTCAAAACGATCATCATATCCACGACTGGGCAATCACATCTCTTGACGGTGCGCCGCCCTTCTGGTGACCGATGTCCAGTTAGCCATTTTTATGCAATTTTGTCCTGCAAATTGTTATTATTTTTTCACTTTTTGACTTAGAAATTAGTTTTAAGCTGGAATTGTAGAGATCTCCGGAAATGGGATTCAGGCAACTCTTTATTATTAAGAGCCATCTCGAGGCTTTAAGGGCGAAACCCTCGTAATAAGTTAAGGCAATAAATGACGGCAGGTAGACATCAGAAGCCGTCCTTTCTTTGTAACAGATCTCATATCTGTAGATAGATATTGGTCCCGGCTGATTTTGGTTTTTCATAGTTTTTTGTGTCGTTATCCAGAGGTTGTTGGTACCATGTTTCCCATATAAGAATTGGCCCTTTGCACAGAGTTGCCAGAATTTGGTACCATGTTTCCCATATAAGAATTGGCCCTTTGCACAGAGTTGCCAGAATTTGGTACCATGTTTCCCATATAAGAATTGGCCCTTTGCACAGAGTTGCCAGAACTACGTTTCAGCAGTTTGTTGACCATGTCCCGACAACAGTTCTTATATTGGTTCCTTGTCAGGCAGTATACAAATGGATCTGACAAAGCTTTGCTGTAGGCGAAATACCGGCTGAAGATACCCCACTGAGCGCTGATGGTGGTGGAAGAGGAGATCTCAACCAACCTAAGAGTGAACAAAACACATGGATACAGTAGATACAGTTATTATAACCAAAGACACTAAACTTAAAAAAAGTTTTTTAAACTTCATTTAAAAGTCATTCAAATGTTAAATCCTGCTTAGGACATTCCCTCCTATTACCTAAATCTGAAAACCCTGCCAGGAGTGGATATTACCCTGGTGGAATCCATTTGATTGGCAGGCAGGTAACATTGCATTTTTTTCCAAAAGTGGCCAAAGAAATGGAAATATACGGCCATCTATATTCTACCCTGGACAACAAGTGATTCATAACTTTGACCTAGAGGGATCAAAAATCCCACCATGTAGCAATTAATAAAGTAGTATTACCTGCTCATTTGCAGGGATTCTAAACTGATTTTTGATTTACTCAATGTAGCAATCATACACACAGCAAGTTTTTGTCAAGTTTTTTTCCAAGCCTCCACCCAACCCCTTGGACTAACACTATGCAGATGCAATCAATGAGGTCATTTAATTCAATAGATCAATTTAATGACTTATTCTTATAAAACATACTGTATGTGCAAAATGTGTATCTATGTCCATACTACTTTTAAAGTGAATGTCCATCTTTTGAAGTCTTGATAATGTTAAGCCCTACTTCCCATGCTGATTAATTTCCTAATCTAATAATATAGTGATTGGAGCTCCATTTTTACTGACACACAGCGTCAAATTCACTGCATTAACATAGAACTAAGCAATATAATTTTGGCTACCTGTAGCCACCACTAGGGGGAGCTGAAGCGCATACTGTATTATTATAGGGAATCTGCCAGCAAGTTTTTGCTATATAATCTGAGAGCAGCCTGATGTAGAGGCAGAGACCCTGACTCCAGTGATGTATCACTTATTGGGCTGCTTGCCTCAGTTTTTATAAAATCTGCTGCAGTTCTACCAGTTCTCTGAATAACCCATTTATACCACTAATTAACTACTTTCTGTGTACACTGTTCATAGGCAGAAAGCTGCCAATCAGTGGTAAAGGCGGGGTTATACAGAGCTCATGAATATGGAGGACTACATGGCAGCAAGTTTACTAGTCCTCTGGTTATAATCTGCTGATAAAATAGTGATTTTATCAGAACTACAGCAGGCAGACCAGTAAGTGATACATTTCTGTAATCAGGGTCTCGTCTCTACATTATGCTGCTCTTAGATAAGGTTACAAAAACTTTGTGACAGATTCCATTTAAGTTCATGTTATGTCCCTCAGTGATCAGCTGTAATCTATGACAAAGCTGGCAGTAAGCGTCCACTTGTCCTGCAGCGCCACCACAGGGGGAATTCAGTACTACACAGTTGCCAATAAAATAAATATGCTGTCTGTGTAGTGCAAGAACATGCTGGATTCTCCACAGTTACAGATGCATTTGTAGCTGCTCTCCATTGGCTAATAAACTAGGGTCCATAAATGGTGAACCCCTCAATTTCTTTCCAGAATTCTCTATCAATTTATTTAAAAACCGGTTTACTAAACTGGTCAACTCCCACTGCAGTGTTTATCAGGTTAATAACAATAAAATGAAGCTCTTGGAAAAACAATGTAAAAACAGTAAGCAAAAATATCCTAAGCTCCCTCTAGTGGTGTCTGCAGGCAGCCAGAATTTATCTTTTTTTTTAAAGGGAACCTGTCACCAGGTTTACCCAATATGAACTACGCCCACCAGCTTTAATGCCTCTTTTATCACATCTTGCCAGAATGTAAGTCCCCAACCCTCCCTGTATAGCTCAAAAAATAACTTTTATCCCTGCAATCACCATCCTCCTGCTTGCTTCATATGGATGTCTCATTCTACATCATCCATGTAGTGTTCCCCAATCGTGCATCTGCGCAGGCGTACTTTGCTATGCCCTGTTGAAGGAAGAGCAAAGTGCTATAGTGTGCATGCACCGGGGAGGCCAAAAAGCGCTAATGACTAGAGGAAAAGCCAGCACACCGGGGAGGCCAAATAGCGCTGATGACTGGAGGTAAAACCGGCGCATCAGGCAGGCCAAAGAGCACTGATGACTGGAGGTAAAGCCGGCGCAACAGGCAGGCCAAAGAGCACTGATGACTGGAGGTAAAACCGATGCACTGGAGAGGCCAAAGAGCACTGATGACTAGAAGTAAAGTTGGCTCATCGGGGAGGCCAAATAGCACTGGTGACTGGAGGTAAAGCCGGCGCACCGGGGAGGCCAAAGAGTGCTGATGACTGGAGGTAAAGTTGGCGCATCGGGGAGGCCAAAGAGTGCTGATGACTGGAGGTAAAGTCGGCACACCGGGGAGGCCAAATAGCACTGATGACTGGGTGTAAAAGCTGGGGCACTGAGGAGGCCAAATAGCACTGATGACAGGAGGTAATGCCGGCGCACCGGTGAGGCCAAAGAGCATTGATGACTCAAGGTAAAGCTGGCACACCAGGGAGGCCAAAGAGTGCTGATGACTGCAGGTAAAGCTGGCGCATTGGGGAGGCCAAAGAGCGCTGATGACTGGAGGTAAAGCCGGCACACTGGGGAGGCCAAAGAGCACTGATGACTGGAGGTAAAGCCGGCACAACAGGGAGGCCAAAGAGCGCTGATGACAGAAGGTAAAGCTGGGGCATCGGGGAGGCCAAAGAGCGCTGATGACAGAAGGTAAAGCCGGCACAATGGGGAGGCCAAAGAGCACTGATGACTGGAGGTAAAGCTGGCTCACCGGGGAGGCCAAAGAGCGCTGATGACTGGAGGTAAAGCCGGTATACCAGGGAGGCCAAAAAGCACTGATGACTGGAGGTAAAGCTGGTGCACCGGGGAGGCCAAGAAGAGCACTGATGACTGGAAGTAAAGTTGGCACACCGGTGAGGCCAAAGAGCATTGATGACTGGAGGTAAAGCCAGTGCACCAGGGAGGCCAAAGAGTGCTGATGACTGGAGGTAAAGCCAGCACACTGAGGAGGCCAAAGGGCACTGATGACTGGAGGTAAAGCCAGCACACGAGGGAGGCCAAAGAGTGCTGATGACTGGAGGTAAAGACGGGGCATCGGGGCGGCCAAAGAGCGCTGATGACTGCAGGTAAAGCCGGTACACCGGGGAGGCCAAATAGCACTGATGGCTGGATGTAAAAGCCGGGGCACCGAGGAGGCCAAATAGCACTGATGACTGGAGGAAAAGCCGGCGCACCGGTGAGGCCAAAGAGCATTGATGACTCAAGGTAAAGCTGGCACACCAGGGAGGCCAAAGAGTGCTTATGACTGCTGGTAAAGCTGGCGCATTGGGGAGGCCAAAGAGCTCTGATGACTGGAGATAAAGCCGGCACACTGGGGAGGCCAAAGAGCACTGATGACTGGAGGTAAAGCTGGGGCATCGGGGAGGCTAAAGCGCGCTGATGACTGAAGGTAAAGCCAGCACAATGGGGAGGCCAAAGAGCACTGATGACTGGAGGTAAAGCTGGTTCACCGGGGAGGCCAAAGAGCGCTGATGACTGGAGATAAAGCCGGTATACCAGGTAGGCCAAAGAGCAATGATGACTGGAGGTAAAGCTGGTGCACCGGGGAGGCCAAGAAGAGCACTGATGACTGGAAGTAAAGTTGGCACACCGGTGAGGCCAAAGAGCATTGATGACTGGAGGTAAAGCCGGTGCACCAGGGAAGCCAAAGAGTGCTGATGACTGGAGGTAAAGCCGGCACACTGAGGAGGCCAAAGGGCACTGATGACTGGAGGTAAAGCCAGCACACGAGGGAGGCCAAAGAGTGCTGATGACTGGAGGTAAAGCCGGGGCATCGGGGCGGCCAAAGAGCGCTGATGACTGGAGGTAAAGCCGGCTCCTCGGGGAGGCCAAAGAGCACTGATGATTGGAGGTAAAGCCGGCTCACAGGGGAGGCCAAATAGCTCTGATGACTGGAGGTAAAGCCGGAGCATTGGGGAGGCCAAAGAGTGCTGATGATTGGAGGAAAATCCAGCGCATCAGGGGGGGCCAAAGAGTAATGATGACTGGAGGTAAAGCTGGCACACCTGGGAGGCCAAATAGCACTGATGACTGGAGGTAAAGGCGGTGCACCGGGGAGGCCAAAGAGTGCTGATAACTGGAGGTAAAGCCGGCAAACCAGGGAGGCCAAAGAGCGCTGATGACTGAAGGTGAAGCCGGGGCATCGGAGAGGCCAAAGACCATTGATGACTGGAGGTAAAACCGGCGCACCAGGGAGGCCAAAGAGTTCTGATGACTGGAGGTAAAGCCGACGCACTGAGGAGGCCAAAGTGCACTGATGACTGGAGGTAAAGCCGGCACACCAGGGAGGCCAAAGAGCGCTGATGACTGGAGGTAAAGCCAGGGCATCGGGGAGGCCAAAGTGCGCTGATGACTGAAGGTAAAACTGGCACACCCGGGAGGCCAAAAAGCACTGATGACTAGAGGTAAAGCCGGCTCACCAGGGAGGCCAAAGAGCGCTGATGACTGGAGGTAAAACTGGCGCACCGGGGAGGCCAAAGAGCACTGATGACTGGAGGTAAAGCCGGCTCATCGGAGAGGCCAAAGAGCGCTGATGACTGGAGGTAAAGCCGGCACACCAGGGAGGACAAAGAGCATTGATGACTGGAGGTAAAGCCGGCACACCAGGGAGGACAAAGAGGACTGATGACTGGAGGTAAAGCAGGCGCACCAGGGAGGCCAAAGAGCATTGATGATTGGAGGTAAAATTTACACACCGGGGAGGCCATATAGCACTGATGACTGGAGGTAAAGCCGGCGCACTGGGGAGGCCAAAGAGCATTGATGACTGGAGGTAAAGCCGGCGCATCAGGGAGGCCAAAGAGCACTGATGACTGGAGGTAAAGCCGGCACACGAGGGAGGCCAAAGAGCGCTGATGACTGGAGTTTAGAGCCGGGGCATCGGGGACTCCAAAGAGCGCTGATGACAGAAGGTAAAGCCGGCACACTGGGGAGGCCAAAGAGCACTGATGACTGGAGTTTAAAGCCGGGGCATCGGGGAGGCCAAAGAGCGCTGATGACAGAAGGTAAAGCCGGCTCACCGGGGAGGCCAAAGTGTGCTGATGGCTGGAGGTAAAGCTGGCGCATTGGGGAGGCCAAAGAGCCCTGATGACTGGAGGTAAAACCGGCTCAATATGGAGACCAAAGAGCACTGATGACTGGAGGTAAAGCCAGCACATCGGGGAGGCCAAAAAGCGCTGATGACTGGAGATAAAGTCGGTGCACCGGGGAGGCCAAATAGCACAGATGACTGGAGGTAAAGCCAGCCCACTGGGGAGGCCAAAGAGTGCTGGTGACTGGAGGTAAGGCCGGCGCACCAGGGAGGCCAAAGAGCACTGATGACTGGAGGTAAAGCCGGTGCACCGGGGAGGCCAAGAAGATCATTGATGACTGGAAGTAAAGTTGGCACACCAGTGAGGCCAAAGATCATTGATGACTGGAGGTAAAGCCGGCGCACCAGGGAGGCCAAAGAATGCTGATGACTGGAGGTAAAGCCGGTGCACTGAGGAGGCCAAAGAGCACTGATAACAGGAGGTAAAGACGGCACACGAGGGAGGCCAAAGAGCGCTGATGACTGGAGTTTAAAGCCGGGGCATCGGGGACGCCAAAGAGCGCTGATGACAGAAGGTAAAGCCGGCACACTGGGGAGGCCAAAGAGCACTGATGACTGGAGTTTAAAGCCGGGGCATCGGGGAGGCCAAAGAGCGCTGATGACAGAAGGTAAAGCCGGCTCACCGGGGAGGCAAAAGAGTGCTGATGGCTGGAGGTAAATCCGGCGCACGAGGGAGGCCAAAGAGCACTAATGACTGGAGGTAAAGCCGGCGCACCAGGGAGGCCAAAGAACATTGATGACTGGATGTAAAGTTGGCGCACCAGGGAGGCCAAATAGCACTGATGACTGGAGGTAAAGCCAGCGCATTGGGGAGGCCAAAGAGTGCTGATGATTGGAGGTAAAGCCAGCGCATCGGGGAGGTCAAAGAGTGATGGTGACTGGAGGTAAAGCTGGCACACCGGGGAGGCGAAATAGCACTGATGACTGGAGGTATAGTGGGAGCACCAGGGAGGCCAAATACCACTGATGACTGGAGGTAAAGCCGGCGCATTGGGGAGGCCAAAGAGTGCTGATGATTGGAGGTAAAGCTGGCCCACCGGGGAGGCCAAACAGCGGTGATGACTGGAGGTAAAGCTGGCGCACCGGAGAGGCCAAATAGTGCTGATGACTTTAGGTAAGGCCAAAGAGTGCTGATGACTGGAGGTAAAGCCGGCACACCAGGGAGGCCAAAGAGCATTGATGACTGGAGGTAAAACCAGCGCACCAGGGAGGCCAAAGAGTGCTGATGACTGGAAGTAAAGGCGGCGCACTGAGGAGGCCAAAGAGCACTAATGAATGGCGGTAAAGCCGGCCCACCAGGGAGGCCAAAGAGCGCTGATGACTAGAGGTAAAGCCGTCACACCAGGGAGGCCAAAGAGCACTGATGACTGGAGGTAAAGCCGGCTCACCGGGGAGGCCAAAGAGCGCTGATGACAGGAGGTAAAGCCTTCGCACCGGGGAGGCCAAAGAGCATTGATGATTGGAGGTAAAATTTGCGCACCGGGGAGGCAAAATAGCACTGATGACCGGAGGTAAAGCCGACGCACTGGGGAGGCCAAAGAGTGCTGATGATTGGAGGTAAAGCCAGCGCATTGGGGAGGACAAAGAGTGATGATGACTGGAGGTAAAGCTGGCACACCGGGGAGGTCAAATAGCTCTTATGACTGGAGGTAAAGCTGAGGCACCAAGGAAGCCAAATAGCTCTGATGAATGGAGGTAAAGCTGGCCCACCGGGGAGGCCAAAGAGCATTGATGACTGGAGGTAAAGCAGGCGCGTCTGGAAGGCCAAAGAGTGCTGATGACTTGAGGTAAAGCCGGCGCACCGGGGAGGCCAAAGACTGCTGATGACTGGAGGTAGAGCTGGCACATTGGGGAGGCCAAAGAGCCCTGATGACTAGAGATAAAACCGGCTAACTATGGAGACCAAAGAGCACTGATGACTGGAGGTAAAGCCAGCACATCGGGGAGGCCAAAAAGCGCTGATGACTAGAGATAAAACCGGTGCACCGGGGAGGCCAAATAGCACTGATGACTGGAGGTAAATCCGGCCCACTGGGGAGGCCAAAGAGTGCTGGTGACTCGAGGTAAAGCCAGCACACCGGGGAGGCCAAAGAGTACTGATGACTGGAGGTAAAGTTGGTGCACGGGGAGACCAAAGAGCGCTGATGACTGGAAGTAAAGCCAGGGCATCGGGGAGGCCAAAGAGTGCTGATGACTGAAGGTAAAGCCGGCGCACCGGGGAGGCCAAAGAGCGCTGATGACTGGAGGTAAAGCCGGGGCATCGGGGAGGCCAAAGAGTGCTGGTGACTGAAGTTAAAGCCGGCGCACCGGGGAGGCCAAGGAGCACTGATGACTGGAGGTAAAGCCGGGGCATCGGGGAGGCCAAAGAGTGCTGATGACTGAAGGTAAAGCCGGCACACTGGGGAGGCCAAAGAGTGCTGATGACTGGAGGTAAAGCCGGGGCATCGGGGAGGCCAAAGAGTGCTGATGACTGAAGTTAAAGCCGGCGCACCGGGGAGGCCAAGGAGCACTGATGACTGGAGGTAAAGCCGGGGCATCGGGGAGGCCAAAGAGTGCTGATGACTGAAGGTAAAGCCGGCACACTGGGGAGGCCAAAGAGTGCTGATGACTGGAGGTAAAGCCGGGGCATTGGGGAGGCCAAAGAGTGCTGATGACTGAAGGTAAAGCCGGCGCACCGGGGAGGCCAAAGAGCACTGATGACTGGAGGTAAAGCCGGGGCATCGGGGAAGCCAAAGAGTGCTGGTGACTAAAGGTAAAGCCGGCACACTGGGGAGGCCAAAGAGTGCTGATGACTGGAGGTAAAGACAGCGCACTAGAGAGGCCAAATAGCACAGATGACTGGAGGTAAAGCCGGTGCACTGGGGAGGCCAAAGAGCACTGATGACTGGAGATAAAGCCGGCGCATGTGTACTATAGTACTTTGCTCTGCCCTCAGAAGTGCAGAGTGAAGTACAGCTGCACAAGAGGGTGCAATTGGGGGACATGTGTGGATGATGTAGGATTGTGGGTTTGCAAAACCCCTATCAACAGGTTATAGTTTGTATTAAAAAAAACCCTGTGCTTTACTCTTCCTCCCTAGGTTCAGCATTGAGTCTGCTCTGCTGCTCCTGGTGTCTGATATTGTCTGCTGTCAACAGCGCTGTAGCAAATCAGTGAGCTTAGCGGCTCTGCCAAAATTAACGGGCCACTTAGAGCCACTGAGCTCACTGATTGGCTGCAGTAATGCTGAAGTGACATCACTGCTGCAGATAAAAATAGATACAGAGACTAAGCATTTAACCTGGGGTGGTCAAGCAAAGCTCTGTTTCTTTGGTTTTTAATACAAGCTGTAGCCATGTAATTGGAATTTTTCCAAAATCAGAACCCCGCACAGTTACCAATAAAATAAATTTGCTGTCTGTGTAATGCAAGAACCAGGGGTGTAACTATCGAGGATCGCAGAGGGTGCGATCACAAACGGGCCTGCCAGTGAAGGGGGGCTTACCGACACCAGCGCAAATTTCACTTGGATGTGTGTCATCGGATGCAGATTCAGCTGAATTGCATTGCTTTGCTGAGACTTGCCGGCTCCCTGCACTGCAATACATCCTGCTGGCCAATCAGAGGCCAGCAACATTCGTCGGCTTGCCAGTGACGGGCGGCGAATGGCAGTGACGTCATGGGCTGCTCGTGCCGTCATGCTGAAGTCAGCTGCCAGCTTCCGTACTGACTATAAAGGAGGATGCCATACATCATGGGAGTGAGGGGAGGTAAGAATAATCTTTTTTTTTTTATTAAAATTACAAGGAGAAGAATGCATTATACCAGTATCGGGCCCCGAATGGGGGGCATTATATAAGGAAGGAGCCCAGGATGGGGGGCATTATACCAGGATGGGGGGCATTATACCAGGAAGGGGCCCAGGATGGGGGGCATTATACCAGGAAGGGGCTCTGGATGGGGGCATTATACCAGGACGGGAGGGCATTATGCCAGGAAGGGGCCCTCAATGGGGGCATTGTATCAGGATGGGAAACACTATACCAGGATGGGGGATATTTTCCAAGGAAGGGGGCCCATGAAGAGGGACATTGTTATAGGATGGGGTCCAGGATGGGGGACATAATTACTGGAAGGGCCTAGGATGGGGGGGGGGTGCATTATTACTGAATGGGGCCAGAATGGGAGATTATTACTGAAGGTTGCCCAGGATGGAGAAAATTATTATAGGAACAAGGTGCCCAAGATGGGGACCGTATTAAATAAAGGGCCCAGGAAGGGGCCAGGATGGGAGACATTATTACATGGGGGTGAAAACTCATGTCTTTAGAGGATCTAGAATGCTACAAGGGCCCATACATTTGACCAACATGCAGGTGGAGGGCCCTTGTCCGAATTTTGCACTGAGGCTCGTCAGACTCTATTTACACCACTGGCAAGAACATGCTGGGTCCTCTACAGTTAGAGATGCTAATCAATAAAGCTCCAGAATTGGGGACCCCCTCAATCTTCCCAGAATTGTCTACTAATTTATGTGATAACAGATTTACTAAACTGGACAGCCCCCACTGCAGTATTTATCATGGTTAATAATAAAATGAAGAATCTCTTGGGGCAGTGGATTTGCTTTTCACATTTACCTGGTTATTACATATGGAGTGAAGCAAAGCAGGAATGTTCCTCTGAATGTGATGATTTTTTTGGTTGCTCGTTGCCTCCTCCTCTTCTGTTCCTCCAGGCATCTTTGTCTCACACTAAGAGAAAACAACAGTCAGTAAGAGAAGCTTTTCTAGAGCAAAAGAGAAGAAGCAAAACTAAATTATTTAAACTTGGCCTTTATCAAAGAAATACAGAGTTTAGCAAAGTTCTTTTCATGGTCCCAAATCAGAGAGTAAAATTAAATTTCAGATAGCATCTCCCATTTAGAAAGGGTCTAATGCTTAATATAGGAGAACTTGATATACTACTTATTTCTGTCAACTATATGGAAAAGTAAAACACAAAAGTGGCAGAGTGGGTTCAAGGTGCAAAAATATGGGAATGCTAGAACTGGATGGACCTAAAAGGATGAGGTGAGAATCATGTGCATGATGATAGAAAATATTTTAAGTTTATATAAAACATCACAATTCTCTTGTACTAAATGTGATTTAAAATCATCCTGTGGTCAGGACCAGTTCTGCCATTCCAAATTACCATTTCCTCCTATGTCAGGTGTTCGGAGAAGGAAAAACCCCTTTACAGGTAATATGCAAATATTTTTGTTTCTCATTTCAGCTTATGAGTACAGTGGTGGCCAAAAGTATTGGCACCCCTGCAATTCTGTCAGATAATACTCAGTTTCTTCCTGAAAATGATTGCAGTCACAAATTCTTTGGTATTATTATCTTCATTTAATTTGTCTTCAATGAAAAAACACAAAAAGAATTGTCCTAAAGCCAAATTGGATATAATTCCACACCAAACCTAAAAAAGGGGGTGGACAAAAGTATTGGCACTGTTTGAAAAATCATGTGATGCTTCTCTAATTCGTGTAATTAACAGCTCCTGTAACTTACCTGTGGCACCTAACAGGTGTTGGCAATAACTAAATCACACTTGCAGCCAGTTAACATGGATTAAAGTTGACTCAACCTCTGTCCTGTGTCCTTGTGTGTACCACATTGAGCATGGAGAAAAGAAAGAAGACCAAAGAACTGTCTGAGGACTTGAGAAACCAAATTGTGAGGAAGCATGAGCAATCTCAAGGCTACAAGTCCATCTCCAAAGACCTGAATGTTCCTGTGTCTTCCGTGCGCAGTGTCATCAAGAAGTTTAAAGCCCATGGCACTGTGGCTAACCTCCCTAGATGTGGACGGAAAAGAAAAATTGACGAGAGATTTCAACGCAAGATTGTGCGGATGGTGGATAAAGAACCTCGACTCACATCCAAACAAGTTCAAGCTGCCCTGCAGTCCGAGGGTACAACAGTGTCAACCCGTACTATCCGTCGGCATCTGAATGAAAAGGGACTGTATGGTAGGATACCCAGGGAGACCCCACTTCTTACCCCGAGACATAAAAAAGCCAGGCTGGAGTTTGCCAAAACTTACCTGAGAAAGCATAAAACGTTTTGGAAGAATGTTCTCTGGTCAGATGAGACAAAAGTAGAGCTTTTTGGGAAAAAGCGTCAACATAGAGTGTACAGAAAAAAAAAGAGGCATTCAAAGAAAAGAATACGGTCCCTACAGTCAAACATGGCGGAGGTTCCCTGATGTTTTGGGGTTGCTTTGCTGCCTCTGGCACTGGACTGCTTGACCGTGTGCATGACATTATGAAGTCTGAAGACTACTAACAAATTTTGCAGCATAATGTAGGGCCCAGTGTGAGAAAGCTGGGTCTCCCTCAGAGGTCGTGGGTCTTCCAGCAGGACAATGACCCAAAACACACTTCCAAAAGCACTATAAAATGGTTTTAGAGAAAGCACTGGAGACTTCTAAGGTGGCCAGCAATGAGTCCAGACCTGAATCCCATAGAACACCTGTGGAGAGATCTCAAATGGCAGTTTGGAGAAGGCACCCTTCAAATATCAGGGACCTGGAGCAGTTTGCCAAAGAAGAATGGTCTACAATTCCAGCAGAGCATTGTAAGAAACTCATTGATGGTTACCGGAAGCAGTTGTTCGCAGTTATTTTGGCTAAAGGTTGTGCAACCGAGTATTAGGCTGAGGGTGCCAATACTTTTGTCTGGCCCATTTTTGGAGTTTTGTGTGAAATGATCAATGATTTGATTTTTGCTTCATTCTCTTTTGTGTTTTTTCCTTGCAAGCAAATTAAATGAAGAGAATAATACCAAAGAATTTGTGATTGCAATCATTTTCAGGAAGAAACTGAGTATTATCTGACAGAATTGCAGGGGTGCCAATACTTTCGGCCACCACTGTATGTCCAAAAAACATATATAAGTATGATGGGTGCAGCCTCCTGAAACTTTCATCCAATATAATAACATATAGAGAGATGAAAGAAAGAAAGAAAGAAAGAAAGAAAGAAAGAAAGAAAGAAAGAAACACTGTGGATGATTATAGTCTCAAGGAACTGGTAGCACAATCTATTTAATAATACAAACATAAATTAAAAATTAATAAATAATAAATTAAATAAAAAAACATAGATACATGTAGATAGATAGATAAATGATAGATAAACAATAGATAGATGATAGATAAAACTATAGATAGATAAAAGATAGATAAATGATAGATAAATAGATAGAAAGATAAATGATATGATATAACAAATTATACTAAGCTATTACTATTATTGTAGCCATAGTTTATTTTTCATATATTCTCACAGCAAATCAATATTCTGCTACATTTACTTACACAAACCCACCATCCATTATTCAGTAAAGTTAACTAGAGATGAAGTTTCACCATACACAGATATAATACACACACACTGCTGATCCTCTGTGATTGACAAGCAGTATTTCCACTGTTTTAACCACTGATGTCATGCAGCCCACATGCACCTCTTACATAACCCAGAACATCAGCAAACCCCATGTATTTATCTGAATGTTATTTATATCTTCCAATCTTCATCCTGTTTTCTTATGCCCTGACCCAGCAGCCATTTATTATATAAGACAATGTATCCCTGACACAATGCTGTCATGCATAACTACTTTTTTTTATTTCATGTTGGGTCCATGCATCCAGGATTGTGTTCTGCCAAATCTTTTCTACTTAGATTATTTCCTGTATACCTTGACATGGAATAAGGAGAAATCCTTCACTCTTGACATCTGTTCTATATTTTTCTATTACCAACTGCACAATATAAAAGCAGGCAGTGAGTAATACCTGGGGTGTAGATCTACCAGCAGGACCAGAGTTTGCATTGTGATAACATCGATCCTTCTGCAATGGGAACGAGCGACCTTCAGCACCTGCAGGTAAGTGACACATAGCACCAGGAAAGACACAAAGAAGCTCAGCAGGTGGAAGAGGACCATGAAAGCCAAGAAGGAAGCTCCCTCTTCGGGGTTCTTGTTGAGGAGGGTGCAGGAACCATAGGTGTGGTGGAAGCCCACCCAGGACAGACACAGGGCTACAGTTGGGAAAGATAATGAGTGGATCCAGGAGTAAAGGAGGATGACAGCAGCATCCCTATACCTCATCTTAGATTGATAGCTCAGAGGGAATACTACAGCCACCCAGCGGTCAATGCTTAGGGCTGCCATGCTCAGCATGGAGTTACTGGTCAAGAAAGTTTCCAAGAAGCCCACTGCCCTGCAGAGACCCTCTTCTCCGAGCTGGTGACCCCTGACAGCTCCCACCAGTGTCAGGGGCATGTTGATTGCAATGAGCAGCAGGTTACACAGGGTGAGGTTGAGGGTGAAGAGTCCTGGCACCTGTCCTCGGATGTCAGCGCAGCCCAGGAAGCAGATCAGCACCATCAGGTTGGACAGCGCAGCAGCCACTATAAGCGCAATCATCAGGGAGCAGCCAAAAATCCCCCACAGCTCCATTGCTGGAGCTCTCCCAGATCAGACATGCTTGTATCCAGAGCCTGATCCCATCCTGCCTGCTTGCACAGCAGCTTCTGCCTTCTTTCCTAGAAGTTCTTCTTGTGATGAAGGCACTAATGAGGCTCCTAGAAGTAGCCAGTCCATAAGACGCATCAGCAGCACAGGTGCGATGGTTTATGTAATATTCATTTCATCTCACTCCCTCCCAGCAGAACTAGACATGGAGCCTATTGTGTAAAAAAAAAAGAGCTTGCACGGGTAGGGGAGGGTTTATCCAAAGCAAGATGAGCATCCCTCTGAGCATGAATCCAGCAGAGGAGCCTTCCCAGCTAGATGCCACCTTAAAAGTGCACTGACCAGACAGACCATCTCAAGACTGAGCACTAATACAATCAGCTATTGATCAAGATACTCAGCGAGTGCAAGATATTATCCAATACCTATACTTACACTAAAATGCAAAAATAGAAATTAAAACGCTAAATCTCTTCCCCAAATCCCCTCATTTCACCTCGTTCTTCAGTTTTTTTCTGCTTAGGACATACCTGGCTTTTTGTGAACTACAAATATAAGAGAAAAGGTTCCTATTTTGGCACATCTATGTTCTCAAAAGATTCTAGAGTTTGCCACCAGAGATACAGGAGACTTTTGCAAATAAAATGGTCAGATGGACTATCCTATGGCTTATTCTTTCAGAGTAGTGAAATATAAACTTATCCAAGGATCATTGGTAGACACAGACAGAAGAGGCCCCTGTGCAAGAACAGTATATAGGTCCTTTGCAGTCCATTAGCTCCTCATAATGTACAATTCCACCTTCTTTGTAGGTGGATATTGGACCCCTTACCTCTTGGGCCCCTCTGTGGCTGCACAGATTATCCAATTTTACGTCCGCCCCTGCCAAGGATCCATTTTGCTAAACTACCCTTCTTTCTTTTTTCTCATCAGCACAATATTTTGATACTTAGGGAGCACAGTGGCTCAGTGGTTAGCACTGTATAGTGGCTCAGTGGTTATCACTGCAGCCTTGCAGCTCTTAGGTCCTGGTGCCAAATCCCACCAAGGACAACATCTGCAAGGAGTTTGTATGTTCTCCCTGTGATTGCGTGGGTTTCCACCAGGTTCTCCAGTTTCCTCTCACACTACAAAGACACCCTGATAGGGAATGTAGATTGTGAGCCCTGATGGGGACAGCGATGCTGATGTCTGTAAAGCGCTGTGGAGTTAATGGCGCCATATAAGTGAATAAAATAAATACTTAACTCAATACATAATAACACTCAAAACACCTCAATATGATGGTTCTTTCAAAGTATATAACCCGGATAGACAATAGGCATCTTGGCTCCTGCGTTCGGTCAACAGCTGTAGTAATACATGTTTAGGTAGGAAATGATCGGGGACTGTTACCTTTGGTAAAGTTCTTGTCTCATCTTATTAAAATGGTAAAATTGCAAAGTGTTTTGTAAAAAACTTTCTATTCTGTATTCTACAACTGATTGCCAAGGTTACCGGCCACCTCAGAAGGCATGTTTGCAAGCAGATCTGGTCAACTTCAGTGTTCCTGCGCTCCTCCAATGCTACAGAGACACAGATGCCTCTGCTAGCAGCATCAGAGAGCACACAGCTATGTCACCAGCCCCAACTGTCAATCATAAAAAGGACACCGCCTCCGGCAAACCGTAAGTCGGGAAGCAGAGGAGTGATACAGGAGTGAAACAATCCCTTTAATAAAATCTGCAAAGTTCTACAACTACTTGAGAGTCAATGGAAGCCAATGATATACAACTGTAAAGTTATTTTCTCATGGTCTCTATGTTTTTTGTTTTTGTTCATTGAGCTGTAATCTGTGGGGAAACAATTTTCCTGTAGTCAGAAGGGAATCCAAGGGTCAAAGCCAGATGTAGAACTATCTCAAAGGCAAGGCTATTCAGGAACAAGGCCAAGAGTAATATCAGGGATAAAAAAACATGGATTAAAGGGGTTGTCTGCTCTTACAATACAAGTCTGCAGTCACTATGTAACTATGCGCTGTGAGGATTCTCTGGTGCCGGCGCTGGGAGCAGGCAGTAATGGGACCGGAAGTAAGCAATTTATATGCTTCCGGGCACATTCTGACTAGACTGTGGTTGGCCTCACTCAATACACTTGCATTGAGCGAGGCTGTGCACGTCTAGTTGACATGTGTCTGCATGCAAATCACATACTTGCAATCACGTGCCCACCACTCCTTGGGGTCGGAGAATCCTCACAGCGCACAGTGCAGGCGATGTGAGGATTCACAAGTCTGAAGTCACTCTATGTAACTATGAGCTGTGAGGATTCCCTGGTGCCGGCACTGGGAACAGGCAGTAATGGGACCGGAAGTATGCAATTTACATACTTCCGGCCACATTCCAACTAGACTACGTCCAGCCTCATTCAATACTCATGCATTGAGTGAGGCTGTGCACGTCTAGTTGACATGTGTCTGCATGCAAATCTCATACTTGCAGTCACGTGCCCACCACTCCTGGGGTCGGAGAATCCACACAGCCACAGTGTAGGCGATGTGAGGATTCACAAGTCCGCAGTCACTCTATGCGACTGCAGACTTGTACCCCAAGGCAGGGCAATATTTTAAAGAACAAGGAAAAGTAATAAAGCACAATCGACAAAATGCATGGTTACTTCTCTGCTAAACTTGCAATTGAAGACTGACCTGTATCCAGAGCCAGGGAGCTCAGTGATAGAAGGCAGAAAGCAGAAGACAGAGACCATTGCAGGAGCAGCAGAGGTGGATGGATGTCAGCTCTGGCACCACAGCCAATGGGGACCAATGCTGGAACTGAGCAAAGGGACTAACTGGTGTCTGTAGGAAGCCACAAATATATTCCTTGGCTACAATTTATGAAGGAAAGTAGGGAATTTGGAGAGCTGACCATGATAAAGACATACAGTACAGACCAAAAGTTTGGACACACTTTCTCATTTAAAGATTTTTCTGTATTTTCATGACTATGAAAATTGTACATTCACACTGAAGGCATCAAAACTATGAATTAACACGTGTGGAATTATATACTTAACAAAAAAGTGTGAAACAACTGAAAATATGTCTTACATTCTAGGTTCTTCAAAGTAGCCACCTTTTGCTTTGATGACTGCTTTGCACACTCTTGGCATTCTCTTGATGAGCTTCAAGAGGTAGTCACCGGAAATGGTCTTCCAGCAATCTTGAAGGAGTTCCCAGAGATGCTTAGCACTTGTTGGCCCTTTTACCTTCACTCTGCGGTCCAGCTCACCCCAAACCATCTCGATTGGGTTCAGGTCTGGTGACTGTGGAGCCCAGGTCATCTGGCGTAGCACCCCATCACTCTCCTACTTGGTCAAATAGCCCTTACACAGCCTGGAGGTGTGTTTGGGGTCATTATCCTGTTGAAAAATAAATGATGGTCCAACTAAACGCAAACCGGATGGAATAGCATGCCGCTGCAAGATGCTGTGGTAGCCATGCTGGTTCAGTATGCCTTCAATTTTGAATAAATCCCCAACAGTGTCACCAGCAAAGCACCCCCACACCATCACACCTCCTCCTCCATGCTTCACAGTGGGAACCAGGCATGTAGAGTCCATCCGTTCACCCTTTCTGCGTCGTACAAAGACACGGTGGTTGGAACCAAAGATCTCAAATTTGGACTCATCAGACCAAAGCACAGATTTCCACTGGTTTAATGTCCATTCCTTGTGTTCTTTAGCCCAAACAAGTCTCTTCTGCTTGTTGCCTGTCCTTAGCAGTGGTTTCCTAGCAGCTATTTTACCATGAAGGCCTGCTGCACAAAGTCTCCTCTTAACAGTTGTTGTAGAGATGTGTCTGCTGCTAGAACTCTGTGTGGCATTGACCTGGTCTCTAATCTGAGCTGCTGTTAACCTGCGATTTCTGAGGCTGGTGACTCGGATAAACTTATCCTCAGAAGCAGAGGTGACTCTTGGTCTTCCTTTCCTGGGGCGGTCCTCATGTGAGCCAGTTTCTTTGTAGCGCTTGATGGTTTTTGCAACTGCACTTGTAGACACTTTCAAAGTTTTCCCAATTTTTCGCACTGACTGACCTTCATTTCTTTAAGCAATGATGGCCACTCGTTTTTCTTTACTTAGCTGCTTTTTTCTTGCCATAATACAAATTCTAACAGTCTATTCAGTAGGACTATCAGCTGTGTATCCACCAGACTTCTGCACAACACAACTGATGGTCCCAACCCCATTTATAAGGCAAGAAATCCCACTTATTAAACCTGATAGGGCACACCTGTGAAGTGAAAACAATTTCCGGTGACTACCTCTTGAAGCTCATCAAGAGAATGCCAAGAGTGTGCAAAGCAGTCATCAAAGCAAAAGGTGGCTACTTTGAAGAACCTAGAATATAAGACATATTTTCAGTTGTTTCACACTTTTTTGTTAAGTATATAATTCCACATGTGTTAATTCATAGTTTTGATGCCTTCAGTGTGAATGTACAATTTTCATAGTCATGAAAATACAGAAAAATCTTTAAATGAGAAGGTGTGTCCAAACTTTTGGTCTGTACTGTATAATAAAATTAATCAGCATTGCCCCAGCATCCATCAAAAATAAATGATCCATCTCATCAGATTTATACATTCGAATCAAGTCAATGAGAAGTTTGATGTCTGCAAAATAAATTATTATTACAAAAAAATTCCGCTTGTGACACCGATCCGTATAATGTCGTGCTGTCTTATTACACGAAGCCACCATGGATTCCTCTGAATTCTGCTATTTGATGATTTAGCTAGTTGGCATTAACAACATGCAGAGGCAAGTTGGAGCCATGCTGCCCGGTATAATGCCAACTGTGTGATGCAGATGGTAGAAAGCAAGAAGTAAAAAATCCCCGCACTGATGAAACAGATTGGATGATGCATGGCTGTCTCTGCGGAGAATGTTTCCTGTCACATCCTAATTAGTTGACTTTGCAGTTTGGTATTTCCAATAAATAACTGATGTAAATTTTATAATCATTCAACTCTGCAGTCATCAAATCCCAAAGTCACATAAAAACATTTCATTTATCAACAGAAACATAATTGATAGTTAGGACTGCAGGTAAACCTGGCACATTGTAAGGATTGCCTCAGAAGAACATTATGGCATATAGTGTGTGATTATTAAGGATTTTAATTCTGGGATCCCCACAAATTACTAGAATGAGATGTTAGCAATGGTAGGAAGACACTGGACATTTAGTGTCCTATGGACTCCACCTAGGCTTTGCTTAAGGCTGAACCATCAGCCCATTGCAGTCTGTTGCCCACCATGGACCATGGAGCCTCAGGAGAAAGACCAGTGCTGTAAGTTGCTCCATGGATGCGCCATAGCAGAGTTGTTTTTCCAGTAAATCCCACAGATGATCGATCCAATTGAGATTCTGGAAATTTGTCATCACCTGAAATTCTTTGGCATGTTCTTCAAACCACTCCGTAGCAATTTTTGCTGTTTGGCAAGGGCATTATTCTGTTCAAAGAAGTTGTCCACTACTTTTTTGAACTGTCCCAATGTATCTAGAATGTGCCCATAAGTTTTTTAGTAAATACCTTTAGCTGTATGTATTGCCTGTGAGCGGCGCTATCGCTAGCCGCTCACAGGCATCACGTGACCCCCGGCCTTTTCTTCCGCTGATGTCACGTCAAGTGAGGCATGACATCAGTGACGGGGTCCCTGCGGTGGACGCTGGGTTGTGGGCAGGGTTGCATCCATTGCGCGCTTTCCCAATGAATGAGGAGAGGGAGAGCGCGCGGTGGGTGCTGGGTGTAACGCGCAGGGTATCCCTGCCCACAGCCCATAACTCACCGTGAAACGCAGAAGAGAGAGACCCCCGGCTGCAGCCGAAACTTGACGTGACATCAGCGGATGTCAGAGCCAGCTGCAGCCGGGGATCACGTGATGCCTGTGAGCGGCCAGTGATGGCGCCACTCACAGGCAATAAAGACTACCAAAGGTAATTACAAAAAGTCTTATAATCTCAGGGTTAATACATTGGGGCAATTGAAAAAAGTACTGGACAACTCCTTTAATATTAATTTAGGACCAAAAGTTCCCCTGTGTAATGTTGTCTGGAGTATCACTCTGCCTCCGCTTTCTTTCCATTGTGCATCCTGATGCCAACTCTTCTCCAGATAGGTGACCCACCTGGCCGTCCACATGATGTAAAAGAAAACATGATGCATCTTACCAATCCATATTCTTCCATTGCTCCGTGGTTCAGGTCCGATGCTCTACACAGCCAAATACACAGCAGGCAGCGATGTTCTGTGTGTTCTGACACTTCTCTATTATAAACTTTTCCAGAGATTTGTGCTATTGTAGCTCTTCTGTGGCACTGGACCAAATGGGCTAGTCTTTCCTCCTACAAGTATCAGTGAGTCTTAAAGAAGCGCTCCCATCAAAGTTTTTATCCTCTTATTATGTTGGAATCATCATATTATATAGCACTGTGTACTTACAATTGCTCATTTTCCCTTACTACCCAGATAATTCTTCTCTTTTCTCTGCTCTATGTAGAAACAGGAAGTGTCTTGTCCCTGCATTTATCATTCCCCTCTTCACCTCCTGACCCAGCTGCTCCCATCTCCCCCTGTCAGGGACTTTTGCATTGACTCATGACTCATGCAGGAAAAATATACTTCCTGCATCTACATGGAGCTTAGATGGATTCTGCTCATCTGTTTATAATCACATGAGGTTATTGACCTAATGTAAAAGAGAAGAATTAGCTGGGTAGAAGGGCAAAATTAGTAATTGTAAGTACACAGTGCTATATAATATGATGTTTGCAATACATTAAGAGGATAAAAGTTTTGATGGGAGGAGGAGGAGTGCTTCTTTAACCCTGTTGCTATTTCTCTGATTGTTCTTCCTTGAATCACTTTGTGTAAGTACTAACCACTAAATATAGGTCAAACCCCAAAGTTCTGCTATTTCAGAGATGACTGAATCATCACAATTTTCCCTTGTCTCTCACATCCTTAAATTTGTCCATTTTTCCAACTTCCAACACATAAACTTCAACTTCATTGACTGTTCACTTGCTGCCTAATAAATTCCACCCATGTCAGGCATCATTGACAACAGAAAATCAATAGTTATTTCTCCTGTCAGTGGTCTTAACCTTATGGCTGATCTGTGAATATAAAAAGTACAGAGAAGTACAGCACTCCAGAATCCGGTGGGTGCTCAGATAGGGTCCAACCCCTTAATATATGTAAAAAATAATCTGGCACTCCAAAATGAAAGAAAATCTTGAATTTTTATTTAGTAAAATCCAGAAAATTCAACGCTATGCATATTGTGAAGACATGGGGTCTTCTGTGGGCATAATACTACTTAGACAACACAGGGTGAGGGTAAAACAGCGTGGTAATACTTTATTGAACCACCAAAAAAACAATAAACATATAGAACAGTCCCAGCAAATACCCAAGATGGTGCAAAACTACACAGTTTCACCCTTCCGCTGGCCCGCCGGGAATAGAGCAGCTGCAACTTTGGGACTTCCACGGCCAACGAGTAGCACCCTGCTTTGGATGGACATCCACAGAGAGGCGGTAGCGGCAAGCTTAGGAAGCTGACAGTCCATTGAGGTACGTGACCACAAGACCCGAGGGTCTCACCCTGGCTTCTCCGAACATAACCATGGAACCAGGTGACCGGATGGTCCCAACCTGGCTTTCTCCGACTGTATCCATGGGTTTCAAATAACCATAGGGTCCCACCTGGCAGCTCCAAACAACATATCCATGAGACCTGGTGACCTCATCGTCCCAACCTAGTTTCCCCAAATGTATCAATGGGTTCTGTGACAGTCAACTACGCAGATATATATTCCTTCAGCTGGGGACGGGGTCCCCTAAGCTGACATCCTCTAGAGTCACATCTGTATCCCTCTTGATGGAGCCATGTCTCCTGGCTGCTGTCCTGAATAGCCTCTCTGATTCTACTTGCAGCACGATAAAAATCCCTTTTTATATTTACATCTGTGGCTCAGGTTATCATTCACAGGTCAAAGGGGAAGGTGGCAGGGGCTCAAGTCACATTGTTTAAGCATTTAATCAATTTGCATAGTTTGTATCACACTGCTCTGCAGATCAACAAACTAGCTGGCCTAGTACAATTTGTAATTAGCATATTAGCAAACATCATTGTTCCCTGACACTCAGTCCCTGTCCTCCAGACAATAAGTTGCAGTAAATATCAACTCGTGTCAACATTCAGGTCTATACAAACAACAGTCTGTCCTTCTTGATCAACCAAAGAAAATCACATAAATTCAATAGTCAACATAAACATAATAGTGTATTTCTCCTGGCCTACTGAATTTAGACGTCTGGATAATTAAGATTAAAAGTTGTGTCATCACACATATAAACGTAACACTGTGCATATAATGTGACATTTCGGTCAATCAGACCTTTGTCAAACATGCACTATGCAAAAAAAAAAGGGAATGATAAACTGTCAGATAGGTATGAATTGATACATATCAGGTGAACTCATGTATTAAATCGCATGTCATAAAATACAAGACGAAAACATAAAGCTACATGGAATGAAATTACAAGAGAGTATTAATCATCAAACAGTCAAAGTCTCAAGATTTAGGTGTTGATTTTTATTTCACCTGTCAGTGGCTTCAACCTTATGGCTGATCAGTGAATATGTTATTTCTGTATTAGGCAATAACTACTAGTGATGAGCGAGTATGTTCTGTTAACCCTTTTGGCGAGCATGCTCGGGTGCTCGCCGAGTATCTTCGGCGTGCTCAGGTGTTATATTTCAGTCACTCCGTGCGCGGAAGATACTCGGAAAACACCCGCAAATCTCGAGTAACGAGCATGCTTGCTCATCTCTAATAACTACTTTTTAAAACTCTTATAGAAGAAAAAGCTTTTAAATCCTAAACATACAGTTTTTGCTTGCTTTTTTAATGGCCATGGCAACTTGATGGATGAATGCTCTGTAGGAAGATTGATCTTGTACAAGCCTAGATAGGTCCACCAAGGTCTTTTCCACTGTTATCTTGATAGTATCAAGCCATCGGGTTGCTGATCTTTCTCTTCGCCTTAGTTCTTCTATTCTTCTGACCATGATCTCCTTCAGTGATTGCTCTCTTTGTACGATGTGTTAAACCAAGGCAAGTCATGATTGATTGATTTCTTCCAAAATGTGCAATACTGAGAAAAAGTTTTAGCAAGTGTGGAAAAAATGCTGCCATGTAATAATGCTTTCAAAAATAGAAGTGTTAATAGTTTATTTTTATCAATTAACAAATGCAAAGAGAATGAACATAAGAGAAATATAAATCATATCAGTATTTGGTGTGACCACTCTTTGCCTTAAAAACAACATCAGTTCTTCTAGGTAGACTAGGTAGACACACAATTTTTAATGGAACTCAGCTGGGAGGTTGTAACAAACATCTTGAAGAACTAACCACAGATCTTCTGTAGATGTCGCATGTGCAAATCCTTCTGTCTCTTCATGTGATCCCTGATATTGAGATCAGGGCTCTGTGGGGTTTAAATGATCACTTCTATGACTTCTTTTGTTAATGACATTGGTTGTATGTTTGGGGTGGTTGTCCTGCTGCTGCAGCCAATCAGACACCTCCCTGATGTCTTTACATGGTGGATAAACATTTGCTGGTGTTTTTCAGCATTGAGAACAACAAACATATGGCAACATTTAGGACTGTAGAATCAGTGGTCGCAGAAGGAAATGTAGTGCAACCTCCTGCCAAGTTCCTTCAAAAACTGTGTACAAGTGTACCTAGAAGCTGTTTTGAAGGCAAAGGCTGGTCATACCAAATATTGATTTGATTTAGATTTCTCTTTTGTTCATTCATTTTGCATTTTATTAATTGATAAAAATAAACTATTATCATTTCTATTTTTTAAAGCATTCTTACTCTGTAGCATTTTTTCCACATCTGCCTATAACTTTTGCACAGTACTGTATAATTAACTAACCTTCATGCCCCTATATCAATATTGGTAGTAGAGATGACGCAGATATGTATCTGATGTTTGCATTCATATAGCACAAACTCTAAAAACAAAGGAAGTGAGTATTATTATTTTCCCTCCACCAGACCCCATACTATACACCTCGCACCGGGACCTGCCTCCCACTCATATTTGTTTTCTCGGCATCGACCAAGAGCAGACACCTGACAGCGGAGCGCACACACCTCTCCCAGCAAACAGGGCTGACAACACTTCATTACAAGACGGAAGATGAAAGCTTCTAGTTTCTATTTGTTTCTAATGTGCAGAATGGAAATATAGAAACTGGTGACAGTCCTGAAAAAATCAAACAGCATAATCTAGGGGTGTAAATAGAGGGCTGGCGGGGCATGTTCTCCAGGTGCACGGTTCCAGAATGGAGTTGCCATTCAATTTTAAACTAAGCTTAATTTTTAAGAACTTAATTTAAACTAAACTTAATTTCCCCAGAAGTTGAGTAGACTTATATTGCAAGATAGGGTAAACACTAATAATAAGTTAAAGAGGTTGTCCACTACTTAAACATTGATAATCTATCCATAGGATAGGTCATCAATGTCTGATCGGTGGGAGTATGACTAGTGTTGAACGAGTAAGTTTCATTAACCCTTTCGGCTAGTATGCTCGGGAGCTTGCTGACTATTTTTTTATTTTGGCGTGCTCTACATTTCTTTTACTGTCGCTGCGGCTGCAACTGTCACAGCTGTTAGACAGCTGTGACACATGCAGAGATTGACTGTTCGACGGTCTATCTCTGCATGTGTCACAGCTGTCTAACAGCCGTGACACTTGCAGCCGCGGCGACAGTAAAAGAAATGCAGAGCACGCCAAAATACTCGGCGAGCACCCAAGCCTGCTCGCTGAGAGGGTTAATGAAACCTACTAGCTCAACTCTAGGTATGACACCTGGCCTCCGCACCGATCTGCTGGTCTCGGTGCCAGCGGCAGCCAGAAGTGCTCCATTACAAAGTCTCTCCGTCTACCGATAGTGGCCACAGCCGGGTACCACACATCTGCCCCCTATTGTTGAGAAGAGGGTGGATGTGCAGTACCCAGCCGCGGCCACTATCAGTAGTTGGAGCTGTACTGTGCAGTACCCAGCCGCGGCCACTGTCAGTAGACAGAACTGTACTGTGCAGCTCTGTAACTGTGCACTTCCAGTCGCTGCCAGCACCAAGAAGAGCTGATCGCTGCGGGTGCGGGATGTCGCACCCCCATTGATCAGACATCAGTGTTAAAGTAGTGGACAAGCTCTTTATGACCGGAACAAACAAATATACACGAAACAGTAACTCAATATTTAGGTCACAGATGTTAGAAATATACAAAGCTAAGGAACATATATGTATATATACACTGCTCAAAAAAATAAAGGGAACACTGAGATAACACATCCTAGATCTGAATGAATGAAATATTCTCATTGAATACTTTGTTCTGTACAAAGTTGAATGTGCTGACAACAAAATCACACAAAAATCATCAATGGAAATCTAATTTATTAACCAATGGAGGCCTGGATTTGGAGTCACCCCCAAAATTAAAGTGTAAAAACACACTACAGGCTGATCCAACTTTGATGTAAATGTCCTTAAAACAAGTCAAAATGAGGCTCAGTATTGTGTGTGGCCTCCACGTGCCTGTACGACCTCCCTACAACGCCTGGGCATGCTCCTGATGAGGTTGTGGATGGTCTCCTGTGGGATCTCCTCCCAGACCATGATTAAAGCATCCGCCAACTCCTGGACAGTCTGTGGTGCAATGTGACGTTGGTGAATGGAGCGAGACATGATGTCCCAGATGTGCTCAATCAGATTCAGGTCTGGGGAACGGGCGGACCTGTCCATAGCTTCAATGCCTTCATCTTGCAGGAACTGCTGACACACTCCAGCCACATGAGGTCTGGCATTAGGAGGAACCCAGGGCCAACCGCACCAGCATATGGTCTCACAAGGGGTCTGATGATCTCATCTCGATACCTAATGGAAGTCAGGCTACCTCTGGCGAGCACATGGAGGGCTGAGCGGCCCTCCAAAGAAATGCCACCCCACACCATTACTGACCCACTGCCAAACCGGTCATGCTGAAGGATGTTGCAGGCAGCAGATCACTTTCCACGGCGTCTCCAGACTGTCAAGTCTGTCACATGTGGTCAGTGTGAACCTGCTTTCATCTGTGAAGAGCACAGGGCGCCAGTGGCGACTTTGCCAATCCTGGTGTTCTGTGGCAAATGCCAAGCGTCCTGCACGGTGTTGGGCTGTGAGCATGTCGCGCCCACAGGGCAATGGGGTACTCGGAGTCCGGGCCGATAGATGCTGGGGGAAAGGGATATGTCACAGTGGCTGGCCCGGTCTGTGGCCCAGGGCGGTCAACTAAAAGGGGGGAAAGTTTATAGGGGGCTTATAGTTCGATCATGACGCCACCTGTGGTTTCTGGTAATTTGTACTAGCGCTGCTGCAGACCTCTGAGGCAGTTGATAAGGCAGCTGGGATGGAACGGCTCCCCACAGGTGGAGCGGGCCTCAGGGCAGGGTAGAGTTTGATGGTGGGTGGTGATGCTGGGACCTGTAGTACAGGCGGAATGGCGCAGCAGGGGTAACTGACAGAGACAGGGGATTCGCTTCAATACCTTTACTGGTGCAGATGTCAGGTACGGTCCAGGGTACTCAGTAGGATGGCTGCACTTCAGGACTTCTCCCCAGTGAGCGGGTATAAGGCCTCCTGGTCCGTGTCTGCCTCTCTGTATGCTCCTGGCCAGCCTGCAACTGGGCCTAGCTTATGTGTCGTGCTGTTCCTTCACCTGTCGCTTGGTAGTAGGACCTTCTGCTGGCAACCACTGTCCCTGGTAACGCTGGGGCCTTCGTGGTTCCTGATCCTGTTAAGGGTTTAGCTTCAGGTCGGCCAGGGACTTGTAGTCCTCCTGGAATGCCAGTGGTCCCTACTGGGTATAAAGGACCCTGTACGCGCGGACCCGGTGTCCGGTTTGTATCTTCGGGGTGAGCCTAGGATGCTCCTCTGCCCTTTTCAACTCCTCTCTCCTTTCCTCCTTGCCGTCAGCCACACTCGGGGCCCTCAGAACAGAGCAGCAGACGTGCTGCGTCTTCGCTGCTCTCAGCGTCAGCATGCTCTCAGACTCTCTGACTCTGACTGACTGACTCTGACTGCCTGGCTCCACCCTCCATATATATATGATGCGCCCCCTGGGCTGTGTGTGTGTGTGTGGGGATACCCGGAACCGGACCTTTTGTAGATGCTGGGGGTTGTAGTCTCCGTGGCGGTGACCCGGTCCGTGCCCAGGGCGGACAAACCAAACGGCAGTCTATTTATAGGGTTTTGTGATTAAATGTCCGACTACGCCACCCGTGGATTGCGGTCAGAGTGAACCGCCGCTGCAGGGCAGACCGCTGAGGCTGGTGTTGTGGGTGCAGCAGAGGGAAGTATAACTACCCACGGGAGGAGTATAGCCTCAGGGCAGTAAATAGGGATGTTGGTGGTGATGGTGCGCGGGAGCAGCAGTAACCACACGGAGTCTGTCATGCAATTCAGGGTCTTTACTGTTGGTGGTATTAAGGGACCCGTCCGGAATACAAGTTAACAATGGAGGCCTGGTCAGTCTGAGAGCAACTGGGAAATCCCGCTGGTCAGGGGGAGTTTGTAGGCCTACCGTGCTGACTTCACTCTTTCTTGGCTATCCCGCTGTAGTGTAGTGGTAGCCCACGTCCCTGAGTTTACCGTGTTGTTCTCACCCGTATGACTGGCGACTCGGGCCTTCTGTACTTCTCACCCCTCTGCCCTCGTGTGGTTGAGCCTCCGGGCTTCCTTGGGCCAGAGAACTTGAAGTCCCCTGCGTGGTGGTTTTCTGCTGCTGGGCTTATAACCCTCACAGCCTCGGACTCCAGTGTCCGGCTTTCTAAGTCTCTAGCCAGGATGAGCTCTTCTAGCTCCCCTCCTGGCCTTGTGTTCCTCCTCTGCCTACAGGGACTCCTCAGCTTGCTGCTGACCTGTCCCTATCTGCAACTTGTCTGGAACTTGTCTCTGGCTGGTCTCTAACTGGTCTCTCTAACCCCGCCCCAGATCCAGTTTATAAAGGGCAGGTTTCTGCCCTCCCTGGACTGAGGCAGGAGGTGCTGCCTGCTAATTGTCCCCAACCAGAGAACCTCCCACCTGCTCTCAGACATGACATTGCTGCCACTGTGGCGACCAGACCTGGGGTGCCACATTCCCCCCTAGTGAAATTTAGTACTCCGGGACTAAACACATTTTGCAAAAACACAACAGGTAATAACAATACAATAACATATGTACAAGAAGTTTCATCTTTTTAGGTCACGGCGCTCCCGTAACCAGGTGTCCTCGTCACCCATGATGCAGTTTGAGGGACCCGTCCCAAACCCTCCACGTAGGCCCTGGGGTGGCTACAGGGCTTTGATGATCCGGAGTTGGACCACGTCTTCAGCCACCTCCACGGGTTTTGTGTTCTGTGGTCGTCTTCAAAAGAGGGCACCTTACCAGGTGCAACTATGTACAAGGTACAGTTCCAGTTATTCATTGTCCATAACCTGTTAGTCCATGAACCCTGTCGGGTAACTAGAAAAACATAATTAATATACAGGCAACAAACAGTTTAACATTTGCAATGTACAGGCATTTATATCACCTTTTTAAATTCTCCAGCGAGCGGGCATTTGACCCCTAGTGCTCCTGGTGGACCTACGTAACCCACTGTCTGGTGGTACTCTGTTCGGGTCCCCTGTTTCCACCCCCTGTGTACTGGGTGTGCTCGTGTCTGCACTAGAGGTGTTTGCAGATGTTACGGGTAGGTTGGGCAGCTTTCTGCGTACTCTTTGGCTCACCACGGGCATGGCAGGTTCACTACTAGCAGAGGGTTGATTCTCCTGAGCTGCTGGTACGTACTCTTCTGCCTCCGGGGCCACTTGCTCTTCCAACACTACTTGCTCTTCTGCAGGCCCTTGAGGGGCTGGCTGGAGGAATGTAAGGACGGGTACCACGATAGCGTTGTTGATTTGTGTCCAGGACCGGGGAAATTCTCCGAGCACTGTACTGACCATTTCTTCCCTTTCCTCTGCGGGTTGAGGGCTATCTTGGTCTTCATCAGCGCTTTGCAGCTGCTCGGGACACTTTTTCAGGTGGTCTCTGGAGACAGTGGCTGTGGTCTCTCCTCCATCCTTACTGATAACACACACCTTTGGGTCTTCATGGCTTGAGGGCAGTACGGTATACGGGTCTTTCTCCCACTGGTCATCCAACTTGTGGAGCCGTCTCTTCCTCTTCAAGACCTGCTCTCCAGGTGCCAGGGGAGCAGCAGGAGCATGCTGGTTGTAGTTCCTCTCTTGCCTCTCTCTTGCTTGAGACAGACTTCGCTCCACGCTCTCCTGTACTTTCCGGTACTGCTGCTGTCGTTCTGTATCCCAGTCTGCTTCTGGTGAGGTGTCCTCAGGTGTCAGGACTCCCATCTCCAGGTCAATTGGCAGCTTACCAGGTTTTTCTCTCATTAGGTAAGCCGGGGTGCAGTTGGTAGAACCCACTTGGATATGGTTATACAAGTCCACCAGATCTGGCAGTTTCTCCGGCCACAGGCTGCGTTCCTCCAGGGGCAAAGTCTTGAGCAGGTCTATTACTACCTGGTTCATTTTCTCACACATCCCGTTGGTTTGGGGGTGGTAAGGCGTTGTCCTTATCTTCTTGCAGCCATACAGGTTGCAGAATTCCTGGAAGACTTCAGCCTCGAATGCTGGGCCTTGATCAGTCAACACTTGCTCTGGATACCCGTGTGGACGGCAGAAATGCTGCTGAAAGGCTCTGGCGGCCGTCTTAGCTGTTAAGTCTTTGACAGGGACCACCAATAGGAACCGGGAGTAGTGATCTACGATTGTGAGGGCGTAGACGTATCCTGATCTGCTTGGAGCCAGCTTTACGTGGTCCAGGGCCACCAGCTCAAGGGGCTGCTTTGTGATGATGGGCCGCAGGGGAGTCTTCTGGCTGGCACGGTCTTTCCTCCTTAGGTTGCACGGGCCACAGTCTCTGCACCATCTCTCTATACCCCCTCTCATGCCTACCCAGAAGAACCGCTCACGCAACAGGAACTCCAGCTTCTTCCATCCAAAGTGCCCTGCTCCGTCATGGTATGCTTCTAGGACCATAGCCGCATCCCGCCTTGGGACCACTACCTGCCAGATCAGCTCATGTGTTTGAGAGTTGACGGTTCTGCGGCACAGCCTCCCCTCGTAGAGAAACAGCTTGCTCCTCTCCTTCCACAGCTGTTTGGTCTCTTCTGGAGCATCCATAATCAAGGTGGCCATGAGCCTGGGTCAACATCTCTTTTACCAGGCGGACTGCGGGGTCACTATCTTGTGTCTCTGCCCAGCCGTGGTGGGGTAAGGGATTGAACGTAGCGGTAGCAGAGCACCTCTCCTTTACGCAGTGGGAACACTGGGCGATCCCATGACGGTGGAATGCAGGGAGTTCAATTTCTTCCAGTTCTTCTGGATCCTCTCCCCCGTCCTGCAAGTGAGGCATTCTGGACAATGCATCTGCATTGGCATGTACGCGCCCTGTCCGGTATTTGATAGTAAATTCATAATTGGACAGCCGGGCCATTCATCTCTGCTCTAGGGCACCAAGTCTTGCAGTGTCCAGGTGTGTCAACGGGTTGTTGTCCGTGTAAACAGTGAACTTAGAAGAAGCCAGGTAATGCTTGAAGCGTTCGGTGACTGCCCACAACACTGCCAGGAACTCTAGCTTGAAGGAGCTATAATTCTCAGGGTTTCTCTCTGTGGGCCTCAGCTTTCTGCTAGCATACGCAATTACCCGTTCTCTGCCCTGCTGGATCTGGGACAGTACGGCTCCTAGCCCCACTTTACTGGCGTCGGTGTGGAGGATAAAAGGCTGGCCGTAATCAGGGTAGGCCAGGATCTCATCCCCCGTGAGGACCATCTTCAGCTGGCGGAAAGACTCCTCCTCCAGCTTGTCCCACTTAAAGGGCGGCTTCTGACTTTTAGTCTTTGACTGACCTAACAGGAGGTCCTGCATAGGGGCTGCCATTTTGGTGAACCCGGAGATGAATCTTCGGTAGTAGCCTACCAACCCGAGGAACTTCCGCACTTCCTTTATGCTGGAGGGTCTTGGCCAGTCCTTAATCACCGTGATCTTGTCAGGGTCTGGGGCTACTCCGTCAGCACTCACCACGTGTCCCAGGTACTGCACTTTTGGCTTCAGTAGATGACACTTGGAGGGTTTCACCTTTAGGCCAAAGCCTGCCAGGGCATCGAACACCTCTGCCAGGTGCTTTAGATAGTCCTCATAGGTCTTGGAATACACGATGACATCGTCCAGGTAGAGTAGGACCATCTCGAAATTTCTGTGCCCCAGACAGCACTCCATCAGCCTCTGGAAGTTCCCTGGTGCGTTGCGGAGTCCGAACGGCATACAGTTGAATTCATTGAGACCCATCGGGGTGGTGAAGGCGGTCTTCTCCTTGTCTGACTCTGCTACAGGAACCTGCCAGTACCCGCTAGTGAGATCCAAAGTAGAGAAGAAGTTAGCAGATTTTAATGCAGCCAAAGACTCCTCTATCCTAGGTAACGGGTACGCATCTTTGTGTGTTATTCTGTTGACCTTTCTATAATCTACACACATCCTCATCGTGCCATCCTTCTTTTTTACAAGAACTAGAGGAGCTGCCCAGGGGCTACAGCTCTCCCTGATCACCCCAGCCTCCTTCATCTCTCGCAACATACTCTTGGCATTCTGATAGTGTGCAGGGGGTACAGGCCGGTATCTCTCTTTTATGGGTGGATGGTCTCCTGTGGGGATTTGGTGTTCTACCTCCTTTACTTGCCCAAAGTCTAGCGGATGTTTGCTAAAGACTCTTTCGTACCACCCGGTAGACTCCCTGTTTCTGGTGTGGGGGAGTGGAGTCAGTCCCCACGTGCAGCTTCTGGCACCAGTCCTCCATTTGTTTTTTAGAGCCGTTACCTTCCTCTGGGGGAGATGGAGGCAAGGGCTCCACGGCCGTTACAGAGTTTTGGTTAACGGTGAACAATTTGGCCAGAGTGGCTTACCGGGGCAAGTGTACCTCTCTTTCCCCAATATTTAGGATGCGGACTGGCACCCTCCCATGGCTGACATCAACCACCCCCCGTGCTGTCAAACTGGTGGGCCTACTGTCTGAGTAAACGGGTTCTACCATAGCTTGGTAGTCTCTACCTCTTAACCCGATTGCAGTCCGGCACCAGATCATCATTTCGCTTTTTGGGGGCATGGCGATAGGAAATGGGTCACTCATCCTAACGCTACCAATCTCACCACCAGACAGTTCTACCTGTTGCCAGTTCCCTATTGCCAGTTTACCTGTGGCAGTTCCCTCCGCTTCCGTCATCTTCTTCCCCCCTAGCCAACCGTGGCCTACCTTCCGTTGCTTTTCTTCTCTAGGCCGCGGCTCCGCAGGTGACCGTCGGGGTTGAGGACCTTGCGTATCGTCCTGGTGATGTCAGCGTACGCTTGTCTCCATTCAGGACCTTGCGCAGCGTCCGTGCGTAAGGCGGGGCTCCAGTTCTCGTGCGCTTTCATCGTCCACGCCCCTCTTCTTCCCGCGCGGCCTCCCGAAGATGGCGCCCGATGGCGGGAAAATGGCCGCGGATGGCGGGAAACGGCTGCGGATGGCGGGAAACTCCACCAAAGTAAGTTTTACAGTCTTTCTTCAGGCACGCAGTACCCGTTGGTGGCGGGCACGAAATCCTGCCGACTACGCCAAAGTTGACGCGCCCCCTGGGCCGTGTGTGTGTGGGGATACCCGGAAATGGACCTTTTGTGGATGCTGGGGGTTGTAGTCTCCGTGGCGGTGACCCGGTCCGTGCCCAGGGCGGTCAAACCAAATGGCAGTCTATTTATAGGGTTTTGTGATTAAATGTCCGACTACGCCACCCGTGGATTGCGGTCAGAGTGAACCGCCGCAGCAGGGCAGACTGCTGAGGCAGGTGTTGTGGGTGCAGCAGAGGGAAGTATAACTCCCCACGGGAGGAGTATAGCCTCAGGGCAGTAAATAGGGATGTTGGTGGTGATGTTGCGTGGGAGCAGCAGTAACCACACGGAGTCTGTCATGCAATTCAGGGTCTTTACTGTTGGTGGTATTAAGGGACCCGTCCGGAATACAAGTTAACAATGGAAGCCTGGTCAGTCTGAGAGCAACTGGGAAATCCCGATGGTCAGGGGGAGTTTGTAATCCTACCGTGCTGACTTCACTCTTTCTTGGCTATCCCGCTGTAGTGTAGTGGTAGCCCACGTCCCTGAGTGTACCGTGTTGTTCTCACCCGTATGACTGGCGACTCGGGCCTTCTGTACTTCTCACCCCTCCGGGGCAGTAGTGGTCCCTCTCATGTGGCTGAGCCTCCGGGCTTCCTTGGGCCAGAGAACTTGAAGTCCCCTGCGTGGTGGTTTTCTGCTGCTGGGCTTATAACCCTCACAGCCTCGGACTCCAGTGTCCGGCTTTCTAAGTCTCTAGCCAGGATGAGCTCTTCTAGCTCCCCTCCTGGCCTTGTGTTCATCCTCTGCCTACAGGCAGACCTGCCCCTATCTGCAACTTGTCTGGAACTTGTCTCTGGCTGGTCTCTAACTGGTCTCTCTAACCCCGCCCCAGATCCAGTTTATAAAGGGCAGGTTTCTCCCCTCCCTGGACTGAGGCAGGAGGTGCTGCATGCTAATAGTCCCCAACCAGGGAACCTCCCACCTGCTCTCAGACATGACATTGCTGCCACTGGGGCGACCAGACCTGGGGTGCCACATTTATCCCTAATGGTCTCCCTCTGGTGGTATGAGGTGGAAGGGTGGAGGTGTTTGTATGTAATGAGGGCCTCTTGTGGAGATGTCCATCCATGCACCCTGGGTCCTGTGGTACCTGTGAACAGCAGGTTGCCACATTCCCCCCTAGTACAATTCAGTACTCCCAGACTGAAGCATTTTGTAAAATAGGTTAACAACAATAACAACAATAATAATAATAGAGTTACAGTATGTCCCGTAACCAGGTGTCCATTTCACCGATGAAAGTGCAACAAGTGTAACATGAGGGACCCACCTTAAAACCCTCAACGTAGGCCCTGGGCGTGGCTACAGGGCATAAGTGATCCAGGTGCTACCCCACGTCTTCGGCCACGCCAAACGGGTTTTTGTTCTGTGGCCAAATAAGGGGCACTTTGATAAGTGCAAACTATATACAAGGACAGTTTTTGGCTGCTCACAGTCCTCAGCCTACAAGTCTTTGTACCCTGACGGGTAACTAAATGCACACATATTATTGACAGTTTACAAAGCAAACAATAGGCAATACCCAACTGGGTAACTATTTACATGGTAGACACTTCGTGCTTATACCCTAAACCTGGCAGGGATTTGTCCTTGTGTGCTGCGTGTGGACCTTCGTAGCACTGGGGTGTCACTAGTGTCTATGCATGCCCTCTTTGTAAATCTTGCAGGTGTACGTCCTGGTAGATTATAAAACTGCTTTAATCTCTCTATGGGACTGGCAAGTACACTGTCCACTGGGCCTTCAGGCTCTGTCTCAATGGGTGATCCTCCTCTGATTGGGGACTCTTCTTGTTCCTGAGCAGGTTCTTCCAGAGCGCTCACAGGTTCTTCTTGTGGCTGATAGAAGTGTATTACAGGTATAATCACTGCTCCATCAAGTTGAGGCCAGTCCGCAGGGAAATCTCCTAGAACTGTGTGAAGCACGTCTTCCTTGGGTTCTTCCGGTGCTATAGGAGGTACTTATTCTTCCGTTGTCTTCAGTAGACTTGGGAACACTTTCAGATGGTCTCTTGAGACTGTTGCAGTTGTTTTACCGCCATCTTTGCTAATCAGGCAGGTTTTACTGTTGTCAAAATTGGAGTTCAGTACTGTGTAGGGCTCTCTTTCCCACTGGTCATCGCTTGTGACTTCTTCTTTTCCGCTTTAGCACTATCTCTCCAGGTGCCAAGGGTTCTGCTGGTGCATGTTTATTGTACTGTTCTTCCTGTCTTTCCCTCACCTTGTTCAGACTGTCTTCGACACAGGCCTGTACTCTCCTGTACTGCTCTTGCCGATTTGTATCCCAGTCTTCAGTGGACATATCTGCTTCTGGTTCTACCACTCCGAGTTCCAGGTCCATGGACAATTTCCCAGGTCTTGCTCTCATGAGGTACGCTGGGGTACAATTTGTGGAACTCACAGGTATGTGATTGTACAGATCTATCAGGTCAGGTAGTTTGTCTGGCCACTGATTTCTTTCTTCCAAGGGTAAGGTTTTCAGCAGGTCTATGACGATGTTGTTCATCTTCTCACACAAACCATTGGTCTGAGGGTGATACGGCGTAGTCCGGATCTTTTTGCATCCGTACAGATGACAGAATTCTTTAAACAGCTCGGCTTCAAAGGCAGGGCCTTGATCCATCAGCACTTTGTCCGGGTATCCATGGGGCCTGCAGAAGTATGCTTGGAATGTTCTTGCTGCAGTTTCTGCTGTCAGATCCTTGACAGGGGCTACCACCAGGAACCGGGAATAGTGATCCACCATGGTCAGGGCATAGGAATAGCCTGACCTGCTGGGTGACAGCTTGACGTGATCCAGAGTGACAATCTCCAGGGGCTGGGTTGTTTTGATGGACTGCAAGGGTGCTTTCTGGCTGCCGTAGTCTTTCCTTCTGAGGCCCACAATTCCGGCACCACCTCTCTATGGAACTCCGCATTCCAAACCAGTAGAACCGGTCCTTCAGCAGGGTTTCCAGCTTCTTCCAGCCAAAGTGACCTGCTTGATCGTGGTAGGCCTCTAACACCATCTGGATATCTGTCCTGGGTACAACAATCTGCCACACCATTTCATGGGTCTTGGGATTGACATATCTTCTGCACAGCTTCTCTCTGTAGATGAACAGCTGGCTTCTTTCATTCCACAGTTGCTTGGCTTGTGGAGGAGCATCCTTCTCCAGGTGAGAACCTTCTTGGGTGATCAGTCTTTTGATAAGGCTGACAACCGGGTCACTGTCCTCGGTCTCCTTCCAACTGTGGTGGGGTAGAGGATTCAGCATCCTTCCCTGACGTCTTCTGGTGACGTGTTGCTCACGGACCACTCCGCTTCGGTGGAAAGCCGGTAATTCAACTTCTTCTAAATCATCCACTTCATCCTCGGTGTCTGACTGGTGAGGCATCCTTGACAGGGCATCAGCATTGGTGTTCTTGTGACCTTCCCGATACTCGATGGTGATAATTTCACAGTCTGGCCACCCAACGCTGTTCCATGGCTCCCAACCTGTCTGTTTCCAGGTGTGTCAAGGGATTGTTGTCAGTAAAAGCTGTAAACTTAGTTGAGGCTAGGTAATGCTTTAATCGTTCAGTGATAGCCCAGACCAAGGCCAGGAACTCCAGCTTGAAGGAGCTGTAATTCTCTTGGTTCCTCTCAGTAGGGCGAAGCTTCCTACTGGCATACGCAATTACCTTCTTTCTGCCATTTTGCTTCTGGGACAACACAGCTCCCAGTCCCTCGTTGCTGGCATCGGTGTACAGCAGAAAAGGCTGGCTGTAGTCAGGGTAAGCCAGGATTTCTTCACCAGTCAGGATTTCCTTCATTACTGCAAAGGATTCAGCCTGCTCTTTGCCCCACTGGAATGGGGGACTCTTTCCTCTTTTGGACTGTCCTACCAGGAGGTCTTTTAGAGGTGCTACCTTTTTGGTATAGTCCTTTATGAACCTCCTGTAGTACCCGACCAGTCCCAGGAATTGCCGTACCTCTTTGATGCTTCTCGGTTCAGGCTACTTCTGGATGGCAGTGACCTTCTCCGGGTCTGGTGCTACTGACGCGCCCCCTGGGCCTAGTGTGGACGTGTGTGGGTTACCCGGAGCCGGGTCTCTGGGGGTTGTAGTCTCCGTGGCGGCGACCCGGTCCCATGGCTCAGGGTGGTCAGGCCGATGGCAGTCTTTTAGGGGTTTTAGGTTAATTGTCTGACTACGCCACCCGTGGATTGCGGTCAGGGTGTACCGCCGCTGCGAGGCAGTCCGCTGAGGCTGGTGTGGTGTGCGCAGCAAAAGATGGGATAACTCCCCACGGGAGGAGTATAGCCTCAGGGCAGGGAATGTGGATGATGGGAGTGATGGTGCGCGGGCAGATTCCTCCCCTCCCAGGTCTGGGTGGGCGGTGTTGCATGCTTAGGGCTCCTGACCAGAGAAACCTCCCACTTGCTCTCAGACGTAATATTCCTATTACTGTGGCAACCAGACCCCTGGGGTGCCACACTACTCCCTCCGAGCTGACTACGTGCCCCAGGTACTGAACCTTCTGTTTGAGCAAGTGGCATTTAGAAAGCTTTAGTTTCATCCCATACTGGGACAATGCTTCAAATACCTCCGCCAGGCGCTTCAGATGGTCCTCATACGTCCTCGAGTACACGATAACGTCATCCAGGTACAGCAGAACTGTCTCAAAGTACCGGTGTCCTAAGCAACACTCCATCAGCCTCTGGAACGTTCCGGGTGTGTTGCAGAGCCCAAACGGCATACTGTTGAACTCGCTCAGTCCCATCGGGGTGGTGAAGGTCTCTTCTCCCGGTCTTCCTCAGCAACAGAGACTTGCCAGTACCCGCTAGTGAGATCCAGTGTAGAGAAGTAATTGAAAGATTTTAGTGCAGCCAGGGATTCTTCTATGCGGGGCAAAGGGTATGCATCTTTATGTGTTATGCGATTAATCTGTCTATAATCTACACACATCCTCATGCTACCGTCCTTTTTCCTGACCAGGACCAGGGGAGCTGCCCAGGGGCTACAGCTATCCATTACTACCCCTGGCTTTTTCATGTCACGCAACATTTCCTTGGCTTTCTGATAATGTGCTGGTGGTATGGGTCGGTAACGCTCCTTAATGGGTGGATGGTTACCGGTGGGTATGTGGTGTTGTACCCCTTTAACCCTTACAAAATCAAGTGGGTGTTTACTAAACACTTGTTCATATTCCTGAACCACTCTGTAAACACTGTGTTTCTGATGGACAGGAGTGGCGTCAGTCCCAACATAGAGCTGTTGACACCAATCCTCCAGCTGAGCTTCGGAGTCATTGTCCTCCACTGTATCTGGTGGGGTCAAGTATTCCACTGTGTGTATGGCTTCATTATTTACAGTATACAATCTGGCAACAGTGGCGTATCGTGGCAATTTAACTTCATCCTCCCCACAATTTAGGAGACGTACAGGTACCCTTCCATTGCGTACATCAACTACCCCTCTAGCAGTTAAGAGTGTAGGTCTCTGCTCTGAGCTAATGGGCTCCACTACTGCCTGGTAGTTCTGTCCCTTGAGACCTATTGCTGCCCTACACCAAATCAGCATCTCATTCATTGGGGGAATCACAATGGGTATCGGGTCTGTCACCCGTACATTACCAATCTCACCACCTGTTAGCTTTACCTGCTGCTGGTACAGGAGGGATCGAATCTCTCTCTGGAGCACCTTCCTCTGCCCTGGTTTGGCAGTGTCAGCAATCTATTGGAGTAATAACAACACTTCTCCCAAACAGTTACCAACAATATTTGTACCAAGTATCCTATACAAGTTTGTATCACCAGGGTTAGATTCTATGACAATTAGTCCTTGGTCCTTTAGTTCCACTCTCCCCACCTTCACTGTCACGTCCTTAACCCCTACTAGGTTAAGAGGAAGGCCGTTAGAGGCATACACAGAGAGGTTCGGGGCTGGCGGGTGGAGTTCATCTATGGACCAGTACCTTTTGTAGAGGACATCAGGTATGATGGTTTCCTGTGAACCGGTGTCCAGTAACGCAGGTGTTGCTATGCTGTCCAGCACGATGGACAGGAAAGGCCTTCCTCCTACGAACCGGTGGTACCAGCTTGATGGGCCTGGTTGATTTACTCCTGGGTGTCGGCCCTCGGCCCCAGTGTTTGCCCGTTTAAAGGACAGTTCCGCGCGGTGTGGCCTGCCTTTGTGGCAGTGGTAGCAGATGAAGTCTCCTGGAGGGCAACTTTGGTCGTTGGTCCTCCCACGGGGTGGCGTTATCCTCCTACGGGGTGGTGTTGTCCTCCTCCTTCTCCTCATCCAGGGGACATCCTCAGGACTGTCGGCGAGTAGGATCCTTCCTTCCGGCTCGGGCTCCGTCTGTAGCTGCAGGGTGCTCAGGACAGTGGTCAGCGTTTTACTTAGCTGACACACTTCAGAGCGCAGGCTGTCCAGCTCGCTAGGGGGCACTGTTTGCATCTTTGTTTCAGCCGTTAATGAAGGAGCAGAGGGTGCTGCGGGCACTGGGGTGGCCCCACCCTGGTAATGCTGGATAGCAGTATCTGTTGGTTCCAGGGGCTGCAGACCCTTAATAGCCATGTCCTTCAGGGCGTCAAAGGTGGCATTTGGATGATCTAAGGCCCACCACCGTACGGTTCTGCTCTCCTCCTGGGACCTCAACCCCCAGATGAACTGTTCTGTCAGCATGTTTCAGGGTCCGCAAGGCTTCCTGTAAGCGCCAGGCGTAGTCCCGGATACTGTCCTCAGGTTCCTGGGTAAAGTGGTAGAACCTCATCCGAAGATCTGTCTCAGTGCGGTTTTCAAAGACAGTTTGCAGTCTCTTAAAGATAATGGATACTGATTCTTGGTCTGCGGCTGGCCCGGTTTCAACTTCCCGCTCTGCGGCACCAGTCAATTGTCCCAGCACAACAGCGGCTCTCTATTTACCAGTCATTGAGTACATATCCAGTACACCGCATATTTTCCTTTTGAATCCAGACAGGGTGTCTGGTTTGCCGTTATACTGGGAAAGCCATTTTGCTCCAGGGATATACGGCAGGGCCATGGGTATCAACGGAGTCACGACCCCTGCTGGTGGGGCGGCCTCTCCGGCCTGAGCAGCGCCGGGTGCGAGCTGAGCATCAGGAGCGTTAACCGGTGCTCCGGCATTTTTCTGGTCGTTGGCCATGGTTGTGCCCCCCCTAGTGAACCGTAGCCTACCTCCTGTTTCTTTAATCGAGTAGGCCGCAGCTCCGCAGACGACGGTCTCCTTCCAGGACTTGACGCTTCCTTGTGCTGCGTCAGAGCGCGAGGCGGGGCTTGAGCTTTGCGCGCTTCTAGCAGTCATGCCTCTCCTATTCCCGCGGTTACGCCCCTCTTCTTCCCGCGCGGCGACGCGGTAATACCGGCGATGTTCACCACAGTTAAAACACAGTTCAATATGTCACACAGTACCCGGTGGCAACGGGCACGAAATCCTGTTCGTGACGCCAGAAGTTGTCGCGCCCCCAGGGCAATGGGGTGCTCGGAGTCCGGGCCGATAGATGCTGGGGGAAAGGGATAAGTCACAGTGGCTGGCCCGGTCCGTGGCCCAGGGCAGTCAACTAAAAGGGGGGAAAGTTCATAGGGGGTTTATAGTTCGATCGTGACGCCACCTGTGGTTTCTGGTAATTTGTACCAGCGCTGTTGTAGACCTCTGAGGCAGTTGATAAGGCAGCTGGGATGGAACAGCTCCCCACAGGTGGAGCGGGCCTCAGGGCAGGGTAGAGTTTGATGGTGGGTGGTGATGCTGGGACCTGTAGTGCAGGTGGAATGGCGCAGCAGGGGTAACTGACAGAGACAGGAGATTCACTTCAATACCTTTACTGGTGCGGATGTCAGGTCCAGGGTACTCAGTAGGATGGGTGCACTTCAGGACTTCTCCCCAGTGAGCGGGTATAAGGCCTCCTGGTCCGTGTCTGCCTCTCTGTATGCTCCTGGCCAGCCTGCAACTGGGCCTAACTTATGTGTCGTGCTGTTCCTTCTCCTGTCGCTTGGTAGTAGGACCTTCAGCTGGCAACCACTATCCCTGGTAACGCTGGGGCCTTCGTGATTCCTGATCCTGTTAAGGGTTTAGCTTCAGGTCGGCCAGGGACTTGTAGTCCTCCTGGAATGCCAGTGGTCCCTACTGGGTATAAAGGACCCTGTACGCGCAGACCCGGTGTCCGGTTTGTATCTTCGGGGTGAGCCTAGGATGCTCCTTTGCCACTTTCAACTCCTCTCTCCTCTCCTCCTTGCCGTCGGCCACACTCGGGGCCCTCATAACAGAGCAGCAGACGTGCTGCATCTTCGCTGCTCTCAGCGTCAGCATGCTCTCAGACTCTCTGACTCTGTCTGACTGACTGACTCTGACTGCCTGGCTCCACCCTCCATATATATATCCCTAACGGGCTCCCCCTGGGGTATGACGCGGAAGGGTGGAGGTGTTTGTATGTAATGAGGGCCTCTTGTGGAGAAGTCCATCCATGCACCCTGGGTCCAGTGGTACCTGTGAACAGCAGAGTGCCACAAGCACAACCCCCATCTGTGGACATCGGGCCCTCATACCACCCTCATGGAGTCGGTTTCTAACCATTTGTGCAGACACATGCACATTTGTGGCCTGCTGGAGGTCATTTTGCAGGGCTCTGGAAGTGCTCCTCCTGTTCCTCCTTGCACAAAGGCGGAGGTAGCGGTCCTGCTGCTGGGTTGTTGCCCTCCGACGGCCCCCTTCACGTCTCCTGGTGTATTGGCCTGTCTAATGGTAGCGCCTCCATCCTCTGAACACTACGCTGACAGACACAGCAAACCTCCTTGCCACAGCTCGCATTTGTGGCTCCCCTGTGGGTTCAGTCGCCACAGAGGTACTGCATCTCACCCAGAGGTGTGGTATCCCACTCTCAGGTAAGGATGGAGTACTGCCCGGGACCCAAACTCCTGCATCCAATACTACACTACTCCAGACCAGCAGGAGGGGCAAGATGCATTGCTGCGCTGCTGATCCCTGTCCCTGGCTGGAGTGGGGGGAACCAAGAGAGGGGGAACCATGTAGTGAGTGTGGGTGGAGGAAGCAGCTCAGGGGAGTACTCGAGAAGGAGGATATAAAAAGGGGAAGCATCTTGGGTGTGTGTTCAGTTCAGTCAGAGGAGGACAGTGAGTGGAGCAGGAGCTCCGCAGGAGCTCTGCTCGGGAGGAGCGGGCCAGAGTGAGAGAGGTCCAGGAGGTGAGACTGACTGAAGAGAGGAGAGGAGCAGGAAGGAAGGCTCTAGAAGGAAAGAGGGGATCCTAGGGGTACAGGAAGTGCTGGAGGCCACCCGTATGCCCAAATCTACCAGAACGTGGAGGGATCAAGCCGCAGAGGGGACCGGCCCCTAACAAGTGAGAATTGCAATATTCAGCTAGAAATCGGAGGCTTCTACATTTCCAGGGTGTAGTTGCCACAGTCGCAATTAATCGCCAAAAAAGATAGCCACACAGGATCCAGGGAACTCCAGGTTGCCCGCCAAGATGAGGTTAAAGACTTGGGACACTGATTGCGAGGCGCAGGGCAGCAGGATGAGAGCCAGCGCAGGAAGACCTCTTAGAAAGGCACACAGAAAGAGGTCATGTTAAGTGCTCTTGAATTACCTGAGGGATTGCTGAACCCCTCCCCTGGTGAACGCAGGACGACGTGGGTGGTTATAATCTGCAATTGTAACCAGGAGCAATGTGATAATCGTGAGTAAACCCTGAAGACTGCACCCCACTGTCTCTGTGAATTATTGCTACGCCATCATCCCCTGCACCACACTGCACAACAACATCTACCTCATCTATAATCACCACAGCAACGGCCTGGAGCTTAGCTCTACCTGTGGAGAGCTGAACCAACTCTGCTGCATTACCAACAGCTCCAGAGGACCTGCTCCGCAGCGGCAGCTTCCTTTAGCTGCATACCACAGGTGGCGTCACGAACATTAAACATAAAAACTATAATCCCCTTTCAATATCCCCTTTTTATTGACCGCCCTGGGTCACGGCCCGGGTCACTGCCACTATGACATCCCCCAGCAACGACCGGCCCTGCTACCGAGTACCCCACGGCCCAGGGGGCGCATCACATTCATGTGCCATCCTGGACGAGCTGCACTACCTGAGCAACTTCTGTGGGTTGTAGAGTCAGTCTCATGCTACCACGAGTGTGAAAGCACAACCAACATTCAAAAATGACCCAAACATCAGCCAGAAAGCATTGGTACTGAGATGTGGTCTGTGGTCCCCACCTGCAGAACCACTCCTTTATTGAGGGTGTCTTGATAATTGCCAATAATTTCCATTTATTGTCTATTCCATTTGCACAACAGCATGTGAAATTGATTGTCAATCAGTGTTGCTTCCTAAGTGGACAGTTTGATTTCACAGAAGGTTGATTTACTTGGATCTATATTCTGTTGTTTAAGTGTTCCCTTTACTTTTTTGAGCAGTGTATATATATATATATATATATATATATATATATATATATATACAGTACAGACCAAAAGTTTGGACACACCTTCTCATTTAAAGATTTTTCTGTATTTTCATTACATTCACACTGAAGGCATCAAAACTATGAATTAACACATGTGGGATTATATACTTAACAAAAAAGTGTGACACAACTGAAAATATTTCTTATATTCTAGGTTCTTCAAAGTAGCCACCTTTTGCTTTGATGACTGCTTTGCAGACTCTTGGCATTCTCTTGATGAGCTTCAAGAGGTAGTCACTGGAAATGGTCTTCCAACAATCTTGAAGGAGTTCCCAGAGATGCTTAGCACTTGTTGGCCCTTTTGCCTTCACTCTGCGGTCCAGCTCACCCCAAACCATCTCAATTGGGTTCAGGTCTGGTGACTGTGGAGGCCAGGTAATCTGGCGTAGCACCCCATCACTCTCCCTCTTGGTCAAATAGCCCTTACACAGCCTGGAGGTGTGTTTGGGGACATTTTCCTGTTGAAAAATAAATGGTGGTCCAACTAAACGCAAACCGGATAGAATAGCATGCCGCTGCAAGATGCTGTCGCAGCAATACTGGTTCAGTATGCCTTCAATTTTGAATAAATTCCCAACAGTGTCACCAGCAAAGCACCCCCACACCATTACATCTTCTCCTCCATGCTTCACGGTGGGAACCAGGCATCCGTTCACCTTTTCTGCGTCGCACAAAGACACGGTGGTTGGAACCAAAGATCTCAAATTTGGACTCATCAGACCAAAGCACAGATTTCCACTGGTCTAATGTCCATTCCTTGTGTTCTTTAGCCCAAACAAGTCTCTTCTGCTTGTTGCCTGTCCTTAGCAGTGGTTTCCTAGCAGCTAATTTACCATGAAGGCCTGCTGCACAAAGTCTCCTCTTAACAGTTGTAGAGATGTGTCTGCTGCTAGAACTCTGTGTGGCATTGACCTGGTCTCTAATCTGAGCTGCTGTTAACCTGCGATTTCTGTGGCTCGGATAAACTTATCCTCAGAAGCAGAGGTTACTCTTGGTCTTCCTTTCCTGGGACGGTCCTCATGTGAGCCAGTTTCTTTGTAGCGCTTGATGGTTTTTGCAACTGCACTTGGGGACACTTTCAAAGTTTGCCCAATTTTTCGGACTGACTGACCTTCATTTCTTAAAGTAATGATGGGCACTCGTTTTTCTTTACTTAGCTGCTTTTTTCTTGCCATAATACAAATTCTAACAGTCTATTCAGTAGGACTATCAGCTGTGTATCCACCTGACTTCTTTACAACACAACTGATGGTCCCAACCCCATTTATAAGGCAAGAAATCCCACTTATTAAACCTGACAGGGCACACCTGTGAAGTGAAAACCATTTCCGGTGACTACGTCTTGAAGTTTATCAAGAGAATGCCAAGAGTGTGCAAAGCAGTCATCAAAGCAAAAGGTGGCTACTTTGAAGAACCTAGAATATAAGACATATTTTCAGTTGTTTCACACTTTTTTGTTAAGTATATAATTCCACATGTGTTAATTCATAGTTTTGATGCCTTCAGTGTGAATGTACAATTTTCATAGTCATGAAAATACAGAAAAATCTTTAAATGAGAAGGTGTGTCCAAACTTTTGGTCTGTACTGTATATATATATATATATATATATATATATATAAACTGATGTGTAATAAATTGCAGAAGAAGCAGAGTAAACTCTTCTTAGATTCCAATATTTTCAGTAGAATTCAGCAACCATAAAATGTGCACAAAGGCGGGCGTACATATTCTGGGGGCCTCTATCAGGGAACGATTCATATTGTTTTTCACCATAGATAAGAGGCGCCAGTGTCGTCTGGCAGCTGCTCACCCCTCTTGCCTACATAGGAATTAAAATGGATTTTTTACTAAACCAAATGTGCAGGTGAATGGAGGATTGGAAGAGATGATTGCCGGCAATGAGTTCTTTTGGTTGGAAATTACCTAATGTATTTGGCAGGCATTAGAGATGCGACATCTGAGGTTTTCCTCACAGCACCTCTCCATGTGACATGTCAGGTCACGACATCCAATTTCTTCTTTGAAAATAAAAGGAAGAAACTAAATTTTGATCCCTTTATATACAGTATGTGCTTATTGTAGGTTCTACTGGAGTCCAGCCACCGCAACTGGAAGTCAACCATGATGTAGATCTCAGCAGTTGAACATTTACTCAACCAAAGAAAAGAAGAAAAGACGTATTCACACATCTGTTGTCACACTAATGCCTTACTTGCCAACTCTTTCCGAAATATACAGAAGGTTCTTGAAATAATGGGACAGCTCATGAAAGAGTTGGCAGATCTCAAGAGTGCTGCTGAAATTGGAAAACAGTGCGAAAAGTTTAGTAAAGCTTAGTTCATTACATGAACGCTCGGTGCATTTTGCAGGTGGGTCACAGGGCATGGAAGGTGTGTGACTAATGAGAGAAGAATTTTCTGTCTTTATGTTTCATTCACCAATGTCCTCCCAAAAGGTCACCCCTAAAAGTTGACAAAAATGACATTAACCTCTATCTTCAGGACATAATGCCAGATGGGAATTTGTATGACACTTTTGACCCCTATTGATTGGTAGAATGATAAATTTAAGTTCCTTCTCCAATGGACAACCGCAGTAAGGGGACAAAATATATGGAGCAAATGCTGAACGTATCACCCCTTGTCCCAAATACAAGCTCCTGTACATGTCGGCTTTATTATATATGATAAAAGGTCCCAGTTCTGCAAAGTATTAGAGCTCAGGCTAGGGGTACATTTGTGCTCTAGATTTGGAGTAAACTCCAGGGAATCCTTTTGACATTTAAAGAGTATCCTTTGTTTTAATTTTTGTTTCTTAAATGAATAATTCAAATGAAAATAAGAAACTTTGTAATATATCTCATCAGTAAAATCTGCTTCTTTCTCCGCCAGGACTGAGCTTTCATTTTCAAAGTTCTCAATTCACAGATAACACCTGTATTCAGTGAAGACAGAATGTTACATTAGAGATAAGAGTCTATGTAAGTGGGAGGAGCTAGAGAGTGCTCCTCCCCATCTACATAGAATCTTATTAGCACCAACTGTCATCTCCTATCTCAGTAATATAACATTCTGTCTTCACTGCATATTGAGACTGAATGATCAGTCCTTGCGGAGAAAGTAGCAAATTTCTCTGATGAGATACAGTCATTGCCGAAAGTGTTGGCACTAGTGATGAGCGAGCGTGCTCGTTTAATCCTTTAACCAAGCATGCTCGGGTGCTTACCGAATATATTTGGCGTGCTCGTATATATCACGTTTGAGTCCCTGCGTTTGCATGATTTATGGCTGTTAGGGAATCTCTGCATGTGTTGAGGCTGTCTAAGAAACAAGCAATCCCTCTATGTGTTGAGGCTGTCTAACAGCCGCAAATCATGCAGACACAGGGACTTGAACATAATATACAAGCACGCCGAAGATACTCGTAACCACCCGAGCACGTTTAAAGGGTTAAGCGAGCACACTCGCTCATCACTAGTTGGCACCCTTGAAATTGTTCAAGAAAATGAAGTATTTCTCACAGAAAATTTTTGCAATTACATATGTATGTTTTGTTATATACATGTTTATTTCCTTTATGTGTATTGGAACAACACAATAAAACTGAAAAAAAAGGCAAATTGGACATCATTTCACATAAAGCCGCAAAAATGGGCAGGACAAAATTGTGGGTAAACAACTTTGTTTCAAGCATGTGATGCTCATTCAAACTCACCTATCGCAAGTAACAGGTGTGGGCAATATGAAAATCACACTTGAAACCAGATAAAAAGGGGAGAAGTTGACTCAATCTTTGCATTGTGTGTCTGTGTGTGCCACACTAAGCATGGAGAACAGAAAGAGAAGAGAACTGTCTGTGGACTTAAAATGAAGCGCTATAGCAGGAGACCCAGGAGGACCCCAATGCTGACACAGAGACATAAACAAGATAGACTGCAGTTTGCCAAAATGTACGTGAGTAAGTTAAACTCCTTCTGCGAAGACATCTTGTGGACAGATGAGACCAAGATAGAGCTTTTTGGTAAAGCATATTATTCTACAAAGAAAAAAACATAGCACCTACAGTCAAATATGGTGAACGTTAATGATGTTTTTGGGTTGTTTTGCTGCCTGTGGCATTGGGTTCCTTGACTGTGTGCTAGGCATCATGAATTCTGAAGATTACCAAAGGATTTTGGGTCTCAATGTAGTGCCCAGTGTTAGAAAGATGTGTTTGCTTCCTAGATCATGGGTCTTTCAGCAGGGCAGAGAGAAGTGCACCTGTGAAGAAGCACAAAGGGGAGCACTGTATGGATGACATAGGACGCGTCATCCACATGAAGCATAGGAGGAGGATGGCATCGCAAGAAGAGAGGAGGCACCAATCCAAGACCAGTGATGCCCATCGGACCGGACCGCCCCGTAGAGGAGTATAATAAAGCATCTTTTTTTTGCTTTGCAGGGCGAATTGGAGTCATATGTGCAGCATTATAGAATGCTGTCACATGGGGCTGAAAGGTGGTGGTGTTAGGTTATATCGGAAAACACTGGTGACAGGTTCCCTTTAAAATTGCTGTTGGGAGAAGGCCCCCTTTGAATATGAGACACCTGGAGCAGTTGCAAAAGAAGAGTGGTCCAAAATTCCAGTTGAGAGGTGTAAGAAGGTTGTTGATGGTTATATGAAGCTTTGACAACACAGCTTTTCTTCTTAATTATCCAGACGTAAATTCAGTAGGTCAGGAGAAATATGCTATTATCTTTATGTTAACTTTTGAATTTATGTGTTTTTCTTTCGTTGGTCAAGAAGGACAGAGCTGTTATTTGTATAAGTCTGAATGTTGACCCTTCTTGTTGGTTGAGTTGATATTTTTTAATTGATGAATGGCTGTTATTTACATCTTATATCAGCTCCTATAGTTTATTGTCTGTTATCTCTGGATGACAGGGACGCAGGGTCATGGAACAATGATGTCTGCTAATATGCTGATTATATATTGTCCCAGGCCAGCTAGCTTGTTGACTCGCAAAACAGGAAGACAAACTATGCAAATTGATTAAATGCTCAAACAATGAGACATGAGCTCTGCCACCTTCCCCCCTGCCCTGTGAATGATGAGAAAGACCTTTACAAAATCACAGCCAAGAGAGACTTTTAGATTCAGAGTAACTCTTCAGAACAGCAGCTAGGACACATGGCTCCATACAGTAGGACACAGATTTGGATTCTACAGGATGCCAGCTTAAGAGACCAGGCCCTGGCACAAGGAATACAGATCCGCTTCATTGACTATCATAGAACCCATGGATACATTTGGGGAAACCAGGTTGCAACAATCAGGGCACCTGGTCCCATGGAGATGTTTGGGGTAGCCAGGTGGGGACCCACCGGTCACCTGGAACCCATGGAAACGCTCGGAGAAAGCCAGGTTGGGACCCACCGGTCACCTGGTTCCATGGATATGTTTGGAGAAGCCAGGGTGGGACCCTAGGGTCTCCTGGCCTTGTACCTTGATGGACTGTTAGCTTCCTAAGCTTGCCGCTACCTCCTCTATGTGGATGCCCGTCCAAAGTGCGGTGCCACTGGTTGAGGTACTTGGCCCAGGAAGTCCCAAAGTCGCAGCTGCTCTATTCCCAGTGGGCCAGCGGAAGGGAGAGACTGTGTAGTTTTGCACCATCTTGGGTATTTGCTGGGACTGTTCTATATGTTATTGTCTGTTTGGTGGTTCAATAAATTATTGCCACTCACCCTGTGTTGTCTGAGTAGTATTACGCCCACGGGAGACCCCCGTGTCTCCATAGAAGTATTGCTGTTATTTATTCCAAAGGGTGTGCAACCATATATTTAATTGAAGGTGCCAACAATTTTGTCAGCCCATTTTTGTTGTTTTGTGTGAAATTATGTCCAGTTTGCCTTTTTTTCTCTGTTTTTTTGTGTTGTTCCAATACACACAAAGGAAATAAACATGTGTATAACAAAATGTGTAATTGCAATAATTTTCTGGGAAAAATACTCCATCTTCTGGAACAGTTTCAAGGGTGCCAACACTTGCGGCCATGACGGTATATCACAAAGTTTCTTATTTTCATGTATATTATTGATTTATGTGATTAAAATGAAAACTATTTTGCAGTAGATTTCACTCTATAATTTGCACAGAGTAAAACTGGCAGTAAAAATGTATAATATGATTGGACATAATGCGGATTAAAAATATGCAATCCTGGTCAATTTCTTTTGAGATTTTTTATGCAACGTGTGAACGAGATTTGGTAAAGTCTCATGCACTTTGCTGCAACTGTAATTGCAAATCCATGCACTTCCGATCTGCAGCGTATCCACCCCGTGTGAACCTATGGGAATCAATGGCAGAGTCATGCAGCCGTGCAGACATACACTTGAGGAAGCAGAATGATTTAAATTGCAAAATATAAATAGCATTTGGAAAAAAAATAAAAAAATGTTGCGTCATTGGGTCTGTAGATGGGGAAATCAATGGATAGATTTTTCCAGCTTTGTGATGAATATTTGCTTATAATGTATTTTTCATTATCAGATTTTCACCGTCTTCTATAAATGGCACGGCACGAAGAGTTAAACGTTTATTTCCCATATATATATATCAGCTTAGGCAAGTGTGTCACTATTGGGGGTGGGGAGCGCAATCAGGTATACATATATATCCGTCCCTCAGGTGTATTTGAGCTGTGATTAAACGATAACATCTGTAATTCTGCGACAGCTGATCATTCCGACTAATATTCCATTAACTCTGTGTATAAAGTGAAGCCTGCGGTCATGCATTATAAGAAAGGATTGTAAGTGACTGCAGAGGAAGACGGGGTGGGGGTAAGTGTCACATCGGCTGAGGCGCTGTGTATCCTGAAGGATTCGTCGTGGGAGGGGTTGGCGGTGCGTGGGTGCACAGTTGCTAATTACAGCAGTTTCTGCTCTGTCTATGCTTTCCACAGACCTGTCAGAACGCCGCTGTTTCCAAGTTCCTGAAATCTCCCAATTACCCAGTGAAGAGAGAATAATGATCGCTCAGAGCAGAGCTGAAACCAACCAGAATCCGTCCAGGGAGAGAACAGAAGCAAATGCTCTCCGAGAAGCAGCGTGCCAGGGCCCCCGCGCTCTCCAGGAGGTGAGGACATCCTACTCACGCACACACTAATGGGGAGACCAATCGTTTCCTCCATGTGGCATTACCAGAACGTTATCATCCCTTCCCAGCGGCCCAATTATTATGTTCTAATGTGGTTTATGCCTGCGAGCGCAGTGACTAAACTGTTCTGTAATATAAAGTCCTGCCTACGATCAACACAGTTAATTAATAAGGTCGTTTCTGTTTGCTTAAAATACGACCATGTTGTGTCAGGAAATCATCCGTGTGATGCGACATTGTATAAACATGCTGCTTTGTAAATATCTATACACATCCATAATATGCCTCATATCGGGAGCTTTCAAGTCGTTTTAATTTACGTTACATAAATCAGTAGTACACGTGAAAACTTTGTAGTGTGCAGTTGAAACCAGAAGTTTACATACGCTATATAAAAAGACACATATACATGTTTTTCTTCATATCTGACATGAAATCAGAATAAACCATTTCCGTTTTCCCCTTTTTAGGTCAATTAGGATTACCATAATTTTTAATATTTGCCAATTGCCAGAATAATGAGAGAGAGATTATGTTTTAAGACATTTTTATTACTTACTGCAAAGTCAAAAGTTTACATACACTAAGATTACTATGCCTCTAAACAATTCTGGACTGCCCATATGATGATGGCATGTGTTTGGAAGCTTCTGATAGTTTTTTGGGGCAACATCTGAGTTAATTAAAGACACACCTGTGAATGTATTTTAATGCACCCTTGAAACACACTGCTTATTTGTGTAGCATCATGGGAAAGTCTAAAGAAATCAGCCAAGATATCAGGAAGAGAATTGTGGACTTGCACAAGTCTGGCTCATCCTTGGGTACAATTTCAAGATACCTGAAGGTGCCTCGTTCATCTGTACAAACAATTATATGCAAGTACAAACAAGATGGGAATGTCCAGCCATCATACCACTCAGGAAGGAGATGGGTTCTGTGTCCCAGAGATGAACGTGCTTTGGTCCGACATGTGCATATCAACCTAAGGACAAAAGCAAAAGACCTTGTGAAGATGATGGCAGAAGCTGGTAAGATTGTGTCAATATCCACAGTGAAACGAGTACTGTATCAACATGGGCCGAAAGGTCACTGTGCCAGGAAGAAGCCGTTACTCCAAAAGAAACATAAAAAAACCAGATTAATTTTTGCAAATGCACACAGGAACAAAGACCTTAATTTTTGGAGACATGTACTGTGGTCTGATGAAACTAAAATTGAACTTTTTGGGCATAATGACCATCGTTACGTTTGGAGGAAAAAGGGAGAAGCTTGGTAGCATAAGAACACCATCCCAACTGTGAAACATGGGGGTGGCAGCATCATGTTGTGAGGTTGTTTTGCAGCAGGAAGGACTGGTGCACTTCACAAAATAGATGGCGTCATGAGAAAAGAGGATTATGTGGCAATACTGAAGCAACATCTCAAGACATCAGCCAGGAAGTTAAAGCTTGGGCGGAAATGGGTCTTCCAAATGGACAATGACCCGAAGCCTACTGCCAAAATGGTAACAAAGTGGCTTAACGATAACAAAGTCAATGTTTTGGAGTGGCCATCACAAAGCCCTGATCTCAATCCTATTGAAAATTTATGGTCAAAGCTGAAAAGGCAGGTGCGATCAAGGTGACCTACAAACCTGGATCAGTTACACCAGTTGTGTCAGGAGGAATGGGCCCAAATTCCGACCAACTATTGTGAGAAGCTTGTGGAAGGATATCCCAATTGTTTGACCCAAGTCATTCAGTTTAAGGGCAATGATACCAAATACTGATGAAATGTATGTAAACTTTTGACTTTGCAGTAAGTAATAAAAATGTCTTAAACATCCTCTCTCTCTCACTATTCTAGCATTTGGCAAATATTAAAAATTATGGTAATCCTAATTGACCTAAAACGGGAAAGGTTTATTCTGATTTCATATCAGATATTGAGAAAAACATGCACATGTGTCTTTTTATATAGTATATGTAAACTTCTGGTTTCAACTGTATCTTATCAAAGAAATCTGCTTCTTTCTCCTCCTGGACTGATCATTCATTCTCAATTCTTGGATAAAATCTATAAAATCTGTATTCAGTGAAGACAGATCTTCCCATTGCAGACATATAAGATGACAGTTGGTGCTTTTAAAATTCTATGGAGAGGGGAGGAGATAGAGGTCGTCACAGATATTCTGCTACAAGTTCTTCTGAAACCATAGTTACAGTTCTCCATAGAATTTTATGAACACAAACTCTTATTTCCTTTTTCAGTAATGGTAAAATCTGTATTCACTGAAGACACATTTTACCCATGAATTGTGAATTTTGAGAATGAATGATCAGTCCAGGAGGAGAAAGAAAGAAGATTTGTCAAATATGATATATTACAAAGTTTCTTATTTTCATGTGTTCTATTGATTTATGAAAAAACAAACAAATAAATAAAAGGACATTTACTCTTAAACCCCTTCACGACCTTGGACGCATCCATACGTCCAGGATGGTAAGTACTTACTGACCTTGGATGTATGGATACGCCCTTTTGCGCGATCGCCACCAGGTGTACAACTGACATGACAATTCCCGTCAGTTTAACCCTTTAAATGCTGCAATCAATATCGATCGCAGCATTTTGAAGGCATGCAGAGGTTTGAGGCTCCCTCTGCTTTCTGATCAGTGCCCCCACAACATCATCGCAGGAACCCGATCTTTGCCATCGTGACACGATGTCATCATGACGACATCCGGGTCACCAGGCTCTAGTAAGTTAGTTAGATCATTATAAAGGTTTTAATGCTCCTACATTGCTATGCTTTATAACAGCGGTCAAACTGCAAAAAGTGAAAGTCCCATAGTGCGACAAAGTAAAAAAGTAAAAAAATTAAAAAATACATTTAAATTTTTTTTTAACAAATCACAAAATGATAAAAAAAAAAAAAAATCTATTGTACCCATAAATAAATATTCTTATGACAAAAAACAAAAAAAGTACACAAAATTGGTATTGCCGAATCCGGAACAAACCAACCTATAAAACTGTCTCATTAGTTAATCGCTTCACTGAACACCATAAAAACAACATAAAAAAAAACAAAAAAGGGGCAAAAACCTATGCTTTTTTCATCATATCACCGAACAAAAAGTGGAATAAAACGCGATAAAAAAGACGAATGTAAATAAAAATGGTATCGCTGAAAACATCACGTTGTCCCGCAAAAAACAAGCCGCCATACAGCTCCATCAGACGAAAAATAAAAAAGTTATAACTCTCAGAAATAAGTAATGCAAAAATAATGATTTTTTTCTACAAAATAGTTTTTATTGTGTAAAAGTGCCAAAACATAAAAAAAGTATATAAATGTGGTACTGTATCACTGTAATCATACTGATCCAAAGAAAAAAGCAGCCTTATCAATTTTACCACATGCGGAACGGTATAAAAAAAACCAAAAAAACAATTCCTGAATTGTTGGTTTTTGTTCATTCTGCCTCCCAAAAATTGGAATTGAAAGTGATCAAAAAATGTCATGTGCCCGAAAATACTACCAATAAAAACATGAACTCGTCCTGCAAAAAACAAGCTCTTACATGACTCCGTCGGCAGAAATATGAAAAAATTATAGCTCTCAAAATATGATGATGCAAAAACTTGTTTTTGCAAAAAAGTGTTTTTTAGTGTGTGATAGCTGCCAAACATAAAAAACCCGATATAAATCTGGTATCGCTATAATCGCACCGACCTGAAGAATAAAATCGTTTATCGCAGCATGAGGAATGGCATAAAAATTAAATAAAACCAATTCTTTACCTGCTGTGCATTTGTTCATTCTGCCTCCCAAAGATTGCAGTACGGCTCGGCTCACATTTATGCTGTGCTCTGTGCTGAGCGCTTACACCGGGGTTTCCGTGCAAATCTCTGAAATATGTGATTCAGGCAGAAGCCCGATGGAGGCAGATGGAGGCACTGTGGACGCCGTCTGGCTTGTGATCCGGCAGTGTCCAACTTTTTAGGGGGACAAACAGCGGAGGAAGAGGAGCATGCCATGGAGGGCGGGCAGTCCCAGGAGTGATAGGGCTCCCAGGTAAGGCTGCATGGCAGGGTTCCCCCACAACCAGGATGTGAGAGGGTCAGAGTAGTCCGTTTAGACTGGAGGCTTGGTCAGAAGTAGAGGAGAAGCGGCCGTGGTCGCTGTGATGCGCAGTGGTGGCACCCGGGTCCCAGGGGCCCTTCGGGAGTCTGACGGCTTCTCCCCTTCCGACCAAGTGGCTGCCGGGTCAGACGGTCCAGCAAGGTTCACCGGAGGTGTGGCCCAGGGACCGACAGCTAGTGGTACCTTATCCGTTCAGGGCAGAGTTGTTGCGGATGGCCGGACATCTAGGGGTCCATAAGACCAAAGCCAGGTTAGCCCAGCATTTCTACTGGCCGAGGATGGGGGTCGAGGTGGCTGCTTACTGCCTGTCGTGTGACACCTGTCAGAGGATGGGGAAGGTGGGGTGGCGCCCCAAAGCCCCACTGGTAACTCTGCCCATCATTGAAGAGCCTTTCAGGAGGGTGGCTGTGGATTTGATTGGCCCAGTGGCTACTCCCAGCAGCTCCGGGAAACGCTTCATACTGACGGTAATAGACTATGCCACCCGGTACCCGGAAGCGGTAGCCTTGTCGTCCATTCTGGCCGACAAGGTGGCCACCTCCTTACCGGAGATTTTCTCCCGAGTGCGTTTTCCCCAGGAAATGCTCACCGACCAGGGGATCCAGTTCATGTCGCAGCTGATGGAGTCCCTCTGTAAGCAAATACAGGTGCCACATCTGGTGACCAGCCCGTACCATCCACAGACCAATGGCCTGTGCGAACAGTTCAATGGCATCCTGAAGCAGATGCTTAAGATGTTGGTCGACTCCAACGGGCGCGACTGCGAGCGATACCTCCCGCACCTGCTATTTGCCTACCGGGAGGTTCCACAGGCCTCAACGGGGTTCTCCCCCTTTGAGTTCCTGTACGGCCGGTATGCGCGGGGCCCTCTGGCTCTGGTGAAGGAGGTCTGGGAAGGGGACTTTGCCACCCCTGGAGGGTCGGTCATCAAATATATCGTGCACTTCCGTGACAAAATGCAGGCCTTGGCTCATTTTGACACGAGCCCAGGCCGACCAGAAGCGATGGTACTACCAGAATGCTTGTGAGAGGACCTACCAAGTGGGTCTAAAGGTGTGGGTACTGGTCCCTGTACCCCAGGTCAAGCTTCAAGCGGCCTGGAAGGCCCGTACTTCGTGCACCAGCAGCTCAATGCCGTGACGTACCTGGTCACCCTGGACCACGCCCGGGGAAAGCGGAAGGCCTTCCACGTGAACATGATGAAGGCACATCATGAACGGGAGCCTGTGCCCTTCCCATGTGCAACCTGCCAGAGGAGGGAGAGGCACAGACCCTCCCGGACATTCTCGCCCAAGCCAGGGCGGGTACGACCATCGAGGACGTGGAGGTTTGCCACCAGCTGTTGTCGGACCAACGGTCCCAGCTGTGGGTAACCCTGCAACCCTTCTGGAATTTGTTCAGCAACAAGCTCAGAAGGACAGAGTCGGCTGTCCATCAAGTGGGCACTGGGGATCACCCCCCAAACTGGTGCTCAGCATATCAGGTCTCCCTGGAAGTGCAGCAGCACATGCACCAGGAGATTGACGAGATGCTGAAGCTGGGGGTCATCCAACCCTCCAGCAGTGCTTGGGCCTCGCCTGTGGCCCCCGTCCCAAAGAAGGACAGGACAACCCAGTTCTGCGTGGACTACAGGAGGCTCAACGCTGTCACGGTCACCGATGTGTACCCATTGCCGCGCATCGATGACCTGCTCAATCAGCTGGCCGGGGCTAAGTACCTGACCATCATGGATCTGAGCAGGGGGTATTGGCAGATTCCCCTGACCCCCGAGGCATGGGAATGCTCTGCCTTTATCATCCCATTCAGACTGTACGAGTCCACGGTGAAGAATGCCCCTGACACTTTTCAGCAGACGGTCAACACGCTGCTCAAGGGACTCAAAGGATATGCGGCCGCGTACCTGAATGACATTGCTATCTTCAGTCCCACCTGGGAGGATCACCTAGAGCATCTGGCGCAGGTGCTCGGGCGGATCCAATGGGCAGGCTTGACCATTAAGCCGGAAAAGTGCCAGCTGGGTATGAGTGAGGTCCACTACCTGGGACACCGAGTAGGTTGGGGAGATCTGAAGCCAGAGCCCGGGAAGGTGGATGCCATCGTTTCCTGGCCCATCCCCAGGACAAAGAAACAGGTAATGTCCTTCCTAGGCACCGCCAGGTACTATAGGAGGTTCGTCCCTCACTATAGCAGCCTGGAGAAGCCCCTGACGGACCTCACCAAGAAGAAGCTGCCCTCCGCAGTCGATTGGACAAATAACTGTGAGACGGCCTTCCGGGCGCTGAAGACCGCCCTTTCTAGCTCCCCTGTACTACAGGCAGCCGACTTCACGCGACCGTTTGTAGTGCAGACTGACGCCAGTGACTTTGGCCTCGGTGCGGTTGACTCGCCCCCTGGGCCGTGTGAGTGTGGGGATACCTGGAACCGGACCCGTTGTGGATGCTGGGGGTTGTAGTCCTTGCGTGGCGGGGACCCGGTCCCGTGTCTCAGGACGGTCAAACCAAATGGCAGTCTATATGCTGAATGTCCGACTACGCCACCCGTGGATTGAGGTCAGAGTGAACCGCCGCTGCAGGGCAGACCGCTGAGGCTGGTGTTGTGGGTGCAGCAGAGGATAGTATAACTCCCCACGGGAGGAGTATAGCCTCAGGGCAGTAAATAGGGATGTTGGTGGTGATGGTGCGCGGGAGCAGCAGTAACCACACGGAGTCTGTCATGCAATTCAGGGTCTTTACTGTTGGTGGTATTAAGGGACCCGTCCGGAATACAGGTTAACAATGGAGGCCTGGTCAGTCTGAGAGCACCTGGGAAATCCCGCTGGTCAGGGGGAGTTTGTAGGCCTACCGTGCTGACTTCACTCTTTCTTGGCTATCCTGCTGTAGTGTAGTGGTAGCCCACGTCTCTGAGTGTACCGTGTTGTTCTCACCCGTATGACTGGCGACTCGGGCCTTCCGTACTTCTCACCCCTCCGGGGCAGTAGTGGCCCCTCTCATGTGGCTGAGCCTCCGGGCTTCCTTGGGCCAGAGGACTTGAAGTCCCCTGCGTGGTGGTTTTCTGCTGCTGGGCTTATAACCCTCCTCTGCCTAAAGGGACTCCTCAGCCTGCTGCTGACCTGTCCCTATCTGCAACTTCACTGGAACTTGTCTGGAACTTCTCTCGAACTTGTCTCTCTAACCCCGCCCCAGATCCAGTTTATAAAGGGCAGATTTCTCCCCTCCCTGGACTGAGGCAAGAGGTGCTGAAAGCTAATTGTCCCCAACCAGGGAACCTCCCACCTGCTCTCAGACATGACATTGCTGCCACTGTGGCGACCAGACCTGAGGTGCCACATGGTGCTCAGCCAGGTCGACACAACAGGCCATGAACACCCCGTTTTGTACCTGAGCCGGAAGCTCCTTCCGAGGGAGGTGGCCTATTCCACGATGGAAAAGGAATGTCTGGCAATTGTGTGGGCCCTGCAGCGTCTGCAGCCATACTTGTATAGATGCCAATTCACCACGGAAACAGACCACAATCCCCTCAGCTGGTTACACACCGTGTCCGGAACGAATGGGAGGTTGCTGCGATGGAGCCTCGCGCTCCAGCAGTACCACTTCGACATTCACCACAGAAAGGGCCGCGAGCATGGCAATGCTGACGGCTTGTCCCGACAAGGGGAAATTGCGGATGGGCGCGTGGGGGAACGCCGAGTGCTGCTGCCCCTATCACCCTCTAAAGGGGGTAGGTGTGAAGGATATTCTAGAATAATCACATGTTCCCTGGTTGTCAGGTCTCCAGGCACAGTGTAACCCGACTCCCAGCTGTAAGAGTGAAGGGAGGGGGGCTTCAGTATAAGTGTCCCTCTGCAGTGTGAGCTGAGCTGACAGGCAAGCCACCTGCTGAGATCCTCTCGTTGTTCTCAACATGTGCTATGTTGTTTAAGGTACTATACTTCAATACCGAGCTGTGGAAGAACTGTATGTCCCAGCTCTTTACAAAATGGATTTTCTAGCTCAGGGGAAGATAGCAAATGCCAGACTGCATCCTAGCCCACTCTAGCGTGTAGGGATGAGGAGATACACTTCCCAGCCTTTTGGAACCTCCTACAACTGCTGTGTTTGGTATGTAGCAGGGGCTCGGCCGGGTCTGTTGACACCAGAACCGGTTCCCTGGGACCATCCAATAAGGAGGTATGGGCCACGTTAGTTCTGGGAGTCTCTTAGCCACGAAGGAACAGGGGGTGGAGACTAGGGCTGAACAGGGGGCAGGTAGTGGGAATTCCCAGAGAGTTGGAAGGTCTGTGTAGCAAAAGCCTATTGTCTTTTCCCTGGGGAAGCTCCTGACATGCAGACGTGAGGGACAAGTCCAGCAACCAAGCAGGGCACACATTCTTCCCCATGTGGTCATCCAATCCCCGAGCCATGCTTTGCATCTAACTGGTAATTGACTTTAAGATCAGTTATGCTTGATGTAGCATGCTTTCGTATTTGTAACTCTGACCACTGTATATATGACCCTGATGTATATAGTAGATTGTTTAGTGAGCCCTTATGGCGATTAAATATATAATTTAATCTTGGGCTGGTCTTTTATCTCGAACCACGAACATCACGTCTGTTGTTCGATCCAACGATGCGCTACCTGGCTGGTTTGTAGCCCGATATAAGTCTGTTATATCAAATAGAAACTGGTGGCAGCTCTATCCAGGCCAACAACGCTCTGCTTCACTGGAGTAGTGAAAGAGCCTCTCAGCCCGTCAGGAGTATGGGAGAGTGTGGAGCCATGTCAGCATCTGATTGGACCACCTTGTCCCACTCCCTGGTGCCTCTCTGTACCCGTGTGAACAGGAGGTGACGGTGTAGAACTGTGCCGATCTGACCTTACGCATTCTTGAGGGGGTGCAGAATGTCACGTTGGTGCAAAGGGTAGATCCGTATCACGTGCTCCGTCTGGCGTAGTGTGACGTCAGGCTGGTGGCAGGGTCTGGATCCATCGGAAGAAGCGGCGACAGCAGGATTCTGTGGGGCCCCCCTGGTGCCGTTTCTTCACAGCTTGCATAAAAGTGCGGTCCGCCACAGTTTTGGGGACCTCTTAAAAGAAAGACACCGCTGAACAGAGGCCAGACGGAGTCCAGAGTAACTCTACTGTCTCATTATAGTGAATGGATCCCTCGAGGGTTCATCTGAATCACGTTATTTGGAGCTATAGATGGAAACCCCGATATAAGGGCTCATAGTAAAGTGTCGGATAAATGTGATCCCAAGCGTTATATAAAATGTTCCCAATAAAAGATTCAACTCAATCCACACAAAAAATCAAGTCCCCATTCAGATCTGTTAATGAGGGGCCTTCCATGTTACTGGTAGCACAAAGGCTCTGGAAAAGCACTATGGCTCCTCGCCCCCAAATGAAATCCAGAGAATTCTGCACTCCCAAATCCAAATTCCCCCCTCCCTTCTGAGCCTCACAGTGTGCCTAAACCACATTTACCGTTAACACATGTTTGGCATTTTGGTAGTGATAAGAGGTGCATGTCTCCAGAAGCAAGAGCTGGGCATAAGGTACTGGGCACGACAACATACTGGGTACTACAATGTATGGGCACTACAATGCCAGATTTGCAATTTTCACACAGTAACTTTCACTGCTGCTTGTTTTTGAAAAACACCCATGGAGTCAAAATCATCACTATACTGGTAGATAAATTCCCAAAGGGGTATAATTTCCAAAATAAGGTCACTTGAGGAGTGATTCTGCTCTTCTAGCACTTAGGGGCTCTGTATATGGAGTCTACAAACTATTCTAGGAAAGTCTGCGCTCCAGGAGGCAAATAGCGCTCCATCCCTCCTGAGTCTCGCCGTGTGACTAAGCAGTACTGTACAGCCACATATGGGGTATTTCCACGTTCAGCAGAAATTGTGTGACAAATTTTGGTGCCATTTTTACCCATTTCCCCTTGTGAAAATGTAAAACCTGGGGCTAAAACAAAATTTTCGTGGTGAAAATGTAATTATTTTTTCTTCACTTCCAATTGGTATAAAATTCTGTGACACACCCTTGGTGTCAATATGATCACTGCACCCTTAGATGAATTCTTTGAGAAGTGTAGTTTGTAAAATAGGGTCACTTATGGGGGGGTTCTGCTGTTCTGGCACCTGAGGGGCAGCGAGTCATTCTCCTCTGCTCTTCAGCATGTGTGGTCACCTCAAGCCAGGTGAGTACAAGGATTTTTAACTTTATTATTATTTTTACAGGTTTTGGAGATAATGGGAGGTGAATACTACTCTCAAAATTGTCCCTTGATAGAGCTGATCGCAGCGCAAGCAGGGGACAATGATGAGAGATTCCTTCAGCACCCGATGCTTGGGAACAGCGCTAACTGTACCGCTGATTCCCAGGCGCCGGTACGTGTCACACTGATAACACACGAATGTCATCAGTGTGTCATCAGTGTGTCATCCGTGTGGGACGTTTTGCGGCACCACACTTACTGGAAACACAGATCAGTGAAAGAGGTCATAGGCTACTTTCACATTTGCATTGTGTAAATCCGGCAAGCTCTTTTGTATGGGAAGAGCCGGACGAATTTCACAGGACCTGCCTGATGCCAGGCCACCCGAATCTGGAAGTGATCAGACAAAACGACCGGAGATCAAACATCAATATGCTGCGATTTCCGGCCACCTGTTTTGCTGGCTCTCAACCGACCTCCTATTATAGTCAATGGGAGCGTCTGGCTGCATCAGACGGGTCCTGTGACATCCTTTCCCAGACAGAAGAGCCTGCCGGATTTCACAACGCAGGTGTAAAAGTAGCCATAAAGTATGAATGAATTAATGCTGCGGGTTCAGATGCAACACCTGTTCCCGTTACTGCAGTGGTGATACAAAACTACAACTCACAGCAGGCCCTGAAGGTTTGAATCTGACAGGGCATGCTGGGAGTGGTAAGTTTCAGAGGAAAAAGCATTCAAATTTGAAATTATTATACATTTTTTTAGCAAATACCAGGCTTTAGAGATACAATCTGGGACAAAAAAGCAGCCCTGCCACACAAACCCGCCCACATACTATACTACTCCTCACCCCACGATCAATGAATTTTGCTATACCTTGTCATGGCCCACACCACTGTCTTAAAGGAGTTATTTGAAGAGCCACATGTGAATGGTGCGGCCGTGCGTATGATCCACCACAGCTCTATTTACATGGTGCTCTTCAGAGCTCTGGTTCTCGGGATCGTGGTGTCCCAAGTGGTGGGATCCCCAGCGATTGGAATTTATTCCTTATCCGTAGGATAGGAAATAACCATTTAAACAGGATTTCCAAGATACTGTGCAGTGTGCATATACAGATACTGAGAATTACACCCAGTATAAAGGACAGGAGGAGTGGTACTGTGCAGTGTATGTATACAGGAGAGGAGAAGTGGTACTGTGCAATGTATATATACAGGAGAGGAGGAGTGGTACTGTGCAGTGTATATATACAGGACAGGAGAAGTGGTACTGTGCAATATATATACAGGAGTGGAGGAGTGGTACTGTGCAGTGTATATATACAGGAGAGGAGAAGTGGTACTGTGCGGTGTATATACACAGGAGAGGAGAAGTGGTACTGTGCAATGTATATATACAGGACAGGAGAAGTGGTACTGTGCAGTATATATATACAGGAGAGAAGAAGTGGTACTGTGCAGTGTATATACAGTGCCTACAAGTAGTATTCAACCCCCTGCAGATTTAGCTGGTTTGATAAGATGCAAATGAGTTAGAGCCTTCAAACTGCAAACGAGAGTAGGTTTTATGAACAGAAGCATAAATCTTACAAACCAAAAAGTTATGTTGCTCAGTTGAATTTTATTAAATTTTAAACATAAAAGTGGGGGTCAATTATTATACAACCCCTATGTTTAATATTTTGTGGAATAACCCTTGTTTGCAATTACAGCTAATAATCGTCTTTTATAAGACCTGATCAGGCCGGCACAGGTCTGTGGAGTTATCTTGGCCCACTACTCCATGCAGATCTTCTCCAAGTTATCTAGGTTCTTTGGGTGTCTCATGGACTTTATTCTTGAGCTCCTTCCACAAGTTTTCAATTGGGTTAAGGTCAGGAGACTGACTAGGCCACTCCAACACCTTGACTTTTTCCCTCTTGAACTAGGCCTTGGTTTTCTTGGCTGTGTGCTTTGGGTCGTTGTCTTGTTGGAAGATGAAATTACGACCCATCTTAAGATCCTTGATGGAGGAGCGGAGGTTCTTGGCCAAAATCTCCAGGTAGGCCGTGCTATCCATCTTCCCATGGATGCGGACCAGATGGCCAGGCCCCTTGGCAGAGAAACAGCCCCACAGCATGATGCTGCCACCACCATGCTTGACTGTAGGGATGGTATTCTTGGGGTCGTATGCAGTGCCATCCAGTCTCCAAACGTCACGTGTGTGGTTGGCACCAAAGATCTCGATCTTGGTCTCATCAGACCATAGAACCTTGAACCAGTCTGTCTCAGAGTCCTCCAAGTGATCATGAGCAAACTGTAGACGAGCCTTGACATGACGCTTTGAAAGTAAAGGTACCTTACGGGCTCGTCTGGAAAGGAGACCATTGCGGTGGAGTACGTTACTTATGGTATTGACTGAAACCAATGTCCCCACTGCCATGAGATCTTCCCGGAGCTCCTTCCTTGTTGTCCTTGGGTTAGCCTTGACTCTTCGGACAAGCCTGGCCTCGGCACGGGAGGACACTTTCAAAGGCTGTCCTGGCCGTGGAAGGCTAACAGTAGTTCCATAAGCCTTCCACTTACGGATGATGCTCCCAACAGTGGAGACAGGTAGGCCCAACTCCTTGGAAAGGGTTTTGTACCCCTTGCCAGCCTTGTGACCCTCCACGATCTTGTCTCTGATGGCCTTGGAATGCTCCTTTGTCTTTCCCATGTTGACCATGTCTGAGTGCTGTTCACAAGTTTGGGGAGGGTCTTAAATAGTCAGAAAAGGCTGGCAAAAGAGATCTTTAATCCACACATGTGAAGCTCATTATTCTTGGTGCCTGAACTACTTCTTAATACTTTTGGGGGACCAAACAGAATTCTTGTGGTTTGAGGGGTTGAATAATAAATGACACTCTGAATTAACTTTTAACGTTTTAAAAAAAAAAAAAAAAAAAAAAAAATTTGCTGCAGTGCATTTCCCACTTCCAGGCTGATCTACAGTACAAATGTCACAATGCCAAGTTAATTCAACCAGCTAAATCTGCAGGGGGTTGAATACTACTTGTAGGCACTGTATACAGGACAGGAGAAGTGGTACTGTGCAGTGTATTTATACAGGAGAAAAGGAGTAGTACTGTGCAGTGTATGTATACAGGAGAGGAGAAGTGGTACTGTAGAGTGTATATATACAGGAGAATAGAACAGTACTGTGCAGTGTATATATACAAGATAGGAGAAGAGGTACTGTGCAGTGTATGTATACAGGATAGGAGAAGCGGTACTGTGCAGTGTATATATACAGGAGAGAAGGAGTAGTACTGTGCAATGTATATATTCAGGAGAGGAGGAGTGGTACTGTGCAGTGTATATATACAGCAGAAGAGAACAGTACTGTGCAGTTTATATATACAGGATAGGAGAAGCGATACTGTGCAGTGTATATATACAGGATAGGAGAATTGGTACTGTGCAGTATATATACAGGAGAGGAGAAGCGGAACTGTGCAGTTTATCTATACAGGATATGAGAAGTGGTACTATGCAGTGTGTATATATACACAGGATAGGAGAAGTGGAACTGTGCAGTGTATATATAGAGGACAGGAGAAGCGGTACTGTGCAGTGTATATATACAGGATAGGAGAGGCGATACTGTGCAGTGTATATATACAGGACAGGAGAAGCTGTACTGTGCAGTTTATATATACAGGATATGAGAAGCGGTACTGTGCAGTGTGTATATACAGGACAGGAGAAGTGGTACTGTGCAGTGTATATATACAGGAGAGGAGAAGTGGTACTGTGCAATGTATATATTCAGGAGAGGAGAAGAGGTACTGTGCAATGTATATATTCAGGAGAGGAGGAGTAGTACTGTACAGTGTATGTATACAGGAGAGGCGAAGCAGTACTGTGCAGTGTATATATACAGGAGAAGAGAACAGTACTGTGCAGTTTATATATACAGGATAGGAGACGTGGTACTGTGCAGTGTATATATACAGGAGAGGAAAAGCGGTACTGTGCAGTGTATATATACAGGATAGGAGAAGCGGTACTGTGTAGTGTATATATACAGAACAGGAGAAGCTGTACTGTGCAGTTTATATATACAAGATAGGAGAAGCGGTACTGTGCAGTGTATATATACAGGACAGGAGGAGTGGTACTGTGCAGTGTATACACACAGGACAGGAGGAGTGGTGCTGAGAGTAGCACCTGCCTCCTGAGCTCAAGCACTTCCAGGAGGAGGGTCGTCATCTGCCTCTCTTCTCCCCAGGGAGAGGCAGGCCTACTGGGAGGCCGGCATGGCTTCCCAGCCTCCTATCCCCCAGTCTATGCCGGCGGGGGAGAAGGAGCCTCAACAACCGGCCCAGGAGGGAGTGAGGAGATCGGGAAGGGTGAGGAAGAGTACATCCACCTGCTCCAACCCCGAGACTGTTCCCCGCCAGCCCAGAGAGGGAGACCGGGGCACCCCAGGCCCCAGGAACAAGAGCTCAGCAAGATCCTGGGGAGAGATGAGCTCCAGCGAGTCCACAAGTTCCTTCTCCTCCCGAGTGGTCGCCACGTTGCGAGAGTACGAGGATGCCGGCAAAGCACTAACCCAGCTGAAAGAGGAGCTGAGGGAGGCCCGGATCCTGAACACCCGGGCGTCCAACAAGGAAAGACCTGCGACCTCCCAGAGGTTTAAAGCCCTCAGAGACGAGGTGGTCAGGTTAGTGCTCCTCCGGGAGGGGATTGAGAAAAGCGCAGGTCCCTTCCTGGAGAGGTTTAAGAACCAGCGGCGGTTCTCAGAAATGAAGGGGTTAAACACCTCAGGAGAACCGCCAGCCGGCGTCCTTAGTGAAGAGGAGGGGGGGGGATGAAGAGGTGACTGGAGTGCCAGGTGCTGGAGCCAGTGAGGGGCAGAGCCGGAGTTCCAGTGGTCTCCCTGCAGGGCAGAGGACTCCGACAGCAGAGGCTGGAGTGTCGGGGGAGGAAGAGGAAGGAGGACTGCTGAGGGAGATCCGACTGCTGGAGTCTCCAGTGGACCTGACACGGTTTTCCTTCGGTGAGGACAAACCAATGGAGGAGACCAAGAGGAGGAAGAGGAAGACCGGAGGAGCCGCACAGGAGGTGGTGAGTTACAAGTGTGTACCAATGTCTGATGTTGCGCCTGCCACCTTCTGTTTAAACCCCACCAAACCTAAAGGCACGGTGTAACATACCTGGCGGCGTCCTTGCATGGTGGTCCATCTCCCACTGTGCAAGAGCGCGCACTTGATCTCCAGTCCAGAATGTCTCTCTGGCTTCCCTCTTTGCTGTCTGTTTGTCTGTTTTGGCTGCATAGGGCGACGCCCGCTGAACTTCCTGTTTCTTGTACCTGCTGCGGACACGCCCCTGTTGCACCTTCAGCCTATTGCTGTCCATCTTTGGGTATTTATACCACCTTCTTCCTCAAGATGGCCTGAGCATTGTGTCCTGTCAGTCGGCTTTTTGTCTCTGACATGCCAGGTCCTATCCTGTTTTCCTGCCTGTTTTCCAGTTCTGTGTCTGAACTGTGGTCTGTTCTTGTGAACACGCTTCTTGCCTGTTCCTCCCGCCTTCTAGGGGCCGATTACCTAGATCCGTTCCTGTATCTTGTCTGTCCTGTCTGAACACGCTCCTTGCCTGTTCGTCCTGCCTCTCTGGGGGCCGTATTCCCAGACCCGCTCCTGTATCCCGCTGCAGTGTCGGTCTCTTCCGTACACTCAGTTCCAGTCTGAACTCTCTCCTATCCTTTACCTGTTTTGCCTCTATGTCCGTTCCTTTCCTTTTTCTGCAGAGTCTGAACTCGTACCTAACTCCTGCTTGTTGTCTCTGTACTCCCTTTTGTGAGTTTGTGGTCCCCTCGCTACTTCACTGCAAGTACCCTGTGGGTATCTGGCTCTGCCTTTCCCTTCCTGTCTGTTCCGTGTGAACAGAGCCCTGTCCGTCCTGCTCTGACTCCTTGCTCACTGCTCAGGCAGCCTTGCTCCGCTCTTACCCTTTTGCTCACTGCTCCGGCAGTCCTGTCCTGCCCTGCTTCTGCCCGCTGCTCCGGCAGTCCTGTCCTGCCCTGCTTCTGCCCGCTGCTCCGGCAGTCCTGTCCTGCCCTGCTTCTGCCCGCTGCTCCGGCAGTCCTGTCCTGCCCTGCTTCTGCCCGCTGCTCCGGCAGTCCTGTCCTGCCCTGCTTCTGCCCGCTGCTCCGGCAGTCCTGTCCTGCCCTGCTTCTGCCCGCTGCTCCGGCAGTCCTGTCCTGCCCTGCTTCTGCCCGCTGCTCCGGCAGTCCTGTCCTGCCCTGCTTCTGCCCGCTGCTCCGGCAGTCCTGTCCTGCCCTGCTTGTGCTCGCTGCTCCTGCAGCCCCGTCCTGCTCTGTTCTTGCCCACCGCTTTGGGCGTTCCCTCTCTGCTGTGGTTGTCTACCGCATCTGCGGTTCTGTGACCCAGTCTGTACTGGGTCTTAACCTTTCTGTGCTCCAGCCCGTCCTTTCGGCCAGTACCTCCCTGCCTGCATACTCGCCTGTATCCACCCCTCTGCATACCTGCCGTGTTTGCTTACATCCACCAGTCTGTGCCAGCCTAACCTGCCTGTTCCAGTAATTCCAGTGTGGGTCAACCCCCGTGTCCGGAGTTTGACCTGGAGTAGCACCTGGTCCCTCTGCCCGGTTTCTCCCTGGTGCACTGGCGTCGTATGCCGTTGTGCCACCTTGGTCGGATCGGCCAGATACTTAGTCACGCCCCTCCAGGCACTCTCCGGTCCATGGTCCAGTGGAACCACAACACCCGCACACGCCAGTCAGTCCGGGCGTGTGCATAACACACGGGCTCTGCAGTGGGCTCGAGGCAGAGGCAAGGTGGGGAGAGGAGAAGGACGTCTGGCGATGCTGTCATCTGTGCGGGGAACAGTGCAGGGGGCGAGGCTGTGGAGGTACTCACAGCGCCGGACATAGGGAGTTCTGTGCAGTTTCCCTCCCTGCTCTCTGCGGCTAAGCCGGTTATCACCGGGGCTGGGGGGGCAGGGAAGGATGTGAAAAACACATCTGCGAGGAACACTGGGCTCACTGCTGCGACAGGGGGGCAGTGTGCCCCAGCGCCCAAAAAGGACACTAAGGCCCCAAAGTCTGTGGGTGCAGGGCGGGCAGCCGTGCCCAACAAACAGTCTGCCCAGCACAAGGACCAAAATGCTCCAGTAGGGGGGCGGGGCACTCCAGGAGACGACCTGCAGAAAGCCAGCAGCAACCAAAGGGAAACGGGTGTGGTGCTGCAGGGAAAGGAGTCTCTGGAAGTGCTCCCCTCCCCCAGCCCAGCAGGTGTGAGTGCAGAGACCCCAGACACAAGGGAGGAAGGAATGGAGGTGACTGTGGAAGGTGCAGAGAACAGCAGAGGTAATGGGGTGACAAGTAAAGGGAATGGAAGTAGTGGTGCAGTGAATGATGGGAGTAATGGTGGAGCAGATGGTGGGAGTAATGGTGGAGCAGATGGTGAGAGTAGTAGGAATGGGGGAAGTAGTGGTGCAGTGAATGATGATGCAGCAAATGGTGGGGGTAGTGGTGCAGTGAATGATGATGCAGCAAATGGTGGGGGTAGTGGTGGAATGAATGCTGGGAGTAGTGGGAATGGTGGGAGTAGTGGTGTAGCAAATGTTGGGGGTAGTGATGCAGCAAATGGTGGGAGTAGTGATGCAGCAAATGGTGGGAGAAGTAGTGGAGTGAATGATGGGAGTAATGGTCCTGCGAATGGTGTGAGCAAAAAACCAGACAATGTGAACTGAGGTCTAAGATGGCAGACATACAAGAAACAGAGGCATGTTCACACTAGCAAAAAAGAAGCAAGACAAAAATATATCTCATACCCTACCATAATTATATATAAATGTAAAGCAAAATTGCATAATAAATATAGGGTACTTAGTGAACTATTTTTGATCAAAAAAAGTATACAAGCCGTCCCACCAGCGGCAAGGTGACCCTAAATTGGGACGGTACCTATACTGCCTATATTAAAAACCTTACTGTATATCAAAGTTGAAGTAATGCATATAAAAGGGTAGACAAATAGGACCGGGTCCCAACTCCAGACCACCTACGCCCGTGGTAAGCTACATATATACCAATCAGCTCAACAAAGGGCATGCCACACCCTTAAATTGCACAGAATGCAAACAAGTCAAAAAACCAGACAATGTGAACTGAGGTCTAAGATGGCAGACATACAAGAAACAGAGGCATGTTCACACTAGCAAAAAAGAAGCAAGACAAAAATATATCTCATACCCTACCATAATTATATATAAATGTAAAGCAAAATTGCATAATAAATATAGGGTACTTAGTGAACTATTTTTGATCAAAAAAAGTATACAAGCCGTCCCACCAGCGGCAAGGTGACCCTAAATTGGGACGGTACCTATACTGCCTATATTAAAAACCTTACTGTATATCAAAGTTGAAGTAATGCATATAAAAGGGTAGACAAATAGGACCGGGTCCCAACTCCAGACCACCTAGGCCCGTGGTAAGCTACATATATACCAATCAGCTCAACTATTTGTCTACCCTTTTATATGCATTACTTCAACTTTGATATACAGTAATGTTTTTAATATAGGCAGTATAGGTACCGTCCCAATTTAGGGTCACCTTGCCGCTGGTGGGACGGCTTGTATACTTTTTTGAACAAAAATAGTTCACTAAGTACCCTATATTTATTATGCAATTTTGCTTTACATTTATATATAATTATGGTAGGGTATGAGATATATTTTTGTCTTGCTTCTTTTTTGCTAGTGTGAACATGCCTCTGTTTCTTGTATGTCTGCCATCTTAGACCTCAGTTCACATTGTCTGGTTTTTTGACTTGTTTGCATTCTGTGCAATTTAAGGGTGTGGCATGCCCTTTGTTGAGCTGATTGGTATATATGTAGCTTACCACGGGCCTAGGTGGTCTGGAGTTGGGACCCGGTCCTATTTGTCTACCCTTTTATATGCATTACTTCAACTTTGATATACAGTAAGGTTTTTAATATAGGCAGTATAGGTACCGTCCCAATTTAGGGTCACCTTGCCGCTGGTGGGACGGCTTGTATACTTTTTTTGATCAAAAATAGTTCACTAAGTACCCTATATTTATTATGCAATTTTGCTTTACATTTATATATAATTATGGTAGGGTATGAGATATATTTTTGTCTTGCTTCTTTTTTGCTAGTGTGAACATGCCTCTGTTTCTTGTATGTCTGCCATCTTAGACCTCAGTTCACATTGTCTGGTTTTTTGACTTGTTTGCATTCTGTGCAATTTAAGGGTGTGGCATGCCCTTTGTTGAGCTGATTGGTATATATGTAGCTTACCACGGGCCTAGGTGGTCTGGAGTTGGGACCCGGTCCTATTTGTCTACCCTTTTATATGCATTACTTCAACTTTGATATACAGTAAGGTTTTTAATATAGGCAGTATAGGTACCGTCCCAATTTAGGGTCACCTTGCCGCTGGTGGGACGGCTTGTATACTTTTTTTGATCAAAAATAGTTCACTAAGTACCCTATATTTATTATGCAATTTTGCTTTACATTTATATATAATTATGGTAGGGTATGAGATATATTTTTGTCTTGCTTCTTTTTTGCTAGTGTGAACATGCCTCTGTTTCTTGTATGTCTGCCATCTTAGACCTCAGTTCACATTGTCTGGTTTTTTGACTTGTTTGCATTCTGTGCAATTTAAGGGTGTGGCATGCCCTTTGTTGAGCTGATTGGTATATATGTAGCTTACCACGGGCCTAGGTGGTCTGGAGTTGGGACCCGGTCCTATTTGTCTACCCTTTTATATGCATTACTTCAACTTTGATATACAGTAAGGTTTTTAATATAGGCAGTATAGGTACCGTCCCAATTTAGGGTCACCTTGCCGCTGGTGGGACGGCTTGTATACTTTTTTTGATCAAAAATAGTTCACTAAGTACCCTATATTTATTATGCAATTTTGCTTTACATTTATATATAATTATGGTAGGGTATGAGATATATTTTTGTCTTGCTTCTTTTTTGCTAGTGTGAACATGCCTCTGTTTCTTGTATGTCTGCCATCTTAGACCTCAGTTCACATTGTCTGTTTTTTTGACTTGTTTGCATTCTGTGCAATTTAAGGGTGTGGCATGCCCTTTGTTGAGCTGATTGGTATATATGTAGCTTACCACGGGCCTAGGTGGTCTGGAGTTGGGACCCGGTCCTATTTGTCTACCCTTTTATATGCATTACTTCAACTTTGATATACAGTAAGGTTTTTAATATAGGCAGTATAGGTACCGTCCCAATTTAGGGTCACCTTGCCGCTGGTGGGACGGCTTGTATACTTTTTTTGATCAAAAATAGTTCACTAAGTACCCTATATTTATTATGCAATTTTGCTTTACATTTATATATAATTATGGTAGGGTATGAGATATATTTTTGTCTTGCTTCTTTTTTGCTAGTGTGAACATGCCTCTGTTTCTTGTATGTCTGCCATCTTAGACCTCAGTTCACATTGTCTGGTTTTTTGACTTGTTTGCATTCTGTGCAATTTAAGGGTGTGGCATGCCCTTTGTTGAGCTGATTGGTATATATGTAGCTTACCACGGGCCTAGGTGGTCTGGAGTTGGGACCCGGTCCTATTTGTCTACCCTTTTATATGCATTACTTCAACTTTGATATACAGTAAGGTTTTTAATATAGGCAGTATAGGTACCGTCCCAATTTAGGGTCACCTTGCCGCTGGTGGGACGGCTTGTATACTTTTTTTAATCAAAAATAGTTCACTAAGTACCCTATATTTATTATGCAATTTTGCTTTACATTTATATATAATTATGGTAGGGTATGAGATATATTTTTGTCTTGCTTCTTTTTTGCTAGTGTGTGAGCAGTAGTGGAGTGAATGGTGGGAGCAGCACTGGTGTTGGTGGGGGGGAACTAGGCGCTGGTCCCGCTGCCCCCCCAGCATTGGCGGGGGCTTCAGCCCAAAGCTATTCAGGAGCTGTCAGTGCTGGGGGTGGTAGTGCGCCCTCGTCTGGTGGCCCTGGGGATGGTGACTTGCAACAGCAGCTCCTGGACGCCCTGAGGAGAGGGGAGAGCTCCATCACTGTAGAGGCGAGGGAGGTTGATCTGTCTTTCTGGATAGAGAGACATGGTCTTTCAGCCTTCCGAGATAGAGGGGCAGAGACTGTCTGGTCTCTGCCGACAACGGGGCAGAGGAGTAACCGTAGGAATGTGGTCCGTCTCCAGTGGGTAAGCAAGGATGCCTGTCCTGATAGGTTGAAGGTGGTTGAGCTCCTGCTGGGGATGGGCTTTGCGGCATATGACATCTTTGCCTTGATCCATCCCTACGGGACCTCCTACTTCGATGTCAGCTTCGTGAGACCGGAGGGCCTTGAGCTTTTCTGATCTCGCCATGAGCTGGCTCGGAGTCGCCCCGAATGGCATGGTCTCTTTCCCCTGGCAATAACCCGCCAAGATTCAGTCAGGAAAGTGACCGTTTTGACTAGTAACGAGTCGCTTTCCTGTATGGACATTACGACCTGGGTGAGTCGATACGGAGAGGTCACCAATATTCCCGAAAAGAATCTGGATGACCATGGTATCTGGTCAGGGGCCTGGACCTTCATGGTGAGATTGAAGGTTTCGGGAAACACTGTTACCCATATCCCCTCCTCAACCTTTTTGGGGAGGGATAGGATCTTGATTTTCTACCGGGGGCAGCCTAAGGTCTGTCACAGGTGCGGTAGCCCCACACACTTCAGTGCGCAGTGTACCACCCAGAAATGCGCACTGTGTGGGGACCTTGGTCATCTTGCTGCTGCCTGTCGCAGGATTAGGTGTAACTTGTGTGGTGACCTCGGTCACCCGTTCAGTCGCTGTCCGCGTTCCTTCGCCAATGCGGTCCTGAAAGCGGCGATTGTGGGACAGGCGAAAGCCGGGACTAATCTTGCCGGTGAAGGGACCAGTAGGGGCGGGGGAGGCAGGGAACCGGTGAGGAGCAAGCTGCCGCCATCCACCATCAGGCGGCAGGAGCAGCGCCGTGGGGACAGGGGGCAGGGAGTAATGTCCCTAAACTCTGACCCAGGTACTTCACTTGCAGCTGAGGATCCTAAAGACAGCGAATTGAGCGAGGAAGTCAAGAGAGTTGAATGGGAAGAGCGAGAGGACGCCACGTTTTCCCAGGAACCCTCTTCTGGTGACAGTCTAGATGAGGGAGAGGGGGAGTGGTCACAGAAAAAGAAAAAGGGTAACAGGAAAACGGCTAGAGGTAGGAGGGGGACCAGATCTCGAGCTGCCTCTTTGGAGTGCGACCCCTCTGACTCCCTGGCCGTGATCCAAGCGCCATTGGAGGGTTCAGCCGCCCCCCCCCCCCCCCTCTGGTGGATCTCTCCAACCGGTTCGGGGCTCTCCAGGACCTCCCTCTGGAGGGGGAAAGTGGGGACCCGGGGCCGGAGGTTGCGGACAAGGTGGTTGGGGCTCAGGAGATGGCTGGGTCTTCCTCTCGGGGGGCAAATACAAAGCCCTCTGGGGGGACGACTAACCCAGGACCACCCGACGAGGGCAAGAATGTATGTAAGGAGAGAATGGACGAGTCTGTTTGTCTTAAGCGCACTAAAAACCCGTCATTATCGGAGGAAGAGGTTGGGACTGTCAGTGGTGGGAAGAAAAAGGCTATCTAATTCAATCAATCATGATGGCGGCACCCACCCCGCTGACGCTGCCAACTATTAATGTTTGTAGCATAAAGTCAGATGCGGCAAGGTACACGGCCTTTCATTTTCTCGGCCAACTTGACGCCGACATTTTGTTTTTGCAGGAGACCAGGTTGACCGATATATCAACTTCGCATAAAGCAAGGCGGGAGTGGAGGCATGGGCCCTCCTACTGGTCTCTTGCGGCCGAGCCGTATAGCGGGGTGGCGGTCCTTTTTAAGACCGCAGCGGTTGAATGCAGACGAGTGATCGAATTAGAAATGGGGAGATGCTTGATCCTAGATGTCTCCATGGGGGGACAAGAGCTTCGGCTCATTAACATCTATGGTCCCCAGTCCAAGTGGGACCGCAAATGTCTCTTCCTGAAGATCAAACCTTTTTTATTTTCGAGTCAACAGGTGGTCTTCGGAGGGGATTTCAACAATGTCACGAGATCCTGTGATAGAGGAGGTTCCGGAGACCGGCTGGCTTATGACTGCATCGCGTTAAACAGGATAGTGAGTGAGGCTCGCCTGGTGGATGTCCACATCCGGCACAACCAGGGCGACACGGGATTCACCTTTTTTTGAGGTAGTCAGTGCAAGTCTAGGCTAGACAGGTTTTATTTGAAGGAGGAGGCCGTCTCTTCACCGTTGTCGGTTGTGGAGGTGGAGTTCTCCGATCACTGTTTGATTATGTTTTCTCTGAACGTTACAGAGACTCCTCGGATAGGAAGAGGCTATTGGAAGCTGAATTCGTCACTCCTTGAGGAAGAAGCTGTAAGACGGTCTTTTGAGGAATTCTTTCAGAGAAAGGTACCATTGCTGGGCCTAAGTAACACTAAGTCAGAGTGGTGGGAGATGTTCAAACATCGGGTGGCGAGATTCTTCCGGCAGCTCTCGAACCTCAGAAGCCTGAACAGGGATCGCCTGTATCAGAGCCTGAGGAGGAAATTCGAGCATCTTGTCTCGACTGGTGGTGGCCGCGAGGAGATCTCCAGAGTGAAGTCCTTGCTGAAGAGGTGTCAGTACGATAGGCACGCATCTTTGGTTTTCGAGAGGGACTACGGGAAGTACTGCTCGCCCGACCCTTACAGAAACTGTAAGATGTCAGTGAATAGTAAGATAGTGACGGGGCTGGTGGACAGTACGGGGTCCCTGAGAAGGTCCAGATCAGGGATCTTGGAGGTCGTCAGTTCCTACTACTCGCACCTCTTGGGAAGGAGGGAGCTTGATCGTGACGGGATGTCGGTTTTCCTGGCTGAATCTGTTCCTGAGCCAGGGGCTGACCTCTCGCTGGGCGATTTGGTAGAAGCGATCAAAGAAGATGAAGTGAGACTGGCGATCGATGGGCTTAGGCCCAAAAAGTCGCCAGGTCCGGATGGCTTAACATCCGAGTTCTTTAGGACCTTTAGGGACTCTTTGGTCCCCCTCTTGACTCAGGTGTTTAACGAGTGTCTCTCCTCGGGCACTCTGCCAAGATCATTAAGGAGGTCAGCTTTGATCATTTTGTCAAAGGGTAAGGATCCGTCACGCATTGAGAACTGGCGTCCCATAGCACTTCTCAATGTGGACAGGAAGATTTTGGCAAAGATACTTTTCAACAGGCTGGTGAAGTTTGCACCCCGGCTCCTTTCGGAGGTTCAGCACTGTTGCGTTCCTGGCCGTAGCACTTTTAGTGCTGTTCTAGGTGTCCGAGAGGCCGTGGAGCAAGGCAGGGCGGGCCTCTGGAAGGGGTTCTTGCTGACCCTGGATCAGGCAAAAGCCTTTGATCGGGTTAACCACGAGTACCTCTGGTCCACTCTTTTGAGGTATGGTCTGCCTGGAGGGTTTGTGGACTGGCTTAAGACCTTGTATGCAGGGGCTGAGACTTTCCCTCTGGTGAATGGGTGGATTGGACGACCTTTCGGGGTAAGATCCGGTGTCCGTCAGTGCTGTCCTCTTAGCCCTTTGCTTTACGCGTTTGCAATCGATCCCTTCCTCAGAAGGATCGATTGTGGACCGTTGGCGGGGGTGCGGATGGGCGGGGCGCCGCCGGAGGCTATCCTGAGGGTGGTGGCCTATGCGGACGATGTCACCATCTTTGTTTCTTTCCAAGAGGAGGCAGTGGTGGTGATGTCAGAAGTGGAGCGCTACTCGGAGGCATCCGGGTCCAAGGTCAACCAGGATAAGTGTGAGAGTCTCTGGCTGGGAGGCGGAGATTCCGGATTTGATCTTCCGGACACCCTCCCCGAACCCCAAGAACATGCCAAAGTCCTGGGCATCGAATTCGGCCAGGGTGATTACCCCATAAAAAACTGGGAAGGCAGAATCAAAGGTGTCGCCCAAAGAGTGGACCAAAGGAGGGGTTGGTCTTTGACCCTGAGGGAAAGGGTTGGCCTGTGCAAAGCTTTCCTGCTCCCCTTGCTAATCTACCTGGGCAGCGTCTGTGTCTTGCCAGAGCCTCTCTGGACACGGGTCTACAGTCTGTTCTTCCAGATGTTATGGGGGAACAGACTGAACCTAGTCAAGCGGGAGGTCACTAACCGCACGAGGAGACTAGGGGGTTTGAATATGGTGAACCCCGTGGTGTTCCTAGTGAACACCTTCTTGAAAGTGAACATGGCAAACCTCTGGAAAGAGAGGGCTCCTCCATGGGTATTCTCCTGCAAGGGATGATTTCAGCCTTTCTTCCAGGAATGGGAGACAGGGGGAAGATTGAAGGATCTTCGCACACCACACGGGCACCTCCCGGCTTATGTTACCCCGGTTCTGAAAATGATCCGCTGGTGGGGTCTGGGAATGTGGGAGGTGAGGTCCCTCCCGAGGAAACTCCTCGATATGAGGGTCTTGCTTTCTCATTTTCAGAGTCCAGTGGCCCTCAAAGACTGCCCAAGTCGGGATCTGGAGGTTTGGTTGAGTTTGTTAAATTCTAGCAGGATCCCCGAGAAGTACTGGGACTTGACTTGGCGCTGCTTCCATGGTAAGCTGTATGTGAGGGACAATTTGAAGTACAGGAGCTCCGAGGACAGGAATTGCCCCAGTGAGGCTTGTGCTAACGTGCTGGAAAGCATGGAGCACTTCCTGCTTCATTGTCCCTTTAATACAGAGGTGTACAACAGGGTGGGGGCTTTCATTGGTTGGCCGCGGCTGGCTACTCTGTCCTACGCCGGGTGGGCCTATGGAGCGTTCGGAGACCTTGGGAGAAGGGACCGAGCCACTTTATTCATAGTCAGCGCAGTGGTCAGGTATTTCACGTGGAACGCACGAGTTTTAGTCTCGACGCAGAGTAAAATCCTCCATGTAGATGAAGTCTGTAGGAACATCCTAGGTGACCTGGTGAAAGTACGTTCTCTGGAGTATGAAAGACTGGGTGCCCGGAGGGCGGCCCGTCTCTGGAGGGGCTTTTCCTTCAGGGTGCCTTAGTCCGGTAGTACTCCTATATCCTGGTGGTGGGCTGATGTCTTTCCACCCTAGATTTTTGTTTTGTATTCCTGCTTGAATAGAAGGTTTGCCGGCATCGAACTTGAGCCTTGGATGGTGAGTGTGTAGGTTGTGTTCTGTATATATTGTATATAATGTATAATAGGGGGTTTTAGTTAGGTTGGGTGGGGGATTTGGGGGGGGGGTTCTTCATCAGCGGTGATAAGAGGACTGATCTGGCCTGGTCCAGGCCCCGCCTGGGGAAAAACTTTGGGGCCCGATCCTAGCTCGGAGTAATCCTGAACATTGTGACCAGAGCTGGATCAGGGGTGGCGGGATAGTTAGTGTAGGTCTGTGTTATATATATATATATATATATATTAAAAATTCCAAAAATAAATATAAAATAAAAATATAAAAAAAAAAAAAAAAAGGGGGTTTTGTTCATGTCACTATTGTATATATTGTTATTTTTGGTTTTCTGTGGTGTGAATGAGGTGCGGTAAGGGTGTGACTAAGGTCAGGCAGAGGGACCAGTAGGTTAGTGTTAGTTTCCGGTTGTATATACGTTATATTATGTTTAGTGTTTTGTGTTTCTAGTGTTTTATTGTATATACTCTTGTATATAGGACGGTGTTTTATGTGTATATAGGACAGTGTGAGCGTTGTCTGGGATTGTATATAGTAGTATGAATGAAGCTGGGCTGGGGGTTTTATAGGTTTTATAATATTTATTTCTTGTATATGTATATATTCCTGGGGTGATTTATTTTCTGTGATTTGTCGCCTTGTTTTGTTCATATGTTTGGTGTCCTGTAATGTATTATTGTTCTGTCATGTACTGTACTTATTCTATAAATAAAAAAAAGACCTGCAGTTTATATATACAGGACAGGAGAAGTGGTACTGTGCAGTGTATATATTTAGGATAGGAGAAGTGGTACTGTGCAGTGTATATATATATAGGATAGGAGAAGCGGTACTGTGCAGTGTATATATACAGGATAGGAGAAGCGGTACTGTGCAGTGTATATATACAGGATAGAAGAAGCAGTACTGTACAGTGTATATATGCAGGATAGGAGAAGCTGTACTGTGCAGTATATATATACAGGAAGTGGTACTGTGCAGTGTGTATATATACACAGGACAGGAGAAGTGGTACTGTGCAGTGTACATGACGCGCACCCAGGGCCGAGGGGTACTCGGCAGCCAGGCCTAGGGATGCCGGTATGGGGGATATCACGGTGGCTGGCCCGGTCCGTGACCCAGGGCGGTCAATAAAAAGGGGGGGATTAATTATAGGGGATTTGGAAAATTCGTGACGCCACCTGTGGAATGTGGCTAGAGGGTGCCGCCGCTGCGGAGCAGTCCTCTGGAACTGGTGTTACGGCAGCAAGGATGGTGTGGTTCTCCACAGGTAGAGCTAGCTCCAGGGCAGTGTAGGGGGTGAATGGTGGATGCTGGTGAGAGAAGGCAGGATGGTCCCAGAGGAAAGAGGGACACTCACACGGGGGTAAGCTTCAGTACCTTTACTGGTGATGGTGTAGGCACGGTCCAGGGTACTCCGGACGAAGGGCGCACTTTTGGACTCTCCCCAGTGAGCGGGTATAGGGCCTCCTGATCCGTGGCTTTACTCGCTAAGTTTCTGACCTGCCTGGAGCTAAGCCTAGCTTGGTTACTGTCTCTCTCTCTCTTGCACCTGCTGACCTGGTGGTAGGGCCTTCTCTTGGAGATCACTCTCCCTTGACGCTGGGGCCTCCGTGACTCCTAGCCCTGGTACTGTAGTCAGCGTTTGGTAAACTTGGGACCTGTAGTCCTCCAGGGGTTCCGGTGTTCCCTACTGGGTGTAAAGGGTCCCTGTAGGCGCGGACACAGTGTCCGGTGTATACTTCGGGATGAGCTTGGTACGCTCCTCTGCCCCCTCAACTCCTCTCTCCTTTCCTCTTTGCCTTCGGCCACTCTAGGGGCCCTCACTAGGCTTCAGTGCGTGCTGTAGGCCTCAACTTGCCTCACACAGCAGCCTGCGTGCTGCTCTCTCACTGAGCACACTAAACTCTCAACTGAGCTGCCTGACTCCACCCCTCATATATATATCCCTAACGGGCTTCCTCTGCTGGTCTGAGGTGGTAGGGTGGAGGTGTGTGAATGTGTGAGGGCCTCTTGTGGAGAAGTCCATCCATGCACGCTTCTGGGTTCTGTGGCACCAATGCGCAGCAGGGCGCCACATCCCCCCCTAGTAAAACTCAGTACTCCTGGACTGAAGCATTTTTCTCAAAGCAGGTTAAATAATAACATATCTTCCCTTTATGGGAGGCACTTTTCTTGAACGTTACAGGTAACATTATAATACTATAATATTAGGTATCTTCAGAGTTTCTCAAATCAGTTCCAGTGATATCCCAACAGGTTATCCCTCTCACTGGTTAAAGTGCAAAGGTAGCTTGAGGGACCTGTCCGTAAACCCTCCACGTAGGCCCTGGGTGTGACTGCAGGGCACAGGCGATCCGGGGTCGGACCACGACTTCTGCCACGCCAAACAGGTTTTTGTTCTGAGGTCGCTTAAAAGGCACTCCAGGGAGTGCAACTATGTGCAAGACAGTTTTTGGGCTGCTCAGCCACCGAGTCCTTTATATATACCCTTATGGGTAACTAAATGCAATGAGAAATGTCCGTGTCACATTAATTGTCCATTAACAAGGCAAAATAAATCAATAAATAAATACATGAAATTATTACAAGAACATACCCTACGGGGTAACTATTTATACTGTCAGTGTTTCTCTATTCACTCCTTATACCTGACAGGGGTCTGGCCTTTTGTTCTACGTGATGACCTACGTAGTACTGGGATGCGTGTAGTGTGGATGCTCGCGCTATTTTCCGCTCTATCAGCTCTATGTGTTGGTGGACTGCAAGACTGCCTTAACCTCTCTACGGGACTGGCAAGTACACTGGTTACTGGGCCTACTGGCTCTGCTTCTACCGGTGATCCTTCTTAAGGGGATTCTTCCTGAGCAGGCTCTTCCGGGGCACTTACAGGTCTTGCTTGCAGTGGAGAGTCTTCTGGCTGTTGGTAGAAGTGTAGCACAGGTATTATTACCGCTCCATCCAGTTGAGGCCAATCTGCCGGGAAATCTCCTAAGACAGTATGGAGTACTTCTTTTTTAGGCTCCTCCGGTACGGTGAAAGGCACTTCCTCCTGGGGCTTCAGCAGACTTGGGCACAACTTCAGATGGTCTCTCGATACCGTTGCAGTTGTTCTTCCTCCGTCTTTGCTAATTAGTTAGGTTTTTCTATTGTCGAATCTGGAATTCAACACAGTGTAAGGTTCCCTTTCCCACTGGTCGTCAAGCTTGTGGCTTCTTCTCTTTCGTTTCAGCACAACTTCTCCAGGTGTCAAGGGTTCGTCTGGTGCACTCTTGTTGTACTGTGCTTCCTGCTTATCTCTCACCCTACTTAGACTGTCTTCGACACAGGCCTGTACTCTCTTGTACTGCTCCTGTTGAGTCATATCCCAGTCTTCAGTGGACATATCTGTTTCTGGCTCTACCACTCCAAGCTCCAGGTCCATGGGCAACTTTCTGGGTCTTGCTCTCATGAGGTACGCTGGAGTACAATTGGTGGAATTCACAGGTATGTGATTGTAGAGATCTACCAGGTCAGGTAGTTTGTCTGGCCACTGATTCCTTTCTTCTAGAGGTAAAGTCTTCAGCAGGTCTATGATGATATTGTTCATCTTTTCACATAGACCATTAGTTTGAGGGTGGTATGGCGTAGTCCGAATCTTCTTACACCCGTACAGATGGCAAAACTCTTTGAACAGCTCGGCTTCAAAGGCAGGGCCTTGATCCGTCAGCACCTGCACCGGGTATCCATGGGGCCTGCAGAAATAGGCTTGAAACGTCTTTGCTGCAGTTTCTGCCATCATATCCTTGACGGGGTCTACCATCAGGAACCGGGAGTAGTGATCCACCATGGTCAGTGCATAAGAGTAGCCCGACCTGCTGAGTGACAGCTTGACGTGATCCAGGGCGACGATCTCCAGGGGCTGGGTTGTCTTGATGGACTGCAAGGGTGCTTTCTGGCTGCTGTAGTCTTTTCTTCTGAGGCTACAGGGTCCACAATCCCGGCACCACCTCTCTATGGAGCTCCGCATTCCAACCCAATAAAACCAATTCTTCAGGAGAGTTTCCAGCTTTTTTCAGCCAAAGTGCCCTGCTTGATCGTGGTAGGCCTCCAACACCATCTGGATGTCTGTCCTGGGCACTACGATCTGCCATACCATCTCATGGGTCCTGGGGTTGACATACCTTCGGCACAGCTTCTCTCTATAGATGAACAGCCGGCTTCTCTCATTCCACAGTTGCTTGGCTTGTGGAGAAGCGTCCTTCTCCAGGGAGGAACCTTCCTGGGTTATCAGTTCTTTAATACGGCTGACAACCGGGTCGCTGTCCTGGGTCTCCTTCCAACTGTGGTGAGGTAAAGAGTTTAGTGTCTTACCACGATACCATCCCATTTCTATGGAAGGCAGGTAGCTCAATCTCCTCCAGGTCATCCACTTCTTCTTCAGTGTCCGACTGGTGAGGCATTCTGGATAGGGCATCGGCATTCTTGTGGCCTGCCCAGTACTTGATGGTGAACTGATAGTTTGACAGTCGGGCCATCCAACGCTGTTCCATGACTCCCAACTTGGCTGTCTCTAGATGTGTCAAGGGGTTGTTGTCAGTATAGGCCATAAACTTAGTGGAGGCTAGGTAGTGCTTGAATTGATCAGTGATGGCCCAGACCAAGGCCAGGAGCTCCAACTTGAAGGAGCTATAGTTTTCTGGATTCCTCTCGGTAGGACGGAGCTTCCTGCTGGCATAGGCAATCACCTTCTCTTTGCCATACTGCTTCTGGCTTAACACAGCTCCTAGTCCCTCGTTGCTGGCATCAGTGTACAGCAGGAATGGTTGGCTGTAGTCAGGGTAGGCCAGGATTTCTTCGCCAGTCAAGATCTCTTTCATCACTGCAAAGGACTCAGCCTGCTCTTTACCCCACTGGAAGGGGGGGTTCTTGCCTCTGTGGGACTGTCCTACCAGGAGATCTTGCAAAGGCGCTGCCTTCTGGGTGTAGTCCTTTACAAACCTCCGGTAATACCCGACCAGTCCCAGGAACTGACGTACCTCCTTGAGATTCTTCAGTTCCGGATATTTCTGGATGGCAGTGACCTTCTCTGGGTCTGGTGCTACTCCTTCTGGACTGACGATGTGCCCCAGGTACTGAACCTTCTGTTTGAGCAGGTGGCACTTGGAAGGCTTCAATTTCATCCCATACCGGGACAATACTTCAAATACCTCCTCCAGGTGCTTCAAATGGTCCTCATACGTCTTGGAGTACACTATCACGTCATCCAGGTATAGCAGCACGGTCCCGAAGTTACGGTGTCCCAAACAGCACTCCATCAATCTCTGGAACGTTCCAGGGGCGTTGCAGAGTCCGAACGGCATACTGTTGAACTCGCAAGAGCCCCATCGGGGTAGTAAAGGCCGTCTTCTCCCGGTCCTCCTCAGCAACAGCTACTTGCCAGTACCCACTAGTGAGGTCAAGGATAGAGAAGTAATTTGCAGACTTTAGTGCAGCCAGGGATTCCTCTATACGGGGCAAAGGGTATGCATCTTTATGTGTTATACGGTTTGCCTGTCTGTAATCTACACACATCCTCATGCTTCCATCCTTTTTCCTGACCAGGACTAGGGGAGCTGCCCAGGGGCTACAGCTATCTCTAATAACCCCTGCTTTCTTCGTGTCAAGCAACATTTCCTTCGCTGTCTGGTAGTGTGCTGGTGGTATGGGCCTATAACGTTCTTTGATGGGTGGATGGTCACCTGTGGGTATATGGTGTTGTACCCCTTTAATCCTCCCAAAATCAAGTGGGTGTTTGCTGAATACCTGTTCGTATTCCTGGACCACCCTATATATATCTTGTTTTTGATGGACAGGAGTGGCGTCAGTCCCAACATGGAGCTGTTGACACCAATCCTCCCGCTGAGCTTCGGAGTCATTGTCCTCCACTGTATCTGGTGGGGTCAAGGATTCCATCGTGTGTATGGCATCATCATTCACGGTATACAACCTGGCAACAGTGGCGTATCTTGGTAATTTAACTTCATCCTCCCCACAATTTAGGAAATGTACAGGTACCCTCTCATTGCGTACATCAACCACCCCCCTGGCAGTTAAGAGTGTAGGTCTGTGCTCTGAGCTAATGGGCTCCACTACCGCCTGGTAGTTCTGTCCTTTGAGACCTATGGCTGCCCTACACCAAATCAGCATTTCACTCATCGGGGAAATCACAATGGGTATCGGGTCTGTCACCCGTACATTACCAATCTCACCACCTGTTAGCTTTACCTGTTGCTGGTACAGGAGGGCTCGCATCTCTCTCTGGAGCACCTTCCTCTGCCCTGGTTTGGCAGTGTCAGCAATCTGTTGGAGCAAAAACAACACTTCTCCCAAACAGTTGCTAACAATATTTGTACCAAGTATCATGTACAAGTCTGTATCACCAGGGTTAGATTCCACTACAATCAGTCCGTGGTCCTTCAATTCCGCTCTCCCCACCTTCACTGTCACATCCTTAACCCCTACTAGGTTAAGAGGAAGGCCGTTAGAGGCATACACAGAGAGGTTTGGGGCTGGCGGCCGGAGTTCATCTACGGACCAGTACCTTTTGTAGAGGGCATCAGGTATGATGGTTACCTGTGAGCCGGTGTCCAGTAATGCAGGTGTGGCTATATCGTCCAGCATGATGGACAGGAAAGGTATTCCTCCTACAAACCGATGGTACCAGCTTGATGGGCCTGGTTGCTTTACTCCTGGATGTCGGCCCTCGGCCCCAGTGTTTGCCAGTTTAAAGGACAGTTCCACGCTGTGTGGCCTGCCTTGTGGCAGCAGGAGCAGATGAATTCTCCTGGAGGGCGATGTTGGTCGTTGGTCCTCCCACGAGGTGGCGTTGTCCTCCTACGGGGTGGCGTTGTCCTCCTTCTCCTTCTCATCCGGGGGACATCCTCAGGGCTGTCGGCGAGTAGTATCCTTCCTTCCGGCTTGGGCTCCTCCTGTAGCTGCAGGGTGCTCAGGACAGTGCCCAGGGTTTTACTTAGCTGACGCACTTCAGAGCGTAGGCTGTCCGGCTCGCTAGGAGGCACTGTTTGTGACGTGCCCCCTGGGCCTGTGCTGTGCAGGGGGATACCCGGAGCCGGATCGCTGGGGGTTGTAGTCCTCCATGGCGGTGACCCGGTCCGTGCCCAGGGCGGTCAAACCAGTGGCAGTCTATTGGTGTTATAATAAGTGTCCGACTACGCCACCCGTGGATTGCGGTCAGTAGGGACCGCCGCTGCACTGCAGACCGCTGAGGCTGATGTTGTATGCGCAGCCAAGTATGGGATAACTCCCCACGGGAGAAGCATTGCCTCAGGGCAGCTAGTGTGGAGGATGGGAGTAATGGTGTGAGCGTCCCAGTACTAATGGTGCTGGTGCGGCGATGAAACACAGAGACGTGTGGTTGCAGTTTCCAATGCTTTACTCACAGTTCTTTACTGGTCCTAGTCACCTCGGTACCGGCGGTGACTGCCCAAGCCGTGCTGCGTCCACCAGGCAAGGGGCTCGACCAACTCCCAGGCAATTCCAGAGCGTGGCACAGGACTCCCTTCCTTTCCTTTCTCTGGCCGTCCCCACCAGTGACCCACCTTTGTCCAGCTTCCTCGGGCCTTCTGTTGGCGAAACCTCTCTCCGGTTTCCCTGACCCTATGTGGTATGCTTTCCTGGTGGATGTAGTGAGGGGTCGCACCAAGATGTGGTCACAACCTCCGGTTTTGGCTGAGGATTAGTCGCCTCCACCAATTTGGGTTCCGGTACCCTGCTCTGCCAACCCTTCACCCTGTATCTCCTGGGCATATGGGGTTCCTTCTGTCCTCGTGTCTCTGGGCCTTTCTCTGTGTTCCTGTTCCTTGCTTCCTTTCTTACTGTCCTTTCTGTTCATTCTCCTTTCTCTCTCTCTCAGACTCCAGCCTCCTGACAAGGCCTGCCTGCGGAGCAGAGCTCATGCAGGGGCTCTGCTTCCTGTCTTCTCCTCTCACTCTTAGCTTCTTCTCTGCACTGCACTGAACCCTGTCCTAAGATGGTGCCCACCTTATATACCTCCTTCTGACACCCGAGCCCAGGTGACTAGCAACCAATGGGCTCCTACCTATGCCCAGAGACCCACCCCTATCTGCCCCTACAGCACTGGGTATTCCACCCCCTCCCCACTCCAGCCAGGAACAGATGCTGTCATGCCTGCACTTCTGTCTAGTGGGAGCACCGTTGAGCTGTCCCTCGGAAATGGGGTGTGTGTGGTGCATGCATGTTACTGAGTCCTGGTCCACACTCCATCCTTACCCGGGAGTGGAATATCACACCTCTGGTCTGAGGTGCAATACCCCTGTAGCAGCCGAGCCCTCGGGGTGCTACATTCCCCCCTGGTAAACCACAGCACGTCCTCGGGCTGGAAAAGAATAAAACAATTTTTAAAACATACAAATTTTTTTAGAATGCATTCGCATATAAGACATTTAACCAAAAACTCATCCTTTTATGGGAGGTACTCTTTTCTTTCCAACGTTACTGGTATAAACATTATAAGACTTTCTTCACACACACATAAAATACCATAAACTCTTTTAGCAGCATATAAAACTTTTTCAGTATAAGACATTCTTAAGTAAAACATTTTTTTTTTTTTTTTCAAAAAACACATTCTTGAGTTCTGGCCGCGGTGCAACTTGTGACCAGGTGTTCGATCTTCTTTTTAAGTGCAACAGTCCATTTAATTCGTCCTGAGGTAGACGTTGCAGTTTTTGTATAAAACCAGTAGGGGGCGCTTTAAGAAGTGCAACTATTTACAGGGGTGGCCGCTCTCAGTCCTCGGCCAGTGGGGATAGGGGAATGGCTGCTCACAGTCCTCAGCCTGGTTAGGGATTAGGGGCACACAGGTAACAGTTCACACAGTCAACAGTTTCACAACAGTTCTTGTACCCTGACGGGTAACTATATACAGTTCCACTTTACCGTTCGCTGGTAACGGTGTTCTCCCGATGCCCCTTCCTCGTACTCTTCAGATCCGTCCGGATCCTCAGGGTAGTCCATGTCTGGGCGGTACCGCAGCTCCTCCTCTGTTAGACGGTGGACATGGAGGGCATACAGTCCCTTTGCGCCCTTGTGTAGCAGGCCTTGCGACCGGGCCTGGAGAAGGTCGCTGTTGATGACGCCCGGGGTCAGAGGGTGCGACTTTGGGCCTGGACACGGGCTGGTGGCGGCAGTGACCAGGGCTGGAGGGCTCGGCAGCAGGGCTTGTTGCGGGGTCTGGAGCAGGTCGGTGTTTGCAGCACCCGGGATCGGCGGCTCCACCAGGGGGCCCGGGAGCAGGCTGACGCTGGCAGCGTCCGGGACAGGGAGACTCCTCTTACCTGCTCCCGCGACCGCTCCTGCATCACGCGTCTTCTCCTGGCGCTGGTCGGGGCCCGCGACGGCTGGGGCACTGCCGATGCTGGGCAGCTTGGTCTGCTGCCGGTCCGCCATCTTGCTCTCCGTTCCTGATGTCCTCCTCCCCCCTGGTGGACCGTGGCCTACCTTGCGTTGATCTTCCTCCGCAGGCCGCGGCTCCGCAGTCGATCGTCGGGGTTGAGGACCTTGCGTCGCGCTCCTGTGACGTCAGCGTCGCTCTCTCTCCCTTCCAGGACCTTACACAGCGTCAGTGCGTGGGGCGGAGCTTCAGATCTCGCGCGCTTTCGGCGTCCACGCCCATCTTCTTCCCGCGCGGCGTCCCGAAGATGGCGCCCGATGGCGGGAAAATGACTGCGGATGGCGGGAAGACGGCGAGAAACGACCCAAGATGGCGTCCGATGGCGGGAAACGGTCCAAGATGGCGTCTGATGGCGGGAATCGGCTCCGGATGGCGGGAAACGACTCCGGACGGCGGTAAACTTCGGGAAATGGCGGGAGACTTCTTTTCCAGGTACATGTACAATTTTCTTCAGGCACGCAATACCCGTTTGTGGCGGGTTGGTCTCGATCCTGCCGACTACGCCAAAGTTGACGCGCCCCCTGGGCCTGTGCTGTGCAGGGGGATACCCGGAGCCGGATCGCTGGGGGTTGTAGTCCTCCGTGGCGGTGACCCGGTCCGTGCCCAGGGCGGTCAAACCAGTGGCAGTCTATTGGTGTTATAATAAGTGTCCGACTACGCCACCCGTGGATTGCAGTCAGTGGGGACCGCCGCTGCGCTGCAGACCGCTGAGGCTGATGTTGTATGGGATAACTCCCCACGAGAGAAGTATTGCCTCAGGGCAGCTAGTGTGGAGGATGGGAGTAATGGTGTGAGCGTCCCAGTACTAATGGTGCTGGTGCGGCGATGAAACACAGAGACGTGTGGTTGCAATTTCCAATGCTTTACTCACAGTTCTTTACTGGTCCTAGTCACCTCGGTACCGGCAGTGACTGCCCAAGCCGTGCTGCGTCCACCAGGCAAGGGGCTCGACCAACTCCCAGGCAATTCCAGAGCATGGCACTACTCCCTTCCTTTCCTTTCTCTGGCCGTCCCCAGTGACCCACCTTTGTCCAGCTTCCTCGGGCCTTCTGTTGGCGAAACCTCTCTCCGGTTTCCCTGACCCTATGTGGTATGCTTTCCTGGTGGATGTAGTGAGGGGTCGCACCAAGATGTGGTCACAACCTCCGGTTTTGGCTGAGGACTAGTCGCCTCCACCAATTTGGGTTCCGGTACCCTGCTCTGCCAACCCTTCACCCTGTATCTCCTGGGCATATGGGGTTCCTTCTGTCCTCGTGTCTCTGGGCCTTTCTCTGTGTTCCTGTTCCTTGCTTCCTTTCTTACTGTCCTTTCTGTTCATTCTCCTTTCTCTGTCTCTCAGGCTCCAGCCTCCTGACAAGGCCTGCCTGCGGAGCAGAGCCCATGCAGGGGCTCTGCTTCCCGTCTTCTCCTCTCACTCTTAGCTTCTTCTCTGCACTGCACTGAACCCTGTCCTAAGATGGTGCCCACCTTATATACCTCCTTCTGACACCCGAGCCCAGGTGACTAGCAACCAATGGGCTCCTACCTATGCCCAGAGACCCACCCCTATCTGCCCCTACAGCACTGGGTATTCCACCCCCTCCCCACTCCAGCCAGGAACAGATGCTGTCATGCCTGCACTTCTGTCTAGTGGGAGCACCGTTGAGCTGTCCCTCGGAAATGGGGTGTGTGTGGTGCATGCATGTTACTGAGTCCTGGTCCACACTCCATCCTTACCCGGGAGTGGAATATCACACCTCTGGTCTGAGGTGCAATACCCCTGTAGCAGCCGAGCCCTCGGGGTGCTACATTTGCATCTTTGTTTCAGCCGTTAATGAAGGAGCAGTGGGTGCTGCGGGCACTGGGGTGGCCCCACCCTGGTAACGCTGGATAGCAGTATCTGATGTTTCCAGGGGCTGCAGACCCTTTATAGCCATGTCCTTAAGGGTGTCAAAGGTGGCATCTGGATGGTCTAAGGCCCACCACTGTACAGTCCTGCTCTCCTCCTGGGACCTCAACCCCCGGATGAACTGTTCCATCAGCATTTTATTTTCATTTTGTATGCTGGCTGGACTAACCTGTTTCAGGGCCCGCAGGGCTTCCTGTAAGCGCCAGGCGTTGTCCCGGACACTGTCCTCAGGTTTCTGGGCACAGTGTTAGAACCTCATCCAGAGATCTGTCTCAGTGCGGTTTTCAAACACAGTTTGCAGTCTCTTAAAGATAATGGATACTGATTCCAGGTCTGCGGCTGGCTAGGTTTCAACTTCCTGCTCTTTGGCACCAGTCAACTATCCCAGCACCACAGCAGCTCTCTGCTTACCAGTCATAAAATACATGTCTAGCACACCGCATATTTTTCTCTTGAATCCGGACAGGGTGTCTGGTTTGCCATTCTACTGGGGAAGCCATTTTGCTCCAGGGATATACGGCAGGGCCATGGGTATCAACGGAGTCACGACCCCTGCTGGTGGAGCGGCCGCTCCGGCCTGTGCAGCGCTGGGCGCAAGTTGGGCATCAGGAGCATTAACCGGTGCTCCGGCAGCTTGCTGGTCGTCGGCCATGGTTGCGCCCCCCTAGTGAACTGGAGCCTACCTTCCTCACTTCTTTTACCAGGTAGGCCGCAGCTCCGCGGGCGACGGTGTTCTTCCAGGACCTAGCGTCGCTCGCGTCTGACGTCAGAGCGTCCTCTGGACTCCTTCCAGGACCTGACGCTTCCTGGTTCGACGTCAGGGGCAGGGCGTGTCCTGGCCTTCGCGCGCTTCCAGCGGTTACGCCTCTCCGATTCCCGCGGTTACGCCCCTTGTCTTCCCAGGCGGCAACAGGAAGATGGCGGACAATGGCGGAAATCTCGGGAATGGCGGGAAACCTTCACCACAGAGAGTATTGCAGTCTTTTAAGGCGCACAGTACCCGGTGGCAACGGGCACGGAATCCTGTTCGTGACGCCAAGATTTGACGCGCCCCCAGGGCTGTGGGGTACTCGGAAGGAGGGCCTAGGGATGCCGGTATGTGGGATATCACGGTGGCTGGCCCGGTCTGTGACCCAGGGCGGTCAATAAAAAGGGGGGGATTAATTATAGGGGATTTGGAAAGTTTGTGATGCCACCTGTGGAATGCGGCTAGAGGGTGCCGCCGCTGCGGAGCAGTCCTCTGGAGCTGGTGTTACGGCAGCAAGGATGGTTTGGCTCTCCACAGGTAGAGCTAGCTCCAGGGCAGTGTAGGGGGTGAATGGTGGATGCTGGTGAGAGACGGCAGGACGGTCCCGGAGGAAAGACCGACACTCACACGGGGGTAAGCTTCAGTACCTTTATTGGTGATGCGATAGGCACGGTCCAGGGTACTCCGGACGAAGGGTGCACTTTTGGACTCTCCCCAGTGAGCGGGTATAGGGTCTCCTGATCCGTGGCTTTACTCTCTAAGTTTCTGACCTGCCTGGAGCTAGGCCTAGCTTGGTTACTGTCTCTCTCTCTCTTGCACCTGCTGACCTGGTGGTAGGGCCTTCTCTTGGAGATCACTCTCCCTTGACGCTGGGGCCTCCGTGACTCCTAGCCCTGGTACTGTAGTCAGCGTTTGGTAAACCTGGGACCTGTAGTCCTCCAGGGGTTCTGGTGGTTCCTACTGGGTGTAAAGGGTCCCTGTAGGCGTGGACCCGGTGTCCGGTGTATACTTCGGGGTGAGCCTGGTACGCTCCTCTGCCCCCTCAACTCCTCTCTCCTTTCCTCTTTGCCATCGGCCACTCTAGGGTCCCTCACTAGGCTTCAGTGCGTGCTGTAGGCCTCAACTTGCCTCACACAGCAGCCTGCGTGCTGCTCTCTCACTGAGCACACTAAACTCTCAACTGAGCTGCCTGACTCCACCCCCATATATATATCCGTAACGGGCTTCCTCTGCTGGTCTGAGGCGGTAGGGTGGAGGTGTGTGAATGTGTGAGGGCCTCTTGTGGAGAAGTCTATCCATGCACCCTTCTGGGTTCTGTGGCACCAATGCGCAGCAGGGTGCCACATACATATACAGGAGAGGAGGAGTGGTACTGTGCAGTGTATATATACAGGAGAGGAAAAGTGGTACTGTACATTGTATGCATACAGGAGAGGAGAAGCAGTGCTATGCAGTGTATGTATACAGGAGAGGAGGAGTGGTACTGTGCAGTGTATGTGTACAGGAGAGGAGAAGTGGTACTGTGCATTGTATACAGGATAGGAGAAGCAGTACTGTACAGTGTATGTATACAGGAGAGGAGAAGCTGTACTATGCAGTTTATATATACAGGATAGGAGAAGTGGTACTGTGCAGTGTATGTACACAGGAGAGGTGAAGTGGTAATGTACAGTGTATGTATACAGGAGAGGCGAAGCAGTACTGTGCAGTGTATATATACAGGAGAGGAGAAGCGGTACTGTGCAGTTTATATATACAGGATAGGAGAAACGGTACTGTGCAGTGTATATATACAGGAGCGGAGGAGTGATGCTGTGCAGTGTATATATACAGGAGAGGAGAAGTGGTACTGTACAGTGTATGTATACAGGAGAGGAGAAGCAGTACTGTGAATTGTATGTATACAGGGTAGGAGAAGTGGTACTGTGAAGTGTATATATACAGGATAGGAGAAGTGGTACTGTGTAGTGTATATATACAGGAGAGGAGAAGCAGTACTGTGCAGTGTATATGTACAAGATAGGAGAAGCAGTACTGTGCAGTGTATATGTACAGGATAGGAGAAGCAGTACTGTGCAGTGTATATATACAGGAAAGGAGAAGTGATACTGTGCAGTTTATATATACAGGACAGGAGAAGTGGTACAGTCCAGTGTATATATATATGACTCGCCCCCTGGGCCATATTCTTTAGGGGAATACCCGGAGCCGGATCAGATGGGGGTTGTAGTCTCCGAGTGGCTGTGACCCGGTCCGTGCCCAGGGTGTCAAGCTCAGAGTATGTGGCAGTCCTACAGATGTTACAAAGTTCGTTATGTCGACTACGCCACCCGTTGGATTGCGGTCACTACGGCCGCCGCTGCAGCAGGGTCCGCTGAGGCTGATGGTGTTGGTGCAGCTTTAGATAGTATAACCCCCAACGGGAGGGGTATGGCCTCAGGGGGTCAGGTGCAGAGGATGGGGGTTGTGGTGGTGCAGCGTAGATGGTAATTAAAGACAGAGTCGGGTTGTGCAGTTCAGGGTGTTTACTTACTGCAGATATTCCGGTCACTCCGGCCTTCAGTGACCACCCGAGCCGTGCTGCGTCCACCAGGTCCTGGATTCAGCCAACCCCCAAGCAAGTCCGGAGCGTGTCCCTGAGCCCTCCTTCTTGTCCTTTCTTCTGGCCGTCCCCACCAGGGATCCACCTAGGTCCAGCTCCCTCGGGCCTTCTGTTGGGAGACCCTTGGCCTTGGGTTCCCTGACCCTACACGTGGTTTGCCTTCAGGGTGGATGTGGTGGGTGGCCGTGGCAGATCCTGCCCACGGCCTCCGGTCTCTGGCTGAGGTATGCTTTAGCCCCCACCAGTTTGGGATCCGGTACCCTATTGCCAACTCTTCACCCTAGGTTTGTATATGGGTTCTCAGAGTTCCTTTTTGTTTCCCCCTCTGGGTCTTTCTGGCTCTCCTCTCTCACTCTTGGGCTGGGCTGCTCTGCTCCTCTTCCTCTGGCTTCTCTGCAAAAGGCTGACTGACTCCTCACAGACTGACCCTGATCTTAGATGGTGCCCACCTTAAATACTCCCTCTATGTGTGAGCTCAGGTGACCAGCACCCAATGAGCTCCTAACTTTACCCAGGCTGCTCCCCCTATCTGCCCCTACACTACTGGGATGTACCACCCCCCTCCCACTCCAGCCAGGAACAGACTCGGTCGTACCTGCACATTTCTAAGTGGGAGTACCGTTGGTCTGCTCCTCGGAAATGGGATGTGTGTAGTGCATGCAGCTGACTGAGCTCAGATCCACACTCCATCCTTACCCGGGAGTGGAATATCACACCTCTGGGTTTAGGTGCAATACCCCTGTAGCAGCCGAATCCTCAGGGTGCTACATTCCCCCCTGGTAAATCACAGCACGTCCTCGGGCTGTAAGAGATAAAACACCAAAACATACAATTTTTTTTTTTTTTTTCCCATATAAACATAATAAAACATATAAAACAACATATATTAGCAGCATCATTAAACTTTTCATATAAATAACATTCTCGTCTTCTAGCTCCTCCTCCGGACACTGTGCAACGTGTGCCCGGGAAAAGTGCAACAGTTTCTCTAGAAAATTGGTCTTCCTATAAAACCGGTAGGGGGCGCTTTAGGAAGCGCAACTATTTACAAGGGGATATGGCCGCTCTCAGTCCTCGGCCAGGTATTAGGAAGGGGATGACCGCTCTCAGTCCTCGGTCAGAGGGATTAAGGGAAATATGGGTAACAGTTCAATTTGCTGGTCCCAACGGGGACTATAATAGCAGCAGTAACAGTTCACTGTGCCCCGACGGGCAACTATATACAGCTTCTACTCCGCTGTACTCAACGACGACGTCCTCCTGCTCTTTCTTTGTGGTTACCTTTAACTTCAGACCCGTCCGGGTCCTCTTGCTCCTCCTCACACCGCAGCTCCTCCTCCGTCAGGCGATGCACATGGAGGGCGTAGGGTCCTTTGGCACACTTGTGCCGGGTGAAGGTGACCTCGTCCCCTATATACAGGTCACGACCTCTGTGTCCCTCCGGTAGGTGGGACTCAACGTCTCTTCTTGTCACGAAGACGTCGCCTGGGGTGCGGTGATCTCGGATGAAGCCCCACCCGTGCTGCATATTAAACTTGATCACAGTCCCGGTGGAAGGGGGACCATGAGCTGCACGGGGATTCCTCCTGGCCCGGCTCTTCTGCTCCGCGCTCCTTATCTGGGCTTGTTGTTCCCGGACCCGCCTCTCTCTCCGCTCCCTCTCAAAGACCTCGAGCTGCTGCCGGCAGCACTCTGCACGCTCCGCTGCAGCTGCCCGGGTCTCCTGAGTGAACCCCATGAGGTCTTCTCCGGTGGGGTCCCACTCAAACTGCGCTTCTGCTAGCGGGGGCGAGATCCTCTTTACGGGCTTTGGAGCCGGGATCAGGGGTTCGTCTAGGGGTCTCTCTTTCCGGAGTCGGGGATGGTGAAACTCCGGTGGCCATATAAAGGGCTGCCCATCCGGGCACGTATGTTGGGCGAACAGATCTTCTCCCAGATGCGGCACTCTTGGTTTTATGGGCGCGGTGGTGGTGGCGCCCGGGTTGCCCAGGCCTTGCGGCCAGGCCTGGGGTACCTGGAAAGTGAAGGGCACCGTAAGGACGGCGGCGCCCTGGGCTACTTGGCCCTGCGACCAGGCCGGTGGCTCCGCGGAGGTAGGGGGCGCTGTTGGTATTGCGGCGCCCGGGGGTACTAGGCCTTGCGACCAGGCTGGTGGTACTTCCTGCTTGGTCACGCTCGGGGTCGAGGCGTGTGACGTCACAGGGGTCGCGGCTTCCATTTGAGGCCTAGTCGGCGGCGGTGACGTTGCGGTTACGGGCACGGCAGGGGGTACTTCGGGCTCTGCGACGGGGAGCTGGGGCAGGTACGCGGTTTCCCGGTTTGGGGTAGAGACGTCCCCTTTACCTGCCTCCTTTCGTTCGGCTCCCTTCTCGGCGCCGTCTCCGGCCTTGAGTCCTCCTGCGCCATCCTCAGAGGCGGTCTGTCTCCTCGTCTCGGGTGGCGTGCTCCGCTGACGAGTCTCGGTCCGCTGGGCCATCTCTCGGCTCCACTCCGCCAACGTCTCTCGTTGCACCCGGGCCATCCTCCGTGCGAGGCCCTCCAGCGCAGTCTGTGCACACTCCCGATCTCGGGGGAGCTGTGCCAGGACCTCTACTAAGCCTAGTGGGGTCGTCGCTTCTAGCAGGCTCCTGACCAACCGGGTCGGTGCTGCTCTGCTCTCCTTCTGTTGTCTCCAGCAGGCTCCTGGCCAGCGGGCCGGTGCTGCTCTGCTCTTCTCCCATCTCCGGGTAAGCTTCTTCTGGACTCAGCTCTAGGCTTCTTGTCTCCGGGTGCGCTCTCTCCAGACTGCTCCAGGCGACACCCATCTTTTCTCTCTTCTTCTCAGTCCTCCCACTTCGAGGGCGGTCCCGGGGCCACTTGGTGATTGTCAGCTCCAGGGGCAGTTCTTTCACGCTGACCGACACCTCTAGCATCACAGTCTCTGTTGGTGGGGGCGGTTTCCACTTTTGGCGCCATTTTCGGTCCTGGCCCACGATGGGAGGTGGCCTGTTGCCACCCTCTGGCACGCCCATAATGGCGTCCGCTCTTCCAAGGCGGGAAACCTTTGGAAATGGCGGGAATCGTCTCCCAGTGGCGGGAAACTCTGCAGATGGCGGGAAAAAGCTGTTAATGGCGGACAACCGGCGGGAATCGATCTGTGATGGAGTCCGATGGCGGGGACCCTCCGGAACCGGCAGGAGACTTCTTTTTGAGGTAAACTTGTTCTTTTCTTCAGGCACGCAGTACCCGGGTGTTGCGGGCACGTGATCCTGCCGACTACGCCAAAGCTGACGCGCCCCCTGGGCCATATTCTTTAGGGGAATACCCGGAGCCGGATCAGATGGGGGTTGTAGTCTCCGAGTGGCTGTGACCCGGTCCGTGCCCAGGGTGTCAAGCTCAGAGTATGTGGCAGTCCTACAGATGTTACAAAGTTCGTTATGTCGACTACGCCACCCGTTGGATTGCGGTCACTACGGCCGCCGCTGCAGCAGGGTCCGCTGAGGCTGATGGTGTTGGTGCAGCTTTAGATAGTATAACCCCCAACGGGAGGGGTATGGCCTCAGGGGGTCAGGTGCAGAGGATGGGGGTTGTGGTGGTGCAGCGTAGATGGTAATTAAAGACAGAGTCGGGTTGTGCAGTTCAGGGTGTTTACTTACTGCAGATATTCCGGTCACTCCGGCCTTCAGTGACCACCCGAGCCGTGCTGCGTCCACCAGGTCCTGGATTCAGCCAACCCCCAAGCAAGTCCGGAGCGTGTCCCTGAGCCCTCCTTCTTGTCCTTTCTTCTGGCCGTCCCCACCAGGGATCCACCTAGGTCCAGCTCCCTCGGGCCTTCTGTTGGGAGACCCTTGGCCTTGGGTTCCCTGACCCTACACGTGGTTTGCCTTCAGGGTGGATGTGGTGGGTGGCCGTGGCAGATCCTGCCCACGGCCTCCGGTCTCTGGCTGAGGTATGCTTTAGCCCCCACCAGTTTGGGATCCGGTACCCTATTGCCAACTCTTCACCCTAGGTTTGTATATGGGTTCTCAGAGTTCCTTTTTGTTTCCCCCTCTGGGTCTTTCTGGCTCTCCTCTCTCACTCTTGGGCTGGGCTGCTCTGCTCCTCTTCCTCTGGCTTCTCTGCAAAAGGCTGACTGACTCCTCACAGACTGACCCTGATCTTAGATGGTGCCCACCTTAAATACTCCCTCTATGTGTGAGCTCAGGTGACCAGCACCCAATGAGCTCCTAACTTTACCCAGGCTGCTCCCCCTATCTGCCCCTACACTACTGGGATGTACCACCCCCCTCCCACTCCAGCCAGGAACAGACTCGGTCGTACCTGCACATTTCTAAGTGGGAGTACCGTTGGTCTGCTCCTCGGAAATGGGATGTGTGTAGTGCATGCAGCTGACTGAGCTCAGATCCACACTCCATCCTTACCCGGGAGTGGAATATCACACCTCTGGGTTTAGGTGCAATACCCCTGTAGCAGCCGAATCCTCAGGGTGCTACATATATAGGATAGGAGAAGCGGTACTGTGCAGTATATGTATACAGGATAGGAGAAATTGTACTGTGCAGTGTATATATACAGGACAGGAGAAGTGGTTCTGTGCAGTGTAAATATACAGGAGAGGAGAAGTGCAAGCTTATATGAGGTACACCGCACTCTCAGCCTCCTATATGACGTATAAAATGCACTTGGCCTCCTATATAAAGTATATATTATAGGAGGCCAATAGTACCATCTGTATGTCATATAAGCCTGCACTCTAGGCCTCATATATGAAGTGTACCGCACTCTCGGCCTTGTATATGACATATTGACTGTATATGTCATAAGAAATAAATTGTCCGGTCTATAAATCATTCAGGAGGCTGAGATTGCGATGCATGTATAAATTATATTGTTGAACAATCCTGGAAACACTCACCCAGAAATTTTTTATTGCACTGTTAGAAGCAGGGAGAGCTGTAACCAGCGTTTCCAGGGCGGCAGAGTACGGTGTCACCACTGCTATAGAACGTTACCAGGGAAGTACAGCGCTAGAGCCGAGGGAGCGCAGTGTCATCACATAGCCAGCATTACAAGTGCAGGACAGAGGACACCGTCAGCGTGACTCGGGAGAGGAGAGCGCAGCGTGTCTCCAGACACCACTGCTAAAGCCAGTGGGAGAGCACAGCACGTGATGCATGTCACCGTTCACAGAGACCATCAACGTCTGTCCTGATCATGTGGGTTACAGCTAATGATGGTATGTGCCGCGGCCCAGCATATTCTTTGCCCGCGCTTTTAAAGGACCCACGCTTTTAAAGGGCCCGAGCTACCAATTCTCTCTCTCTCATCGGGGCCCACCGAGCATTTCCCCGATATCCCGCCAGGCCAGTCCGACTCTATCTAGATACATTCCTTGAGGGGTCTAGTTTCCAAAATGAGTTCACTTGTGGGGGGTTTCCACTGTTTAGGCACATCAGGGGCTCTCCAAACGCAACATGGTGACTGCTAATGATTCCAGCAAATTTTGCATTCAAAAAGCCGAACCCTGTGGTGCATCCAAACAGTAGTTTTCCCCCACATATGGGGTATCGGCATACTTAAGAAAAATTACACAACAATTATTTGGGTCCATTTTCTCTTCTTACCCTTGTGAAAATAAAAAAATTGTGGCTGATTAATTTTTGTGTGAAAAATTGTGATTTTTTATTTAAACGACTCAACATTATACATTTCTGTGCAGGTTCAAGGTGCTCACCACACATCTCTATGATTTCCTTGATGGGTCTAGTTTCCAAAATGATGTCACTTGAGGTTGGTTTCCACTGTTTAGGCACATCAGGGGATCTCCAAACATGACATGGGGTCCGCTCTAGATTCCAGCCAGTTTTGCGTTCAAAAAGTCAAGCGGTGCTACTTCCCTTCCGAGCCCTGCCGTGCACCCAAACAATAGTTTTCCCCCATATATGGAGTATCGGCGCGCTCAGGAGACATTGCACAACAAATCTTGGGGTCTACTTTCTCCTATTACCCTTGTAAAAATATAAAAAATGGGTCTAAAGTAAAATAAACCTGTCAAATGGTCGCAAATCATGCACACAGGAGCGATTTAACCTGATCACCGAGCAGCTGTAAATACTCGGAGCTCGGCCCGAGCATACTCGGCGAAAGGGTTAATAGAACATACTCGATCAACACTAAAAATAAGACATCCAATGGAACCTGGCACAAATCATATGAATGTGACATTCTGTATGAAATTCTCTGGTAATAACTAGTGATGAGCGAGCACTAAAATGCTTGGGTATTCGTTGCTCGGGTCGAGCAAATTGGAATACTCGGGTGCTCGACCCGAGCAACGAGCCCATGTGGTGTGTGACACATCATCAGACACATGCATACAGTGCTGAAAAGACATGGGAACAGCATGGGGAAGACCTCTGGAAGCATCTCTGACTCCCAGGTCACTGCCTAAAAGTGTGCCCATCATAAGTGGCGCGAAGATGCCTCCTGCCATGCACCTGTCGTTGCAGACTTGCAACAATCACCGTCCACGTCCTTGTCCCACTGCAGCGTTTGGTTGTCCCTACCCCATTCCTTGGAATGCAAGCGCAAGTATGAAGGCAGCCACCCATCCACCCACAGGCTGCAATACTATACTGCCAAATTTTTGACAGCTGCTTACACTTGAAACGTGGCCTTTTAGGCTCGTGGAGGCGGAATCTTTTCACAACCTCATGCCGGCGGCGGCCGTGTGTGTCCATACTCGGTCCCCAGCCGCCACTATATTTCCCGGTATCGCCTCCGTCTTCCACAAGCACGGGTCCCACAACATTACCCGTTCCCTCCCCAGTGCACTTACTGGGAAGGACCGCCTAACCACAAACACGTGGACAGGTGAATGTGGCCAGGGACGGTACGGAGCCAGTCCACAACTTTTTTTGCTAAGAGTTGTATTTAGCTCGGTGAAAGGACTGGCATAGAGGGAAACCGTATCTACCCTGCGTGTCATTTCTCTCAGGAAGTCCTGTAATTGAGCTTGTTGCAGAAGCAATGGCAGCCCGTCCAACATCAACTCGCCCTTGTCGGTGGTGGTTTGACACACACACATCTTTCTTTGTGCATTTAATTTCTTGAATACAGAGTTGGACAATGGCCTGATCTGTAATGCGTTTTGAGAAATAACATGCATAAGCATGGCCAATCCACATTAAAAAAGCAGCCATAGAGTGTCCGGGAACCTTCCCCCACACTTTTCTTAGCCAGGGCTGCTTTTCGGCAGGGTTGGACGGGCCCACCAGAGAACCGGAGACTCCTCCGGTGGGCCCTGGCTTCTTCAGGAGAGTTCATAGTGCCTAGGTGAGGCCATGATGATGATAGAGGCCACCATCTGCTTAGTTTTCTGTTACTTGGAATGCAAGTGCAAGTATGCAGCCAGTCACCCACCCACCCACAGGCCGCAACACTAAACTGCCAGATTTCTGGGCAGCTCTTTGCACTTGAAATATGGCCTTCTAAGCTCGTGGAGGTGGAAGCTTTTAACAACTTCATGTCGGCGGCGGCCGGGTGTCCATACTCGGTCAACCGCCACTATATTTCCTGGTATCGCCTCCGCCTTCCACAAGCACGGGTCCCACAACATTACCAGTTCCCTCCCCAGTTCACTTACTGGGAAGGACCACCTAACCACAAACATGTATATAGGTGAATGTGGCGAGGGACAGTGCGGAGCCAGTTCACAACTTTTTTTGCTGAGAGTTGTATTTAGCTCGGTGAAAGGACTGGCATAGAGGGAAACCGTATCTACCCTGCGTGTCATTTCTCCCAGGAAGTCCTCTAAAGCTGCTTGCACTTGAAATGTGGCCTGAACATTACTGCTGGAACTTTTCTGTGGGAATTTGCTTGCCTCCTACCAGCCTGAAATATTTCCAGCAAACTATGGTACGACACCATGGTATTAGTACTGCCCCCAGTATCAGTAGCGAAGCCATCCCCAATTTCCTCAGGAATTTTATTTGGTAGACTGAGTGGCTGCCCAAATACATTTTCTCTCAAAGGAGCTAAAGATAGAGTGGCAGTAGGTGCAAGTTTCTCCAGGCTGTTAGATATTAGAGGGTGAACAGCAGCACATTGGATCAGTGGTTAACACTGAAGCCTTGCAGCGCTGGGATCCTGGGCTCAAATCCCAGCAGGGACAACATCTGCAAGGACTTTGTATGTTCTCCCCGTGTTTGCGTGGGTTTCCACCTCAGTGAAAAAGCAACCATAGAGTGTCCGGGAACCTTCCCATACACTTTTCTTAGCCAGGACTGCTTCTCGGCAGGGTTGGACGGTCCCATCAGAGAATCCTCTGGTGTGCCCTGGCTTTTACATCAGGAGAGTTCATGATAGCGCTAACTTTGCAGCTGCTATGGGGATCTTGAGCGGGTGAGAAAGGTTAGCCCTCAGAATCAAATCCTCTGGTGGGCACAATGTTTTTCAATCTAAAACAGCTTCTCAGCAGGAGTTGTATTTCACCACAGCCATATTCTTTAGCTCGGTGAAAGCACTGGCATAGAGGGAAACAGTATCTACCCCGGCTGTCATTTCTCCGTAACCAGGTTCCGCCCATTGTCACACACGACCATGCCTGGCTGTATGTTCAGCGGTGTGAGCCACAGATCTGCCTGCTCTTTCAGAGTTGTCCACAACTCTTCAGCATTGTGCGGTTTTTCACCTAAGCATATTAGCTTCAGCACAGCCTGTTGCCGCTTGGCCGAGGCCGTGCTGCAATGCTTCCAGCTTGTGACTGATGTGGTCATTTCGGAGATGGAGGCTGAAGAGGAGGAGGAGGCTGAGGAGGATTAGGTGCAGGAGCTGTAGACCATGGTGGCAACCCTGATTGACCTAGGACCCGCAATCCTTGGCATCGGGAGGACGTGTTCTGTCCCAAGGTCCGACTGGGTCCCGGCTTCCACTATGTTAACCCAGTGTGCCGTCAGCGAGATGTACCGTCCCTGCCCACAAGCACTTGTCCACGTGTCCGTGGTTAGATGGACTTTACCGATGACTGCGTTGTTGAGAGCACGGCTAATGTGTTGGGACACGTGCTTGTGTAATGCGGGGACGGCACACCGGGAGAAATAGTGGCGACTGGGGACCGAGTACCGAGGGACGGCCGCCGCCATCAGGTTGTGGAATGCTTCCGTCTCCACGAGACTAAAAGGCAACATTTCGAGCGCACGCAGTCGTGAAATGTGGGAATTTAGTAGTGTGGCCTGTGGGGCGTTGGCTGCATATTTGCGCTTGCGTTCCAAGGACTGGGGTATGGACAACTGAACGCTGCGCTGGGACAAGGACATGAACGTACTTCCTGATGCTGCTACTTGAGAGTGTGCAACGACAGGTGCAGGGCAGGAGGCGTCTTCGCATGCACCATGGACTGGGGATTGGCTTGCATGCACAACAGCGGAAGAAGCAATGGTGCCACCCGCAGACACTGTTCCTGGACCCTGGGGTTCGGCCTACAAAGTCGGGTGCTTTGCTGCCATGTGCCTGATCATGCTGGTGGTGGTCAGGCTGGTCGTTTTGCCACCCCTGCTGATGCTGGCCTGGCAGGAGGTGAAAATGGCCTTTTTGGGGTTATCGGCAGAGTCTTTATAAAACAACCAGACTCTGGAAGACCTAACAGTTGTACTGGCAACTTCCTTCGTGTTGGTGTTATGGGGAATGGTTGCCTGCCTTCTGTCTGCGGCCACCACACTGCTTCTTCCTGCCTGTTGGGGTGCTCTGCCTCCCTCCCCCTGTGTGCTGCTGTCCTCTCTCTGCATGTCCTCCTGCCAGGTTGGGTCAGTTACTATATCATTCACCACCTCGTCTTCCACTTCCGCATCTTGGTCCTCCTCCTGACTTTCTGGCAATTGTGTCACATCATCGTCCACCTCTTGTGACACTTTCCCACAGTCGCCTTCGTGTGACTGTGGCTGCTCAAATATTTGGGCATCGCTACACGCAATCTCCTCTTGCCCCGCTTCAAGTCGACCGGGCGAGAGGCCCGAATCTAAAAATGGAAAAGTGAACAGCTCTTCAGAGTTTCCAAGTGTGAGATCAGTTGTCTCTGGGTACTCGGCATGGTGGGAGGAAGGAGGATCAGGGTGAGGAATATGCGGTCCAGACTCACGGCTACTGAGACTTGACCGTGTGGAAGACAGGGTGGTGGTGGCTAAGTGACTGGAAGCATTATCCGCTATCCAACCAACAACCTTTTGACACTGCTCTGGGTTCAATAGTGGTGTGCTGCTGTCCCCTAGAAATTGGAACAGGAAGGTCAGGCGAGAAGATGTGGGTGTTTGTTGTGGCACAATTTCGGCTTGCCCACAGCCTTGTCCTCGGCCTCTGCATGCACCATTACCATCACGTCCAGTTCCCCGTCCCTTGCCACGTGCCTTTCCCATTTTAAATGGAGGACAGTATCTTCCACGCTCACTACAAATGACTGAGTTTAGAGCGAACTTATATGTGATCTGTGTGATAGAGAAAACACAGTTTTAAATACCTGGCCTGTAGGTAAGTAGTTTGAACAGCAAACTGCGGTGAATTGCTTCAATGACACACTAAAGGAAATTTTTAATGGAGGCCAGAAATGGTGGTATTTTCTGACAACGTATATGTGATCCATTTGACGGTGAAAACACAGTTTTAAATAGCTGGATTTCTAGCGCTCTAATATGGAAAGGACCTGGCTGTATTCTGCAGTGCCAACAAGCAAATGGCGCAGAAAAATTGTGTTCTCTGGATTGATTTTTAAGCAAATAATGAGGATTAAGATGCAAAGAAAAGTATTCCTGGCCCCTGAGACCTGGGCCTTTGTATAGAAATATCTAACAGCAGCAGAAGGCAGAATTGGAATGGAGCCTTTTGTGCTATATGCACTGCAGTCTGCTATATACACTGCCTGCCTATACACCCTGCCTGCCTGATATCTCTGCAGATGGATTAGTCCTCAGAAGAACTGTTTGTTAAGATGAATATGTGTAATGTATGGTTTTTCTCCCTACACTACCTAATACACAATCAAATCTGTCCCTGACACAGCAGCACCTCTCCCTACACTGTCTGATCCGAAGTGACTGTGATGAGCATGGCGGTGCCAGGTCTGATATAGACCTGATGACGCTGTGCGGCCAGCCAATCACTGTAATGCCCGCAACCAACATGGCTACGGCATTACAGTGCATGGCAGGCAATCCCTGCATGTTCATTGGCTCTCTAAAGAGTGCCAAACATGCAGGGAGGGGACCCGAGTTCCCGCCCGAGCAACCCGGAAATACTCGGCAAGCGCCGCGCATCTCGAGCAGTGAGATGCTCGGGCGAGCACTGAGCAGTAGCGAGCATGCTTGCTCATCACTAGTAATAACCTATAGCAATATAAACACAATTAGTCATTGGTACACCAGGTGCTCTTTCAAGGCCAGATTCCTCTTCCGTTGCTTGGCCTTGCTGGCTTGGATGTTCTCTTTTGGCTCTGGTCGGTCCAAATTCACATGAGGCAATACGGCTTTCAGTGGGTACTGATTGTCATTGTGGAGATCCAGCTGTTATGGTGCGTTTACACCCGTAGATAATCAGCAAATGTAACATTCATAGGAATAGTCGTTCCCGATTATAACCATGCCGTCAATCACCCGACAAACCATCAAAATGCTAGTCCATGCTCAGATCACTTATGTTAATGATGCATTCATGGGCTGTAATCGGCCCGTCCAAATGCATCTTGACAGACAATGTTTTCTGGGGAATCCGTACGCTTCTCTCAAACTGCAAAGGCAGTAGCATTGGACAGAGCACAGTTCGGGCCAGCGGCTCAGCAATGCTGCTGGGCGAAACTGTTAATCTTCAGGAGTTACCATTCCTCGAGGCAAGCAGGAAGCTAGGAGGCAGGGGAGCAGCACACTCCTTAAGAAAGTGTCTCGCCCAGGGGGATATAGAGGACTCGGTACCCGGGCCTTTTACCTTGTTTAGGATGTCACGGCAGTCGGCTCCCGGGCCCGTACTCTGGGGTCTCTCTTGAAAAGGGGTTTTAGTGTACAGTTTGTCTCGTGACGCCACCTGTGGTTTCCGGTAATAGTTACCGGCACTGCTGCAGACCTCCGGGGGTAATGGGATTGCAGCTGGGATGTTTCTGATCCGCACAGGCGGAGCCGTCCCCCGGGGCAGTGTAGGTGCAGATGGTGGTGATGCTGGGGCTTGTAGTGCAAGAGAGAGATGGCGCAGCGGAAATAACTGACGGAGGCAGGGGAGTGCAGTCATCCGAGTTTTACTCACAGTTCTGTTCAAGTTCCTCAGGTACAGTGTACGGGTGTCAGCCTCCCGCGTTGCTCTGCGTCTACCAGACAAGGGGTTCAGCACTTTCTCAAGTATATCAGGAGCGCTTGACGGAACCCCGCTTTCTTTATGTTCCTTACTAGACCGACTTCTCACGCTGGGTCTTATCCCTCCTGCCCTGCGCTTCCCCACACAAAGTCCCGATCGGGTAATCTGAAGTCCCTCTGGGTAACGTGGAGTTCCCGGACCTATCTGGTGCCCATCACGGCGGCTAGGGTGGAGTTGTGGCAACTGCACAATGGAAGTGCAAAAGCCTCCGGTTTTTCCAGCCGAGACCTGGAGTAACACGGCTGGTCCAGGGACCGGTTCCCGTCTTGCGGCCTGATCCCTCTGACACTTGGCAGACATGGGCGTACGGGTGGTTTCCTGCTCCTTCCGTACCCCTGGGATCCCTTATGTCACCGGAGCCTTTCTCCTCTGCTCCCCTCCTGGGCCTTTATCAAGAGGCCCCAGTCATGGAGCAGAGCTCCTGAAGAGACTCTGCTCCCCTCCTCTCCTTGCCACTCACTGCCTGCACAGTACTCCACTACTCTGCCACCCTAAGATGGCTTCCCTTTATATATACCTCATATAAAAGTTCTCCCCTATTCTACATCCTCCACCCACCCCCACTACTGGTTCCCCCTCTCTTTGGTTCCCCCCACTCCAGCCAGGGACAGGGCTGCAGAAGGAGTGCATAATGCCCTTCCAGCCGGCCTGGAGTAGTGTAGTGTTGAATGCTGGTGTTGGGGTTCCGGGCAGTACTCCCTCCTTACCTGTGAGAAGGAGACACCACACTTCTGGGTGAGGTGCACTACCTCTGTGGCAACTGAACCCTCAGGGGCGCCACAAAAGGAACATGAGATAACTTCTTTAAGGCCTCCATACACATTAGATAAAAGTCATCCAAACTTGCGGGTTTTAGTGGGACCTGCTGATCATCTGATACATATGGGGGATTCCAGACTCTCCCCTGACAGATGAATGAATGGGCGGCTGGAATTTCAGCGCCAAATCCTTTAATTTTTATGGAAGCTAAACCTCTGCCAGAGATTTCTGGCAACAGCTTTCTCCTCTCTCTTCATTGAAAATACAGGAGGAGCTCATGTGTATGGAGGATTCGGAAGAGATCCTCCGACCGACAGCTCCCTAATTTATATGGCCAGCTTAAGTCATTACATGCACTTTTAGGTTACTAGTGATGGATAGGAAGTGTAGATCCTTTGATTCCAAATACTTACTTAAAATGAAGGAGAAGTTTCTGCTAAAAGGCTCATAAAAAAACTTCATAAAATTTCACAATATTGTATGTCTGCAAACTCCATACTCCAATACGGTCAGCCTGACTCTGGCAACCCCTAGGTGAAATATACTAAGTGCTAATTCAGACTTTCGACATTGATAATAATGCGGGCTCTTTAGGCAGCTAAAAATAGTTCATATTGTCATCTTGACACCACTCGTAACATACGGAAGTGTCATTCACAAACATCTGCGCAGTAGGCAATTATTTAGCCAGTCTATTTTGATGCCTTGATCACTTTTACACGGTTTTTGTTTTGTTTGACTTTATATATAAATAAATATATATATATATATATATATATATATATATATATATATATATATACAGTTATATGAAAAAGTTTGGGCACCAGCTATTTCAGTTTGATATATGTAATAACTGTTGGACACAGTAATGCTTCTGCCTTGAAATGAGGTTTATTGTACTAACAGAAAATGTGCAATCTGCATTCAAACAAAATTTGACAGGTGCATAAGTATGGGCACCTCACCAGAAAAGTGACATTAATATTTAGTAGATCCTCCTATTGCAAAAATAACAGCCTCTAGTCGCTTCCTGTAGCTTTTAATGAGTTCCTGGATCCTGGATGAAGGTATTTTTGACCATTCCTCTTTACAAAACAATTCCAGTTCAGTTAAGTTTGATGGTCGCCGAGCATGGACAGCCCTCTTCAAATGATCCCACAGATGTTCAATGATATTCAGGTCTGGGGACTGGGATGGCCATTCCAGAACATTGTAATTGTTCCTCTGCATGAATGCCTGAGTAGATTTGGAGCGGTGTTTTGGATCATTGTCTTGCTGAAAGATCCATCCCCTGCGTAACTTCAACTTTATCACTGATTCTTGAACATTAATGTCAAGAATCTGCTGATACTGAGTGGAATCCATGCATCCCTCAACTTTAACAAGATTCCCGGTGCCGGCATTGGCCACACAGCCCCAAAGCATGATGGAACCTCCACCAAATTTTACTGTGGGTAGCAAGTGTTTTTCTTGGAATGCTGTGTTTTTTTGACGCCATGTATAACGCCTTTTTGTATGACCAAACAACTCAATCTTGGTTTCATCAGTCCACAGGACGTTCTTCCAAAAAGAAATTGGCTTCTCCAAATGTGCTTTTGCATACCTCAGCCGACTCTGTTTGTGGCGTGCTTGCAGAAACGGCTTCTTTCGCATCACTCTCCCATACAGCTTCTCCTTGTGCAAAGTGCGTTGTATAGTTGACCAATGCACAGTGACACCATCTGCAGCAAGTTGATGCTGCAGCTATCTGGAGGTGGTCTGAGGATTGTCCTTGACTGATCTCACCATTCTTCTTCTCTACCTTTCTGATGTTTTTCTTGGCCTGCCACTTCTGGCCTTAACGAGAACTGTCCCTGTGTTCTTCCATTTCCTTACTATGTTCCTCACAGTGGAAACTGACAGATTAAATCTCTGAGACAGCTTTTTGTATCCTTCCCCTGAACAACTATGTTGAATAATCTTTGTTTTCAGATCATTTGACAGTTGTTTTGAGGAGCCCATGATGCCACTCATCAGAGGAGATTCAAACAGGAGAACAACTTGCAAGTGGCCACTTTAAGTAGCTTTTCTCATGATTGCATACACCTGGCTATGAAGTTCAAAGCTCAATGAGGTTACAAAACCAAAAAAAGTGCTTTAGTAAGTCAGTAAAAAGTAGGTAGGAGTATTTAAAACCAGAAAATGATAAGGGTGCCCATACTTATGCACCTGTCAAATTTTGTTTGAATGCAGATTGCACTTTTTCTGTTAGTACAATAAACCTCATTTCAAGGCAGAAACATTACTGTGTCCAACAGTTATTACATATATCAAACTGAAATAGCTGTTGCAAAAACACCAATTTTAAGAAAACATTAAGCTTAAGATTAATAGGGGTGCCCAAACTTTTTCATATAACTGTATATATACATATAATGTATATAGATATAGATAGATATATTCACACACACCATTTTTTTCTCAATTGCATATCATTGACACGTCTATCCATCCTGTGATTTCCATAATACCACGACCTTTCCTTCTTGGTGTTGCAAATTCATGACTGAAATTGCAACACCAAGAAGGAACAGTCATGGCACTATAGAAATCACAGGATGGATAGACAAGTTACTGATATGCAATTGAGGAAATATGGAAACAAATTTTTCAAAACATCTCAATTTATTCAGTATTAAATACCATGTACAGAAATCCCGCCACTTATAGCCTTGGCTACTATCAATGAGGTTATTAAAGGTTGTCTGCTAAAAGTTCTTCCACGCTGAATGCACTTGGGCTTGCAAATCATCAAGATCCGCTGCTGGCAGCTCCCTGTGCAATTCCTGACCAATGATGTTGCAGGTGGACTCTATGGGAGACAAGTCCGGAGATGCTGCAGAACATAGTAGCAGGTTTAAGCCACGGAGGCTCCTGACGGTATCATGAACAATATTCAGACTAGTGTTGTGTTGAAAAACAGCTCCTGAGACACTTTGGAGAAATAAGCGGACCACTGGTTCTACAACCAAATCAATTTTACACTGAGCTGCTAGTGTACCTGAAATGAAGACTAGAGAGGTGGCGTTTCCCACAAGGTCTCCAGATAAAAGCGGAACTCATCGAATAGGACAGTCTTCCATTCCAGCCTCCATTGCTGTCTTGCTCTGGACCATGATAACCTTTGAGAACGGTGACGTGAAGTCAACCTGTTTACATCATGTTTCAGCAGTATGTTCAACAGGACCACTTTAAACCACCCTTCTAACCAGAGGCATAATCCGGACTGGAAAATCGGTATCATATGCCATTAATAATAATGGTGTCCTCTTATGTCGTAAATGACATTTCTGCCCCTCTAGCACAAGGTTTTGGATGGGACTGGTATCACCACCATTGGTGTAAACTGCTATATCTGGATGTATGTTTATAGAATTGTATACACCTGCCATTAACTCCTGTAGTGTGAAAGGTTTAGTGAATGGTAGTTTATGGGTATGTTATATAAAGCCAAAATATTATGTGAACCTAGTACTATTTGTTATGAATCGTGGTTCTGTGCTTCCAACTGGAAATGGAGCAGGTCCGGTGCTACACTACTCCAGTCGCAAGCGCTGCTATTGTCCTGACCCTGGAGGCGGAGCTACTACGCATGCAGGGAAATGGTCCCAATCTTGTGGAACGTCGCGTTCTGGTGCTGTGGGATGTGTAAGGACGCTGTTGTGTCTGGTACTGAGCAGTGGTGGGATTATGTTAAGTCTGCTGCTGAAGCTAACAGGGAGTGGCTGTCTAGGAATGATTGGGAGGTAATCAACACCTGATCATTAGGCGGGTTATTTAACCCTGCTCCCTGCTCAGTCCTTTGCTGTTTATTGCAGTTTGCAGTTCCCTATGTGCTTAGTGGTGCTAGCATTAGGCTTTGCTGTCTTTTCAGGGGTTTTCTCATTTTCTCTTCTGGTTTTACTTCCTGGGGTTCTTGCAGAGGTACTCACCTGGTCTTTGTCTAGGCACCAGCCGCATCACCAGACTCTAGCAGTCCAGCGACAGTGGGCCAGGGAAGGGCTCTACCAAAGTCCCCCTTCCATTTACTGGGAGCTGGGTGAAGAGTATTCCCGGCTCTTAATGGCGTGCCTAGCTGGACAGCTGGTGCTAAGTGCGTCTGTGGCTGCACCTTTGCTGGTTTGGTGGCGGTCTTGTTGGGTCCCTCTGCGAAGCGCATAACACTATTCTAGACACTATATAATATTACCAATTTAAAAACATATTTTGTACATGCATGAGCTTAATAAAATTGCCGCAAAACCTGAGACAAAGTTCACACGAGCGTATAAAAAAATCATCCAGAAAAAATTGATGATTCTTCATCTGTATGGTCATCAGTTTTTACACATCTGCAGTCATTATAATTTACAAGAACAAATACAGTTTCAATGTATCCATAAAAATTGGATGCTGTACAGTTTATCCGTATGGGATCCGATTTTTTTACACACCATAGACTTGAATAGGCGAGTCTCATCCAAAATATGGAGAAGACTAGTGCATACTGTAATATTTTTCACGCGGACATTCTGTCCATGATAAAAAATGGTCATCTGAACAGCCCTTTGAACAACATTAGTCTGAGTACTATGAGTTTTTTTTAAGGACAGCACTCTAACCGAAAATGTGATTGTGTGAATGTAGTCTAAAGGTGATCATTGATACTGCATTAAGGTTGGCTAGGTTTGGCCAAATTATCTAATGTGTATGGGGATGTCCACATGACAAATGTCGGGGGGAAATAAGGATCGAGCCATTATATTTTAACATGCCCAATCATATTGAATTCAATGGAGATAAGCCCCTGCAAGAATAGAAGTCAGGCAGCAACTTACCCTCATTCTCCATATTCCGAGAACATGTGGAAGAGTGGTGGACTATTGTCATGTTCCTACCCCTGAATACACCAATAGCATCATGTATATAATGTCATGTGTTTTATACATATAATGTCTTATGCGAAATGTGAACTAGGTACTTTGCTTTTAGTGTATATTATGAATAGACTGTGATATGGTAGTGTACATTATAGGGTAGAGGTATAAATTAGGATCTAGAACATAAGATAAGGATAATAGGCTTAGTTCATACTGTTAAGAGATAATAACTATAGGGTAATCATTATAGGTGTAATATATTTAATGCATAATATTTGGGGAAGTTTTGTCAGCTACATACTGTAGGGACAGGCATAGTTAAAGGTTGGGACTAGCCCATAGTGGGAAGGGAAAGCCCCAGTAAAAAGGGACTTGTTTCCTGCTAGAGAGTCAGATAGAGAAGTACAGTAACCAAGGTCAAGTTCAAGTGCAGTGGGCAGCTAGTGCCAGCAAGTATCTATTGTTCATGGCAGTGGGAGGCCTTACTAGAATCCCTTACGGACATTGCTGCAACGTCTGGAGCTCAACGCTCTGTACAGGTACTATGGAGAGTACTATAGAGAGTGCCTTATCCTCTAGTGTACAGGGTACAATGGACGCAGACCCACGAGAAGGGAAGGAAAAGGATCCCAGGTGGACTGCGGGACTGGACAGGAAATTCCAGGGGCTGAGAGAACCAGTGAACGTGGGGATAGTCCAGGAGGAACGGATAGCGATGCTGAGGACGTGCTGTGTTAAGGAAACAAGGAACGGGATGTGTGGTGCCCAATACTGCGTGTTGCAATCTGATGAACTTGAACTGTTCAGTAAACGTTTACACGTTGAAATGAACCGAGTGTCGTTTGATCTATGTGCGGCGGCTCCTGAAGATGAAGGCCTGGAGATGGCAATGGTTTGCGGCCTAAAATTGTGTGTGATGCACTCACATATGATAGCACATTGAGACTAGGACACAATTTTCCTGTAAAGTGCCAGGGTGTCACCGGGTGTGTCAGAAGTGACAGACAGTCGCCCTGCAGTTGGTTGCAGGAGATCTCTACGTTTGGCATTACAGACACCGTCTTAGAGGCTGTCTCTCTAGGACCCAGCGGCTACCTTCCTTTGTCTAATTAACACCCTGTCCTGGGTGTATAAATACCTGCTGTCTGCTGGAGGGTGGTGCCGGCGATAATCACATTACCCATTGTGAAGGCTCGGTGCAAGTGCATTACTTCATACCATTGGTATGGTTTCAGTTGCAGAGCTCACAGAGCGGCTGCGCAGTCTGTCTCTGGAGATGAAAGACCTCCGCTGTGAGGTTCAGCAGCGGCTACAGGTCAAAAATGTGGGGGTCTCTGTAGGTAGGCCTGTCCAGCCTGAAATCAAGGTCCCAGACAGGTTTTCAGGAGGCAGGGACAAGTTTTTTGTGTTCAAGGAGGCCTGCAAACTGTATTTTAAACTTCGTCCTTACTCCTACGAAAATGAGCAACGGGTTGGAATTGCGATCTCTGTACTGCAGGGAGATCCTCAGTTGTGAGCGTTTTCTTTACCACAGGACTCGGTTTGTCTGCAGTCTGTGGAGGGGTTTTTCGGGGCTCTGGCCCTCATCTATGATGACCCTGACCGAGTCGGCTTGGCTGATTCTAGGTTACGTCGCCTTCAGCAGGGGAATCAGGCACTGGAGACGTACAGTTCTGAATTCTGTTGATGGGCAACGGATTCCAAATGGAATGACTCAGCCCTTAGAAGTCAATTTTGTGAGGGTCTTACTGAAAGGTTGAAAGATGCCTTGGCAGTCTATGAAACCCCTCAGTCCTTGAAGGCTGTCATGTCGTTGGCCATACATCTTGATAGACGCCTTCGGGATAGACGGGTGAGACCACCTTCTCCGAGGCCTTCTTGTCGAGGTTGTGTACCTCTGCCGGGGGAGTGGTCTGGGGGTTCACCAGTACTGGGGAAGGTGGAGGAACCTTTGCAGTTAGGGGGTGTCTCTTCATCATACGTTTCCCTGGAGATTCGCAACAAAAAAGGCATTTTTTTTGTGGGAAAAAGGGACATTTTGTTGGGACCTGTCCTTCAATTCCTAAACAAAAGGGGTCTCGATTAACTCTTGGTAGTCTGGAGTTGGATAAACAAGGCGTGCATTTGTTGCCAACCTGCAGTTCCCGGTTTGTTCTGACAGTAGAGGTGGTGCTAGAGAGCAAAATCGAGAAAATTTCTGTTTGTTGACAGTAGAGCCGGAGTCAGCATGGTTGATGCTGAGTTTGTGAAAACTCATTGTCTTGCTTGCTGTACTTTAGCTAAACCTATTTCCATCTTCGCCATCGACTCAGCAACACTTGCACAGAAAGCATTTACTCAAATTGTACATAATGTAAAACTGAGGGTGGGGTCAGTTCATTGTGAAATAATCCCTCGCTATGTCCTGGACAATCTTCCCACACGTATTGTTTTGGGTATTCCTTGGCTTGTTAAGCATAATCCGTTGGTGAATTGGCAAACCGGGGAGATTATTGAATGGGGAGATTACTGCAATGAGAACTGTTAAGATATTTCCCTTGCTACTGTCTCTATGGAAATATTACCTGCTTTTCTGTCTGGATTTAAGGACTTTTTTTTGAGAAGGGGTATCAGGATTTGCCTCCCCATCAGGCATATGACTGTCCTATTAACCTGACCCCCAGAGTCTGGAGAAGGGACATATCAGACCCTCATCTTTGCCCGTGGCAGCAAGGTTCTTCTTTGTAAAGAAAAAAGATGGCGGTCTTCGTCAATGTTTAGATTTCCGGGAATTAAATCAAATTACCATCCGTGATCCATACCGTCTTCCTCTGATTCCTGATTTGTTTAGCCAGGTTGTAGGAGCTAAGGTATTCTTCAAGTTGAAGGGGAGCCTATAATCTGGTTAGAATCAGAGAAGGGGACGAATGGAAAACAGCATTCAATACCCCTGAAGGGCATTTAGAGAGTTTTGTTATGCCTTTCGGTTTTACCAATGTACCTGCGGTATTCCAGCATTTCATAAATGATATTTTCCATCATGGGGAGGTTTGTGGTGGTCTATCAGGACGATATTTAGGTTTACTCACCTGATTTTGAGACACATCGGGGGCATGTTAAGCAGGTGCTCCAGATATTAAGGGATAACAAATTTTATGCCAAACTGGAAAAATGTGTTTACGCTGTTCAGTAGATGCAGTTTTTGGGGTACTTGTTGTCGTCTTCGGGTTTTCGGATGGATCCGGAGAAGATCCGTGCAGTCCTTGATTGGGACTGTCCCGAGAACCTGAAGGCTCTACAACATTTTCTGGCTTTACTAATTTTTCCAGAAATGCATCCAAAATTACTCAGTAATTGTGAAACCCCTTACTGACATGACTAAGAGGGTGTCTGAATTTTCCAAATGGTCGGATGCTTCCCTCCAGGCTCTTTCTTCCTTAAAGAATCATTTTGCCACTGCACCTTTACTCATTCAACCCAATGTTTCCCAACGCTTTATTGTGGAGGTTGATGCATTTGATGCCGGGTTTGGGCTGTGTTGTTTCAGGCTCCATCCCCTGTTAAATGGCGTCCATGCGCCTTTTTTCTAAAAAATTGTCCTCGGCTGAGAGAAATTATGACGTGGGTAATAGGAAACTTTTGGCAATCAAATTGGCATTCGAAGAATGGCGACATTGGTTGGAGAGGGCTGTCCATCCTATTACTGTTATTACTGATCATAAGAATCTGTCTTATCTACAGTCAGCTAAATGTATCAACCCTAGGCAAGCCAGATGGCCCCTGTTTTTTACTCAATTTTGTTGTCACTTTTTGTCCAGAGGTCGAAAATGTCAAGGCTGATGCTTTGTCCCGGAGCTTCCCTGGTGGTGGTGAACATGAGAACCCTGCCCCGATATTACAGAAAGGGGTAGTCATTTCGGCACTGTATCCTTAACTGGAGAGTGAGGTGTTGGAGGCTCAGGGGGTCGCCCCTGCCTCCTGCCCTTCAGGAAGGTTATTTGTACCATCTAATCTGCACCACAAAGTAATTAAGGAACATCATAACTCTGTGCTTGCTGGGCTTCAAGGTGGTAAGGCAACCGCAGACCTCCTCTCTCATCACTTTTTGGTGGCCAGGATTGCATCGGGATATGATTGAACACGTATTTGCTTGTAGTATTTGCGCGTGTGCTAAGGTTTCGCATACCCCTCCGTCTGGTACTGTTCTTCCGCTACCTATCCCTAGTAGGCCATGGACACATTTGTCCACGGACTTTATTACTGACTTACCAGTTTCTACAGGCAAAACGGTGGTTTTGGTGGTTGTAGATAGGTTCAGTAAAATGGTTCACTTAGTCGTATTACCTGCACTTCCAAATGCCAAGACACTTGCTCAGGTGTTCATAAATGAGATTGTGAAGCTTCATGGGGTTCCCTCCGATGTGGGGTCAGATCGGGGGACCCAGTTTGTTTGCAAGTTTTGGAAGGCATTCTGTTCTCGACTAGGGGTGCAGCTGTCCTTTTCCTCTGCCTTCCACCCTCAGTCAAATGGACAGACTGAGTGTGTCAATCAGGATTTGGATACCTACTCCAGGTGTTTCGTCTCCGAAAATCAGGAGGATTGGGCATCTTACTTACCGCTTGCAGAATTTGCCACTAGTAATCATCGTCAAGAATCCACTGGCAGGTCACCGTTTGAAGTGGGGGAGGAGCTTAGGGAGTTCCTGAGGAGGAATGGTTTGCTTCGTCAATCTCCTCGGTATGGCAGGGTGTTCTGAGTAATTTAAAGATCATGGGAGACAGGTATAAATGTATGGCTGACAGGAAACGCTTGCCAGGTCTGGACTTGAATGTGAATGACTTTGTATGATTGTCTACCAGGAATATAAGATTAAAAGTTCCTTCTTGGAATCTGGGACCTAAGTTTATTGGTCCCTATAAAATAACCGCCGTCATTAACCCAACAGCGTTTCGTCTTGAACTCCTCAGGCCCTTAAGGTCCACAACGTATTTCACAGGTCCTTACTCAAGAAGTATGTGGAACCTCTTGAGCCCTCACCTCTACCACCGACCCCAGTAATGGTTGATGGTAATCTGCAGTTCCAGATTTCGAGGGTTGTAGATTCTCGTCTCCAATGTCGTTCGCTACAGTACTTGGTGCACTGGAAAGGTGGGTTTCAGCATCAGAGGTGAATGCTCCCAGGTTGGTTCATTCATTCCACACCTCTTATCCTGAGAAATCCGGTCCTGAGTGTCCGAAGGCCACTCGTAGAGGAGGGGGTACTGTCACGGGTGTGTCAGAAGTGACAGAGAGTCGCCCTGCAGTTGGTTGCAGGAGATCTCTATGTTTGGCAATACAGACACCTTCTTAGACGCTGTCTCTCTAGGACCCAGCGACTACCTTCCTCTGGCTAATTAACACCCTGGCCTGAGTGTATAAATACCTGCTGTCTGCTGGAGGGAGGTGCCAGCGATACTCACATTACCTTTTTGAAGGCTCGGAGCAAGTTCATTACTTCATCCTCTCTGCTGCTTTGAGGATGGGTGTTCATCTCTCTGAAGTCGGCTAAAAGCTATGCTATCTTCCCTTGTTTGTTCCCCCTTGTTGTCTTTAGTGGTGAGTGGGGATCGACCACACTTTGCGTGACATTGGGTAATATGAAGCAGCAGCACGACTATGGCTGTCGCCTATGGTGACTTTACACATGCATGTGAATGGTTGAGTTGGGAAGAATCAAATGTTTATCGAACATGTATTTGGCCAAGAGCTATGATTGAATTGTATGATTGCACCTCAAGATGTTAAAAGGCTCGGCACAAAATGAATATTGATCACCTACAGTGACATGTAAAAGTTTGGGCATCCCTTGTTCAAAATTACTGTCATTGTAAACAGTTAAGCAAGTTGAAGGTGGCCTCCCACTAAAAGTCCTAAAGTTAATGATTTCCTTTGTATTTTAGGCAAAAATATATATATTTTCATATTTTACATTTTAAAAATTACAAAAAGGAAAACAGGCTGATGAAAAAGTTTGGGCACCCTTGGAAATTTGTGTGCTTAGATAACTTTGGCCAAGGTTTCAGACCTTAATTAGTCTGTTAGGGTTATGGCTTGTTCACTATCATCATTAGTAATGGCCAGTTGATGCAAATTTCCAAGCATTTCCCAGGTTTATAAAAACCCAGCCTCCTCTAACCTTGTACCAAAAAACAGCAGCCACGGGTTCTTATAAGCAGCTGCCTAGCAGTCTGAAAATGAGAATGGTGGAGGCCCACAAAGCAGGAGAAGGCATTAAGAAGAAAGCAAAACGTTTTCAAGTTGCCCTTTTCTCAGTTCGAAATGTAATTAAGAAATGGCAGTTAACAGGAACAGTGGAGGTCAAGATAAGGTCTGGAAGACCAAGCAAAATTTCAGTGAGAGCTGCTCGTAGGATTGCTAGAGAGGCAAATTAGAACCCCCACTTGACTGCAAAAGACCTTCAGAAAGATTTAGCAGACTCTGGAGTTGCATTACATTGTTCTACTGTTCAGAGACACCTGCACAAATATGGCCTTCATGGAAGAGTCATCAGAAGATAAAATTCAATGTCCGAAGTATGCAGAAGAACATCTAAACAAGCCTGATGCATTTTGGAAACAAATCCTGTGGACCGATGCAGTTAAAATAGACTCTTTAGCCACAATGATCAAAGGTATGTGTAGAGAAAAAAGGGCACAGAATTTCAGGAAAAGAACATCTCACCAACCATTAAGCATGAGGTTGGATAAATTATGCTCTGGGGTTGTGTTACAGCCAATGGCACAGGGAACATTTCACGGGTAGAGGGAAGAATGGATTCAATGAAATTTCGACAAATTCTTGATACAAACATACAGTGCCTACAAGTAGTATTCAACCCCCTGCAGATTTAGCTGGTTGACACATGCGGAATTAACTTGGCATTGTGACATTTGTACTGTAGATCAGCCTGGAAGTGGGAAATGCAGTGCAGCAAATTTTGCTTTTTTTTTTTTTTTTTTTTAAAAACGTTAAAAGTTAATTCAGAGTGTCATTTATTATTCAACCCCTCAAACCACAAGAATTCTGTTTGGTCCCCCTAAAGTATTAAGAAGTAGTTCAGGCACCAAGAATAATGAGCTTCACATGTGTGGATTAAAGATCTCTTTTGCCAGCCTTTTCTGACTATTTAAGACCCTCCCCAAACTTGTGAACAGCACTCAGACATGGTCAACATGGGAAAGACAAAGGAGCATTCCAAGGCCATCAGAGACAAGATCGTGGAGGGTCACAAGGCTGGCAAGGGGTACAAAACCCTTTCCAAGGAGTTGGGCCTACCTGTCTCCACTGTTGGGAGCATCATCCGTAAGTGGAAGGCTTATGGAACTACTGTTAGCCTTCCACGGCCAGGACAGCCTTTGAAAGTGTCCTCCCGTGCCGAGGCCAGGCTTGTCCAAAGAGTCAAGGCTAACCCAAGGACAACAAGGAAGGATCTCCGGGAAGATCTCATGGCAGTGGGGACATTGGTTTCAGTCAATACCATAAGTAACGTACTCCACCGCAATGGTCTCCGTTCCAGACGAGCCTGTATGGTACCTTTACTTTCAAAGCGTCATATAAAGGCTCGTCTACAGTTTGCTCATAATCACTTGGAGGACTCTGAGACAGACTGGTTCAAAGTTCTATGGTCTGATGAGACCAAGATCGAGATCTTTGGTGCCAACCACACACGTGACGTTTGGAGACTGGATGGCACTGCATACGACCCCAAGAATACCATCCCTACAGTCAAGCATGGTGGTGGCAGCATCATGCTGTGGGGCTGTTTCTCAGCCAAGGGGCCTGGCCATCTGGTCCGCATCCATGGGAAGATGGATAGCACGGCCTACCTGGAGATTTTGGCCAAGAACCTCCGCTCCTCCATCAAGGATCTTAAGATGGGTCGTAATTTCATCTTCCAACAAGACAACGACCCAAAGCACACAGCCAAGAAAACCAAGGCCTGGTTCAAGAGGGAAAAAGTCAAGGTGTTGGAGTGGCCTAGTCAGTCTCCTGACCTTAACCCAATTGAAAACTTGTGGAAGGAGCTCAAGAATAAAGTTCACATGAGACACCCAAAGAACCTAGATAACTTGGAGAAGATCTGCATGGAGGAGTGGGCCAAGATAACTCCACAGACCTGTGCCGGCCTGATCAGGTCTTATAAAAGACGATTATTAGCTGTAATTGCAAACAAGGGTTATTCCACAAAATATTAAACATAGGGGTTGTATAATAATTGACCCACACTTTTATGTTTAAAATTTAATAAAATTCAACTGAGCAACATAACTTTTTGGTTTGTAAGATTTATGCTTCTGTTCATAAAACCTACTCTCATTTGCAGTTTGAAGGCTCTAACTTATTTGCATCTTATCAAACCAGCTAAATCTGCAGGGGGTTGAATACTACTTGTAGGCACTGTAACTCCATCTGTAAAAAAGCTGAAGTTGAAAAGAGGATGGCTTCTACAAATGGAATGTGATCCTAAACCCAAGTCAAATTCCACAATAGGCTACCTCAAAAGGTGCAAGTTGAAGGTTTTACAATGGCCCTCACAGTCCCCTGATCATCATTGAAAATCTGTGGCTAGACCTCAAAAAATCAGTGCATTCAAGACAACCCAGGAATCTCACAGAACTGGAAGAATTTTCCAAGGAAGAATGGATGAAAATCCCTGAAACAAGAATTGAAAGACTCTTGTCTGGCTACAAAAAGTGTTTACAAGCTGTGATACTTGCTAACCATGCAGGGTGCCCAAACTTATGCATCGACCCATTTTCATTTTTGTAATTTTTAAAATGTAAAAGATGAAAATACATTTTTTTTTGGCCTAAAATTCAAAGGAAATGTGTCATCTTTAACTTTAGCCCCTTTAGAGATCATTTTTATCTTCAACTTGCTTAACTGTACATAATAACAGTAATTTTGACCAGGGGTGCCCAAACTTTTACATGGCACTGTATCCACAAAACAGATGATACATTTTAGATCATAAAGTAACTGACTGCTGAAACTTGTAAGAATAGGAGACCATGAGTCTCCTGTGTGAATGAAAAGCAGAACAAATGTGCGGTCTGCTCTGCATTCACTTATGGAAACTCAGGATCCACCGCACTCACAATCACTGAGGATCCCAGCGTCAGAAACTTAACACCTATTGCTCCCTTCAGGCATAAGAATGGTAAATCCAGGGAACGACTCCTTTTCTGAGGAGCACCCTCCTATCAGTAGCAGACCCATAAAGGCTCCCAATATTCAGTATTGATGTCAGCGTGGCAGGTCTACCATCCATACTTGTTCTATTTCCTATGCGGCTGTATAAACTTCATGTGCTGTGATATATAATTAAAATTCTTTTTCATTTGGAGGCGATCTCCACTTTATCTTAAAAGCAGGTGTCTTTGAAGCTAAACATGTTGTTAGCATTGGCAGCGTATAAAATATTGCTATATTTAGCTACTCGGAAGTCTTGCAGTCTTTCTTTTGTTCCCAAGAGAACTTTTATTTCAGATTGTCAGAAAGCGGAGATTTATATATGACCTGTGTTTTATCTTTCTCTGAGGACCAGGCTCCCCTCACTGTCACTGTACAATATATAGCGTTACTATAATTACTACAGACTATTATTACTCAAGAGAAGAAAGACTTAAATCCGAGCACTTAGTTGTGTTGTCGATAGATTAAATGTTCCCGAGTTTTGCCAAAACCACATAATCATTTTATGATGTGCAAAAGATTTACAAAGCTTGTGGCCCCTTCCCTGTTCTGATCCGCAGTCTGTGAAAAGGAAGCAAATGAGATTTCTCCTAGTTCTTTGGATTGTGCTTCTGTATTAATCTCGATCATAGAGGACAATGTACAGACCAATGGTGTTCGTTAGGTCATATACTGCAAACTCCTGAGCCCACATTGCCCAGCATTACGTTATTTTTCAGAGATGCGTTATATATATCTCACTCCTCTGCTCCGTGTTATCTCTTCTGAAATCTGCATTGTATCTCCATGTTACTTGCAATGCTCTGCAGCTAATCACTGGTATATATATATATATATATCATTCATCTACGTTGTTTAATCCATGATACTTTAAGGTCATCACACTTACTTTAACAGTTTATGATCCATGTTGAGTTGCCAGTCAGTTTTATTGTCTCCTGTTGTCTTAAGCTAGTTGATTGATTGCTAACGAGTTAAATCTGTGTAGATCTAAGCAGATACGTCCCTATATATTGAGACATAGTCAAGGGGCAGCATTTATGTGGGGGCATTTATGCATATAGCATTTATGCATACTTTATCGAAGTGCCATAGTTTATCAAAGAGTCTCGGCAGTTAGATATGGCAGCTGGACAGGGCAGGAGACAGGTAAGACATGCAAGACAATTAAACAAACTTGCTTCCAGGTCATCTGTTTTGCAGACAGTATTCACCATTTGTATTTGTGCCATTTACGTTGTGGTTGCTACAATCATCCACATTCACCGTTCTCCCACAAATTCTGCACACTTCATCCATATTAACCCCTCTCTCCTCTCTTCTCCTATGTACAGCTGTCATGCTCTCTTCACAATGTTATATCACATAGATCCATTCATTCCCACCATACAACACCGGAAACGCTCTCACAAATCACTCAACCATCTGCTCACTCTCTGTATCTTCCTTCTCTTAGTCGCAGGTGATATTTCTCCTAATCCAGGACCCTCCAGTAATAACACTAACTCTTTCCCTGTTACATTCAGTAACCCTGCTAATCTCATTAGTATTCCCTGCATATCTTCTGTCTCATTCAACTGTGCCCTTTGGAATGAGCGCTCAGCATGTAATAAACTCTCTTACATCCATGACTTTTTCCTCTCTAATTCCCTCAACCTTCTGGCTCTCACTGAAACCTGGATCCAGCAGTCGGAAACCACCGCTGCTGCAGCTCTCTCCTATGGTAGCCTACACTTCTCTCATACTCCGAGACCTGACAACAGATCAGGTGGAGGTGTTGGTCTGCTTGTTTCAACAAAATGTAGTTTTCAGGTTATCCCCCCAGTACCCTCCCTTATCTTCCCTTCTTTTGAGGCCCACACAGTCAGACTCTACCGGCCCGTCTCCCTTCGAGTTGTCTATCGCCCTGCAGGTCACTCCCGTCAGTTCCTGGATCACTTTGCTGCCTGGCTTCCAAATTTTCTATCCTGCGACATCCCCACGATAATCATGGGAGATTTTAACATCCCAATTAGCGATCCTCTTTCCCCATCTGCCACTCACCTTTTATCACTAACCTCCTCCTTCGGTCTTTCACAGCTTGCTAATTCTCCTACACATGAAGACGGGAACACATTGGACCTGATCTTCTCCCGGCTTTGCTCAGTACATGACTTTACTAACTCTCCTCTTCCACTCTCTGACCATAATCTTCTTTCATTCTCTGTCAAGAACTGTGACTCTACTCAAGACACCCCCACTTTCCACACTTATAGAAATATACGCGCCATTAACACCCAGAAATTTAAGAAAAAGTTGCAATCATCATTGGCCCCAATCTCCTCCCTCTCATGTCCCGACTCTGCATTGAAGCATTATAACGAAATATTGCTATGCGCCCTGGATGAAGCCGCACCTCCTACACAAAGAACAATTTGGCATAGACAGTGACAACCCTGGCACATGCCTCAAACACGTCTTTTCCAGTGGGGCTCCAGGTGCGCTGAAAGGCTGTGGAGAAAATCTAATCTGCCCGAAGATTTCCTCCATTATAAATTTATGCTGAAAACATATAACTCTGCGCTTCACCTCTCCAAACAAACCTACTTTAACAACCTCATCATCTCACTTTCCAATAATCCTAAACGACTCTTTGACAAGTTTCATTCTCTCCTCAATCAAACAGCACAGGCCCCGATCACCGACCTCAGCGCTGACGATCTGGCCAATTATTTCAAAGAAAAAATCGACCATATCCGACAGGAAATTTTCTCCCAATCCCCAAAGTTTATGCATGCTCTCCCCCGCCACATTGTATCTTGCTCACTTTCTGACTTCGAACCAGTCACGGAAGATGAAGTGATCAGGCTTCTTGCATCTTCTCGCCCTACCACCTGCACCAGTGACCCTATTCCCTCACATCTCCTTCAGTCCCTTTCTCCAGCTGTCACCACTCACCTAACTAAAATTTTCAACCTCTCTCATCTGGTATCTTTCCCTTTTCTTTTTAACATGCCAGCATACATCCATTACTTAAAAAAAGCATCCCTTGACCAGAACTGCTTGGCCAACTACAGACCTGTTTCCAATCTTCCCTTTATCTCTAAACTCCTGGAACGCCTGGTCCATTCCCGTCTAATCCGCTATCTCTCAGACAACTCTCTTCTTGACCCTTTACAATCTGGTTTCCGCTCTTTACATTCTACTGAAACTGCCCTCACTAAAGTCTCTAATGATCTACTAAAAGCTAAATCTAATGGCCACTACTCCCTGCTGATTCTCCTGGATCTCTCTGCAGCATTCGACACTGTGGATCACCAACTCCTCCTCACCATGCTCCACACTATTGGCCTCAAGGACACTGTTCTCTCCTGGTTCTCCTCCTATCTCTCTGACCGCCCCTTCTCTGTGTCTTTCGCCGTCTCCTCCTCTCTCCTTCCCCTTACTGTCGGGGTTCCTCAAGGATCAGTTCTAGGCCCCCTTCTTTTCTCCTTATACACCTCTTCCATTGGACAAACAGCAGATTCGGTTTTCAGTACCATCTCTATGCTGATGACACCCAATTATACACCTCTGCTCCGGACATCACCCCTGCATTACTACAAAAGACCAGTGATTGTCTTTCTGCTGTGTCTAACATTATGTCCTCCCTCTGTCTAAAATTGAATCTGTCAAAAACTGAACTACTCGTCTTTCCTCCCTCCACTAACCTACCTGTGCCCGATATTGCCATTTCCTTTTGTGGCTCAACCATTACTCCCCAGCAACAAGCCCGCTGTCTTGGGGTCATTTTTGATTCAGATCTTTCCTTCACTCCTCACATCAAATCACTCGCTCGTTCATGTCATCTACACCTCAAAAACATCTCAAGAATCAGGACTTTTCTCACCTTTGACTCGGCAAAAACTCTTACTGTAGCTCTTATTCATTCTCGTCTCGACTACTGCAACTCTCTACTTATCGGGCTCCCTCTTACTAAACTCTCCCCTCTCCAATCCGTCCTTAACTCAGCAGCCAGGATCATATTCCTCGCCAGCCGCTACACCGATGCCTCTTCCCTGTGCCAGTCATTGCATTGGTTGCCCATCCAATATAGAGTTCAATTTAAACTTATCACGCTTACCCACAAAGCGCTCCATGCTTCAGTACCCCCCTACATCTCCTCCCTTGTCTCAGTCTACCACCCTACACGTGCCCTCCGTTATGCCAATGACTTAAAACTAAAATCCTCCATAATCCGAACTTCCCACTCCCGTCTCCAAGATTTCTCACATGCTGTGCCAATTCTTTGGTATGCACTACCCAGGACAGTTCGATTAATCCCAATACCCACAGTTTCAAGCGGACCCTAAAAACCCATTTCTTTAGACTGGCGTATCGCCTCCACACACTATCTGTCCGTCCCAGTTGTCCATCTTAGTTTTCCCCCATATTAAAATCTTCTTCAATTTCAGGTTCATACCAACCATGCACTTAATAGCCTTGGTCAGGACTGTACACATACTGGCAGGCGACCAGTCCATGCATTATTATTTATCCTATTTAGTATATCAAGGCTGCTTTATACAATATATGTACATTTTACCTTTTGTGTCTCCCCCATTTCCTCATAGACTGTACTCACTCCTTTCGATATGAGATATGCTTACTCTGTATTGTCTCTATAAGTCCCCCCTAAAATTTGTAAAGTGCTGCGGAATATGTTGGCGCTATAAAAATAAAAATTATTATTATTATGCATTAACAATTGCAATTCTTGACATATAGTCATAGTGTGGTGCCCCTGAGGGTTCGGTCGAGCACAGAGGTATTGCATCTCACCCAGAGGTGTGGTATCTCACTCTCAGGTAAGGAAGGAGTATGGCTCAGGACCCTAACACTACATTCACTACACCACATTTCCGGGGGACAAGGCAACAATGCTCCTGTGGGGAAGCACAACTGTCCCTGATCCCTGGCTGGAATGGGGAGGAACCACCTAGAGAGGGGGAACTAGGTAGTGGATGGGTGGAGGACGTAGATCCTGGGAGCACTGGAGTGGGAGCATATAAAATAGGGAACCATCTTGGTTCAGAGAGAAGAGTGTGGAGTTTGTTCAATCCATAACCGCAATCCACAGGTGGCGTACTCGGACTATACATCACCTATACACATAGACTGCCACTGGTTTGACCGCCCTGGGTCGCGGACGGGGTCACCGCAACAGTGACTACAACCCCCAGCATTTACAAGGCCCGGCTCCGGGTATCCCCAAGGCCCAGGGGGCGCATCAATAGCATGTAGAGTGAGGCTCCGCATGACAACGAGATGCATCTTTCACCAAAACATATTGCATTAAACAGACAAAATGACAACCAATAAGAAAAGAAGTGCTAGGACAAAATTGAATGTGAATAGTATAGATCTTTATTAATATGGTTAAATATTAAAAATAGAGATAGGGAGAATAATATCCAGATACAGATATGAAAAATGGGTGAGCCATACCGGGAGAAAATTACCCTGAAAAATGGAGAAGAGGCAGAAGGTATGTTCACTTTGATACCTAATCATGGTGAGTAGATGTGAAATAATGATAAATTCCTAAGTACAAATGATAGGCAAATAACAAAGTGCAACCATGGAATGAACAAGTATATACATGGTCGCACAGGAAGTATAATAATTATCAGGACATATAATCAACAAGATACGTTTGGCTCACCCACCAACGACAGGACACATGTTTCATTAATGCTTCATCAGGGGTAATGTATGGCTCACCCACTTTTCATTTCTGCATTTGTCATGTTGGATATTTATTCTACCTTTCTCCGTGTTTAATATGTAATTGTATTAATAAAGATTTATACTATTCATATTCAATTTTGTCCTAGCACTTCTTTTCTTATTGGTTGTTGTATCCATTTAGTGCAATTAGGACATTTACACCACTTGGGGTTACAATCTTTTTTTTTAAACACAGAAAATGGGCAAAAAAAGTAAAAAAAGACAAAACAGAACGTCCTTTCTTATTGTCCTCCTTTTCTTTGACCTTATTTTGTCTCCTATTACAATTAAACCTGAGAAATACTGTATCAGGAGACCAGCAACCTCTTCCTCATTATCCTGTGCATGGCTGTAAGACAACTGACTGCAGCAAGAGCCTCCCCCCTCTGCTCTGTCGAAGTTGGACAAAATTTCAATCAGCCTCTCATCTTGCAGATTTCAAAAGGCACACACCTGTGTATATAAGACCTCACAGCTCATGGTGCATGTCAGACCAAATGAGAATCATGAGCTCAAAGGAACTGCCCAAGGAGCTCAGAGACAGAATTGAGGCAAGGCACAGATATGGCCAAGATTACAAAAGAATTTCTGCATTACTCAAGATTCCTAAGAGCACAGTGGCCTCCATAATCCTTAAACGGAAGAAGTTTGGGACCACCAGAAGTCTTCCTAGACCTGACCATCCAGCCACACTGAGCAATCGTGGGAGAAGAGCCTTGGTGAGAGAGGTAAAGAAGAACCCCAAGATCACTGTGGCTGAGCTCCAGAGATGCAGTAGGGAGATGGGAGAAAGTTCCACAAAGTCAACTATCACTGCAGTCCTCCACTAGTCGGGCCTTTATGGCAGAGTGGCCAGATGGAAGCCATGAAATCCCGCATACAGTTTGCTCAAAAACACATGAGGGACTCCCAGACTATGAGAAATAAGATTCTCTGGTCTGATGAGACAAAGATATAATTTTTTGGTGATAATTCTAAGCGCTATGTGTGTAGAAAACCAGGCACTGCTCATAACCTGCCCAATACAATCCCAACAGTGAAACATGGTGGTGGCAGCATCATGCTATGGGGGTGTTTTTCAGCTGCAGTGATAGGACGACTGGTTGCAATTGAAGGAAACATGAATGCGGCCAAGTACAGAGATATCCTGGATGAAAATCTCTTCCAGAGTGCTCTGGACCTCAGACGTGGCCGAAGGTTCACCTTCCAACAAGACAATGACCCTAAGCACACAGCTAAAATAACAAAGAAGTGGCTTCAGAACAACTCTGTGACCATTCTTGACTGGCCCAGCCAGAGCCCTGACCTAAACCCAATTGAGCATCTCTGGAGAGACCTGAAAATGGCTGTCCACCAATGTTCACCATCCAACCTGACGGAACTGGAGAGGATCTGCAAGGAAGAATGGCAGAGGATCCCCAAATCCAGGTGTGAAAAACTTGTTGCATCATTCCCAAGAAGACTCATGGCTGTACTTGCTCAAAAGGGGGCTTCTACTCAATACTGAGCAAAGGGTCTGAATACTTATGACTATGTGATATTTCAGTTTTTGTTTTTGAATAAATTTGCAAAAATTTCTACATTTCTGCTTTTTTCAGTCAAGATGGGGTGCAGAGTGTACTTTAATGAGAAAAAAATGAACTTTTTAGAATTTACCAAATGGCTGCAATGAAACAAAGAGTGAAACATTTAAAGGGGTCTGAATACTTTCCGTACCCACTGTATCTATTCAAACCACCAAGGCACAACGGAATTGCAGTGATGACATCTTTTTATCTGATTGCTGCAACCAATCATTGGGGTGACACTTGAATGCCATGTGATTGCTTATGCCTGAGATTTGGGGAGGTAGTCATGTAAATTACAGATGTGATGTCATAAATATGTGGTCGTCCCGACACTGAAGCACTGGGGGATTAAATATTTAAGCAAGCCTTAGTTTATAGTGATGAGCGAGTATTTCTCATTAACCTTTTCGGCGAGCACGCTTTACTGTCGCCGTGGCAGCAAGGGTCATGGCTGTTAGACAGATGTGACACATGTAGAGATTGCCTGTCAATCCCTGCATGTGTCACATCTGTCTAACAACTGTGATACAAAATACTCGGCGAGCACACGAGCGTGCTCGCCAAAAGGGTTAATGAAACATACTCGCTCATCACTATTAGCTTATCATCCAGGTTCTGGGTTATGTGTGCATTTTTTCATTGATTAAAGAGAATCTGGCATGATGTAGGGACAGAGACACTTTTGCCAGTGATGCATCACTTAGTTTACTGGGTGCAGCAGTTGGGATAAAATCCCTGTTTTCTGTGCTGCAGATCTAGCAGAGCTTGGAATGCTGGGCTGTGTATAACCCCGCCCACCTCACTGATTGGCTGCTTTCTGTGTATACTGTTTATTGACAGAAAGCTGTTTAATTAGTGGTGGGGATGTGGTTGGACTAGAAGGCATGAGACACCTAGTCCTCTAGTGATAATCTCCAGCTAGTAAAACACTGATTTTATTGAAACAGCAACACACAGCCCAGTAAGTGACACATCGCTGGAATCAGGGTCTCAGCCCCTACATCATGCTGCTACATGGCAAAAACCTGCTGACAAAGTCCCTTTAATCTTTGATACAGACATATTTAACTTCAGAACATTTTGTTACTACCTTGGATTGTAGATGCAACCTATTTTTGCACATTTGGCACGCCTGACTTTTTGGGGGGTGCATCTACTGTATCTGCAAAATCGCACACATGCTCCGCAGACATTGTAACCCTGTAAATAGTAGAAGTAGAACAAGGAGTTGTAATTGCTAAAACAAGACTCATCTCCATGAATAAGAAATTGCAGGATGAACTTCTGCTACGCTGGAAGACCTGCAATTTTCAGTGTGACTGGTAGACATAGTAATTCTGAGTTAAACACGGAGAACAATGCTAATATGCCTGGGTTTGTTTGCATCGCTAATTACACCATACAACTCTATGTACAAAGTAATAAGTGCAAACTCTTATCAGAATATAAATCCGATGTGAACATGAACTTTAATGTCCAAATCCACATTTCAAGCCATTTTTTTTCCAATAATTTTGAAGATCACATGGGGTTTGATGTCTTGGGAAGGGGCTTCATCGCCTCGCAGCAGGTTTCGGTGTCGAGTTGATTGGGAGCATTGACACATGTTAGGTATGTAATGAACCCATAGGGCTCATTCACACTTCCGATTTTCATGTACAAGGGCTATCTGCCCTCACTCCTTTCGATATGAGATATGCTTATTCTGTATTGTCTGTATAAGTCCCCCCTAAAATTTGTAAAGTGCTGCGGAATATGTTGGCGCTATACAAATAAAAATTATTATTATTATTATTATCTGTATTTTTCACAGATAGCACGCGTAGTCTGTGGGCCAATCACACGTCCGTGATTCTTCTCAGTCCAGGGAAAATTGCGTAGATATCTTGGATTTTGAACCCAAGGTTTGATCAAAATCGGCAATGTAAGTCAAAGGGTCCATTAAAAAAAATCTTTTCATGGACTGTCAGAATGGAGAAGATGGAGACACTTTCTCTTCTTTTTTTCTTCATGTATGAGAAAAACGAATGACAATGGAAAAATGTGATGTGTGAATGAGCCCTTACACAAACAATACTGGAAAATCCTTAAAGGGGTATTCTGATTTCAGATGCAGAACGTGCCACAAATGCTTTGGTCTCCAACCTCTATTATGTTGCCTTTTTTTAAATGTTTGTTCCCTGTTTTGCTCCCCGAGTGTCAGATGTAGTCGATGTTTTCCTGCACGAACATGAAGGGTGCACAACAGGATCGCAACATTGGTGTGAAAAATGCCTGAATTTCCACCCTTGCAGAAGTGTTTGTGTTTGCGTAGATACAAGGATAATCGTGTCTTCTCTTTGAACCCTGATTTCCCTCGTTCACAAAGTCATTATGGAGGATAATGTCATAGTGATACCTTCCAGCAAGAGGAATTTTTGAGGCTGGAGGGTCTGGGCTAGTCCAGGCCATGTACAGACAGTGAGATGAGAAGAGCAGGAGCAAAACTGAGGAGGAGGAATGTATCAGATAAGATGAAGCTGTCCCTAATCACAGCCACAAGTCAATCACAAGTGCGACTGCTCTGGTGGGAGATCCAGAGGTTGTTAACCTGTTATCTGCTGTAACAGCTCCAGAAAGGCATTCAGCCAGCGTCATATATCACTTAACCCTTTAATTCCAATGGTATTTTGAGGCACAGAACTGTCTATTTTTTTTGTTAGTTTATTGAAGTCTTTTAGCACATGGTGAAATCCAAGGGTCCTATAGAAGACAACCCCATTTTTCAGTTACCAAATGTGTTGTTGGCAATTAACGGACACTTTAATCCTACTCCCAATTGCATCCCAATTCTGCCCCAATGCCAATGTGAAATGCCCATGTGGATGAGGGTTGTATAAACCCAGCCCCATTTTTGGCCAGAGACATTGCACATTTTTCAGGACTGTTTCTCAAAAATCAGGACAGTTTGGACAATTGGCATATACAGTATGCCATGTGGAGGTGACTTTGGACGCATTTCTTATCATATGGTGAGATTCATAAATGATCTATTAGATCTAATAGATTATTTGTTGTTTGTGTAAAATAGTATCTATAAAGATTATAATGCAGATGTTCTACGTTTTAAATAGAAAGAGGGTGACACTCTAAATCATTTCCTCTAGCTAGTGGGTCCAAGGAAGCCACCAACAAGAGGTATGTAGCGCCCCGAGGGTTCGGCCGCTACATGGGTATTGCACCTCTGCCAGAGGTGTGATATCCCACTCCCAGGTAAGGATGGAGTATGGACCAGGGCTCAGTTAGCTGCATACAGCACACACACCCCATTTCCGAGGGACAGCTCAACGGTGCTCCCACTAGACAGAAGTGCAGGCACGACCGACTATGTCCCTGTCTGGAGTGGGGAGGGGGGTGGAACACCCAGTGCTGTAGGGGCAGATAGGTGTTGGTTCCTGAGCGTAGGTAGGAGCCCATTGGTTGCTGGTCACCTGGGCTCATGGCTAGAGGGAGGTATAAAAGGTGGGCACCATCTTAGATCTGGGTTCTGTCCAGAGAGGAGAAGACAGGGAGTAGAGGCTCTGTAGGAGCTCTACTCCAGGAGGGCCTAGTGAGAGGCCGAGGAGGAGGTGAAGGGGAGCTGAGATTACGTCTCATCCCAGCTCCACGAGAAAGGAACAGAAAGGAACAGAAAGGAGAAGAAGAGACAGAGAAACAGAAGGGCTCAGGAACAAGAAGGTGGAAGGGACCCTAAGAACCCACGAGAATCCAGGGTGAAGGGTCAGGCAGATTAAGGGTGCCGGATCCCAAGTTGGTGGAGGAGAAACTACCCTCAGCCAAAGATCGGACGTCGTGATCATTTATTGGTGCGACACCTCATCAAACCTGCTAGGAAGGCACCATTTAGGACAGCGGAGGACGGGGCCCACGTTTAACCGCACAAGTCCGCGGTAGCTGGACAAAAGTGGGTCACTGGTGAGGCAGGCCAGAGGAAGGATTGAAGGGGGTCCTGAGCCATACTCCCGAGCTGCCTGGGAGTTGACCGAGCCCCTCACCTGGTGGACGCAGCATGGCTCGGGCAGTCATTGCCAGCTGAAGTGACATGGATATTAACCGTGAGTAAAGACCCTGCACTGCAGTACGTTGTCTGTGTGCTTTTTCGCTCCTCCGGCACTACCAGTACTGGGACTCTCACCACCATCACTCCCACCATCCACTACACTGCCCTGGGGCCGCACTCTTCCCATGGGGAGTCACACCATCCCAGCTGCCTACATCATCGGTCCCAGCAGTCTGCCCTGCAGCGGCGGTTCCTAATAACCGCAATCCACGGGTGGCGTAGTCGGACATTATCTAAAACATCTAAAAGATTGCCACTGGTCTGACCACCCTGAGCCACTTACCGGGTTGCCACTACTACCCCCATCGTCTCCCTACTGCCCGACTCCGAGTGCCCCAAGCCCAGGGGGCGAGTCAGATACAGTAAACTTGTAATTTAGTGCTTGTTTAGGGTTAACATCGGTCAAGTCAGCAGTCTTCCCCATGATTGTGGAGCCTACTGAAAAACCTTTTTAAACACGTAGGAAGCCTTTGCAGGTGTTTTTTGTTAATTATTCTAATTTACTGAGATAATGACTTTTGTGTTTTCATTGGCTGTAAGCCACAATCTTCAACATTAACAGAAATAAACAGTTGAAATAGATCACTCTGTTTGTAATGACTCTATATGATATATGAGTTACACTTTTTGTATTGAAGAGCTGTAATAAATTAACTTGATATTCTAATTTTGTGAGAAGCACCTGTATTTATCCTATTCATGAACATATACTTGTACTAATTATTATACTCTGATCATGTGATATATACCATTATGCAGGCTGTATGAGGTTGTGCAATTATCTTTCGAGTAATGTTATAGTGTTCATATGTAGGTGTGGCACCATGCTGCGCACAGGTACCACAGGACCCAGGGTGCATGGATGGAATTCTCTACAAGAGGCCCTCATTACATACAAACACCTCCACCCTTCCACATCATACCACCAGAGGGAGCCCTGATAGGGATATATATATGGAGGGTGGAGCCAGGCAGTCAGTCAGTTTTAGAAGACGCAGCTCGTCTGCTGCCAAGTTCTGAGGGCCCCGAGTGTGGCCGAAGGCAAGAGGAGAAAGGAGAGAGGAGTTGAGGGGGCAGAGGAGCATCATAGGCTCACCCCGAATATACAAATCGGACACCGGGTCTGCGCCTACAGGGTCCCTTTATACCCAGTAGGGATCATCGGCATTCCAGGAGGACTACAAGTCCCTGGACGACCTGAAGCTAGACCTATTACAGGACCAGGAACCACAAGGCCCCAGCGTCCAGGGAAAGTGGTTGCCAACAGAAGGTCCTACTACCGAGCGACAAGTGAAGGAACAGCACGTCACATAAGCTAGGCCCAGTTGCAGGCTGGCCAGGAGCATACAGAGAGGCAGACATGGACTAGGAGGCCTTATACCCGCTCACTGGGGAGAAGTCCTGAAGTGCACCCATCCTACTGAGTACCCTGGACCGTACCTGACATCCGTACCAGTAAAGGTACTGAAGTGAATCCCCTGTCTCTGTCAGTTACTCCTGCTGTGCCATCCCGCTTCCACTACAAGCCCCAGCATCACCACCCACCATCAAACTCCACACTGCCACGGGGGCCTGCTCCACCTGTGGGGAGCAGAAACACCTCAGCTGCCATCCCATCACCCCCTGGAGGTCTGCAGTAGCGCTGGTAAACCTTACCAGGTACCACAGGTGGCGTCACGAACTATTTATTTAATTTTTCCTATCCAAGTTACAAAGCCCCTTTTTAGTTGACCGCCCTGGGCCACGGACCGGGCCAGCCACTGTGACATACCCCTCCCCAGCATCCATAGGCCCGGCTGCCGAGTACCCCGCGTCATAGGTACATCTAGTCTCTAGATTAGCACCTGTGTTTGATGTTAACCCATTGTTTGCATGTGTGCATTCATTATTCCCTCCCCCCTTCTTTTATGCGATCTTTTGAATAAAGTTTTTGTATTTTTACTCAGGATATTTGATCGTTTCTTTTTTCCTTCTGCCTTTCTTATGCTCTTTCAGTGATTTGTCCTGATATTACTAATGAGTTTGGTCCCATATAATGCATGTTATTCTTAGCATTTTTGCTATTACATCATATATTACAGACATGTGATATTGTCCCATGAGCTATTTATGGCATGTAGAGTAGTGGCGAGGCATGAACACCATCTCTGCTTCCATTATCTATCGGACTCCTGGAGAAAGTGGAGCACTCAGCTATGTCCGCCAGTCGCATAGAGAATGAATGAAGCAGTACTTCACTTGCGATAGCACCATTATTCCAATAGGGCATATTGGGATCCGTGGGGTCCCAGCAATCGGACTATGACGATCAAAAAGATATCATCTGTCCTGTGGATGGGTGATAACTAGTGTTGAGCGAACATGCTCGACACTGCTCGGTACTCGCCCGAGCATCACGCTACTCGGGATGTTCGGCGAGCACCGAGCATTTCCGGGTTACTCGGGCGGGAGCTCGGGTCTCCGCCCTGCATGTTTGGCGCTCTTTACAGAGCCAATGAACATGCAGGGATTGCCAGCCAGTCACTGTAATGCCGCAGCCATGTTGTTTGTGGGCATTACAGTGATTGGCTGGCAGCACAGCGTCACCTCGAGTATTTAAAACCGGGCGCCGCCATCTTGGACACAGTCGCTCCGGATCAGACAGTGTAGGGACAGCGCTGCTGATTTAGGGAGAGATATATCCTGCAAAATAGTTAGTGTAGGGTCTGTAAAGGCTGCCAGATCAAACAAACAGTCCTTCTCAGGACTAATATCCATCCCAGGTATATCAGGCAGGCAGGCAGGCAGGCTGTATAGGAGACGCAGTGGTTATACCAGCAAACGCTGCATTACAGTCCTGTGTGCTGCTCCTGTTGCTGAAATTGCTGGACTTAGCTCCAGGTCCCGGGGGCCAGGAAAAATCCTTTTTTTTAATCTAAATCCTCTTTTTTTTTCCCTCCTTCACAATGTACAAATACCCATCTTATTAACCTTTTGGTGTCCCCCCCCCCCAAGAAAAAAAAAAAGTGTGCCTCTGATTTTTCAGACACAAATATATCTGTTGAAAATAGTCTGGTGTAGGCCAGAGAAATAGAAGTGTGGTTTTGCAGTTCTATGGGCCATTTGTATCTAAAAAAAACAGTTTGAGTGTGTCACTCACTGTTCAGCCGCAAATATATATATATTTTAAAAAGCCTGGTATACACCAGTAAATTATTACTGTGGTTTTGATGTTCCACGGTAAAACATCTCTATTATCCTGTTTTTGGCATTTTTTGCTGTATAAAAATAATAATAGTGTCTCCCTGATTTTTCAGACACAAATATATCTGTTGAAAATAGTCTGGTGTAGGCCAGAGAGACAGAAGTGTGCTTTTGCTGTTCCACGGTAAAAAATCTCTATTATCCTGCTTTTTGCATTTTTTGCTGTAAAAAAAAAAAAAAAATAGTGTCTCCCTGATTTTTCAGACACAAATATATCTGTTGAAAATAGTCTGGTGTAGGCCCGAGAAATACAAGTGTGGTTTTGCAGTTCCACGGTACAAACCTCTGTATTATTCACTTTTGGGCCATTTGTATCTAAAATAAATAGTTTGAGTGTGTCGCTCACTGTTCAGCCGCAAATATATATATATTTTAAAAAGCCTGGTATACACCAGTAAATTATTACTGTGGTTTTGATGTTCCACGGTAAAACATCTCTATTATCCTGTTTTTGGCATTTTTTGCTGTATAAAAATAATAATAGTGTCTCCCTGATTTTTCAGACACAAATATATCTGTTGAAAATAGTCTGGTGTAGGCCAGAGAGACAGAAGTGTGCTTTTGCTGTTCCACGGTAAAGAATCTCTATTATCCTGCTTTTTGCATTTTTTGCTGTAAAAAAAAAAAAATAGTGTCTCCCTGATTTTTCAGACACAAATATATCTGTTGAAAATAGTCTGGTGTAGGCCCGAGAAATACAAGTGTGGTTTTGCAGTTTCACGGTACAAACCTCTGTATTATCCACTTTTGGGCCATTTGTATCTAAAAAAAACAGTTTGAGTGTGTCGCTCACTGTTCAGCCGCAAATATATATATATTTTAAAAAGCCTGGTATACACCAGTAAATTATTACTGTGGTTTTGATGTTCCACGGTAAAACATCTCTATTATCCTGTTTTTGGCATTTTTTGCTGTATAAAAATAATAATAGTGTCTCCCTGATTTTTCAGACACAAATATATCTGTTGAAAATAGTCTGGTGTAGGCCAGAGAGACAGAAGTGTGCTTTTGCTGTTCCACGGTAAAAAATCTCTATTATCCTGCTTTTTGCATTTTTTGCTGTAAAAAAAAAAAAAATAGTGTCTCCCTTATTTTTCAGACACAAATATATCTGTTGAAAATAGTCTGGTGTAGGCCCGAGAAATACAAGTGTGGCTTTGCAGTTCCACGGTACAAACCTCTGTATTATCCACTTTTGCGCCATTTGTATCTAAAAAAAACAGTTTGAGTGTGTCGCTCACTGTTCAGCCGCAAATATATATATATTTTAAAAAGCCTGGTATACACCAGTAAATTATTACTGTGGTTTTGATGTTCCACGGTAAAACATCTCTATTATCCTGTTTTTGGCATTTTTTGCTGTATAAAAATAATAATAGTGTCTCCCTGATTTTTCAGACACAAATATATCTGTTGAAAATAGTCTGGTGTAGGCCAGAGAGACAGAAGTGTGCTTTTGCTGTTCCACGGTAAAAAATCTCTATTATCCTGCTTTTTGCATTTTTTGCTGTAAAAAAAAAAAAATAGTGTCTCCCTGATTTTTCAGACACAAATATATCTGTTGAAAATAGTCTGGTGTAGGCCCGAGAAATACAAGTGTGGTTTTGCAGTTTCACGGTACAAACCTCTGTATTATCCACTTTTGGGCCATTTGTATCTAAAAAAAACTGTTTGAGTGTGTCGCTCACTGTTCAGCCGCAAATATATATATATTTTAAAAAGCCTGGTATACACCAGTAAATTATTACTGTGGTTTTGATGTTCCACGGTAAAACATCTCTATTATCCTGTTTTTGGCATTTTTTGCTGTATAAAAATAATAATAGTGTCTCCCTGATTTTTCAGACACAAATATATCTGTTGAAAATAGTCTGGTGTAGGCCAGAGAGACAGAAGTGTGCTTTTGCTGTTCCACGGTAAAAAATCTCTATTATCCTGCTTTTTGCATTTTTTGCTGTAAAAAAAAAAAAAATAGTGTCTCCCTTATTTTTCAGACACAAATATATCTGTTGAAAATAGTCTGGTGTAGGCCCGAGAAATACAAGTGTGGTTTTGCAGTTCCACGGTACAAACCTCTGTATTATCCACTTTTGCGCCATTTGTATCTAAAAAAAACAGTTTGAGTGTGTCGCTCACTGTTCAGCCGCAAATATATATATATTTTAAAAAGCCTGGTATACACCAGTAAATTATTACTGTGGTTTTGATGTTCCACGGTAAAACATCTCTATTATCCTGTTTTTGGCATTTTTTGCTGTATAAAAATAATAATAGTGTCTCCCTGATTTTTCAGACACAAATATATCTGTTGAAAATAGTCTGGTGTAGGCCAGAGAGACAGAAGTGTGCTTTTGCTGTTCCACGGTAAAAAATCTCTATTATCCTGCTTTTTGCATTTTTTGCTGTAAAAAAAAAAAAATAGTGTCTCCCTGATTTTTCAGACACAAATATATCTGTTGAAAATAGTCTGGTGTAGGCCCGAGAAATACAAGTGTGGTTTTGCAGTTTCACGGTACAAACCTCTGTATTATCCACTTTTGGGCCATTTGTATCTAAAAAAAACTGTTTGAGTGTGTCGCTCACTGTTCAGCCGCAAATATATATATATTTTAAAAAGCCTGGTATACACCAGTAAATTATTACTGTGGTTTTGATGTTCCACGGTAAAACATCTCTATTATCCTGTTTTTGGCATTTTTTGCTGTATAAAAATAATAATAGTGTCTCCCTGATTTTTCAGACACAAATATATCTGTTGAAAATAGTCTGGTGTAGGCCAGAGAGACAGAAGTGTGCTTTTGCTGTTCCACGGTAAAAAATCTCTATTATCCTGCTTTTTGCATTTTTTGCTGTAAAAAAAAAAAAAATAGTGTCTCCCTTATTTTTCATACACAAATATATCTGTTGAAAATAGTCTGGTGTAGGCCCGAGAAATACAAGTGTGGTTTTGCAGTTCCACGGTACAAACCTCTGTATTATCCACTTTTGCGCCATTTGTATCTAAAAAAAACAGTTTGAGTGTGTCGCTCACTGTTCAGCCGCAAATATATATATATTTTAAAAAGCCTGGTATACACCAGTAAATTATTACTGTGGTTTTGATGTTCCACGGTAAAACATCTCTATTATCCTGTTTTTGGCATTTTTTGCTGTATAAAAATAATAATAGTGTCTCCCTGATTTTTCAGACACAAATATATCTGTTGAAAATAGTCTGGTGTAGGCCAGAGAGACAGAAGTGTGCTTTTGCTGTTCCACGGTAAAAAATCTCTATTATCCTGCTTTTTGCATTTTTTGCTGTAAAAAAAAAAAAAATAGTGTCTCCCTGATTTTTCAGACACAAATATATCTGTTGAAAATACTCTGGTGTAGGCCCGAGAAATACAAGTGTGGTTTTGCAGTTCCACGGTACAAACCTCTGTATTATCCACTTTTGGGCCATTTGTATCTAAAAAAAACAGTTTGAGTGTGTCGCTCACTGTTCAGCCGCAAATATATATATATTTTAAAAAGCCTGGTATACACCAGTAAATTATTACTGTGGTTTTGATGTTCCACGGTAAAACATCTCTATTATCCTGTTTTTGGCATTTTTTGCTGTATAAAAATAATAATAGTGTCTCCCTGATTTTTCAGACACAAATATATCTGTTGAAAATAGTCTGGTGTAGGCCAGAGAGACAGAAGTGTGCTTTTGCTGTTCCACGGTAAAAAATCTCTATTATCCTGCTTTTTGCATTTTTTGCTGTAAAAAAAAAAAAATAGTGTCTCCCTGATTTTTCAGACACAAATATATCTGTTGAAAATAGTCTGGTGTAGGCCCGAGAAATACAAGTGTGGTTTTGCAGTTCCACGGTACAAACCTCTGTATTATCCACTTTTGGACCATTTGTATCTAAAGAAAACAGTTTGAGTGTGTCGCTCACTGTTTAGCCGCAAATATATATATATATTTTAAAAAGCCTGGTATACACCAGTAAATTATAACTATGGTTTTGCTGTTCCACGGTAAAAAATCTCTATTATTCAGGTTTTGGTAGTTTTTTCCGTAAAGAAAAACAGTAGTGTCTCCTGACTGTTGTGACACAAAAATATATCTGTTGAAAATAGTCTTGTGTAAGCCCGACATCCCAGTGTGGTTTCGCAGTTCCACGGGTCAAATCGCTGTGCTATCCAGTTTTGGGCCTTTGGTATCTAAAAAAAAAGCAGTTTGAGTGTGTCGCTCACTGTTCAGCCGCAAATATCTCTATTTAAAAAAGTGTGGTATACCCCAGTAAACAATAACTGTGGTTTTCCTCTTCCACGGTTCTAATCTACTCTTTATTACCCTTTTTCCATTGATAGTGCAAGTGTAAGCTATTTTACTTCATTTACAATGGGCAAGGCGCGTGGCAAGGGACGTTCTGGTGATGGTTCGTGCAGAGGACGGGGCCGTGGCCAAGGTGAAAATGTGCCACAACCAACAGCCACATCTTCTCGCTCCCACTTCTTGACGGAATTACTAGGGAAGCACAGAACAACACCAGTATTGAGAACTGATCAGTGTGAACAGGTTATTAATTGGATAGCAGACAATACTTCCAGTTACCTGGGCACCACCACTTCCGGTCTGTCTTCCACACGGTCAACTCTTAGTAGCCGTGGGTCTCGACCGCATACTCCTCCTCACCCTGATGCTCCTTCCTCCCACCATGCCGAGTGTCGTCAGACAGCAAGTGATCCCACACTTGGACACTCTGAAGAGCTGTTCACTGGTCCATTTCCATATTTGAGCCCCTCGCCTGATACGCTTGAAGTGGTGGAGGAGGAGATCCCATGTTGCGATGCCCAAATATTTGAACAGCCACGGCCACAGGAAGTCGACGTTGGCAATCTGTCACAAGAGGTGGATGATGACGAGACACAATTGCCAGGAAGTGAGGAGGAGGATCGTGGTGCGCAAGTGGAAGAGGAGGAGGTGGTGGATGATCTAGTAACTGACCCAACGTGGAAGGAGGACATGCAGAGTGAGGCAGAGTGAGGCCAGCAGCACACAGGGGGAGGGAGGCAGAGTACTCCAACAGGCAGGAAGAAGCAGTGTGGTGGCCGCAGACAGAAGGCAGGCAACCGTTCCCCGTAACACCAACACGAGGGACGTTGCCAGTACAAGCGGTAGGTCTTCCAGAGTCTGGAATTTTTTTAACGACTCTGCTGATAACCCCAAAAAGGCCATATGTTCCACCTGCCATGCCAGCATCAGCAGGGGTGACAAAACTACCAGCCTGACCACTACCAGCATGATCAGGCACATGGCAGCAAAGCACCCGACTTTGTGGGGCGAAACCCAGGGTCCACGACCAGTGTCAGCGGGTGTCACCACTGCTTCTTCCACTGTTGTGCGTGCAATAGAACCCCCTGTTGTGTGTGCAAGGCAATGCCCTGTCCATACTGCATGTAAAGATGCCCCCTCCTCTCAGTCTTCACTTGTTATGGCAGTTTCTCAAGAAACAGCATCAACGTCCACGTCCACGTCCCACCGCAGCGTTCAATTGTCCATATCCCAGACCTTTGAACGAAAGCGGAAATTTGCAGCTAACGCCCCACAGGCCACAGTCCTAAATTCGCACATTTCACGACTGCTTGCATTGGAAATGCTGCCTTTTAGGCTGGTGGAGACGGAATCCTTCCGCAATCTTATGGCGGTGGCCGTCCCTCGGTACTCGGTCCCCAGCCGACACTATTTTGACCGGTGTGCCATCCCCGCACTACACAAGCACGTGTCCCAAAGCATCTGCCGTGCCCTCAACAACGCAGTTACTGGGAGAGTCCACCTGACAACGGACACGTGGACAAGTGCTTGTGGCCAGGGACGGTACATCTCTCTGACGGCACACTGGGTAAACATAGTGGAAGCCGAGACCCAGTCGGACCTTGGGACGGAACACATCCTCCCCACACCGAGGATTGCGGGCCCTATGTCAGTCAGAGTTGCCCCCACAGTGTACAGCTCCTGCGCATCCTCCTCCTCCTCATGTTCAGCCTCCATCTCAGATATCACCACATCAGTTACAAGCTGGAAGCATTGCTGTACTGCCTCCGCCAAGCGGCAACAGGCTGTGCTGAAACTCATAAGCTTAGGTGATAAACCTCACACTGCTTGTGAGTTGTGGACAGCTGTGAAAGAGCAGGCAGATCTGTGGCTGAGACCGCTGAACCTACATCCCGGCATGGTCGTGTGTGACAATGGCCGTAACCTGGTGGCGGCTCTGAGGCGAGGTGAGATCACACACGTACCATGCCTGGCTCATGTGCTTAACCTCGTGGTTCAGCGGTTTCTTAAATCGTATCCCGAGTTGCCAGATCTGCTCGTGAAAGTACGCCGCCTGTCAGCTCATTTTTGCAAGTCGGCTACAGCTTCCGCCGCCCTTGCTGTGTTGCAGCAGCGTTTGCAGCTTCCGGCACACCGACTGGTGTGTGATGTCCCCACACGTTGGAACTCTACCCTCCACATGTTGCAAAGGATTTGTGAGCAGAAGAGAGCAGTTGTGGAGTACCAGCTGCAACAAGGCCATCGATATTCAGGTCAGACTCCACACATAAGACCTCAGGAGTGGACCTGGATGTCTGACATATGTACCATCCTGACAAACTTTGAGGAGGCCACCAAGATGGTGAGTGGCGATGACGCCATCATTAGTGTCAGCATCCCATTTGTCTGTCTTTTGCAACGCTCTCTGCAGAGAATTAAAGAGGAGGCATTGCAGCCAGAGTATGATGAGATGGATCAAGAAGCCGTAGCGGGCGATTACACACAGCCCAGCCTCATCTCATCCCAACGTGCATTGGGGGACAATGAGGGAGAGGAGGAGGAGGAGGAAGAACAGGAGCTGCTATCATGCGTTGTAGACGGTAGTACCTGTACAAGTGTCATACCGTCGGTTCAGCGTGGGTGGCCTGAGGACAGGGGGGAGGAGGAAGAGGAGGAGGAAGAGGAGGAGGAGGAGAGCATGGTCAGTCATCATCTTGGTGAGGACACGGAAATCTTGCCCGTTACCAGTCTGGCACGCATGGCTGACCTTATGTTACGCTGTGTAATGGGTCTGGGAGGCGGAACCTCTGAGCTACTATACAAGGGGGCGGTCCTTGTAAGGGAGCGGGTGGCGACCAGGGAAGACGGGCAGGCAGTCACAGCAGTTGACCGGGACAGTCTCTGAGTGAACGGGCTGGAGGTCACGGCAAGTGACCAGGGCAGTCTCTGGATGAACGGGCAGGAGGTCACGGCAAGTGACCGGGGGCAGTCTCTGGATGAACGGGCAGGAGGTCACGGCAAGTGACCGGGGCAGTCTTTGGATGAACGGGCAGGAGGTCACGGCAAGTGACCGGGGCAGTCTCTGGGTAAAGGGTAGGTACGACCTGTGATGGCAGAGCCTCCAGGTAGGCTAGCAGGCAGATGGTAGATGTGTGCTCCCAGGTGAGCAAGCGAGAGTCTCTGGAATGGCAGGTGGTCACAGCACGTGACGGCGGAGCCTCCAGGTAGGCAAGCAGGCAGGTAACAGGTGTGCACTCCCAGGTGAGCGGGCAGGAGTCTCTGGAATGGCAGGTGGTCACAGCACGTGACGGCGGAGCCTCCAGGTAGGCTAGCAGGCAGGTAGCAGGTGTGCGCTCCCAGGTGAGTGGGCAGGAGTCTCTGGAATGGCAGGTGGTCACAGCACGTGACGGCGGAGCCTCCAGGTAGGCTAGCAGGCAGGTAGCAGATGTGCGCTCCCAGGTGAGCGGGCAAGCTGGTCCATAGACAGACTGACAGGAGTTGGAGGGCAGACCGTCGGACCTCAGGCTAGCAGGCAGGTAGCAGAAGAGCGTTCCCAGGTGAGCGGGCAAGCTGGTCCTTAGACAGACTGACAGGAGTCGGTAGTCAGACCGTCGGACCTCAGGCTAGCAGGCAGGTAAGCGGAATATCAGGCAGGAATCAGACAGCAACTGGCAGGAATCTGGCAGGTAACTGGCAACGGGACCTGAGGGCTGAAGCAGAGTAGTGAACAGTGCAACAACATTGCTCGGGCACCTCCATTTTGGAGGAGGTGCCTTATATATGGTGAAGTCCTCCGGCCATTGGCCGGGGACTCCTTAGGACGGCGCGCGCGGCCCCTTTAAGAGGGAGGGAGCGCGCGCGCACCCTAAGCACAGTGGCCGGGTAGGAGCGCGCGCTGCCAGCAGAGCGGGAGGAGGACGCCGGGCTCGGAGCAGAGGGGTGAGGGGAACAGCGTCCCTGCCTAGCAGAGGGCAGGGACGCCGGCGCTACACGCTGCCTTAACCGTGACCCTCGCATTGTCAAAATGTTGGGTGACAGTCATTACTGGTTGGTGACACTTGTAGACCCCCGCTACAAGGAGAACTTTCACTCTCTTATTCCTGCGGTGGAGAGGTCTACAAAAATGGGGCAATACCAGAAGGCCCTTGCTGCAGAACTCTTAAAAAAATTCCCATCTGAACACGCTAGCGGCAGAGGTCACAGTTCGTTGCCCAACCAAGGCGTACAGGCGAGAGAGATGCAACTCCAATCCAGCAGAGGCAGGGGAACACTGTCAACGTTCTGGGACAGTTTTCTGACACCCGCCCAGCTTACAGGCCCTGAGGCGCGGGGTACTCTCCAAGGAGTGGAAAGTTTCAAAAGATGGTGAGGGAGTACCTTGCCGATCGTACCAGCGTCCTCCGTGATTCCTCTGTGCCTTTTAATTATTGGGTATCCAAGCTGGACACTTGGAATGAACTCGCTCTGTACGCCTTGGAGGTCCTGGCCTGCCCTGCCGCTAGCGTGTTATCGGAGCGAGTTTTTAGTGCCGCTGGGGGAGTTATAACTGATAAGCGCACTCGCTTGTCAACTGACAATGCTGACAAGCTGACCCTTATCAAAATGAACAAGGGCTGGATTGGGCCAGACTTCTCATCACCACCAAATGACAGCAGAGTAACATAAAGTCAAATCCACTGTGTTATTTCGGGAGGTGTATTCACATGCACCGCTTCACACCCACACATGGGTATACGCTTCCTCGTTTCGGCTGTTTAATCTTCTTCTCCTTATCCTCAGCCTCCCCCACCACTATACCACCAGGGTGCCAGCATTGCAAGTTCCTCCGTCCTAATTTTTGGCAGCTTTTGCTGGGAAAGCATAAGCAAATACTATGGGACACCCACTCCCCAATAATGGGACTTATGTTTGTAATATGCTGTACTGCATGGCTCTTGTAAGGGGCATTGCAAGTTTCTCCATCCTAATTTTTGGCAGCTTTTGCTGGGAAAGCATAAGCAAATACCATGGGACACCCACTCCCCAATAATGGGACTTATGTTTGTAATATGCTGTACTGCATGGCTCTTGTAAGGGGCATTGCAAGTTGCTCCGTCCTAATTTTTGGCAGCTTTTGCTTGCAAGGCATAAGCAAATACTATGGGACACCCACTCCCCAATAATGGGACTTATGTTTGTAATATGCTGTACTGCATGGCTCTTGTAAGGGGCATTGCAAGTTGCTCCGTCCTAATTTTTGGCAGCTTTTGCTGGGAAAGCGTAAGCAAATACTATGGGAGACCCACTCCCCAATAATGGGACTTATGTTTGTAATATGCTGCACTGCATGGCTCTTGTAAGGGGCATTGCAAGTTGCTCCGTCCTAATTTGTGGCAGCTTTTGCTTGCAAGGCATAAGCAAATACTATGGGACACCCACTCCCCAATAATGAGACTTATGTTTGTAATATGCTGTACTGCATGTGACGCGCCCCCTGGGCCGTGTGTACACGTGTGTGGGATACCCGGTGCCGGGTCTCTGGGGCCTGTAGTCTCCGTGGCGGTGACCCGGTACCGTGGCTCAGGCTGGTCAAACCAGTGGCAGTCTTTCTTAGGTTTTGATGTTAATTGTCCGACTGCGCCACCCGTGGATTGCGGTCAGGGAGTACCACCGCTGCGAGGCAGACCGCTTAGGCTGGTGTTGTGTGCGCAGCATAGAATGGGATAACTCCCCTCGGGAGGAGTATAGCCTCAGGGCAGTGAGTGTGGATGATGGGGGTGATGGTGCACGAGCGCAGCAGGAACGACTCAGAGTCTTTGCAGTGCAGTTCAGGGTCTTTACTGATGATTATAAGGTAGACCCTCCCGGGAGTACTGGCTAGCATAAGAGGCCTGGTCAGTCTGTGAGCAAGCAGGAGTTCCCCTGGCCAGGTGGAGTTGTAGGCCTCCCCGTCTGTCTGCACTCTTCCTGGGTACCTTGCTGTAAGCGGGTAGAAGTAGCCCACGTCCCTGAGTGTACCGTGTAGTGCTCACCCGTATGGCTGGTGACTTGGGGCCTTCTGTTAGCCTCCGCTCCACGACGGCGGTGCTGGTCCCTTGCTTGTGACTGAGCCTCCGGGCTTCTATGGCCAGAGGACCTGAAATCCCCTGCCGGCTGGTTTCTGCTGCTGGATATATAAGTCCTCACAGCTTCGGACTCCTGTGTCCGGTTCCTATTGTCTTCTGCCAGGGCGAGCTCTGCTCAGCTTCAAGCCCCTGGTCTTTAGCTCCTAGCTCCTACAGAGCTCCTTGCCGTTAGTTTCCCTTGCTCTCACTCTGACTCTGACTGTTCTCTGACTCACTCAACCCCGCCCCAGATCCAGTTTATAAGGGCAGAATTCTCCCCTCCCAGGACTGGGGCAGGAGGATGTTGCATGTTTAAGGGATCCTGACCAGGAAACCTCCCACTTGCTCTCCGACGTAATATCTCTATTACTGTGGTGACCAGACCCCTGGGGTGCCACACATGGCTCTTGTAAGGGGCATTGCAGTTCCTCATAATTTTTGGAAAGCCTTCCATTCACTGCTTAGGCCAACAGTGCACGGGAGACCCAGTTGCTATAAATCGAAAAAAAGGTTTAGTTAACGCCCTCTGACCTCCATGTCATTTCCAAGGGGCATTGGAGTGGCTCGAAATTTTTGGTAGGCATTGCACTCACTGTATGCCCTATAACTGTGTAGCCGAACCGCTCCTTTTGTTACAGAAACATATCCTACAAGACATATCTGGTTGGCTGGCCTGATATTGATGTGAATGGTCCCTGTTCCTCCTGCTCTTTCTCCTTTGCCACCACCTCATCCATCATTTATCACCTGAAGCTTTGTTTTAACGGGAGTCATAGAACTGGGATAGTAGCAGGAAAACATCCAGCAATCCTCGGAGGAGGTAGGATATGCGCCAAAACGCGGACCACCTCAGGCCTAGCCGCTACTACATACATGCGCTTGCATTCCAAGAAAACAAAGCAGATGCTAACTTCTATCATCATCATCATGCTCCTCACCTAGGCACTCTCAACTCCCCTGATGGAGAAGCCAGGGCCCACCGGAGGAGTCTGGTTCTCTGGTGGGCTCGTCCAATGCTGCCCTAAAGCAGGCCAGGCTAAGAAAAGTGTGCGGGAAGGTGACAGGAGAAATCAGGGCGGCTGGGGACCGAGTATGGACACCTGGCCGCCACCTGGCGGCTGGGGACCGAGCGCGGACACCCGGCCGCCGGGCGGCTGCGGACAGAGTATGGATACCTCGCTGCCGAAGCGGCCATGAGGTAGTGGCCAGCTTCGGCCTCCTCCATACTAAAAGGCCCCATTTCAAGTGAAAGCTAGCAGTATGGTATTGCAGCCTGCGGGTGGGTGGGTGGTTGGCTGCATATTTTCGCTTGCATTGCAAGGAATGGGGGAGGTACAATTGAACACTGCCCTTGGACAAGGACTTGCACGGGGATAGTTGCAAGTCTGCATCTTCTGATGCGGCAAGGATCACTTCTGATGGGCACACTTTTAGACAGTGACCTGGGGTCAGAGATGCTTCCAGGGGTCTTCCCCATGCTGATCCCTTGTCTTTTCAGCACTGTATGCATGTGTCGCACAGCACATGGCCAGATAAGGTTGTAAAATGTTAAAATGACATTTCCCGGTGAACGCATTTGTCACGGTTGAAAGCAATACAAAAGTGCAAAAACGCATGAAAAATGCTACTTGTGAACATAGCCCAAGGTGTGGAGGAGTATTTTTGTTTTTGGTTATTTATTTTACCTTATACACAAGTCTTTACCCTGGAAAGGAAATTCCTTAACATATTTCACAGGAAAACCGTTTCAGTTTCGTTTTTGAACGTTTTATTGTGAGCCCGCAAAAGTGGCTTAATACCTCTGACCACGTTGTTGACAGCAGTGACCTGGGGGTCAGAAATGCTTCCAGGGGCGATCCCCATGCTGCCCCCATGTCTTTTGAGCACTGTCACTATCGTTTTGGCCACTTTTTAGGCTTTCTACAGACTGCCGGGGGTGCTGGCGCAAAAATGCTCGGGTCTCTCATAGACTAACATTGGGCTCGTTGCTCGGGTCGAGCACCCGAGTATCACGGTAAGCTCGGCCCGAGCTTCGAGCACCCGAGCATTTTAGTGATCGCTCAACACTATCAGTCGTCATCTTGGTGAGGACACGGAAGTCTTGCCCGTTACCAGTCTGGCACCCATGGCTGACTTTATGTTACGCTGCCTTAACCGTGACCCTCGCATTGTCAAAATGTTGGTTTACAGTCATTACTGGTTGATGACACTTTTAGACCCCCTCTACAAGGAGAACTTTCACTCTCTTATTCCTGAGTTGGAGAGGTCTACAAAAATGGGGCAGTACCAGAAGGCCCTTGCTGCAGAACTATTAAAAAAATTCCCATCTGAACATGGTAGCTGCAGAGGTCACAGTTTGCTGCCCAACTAAGGCATACAGGCGAGAGAGACGCAACTCCAATCCAGCAGAGGCAGGGGAACACTGTCAATGTTCTAGGACAGTTTTCTGAGACCTGCCCAGCTTACAGGCCCTGAGGCGCAGGGTACTCTCACAAGGAGTGGAAATTTTCAAAAGATGGTGAGGGAGTACCAGCGTCCTCCGTGATTCCTCTGTGCCTTTTAATTATTGGGTATCCAAGCTGGACACTTGGAATGAACTCACTCTGTATGCCTTGGAGGTCCTGGCCTGCCCTGCCGCTATCGTGTTATCGGAGCGTGTTTTTAGTGCCGCTGGGGGAATTATAACTGATAAGCGCACTCGCCTGTCAACTGACAATGCTGACAAGCTGACCCTTATCAAAATGAACAAGGGCTGGATTGGGCAAGACTTCTCATCACCACCAAATGACAGCAGAGTAACATAAAGTCAAATCCACTGTGTTATTTCGGGAGGTGTATTCCCATGCATCGCTTCACACCCACACATGGGTATACGCTTCCTCATTTTGGCTGTTTTTTGCTCTTCTCCTTATCCTCAGCCTCCACGACCACTATACCACCAGGGTGACCGTGGTCCACGTTGCCAGCATTGCAAGTTCCTCTGTCCCAATTTTTGGCAGCTTTTGCTTGGAAGGCATAGGCAAAGACTATGGGAGACCCACTCCCCAATAATGGGAATAATGTTTTTGATATGCTGTACTGCATGGCTCTTGTAAGGGACATTGCAAGTTCCCCCTTCCTAATTTTTGGCAGCTTTTGCTTGGAAGGCATAGGTAAAGACTATGGGAGACCCACTCCCCAATAATGGGAATAATGTTTTTAATATTCTGTACTGCATGGCTCTTGTAAGGGGCATTAAAATCGTCTTGTTAAGCTACTGTGACCTCCACGTCTCTTCCACGAGGCATTGATATTGTCTTTTTATTCCTCTGTAACCTCCACCACTCTTCCAAGGGGCATTAAAACTGTCTTGTTAAACCACTCTGAACTCCACGTCTCTTCCAAGGGGCATTAAAACCATCTTGTTAAGCTACTGTGACCTCCACATCTCTTCCAAGGGGCATTAAAACTGTCTTGTTAAACCACTCTGAACTCCACGTCTCTTCTAAGGGGCATTAAAACCATCTTGTTAAACCACTCTGAACTCCACAGCTCTTCCAAGGGGCATTGACATGTTGTTTTTAATTACCTCTAACCTCCACGACTCTTGCAACGGGCATTGCATTTCCTCCTAATTTTTGTCAGCTTTTGCTTTTCAATGCATAGGCGAACACTAAGGGAGACCCACTCCCCAATAATGGGTAGAAGGTTTTTAATACGCTGTAATCCACGTCTGTTTCAAGGGGCATTGCAGTGCCTAATAATTTTTGGAAAGCCTTCCATTCCCTGCTTACGCCAACAGTGTATAGGAGACCCAGTTGCTATAAATGGAAAAAACGGTTTAGTTAAGGCCCTCTGACCTCCATGTCACTTCCAAGGGGCATTGGAGTGCCTCGAAATTTTTGGTAGGCATTGCATTCACTGTATGCCTTATAACTGTGTAGCTGAACCGCTCCTTTTGGTACAGAAACATATCCTACAAGACATGTGTGGTTGGCTGGCCTGATATTGATGTGAATGGTCCCTGTTAATCCTGCTCTTTCTCCTTTGCCACCACCTCATCCATCATTCATCACCTGAAGCTTTGTTTTAACGGGAGTCATAGAAATGGGATAGTAGCAGGAAAACATCCAGCAATCCTCAAAGGAGGTAGAATATGCGCCAAAACGCTGACCACCTCAGGCCTAGCTGCTACTACATACATGCGCTTGCATTCCAAGGAACAGAAAGCTATGAAGGTGGATGGCCTCATGATCATGAATAATTTACTCGTTGTGTAGGAGGCCGACCACTGCTGCTGTCTACCTTCTGAAGTTTGTGTTGAAGCCTGATTGACCCAGGACCCGCAATCCTCTATGTCTGGAGGACGTGTTGCATCCCAGTGTCCAACTGTGTCCCGGCTTCCACAATATTAACCCAGTGTGAAGGCGTCAGTGAGATGGACCATTCCTGGCCACATTCACTTGTCCACGTGTTTGTGGTTAGGCTGTCCTTCCCACTAAATGCACTGGGGAGGTCACAGGTAATGTTTTGGTATGCGCGCTTGTGTATAAGGCGCACCGGGACAAATAGGGGCGGCTGGGGACCGTTTATGGACACCCGGCCACCCCCACGCGGCTGGGGACTGTGTGTGGGCACCCGGCCGCGGGGCGGCTGGGGACTGAGTATGGACACCCGGCCGCCCCCTGGCGGCTGGGGACCAAGAGTGGACACCCGGCCGCCGGGCGGCTGGGGACTGAGTATGAATACCAGGCTACCAACGCAGCCATGACGTGGTGGCCAGATTCCACCTCCACATGCCTAAAAGGCCCAATTTCAAGTGCAAGCAAGCTAGCAGTATGGAATTGCAGCCTGGGGGTGGGTGGGTGGCAGGCTGCATACTTGCGCTTGTATTGCAAGTTATGGGGGAGGTACAATTGAACATTGCCCTGGGACAAGGACTTGCACGGGGATAGTTGCAAGTCTGCATCTTCTGATGCGGCAAGGATCACTTCTGATGGGCACACTTTTAGGCAGTGACCTGGGTGTCAGAGATGCTTCCAGGGGTCTTGCCCATGCTGTTCCCATGTCTTTTTAGCACTGTATGCATGTGTCACACAGCACATGGCCAGATAAGGTTGTAAAATGTTAAAATGACATTTCCCGGTGAATGCATTTGTCACGGTTGAAAGCAATACAAACGTGCAAAAACGCATAAAAAATGCTACTTGTGAACATAGCCCAAGGTGTGGAGGAGTATTTTTGTTTTTGGTTATTTATTTTACCTTATACACAAGTCTTTACCCTGGAAAGGATGTTCCTTAACCCCTTTCCGACCTGGTCAGTAATAGTACGCACCAGGTCGGGAAGGCCGGTTCAGCAGGGGCTCCGGCGGTGAGCCCGCACTGAAGCGAGCACATGTCAGCTGATTATTGGAATCGCAATCCACCCGCGGCTGTTAACATGTTAAATCTCTGACAGTGGCATTTAACTCGCGCTTCCGGTAGTCCTAAGCCCCGCCCATCAGTGACCCAGTCACGTGATCGTGGGTCACCAATAGGTGGGCATGACAACTCAGGGTCTGCAGCAGACGCCTGTGGTTGTCATGTCTCAATTGCTATGAGCGCCACCTAGTGGTCAGCGCTCATAGCAAGTGAGCATTTCTCCTGCATACAAGCGATCTGCTCATCGCTTGTATGCAGTAGAAGCAATCAGACAACTGTTGCTTCTAGTCTCCTCTGGAGACTATAGAAGCAAACAGAAAGTGTAAAAAAAAAGTTTTTAAAAAAATAAAAAAAATAAAAAATATATAAAAGTTTAAGTCACCCCCCTTTCGCCCCATTCAAAATAAAATATATATATATATATATATATATATATATATAAAAAAAACACATACACATATTTGGTATCGCCGCGTTCAGAATCGCCCGATCTATCAATATAAAAGAAGAATTAATACAATCAGTAAACGGCGTAACGAGAAAAAAATTTTAAACGCCAGAATTAAGTTTTTTTGGTCGCTACAACTTTGCAATAAAATGCAATAACGGGCGATCAAAACATCGGATCTACCCCAAAATGGTATCAATAAAAACGTCAGCCCGGCACGCAAAAAATAAGCCCTCACCTGGCCCCAGATCCCGAAAAATGGAGAAGCTAAGGGTCTCGGAAAATGGCGTCATTTTTTTTTGCTTTTTTAGCAAGTTTTGGATTTTTTTTTCACCACTTAAATAAAAAAGAACCTATACATGTTTGGTGTCTATGAACTCGTAACGACCTGGAAAATAATGATGGCAGGTCAGTTTTAGCAATCTGTGAACGTGGTAAAAAAAGGACCCAAAAAACAACTGTGGAATTGCATTTTTTTTGCAGTTTCACTGCACTTGGAATTTTTTTCCCATTTTCCAGCACACGATATGGTAAAACCAGTGATGGTGTTTAAAAGTACAACTCGTCCCGCAAAAAAATAAGCCCTCACATGGCCATATTGAACGAAAATTAAAAAAGTTCTGGCTCTGGGAAGAAGGGGAGCAAAAAAGGAAAACACAAAAACAGAAAGACCCATGGTCGTTAAGGGGTTAACATATTTCACAGGAAAGCACTTTCACTTTCGTTTTTGAATGTTTTATTGTGAGTCTGTAAAAGTGGCTTAATACCTCTGACCACGTTGTTGACAGCAGTGACCTGGGGGTCAGAAATGCTTCCTGGGGTGATCCCCATGCTGTCCCCATGTCATTTGAGCACTGTCACTATTGTTTTGGGCACTTTTTAGGCTTTCTACAGACTGCCGGGGGAGCCGCCGCAAAAATGTTCGGGTCTCCCATAGACTAACATTGGGTTCGTTGCTCGGGTCGAGCACCCGAGTATCACGGCGAGCTCGGGCCGAGCTTCGAGCACCCGAGCATTTTAGTGCTCGCTCAACACTAGTGATAACAATAACCCCTTAAGTGCTAAAAAAGGCTCTACCTTTATACAGTATGAGACATTTGTATTAAAATTGGAGAAAATAATGAAACACTAAATATTACAGTACTTTGATGCTTATGAAATCCTACTAGAAGTGTACTACAGTCACTTAATAAGTAAGGCCAGTACCTGTAAGCCCTCATATATATATAGGCTGCATTATGCACATGACGCGCCCCTGGGCCTGTGTCGCGCTGCGTTGCGCACGCGGGAGCTTACCCGGAGCCGGATCTCTTGAGGGTTGTAGTCTCGTGGCGGTGACCCGGTCCGTGCCCAGGGAGTCAAACTGAGCGGCGATGTAACAGCGGTAGATGCAGGACGACTACGCCACCCGTTGAATGCAGCTATGGAGCTGCCGCTGCAGGACAGTCCGCTGAGGCCGGTGGATGGATGGTGCAGCGTAGATGGTATAACCCCCAACGGGAGGGGTATGGCCTCAGGGCAGCAGATGTGGATGATGGGGGTAGCAGGAACCACTCAGAGACGGTGCGGTGTAATTCAGGGTCTTTACTGGTAACAACGATAGACCCTCCCGGAGTACTTGCTAGTGAACGGGGCCTGGTCAGTCCTTGAGCAGATGGGATCTCCCCTGGCCAGGCGGAGTTGTAGGCCTCCCAAACTGACTGTACTCTTCTGGCTACCTTGCTAGAAGCGGATATAAGTAGCCCACGTCCCTGAGTGTACCGTGTGGTGCTCACCCGTATGGCCGGTGACTCGGGGCCTTCTAATGGCTTCCGCTCCACGATGGCGGTGCTGGTCCCACGCGTGTGACCGTGCCTTCGGGTTTCTGGGCCTGAGGACCTGAAATCCCCTGCCGGTCGGCTTCTGCTGCTGGGTAAGAGTTAGTCCCCACAGCCTCGGACGCCGGGTCCGGTAAGAAAGCTTCTCAGTCAGGGCGAGTTCTGCAGCTGCCAGCCCCTGACTCGTAGTAGTATTGCTTCTGCTGTTTCTTGTCTCTACTCTCCTTGACTGCTAACCCTGCTTCAGCCCCGGGTTTATATAGGGGAAGTTTTTCCCCTCCCAAGACTGGGCAGGAGGTGTGGAATGCACAGGATCCCTGACCAAAGGACCTCCCACCTGCTCTCAGACATAACATTACATTACTGTGGAAACCAGACCCCTGGGGTGCCACATTCCCCCCTAGTAAAATTTAGTACTCCGGGACTAAACACATTTTAGAAAAACATAACAAGATATAACAATAACAATACAATAAGAAACACATAAAGGTGGTCACGGCATGTCCGTAACCGGGTGCAGTCTTTGAAGAAAGCAAGGTGTCCATTTCACCAAAACAGGGAGACGTATCCAGGTAGGGGTCTGTCCTACCCCGAGTCCTTAACAGTCTCTAGTCCATCCTGGGTTACGCTCCAACTAATTGTACAAGGATTCCCGGTAGATCCACCAAGGATTCCTAAAATAACTGGAAACACAAAATTATACACAAGCAACAATACACAGATAAACATAAATAAAACAATTTATACACTTCAAATCCTCCAGCGTGCGGGTAACTGGCCTCTAGTGGCCCTAGTGGACCTACGGAGCTGACTGTCTGGCCCTGAACTACAGGGTGTAGGAGCTGTCAAGGGTAAACTGGGCAGCTGTCTACCGGCTCTTTGTCTCACTAGGGGTACGGCAGGCTCACTATAAGCAGAGGGTTGATCCTCCTGTTCTGCTTGTGTGGAGTCTTCTGCCTCCTGGACCGGCTGTTCTTCCAGCTCTACCTGTTGCTCCGTAGGTGCTTGGGATGCTGGTTGGAGGAAGGTGAGTACGGGTACCACAACTGCACCATTGACTTGAGTCCAAGACCGAGGGAAGTCCCCGAGCACAGTACTAACCATATCTTCCCTTTCCTCTACGGGTCGATGGTCTTCTTGTTCCTCTTCAGGGTTCCTCAGTTGTTCGGGACACTTCTTCAGGTGGTCCCGGGATACAATGGCTGTGGTTTCCCCTCCGTCTTTACTGATGGTACAAACCTTCGGGTTCTCGTGGCTTGAGGGCAGTACGGTGTACGGGTCCTTCTCCCACTGGTCGTCCAACTTGTGGAGCCGTCTCTTCCTCTTCAAGACCTGCTCTCCGGGTACCAGGGGAACAGCGGGAGCATACTGGTTGTAAGTTTTCTCTTGTCTTTCCCTAGCCTGACAGAGACTTCGCTCCACGCTCTCCTGTACTCTCCGGTACTGCTGCTGCCTCTCTGTGTCCCAGTCTGTTTCTGATGAAGTGTCCTCGGGTGTCAGGACTCCCATTTCCAGGTCAACAGGTAACTTACCAGGTCTTGCCCTCATTAGGTAAGCCGGGGTACAGTTGGTGGAACCTACCGGGATGTGGTTGTATAGGTCCACCAGATCTTGCAACTTCTCAGGCCACAGACTGCGTTCTTCCAGGGGCAACGTTTTTAGAAGATCCATTACCACCTGGTTCATTTTCTCACAAAGTCCATTAGTTTGCGGATGGTAGGGTGTCGTCCTTATCTTCCGGCAGCCATACAGATTGCAGAATTCCTGGAAGACCTCCGCTTCAAAGGCAGGTCCCTGGTCCGTCAGCACTTGGTCCGGGTACCCGTGTGGACGGCAAAAGTGCTGCTGGAAGGCTCTAGCTGCTGTTTGAGCCGTTAAGTCCTTGACGGGGACGACAACCAGAAACCGGGAGTAATGATCCACGATGGTTAACGCGTAGACGTAGCCACTTCTGCTTGGGGTCAGTTTTACATGATCCAAGGCTACCAGTTCCAACGGTTGCCGGGTGACGATGGACTGCAGGGGAGTCTTCTGGCTGGCACGGTCCTTCCTTCTCAGGTTGCACGGGCCACAGTCTCTGCACCACTTCTCGATGGTTCCCCTCATGCCTACCCAGTGGAACCGCTCGCGCAGCAGGAACTCCAGCTTCTTCCACCCGAAGTGTCCAGCTCCGTCGTGGTATGCCTCCATCACCATGGCTGCGTCTCTTCGTGGCACCAATACTTGCCAGAGTAATTCATGCGTCCGGGAGTTAACCATTCTGCGGCACAACTTCCCTTTGTAAATGAACAGTCGACTCTTCTCTGCCCATAGTTGTTTGGCTTCCTCCGGAGCGTCTGGTTCAAGGCGAGCCTCCGGCCGAGTCAGCATCTCCTTCACCAGTCGGACGGCAGGGTCGCTGTCTTGCATTTCCGCCCAGTTGTAGTGGGGTAAGGGGTTCAACGTAGCAGCCTGCTTACTCCTTACCCGGTGGGAATACTGGATAGTCCCATGACGGTGGAACGCAGGGAGTTCAACTTCTTCCAGTCCCTCCGGATCTTCTCCTCCGTCCGGCAGGTTGGGCATCCTGGACAGGGCGTCCGCGTTGGTATTGGAGCGTCCTGCCCGGTATTTGATTGTGAACTCGTAGTTGGACAGACGGGCCATCCACCTCTGCTCCAGGGCACCGAGTCTTGCCGTGTCCAGGTGTGTCAACGGGTTGTTATCCGTGTACACGGTGAACCGGGAAGAAGCGAGGTAATGCTTAAAGCGCTCGGTGACTGCCCATACTACGGCCAGGAACTCTAGCTTAAATGAGCTGTAATTCTCGGGGTTCCTTTCGGTGGGTCGCAGTTTTCGGCTGGCGTAGGCGATTACTCCTTCCTTCCCCTGCTGGATCTGGGACAGTACGGCTCCTAGCCCGATGTTACTGGCGTCGGTGTAGAGGATAAAGGGCTGGCTATAATCCGGGTACGCCAGGATTTCGTCCCCCGTGAGGGCCATCTTCAGCTGGCGGAAGGACTCTTCTTCCAGCTCCTCCCATTTGAAGGGTGGCTTCTGGTTCTTGGCCTTCCGGGACTGGCCTATCAGGAGGTCCTGCATAGGTGCTGCCTTTTTGGTGAAACCGGGAATAAACCTTCGGTAGTAGCCTACCAACCCGAGGAACTGCCGCACTTCTTTTACGCTGGAGGGGCTTGGCCATTCCTTAATTGCGGTGATCTTATCAGGGTCGGGAGCCACTCCGTCAGCGCTCACCATGTGTCCCAGGTACTGCACCTTTGGTTTCAGGAGGTGACACTTGGAGGGTTTCACCTTTAGGCCGTAACTTGCCAGAGCTTCGAACACTTCCGCCAGGTGTTTCAGGTGGTCCTCATACGTCTTGGAATATACGATGACATCGTCCAGGTACAACAGGACCGTCTCGAAGTTTCTGTGGCCCAGACAACACTCCATTAGTCGTTGGAAGGTTCCCGGTGCGTTGCAGAGTCCGAACGGCATGCAGGTGAACTCGCTAAGTCCCATCGGGGTGGTGAATGCGGTCTTCTCCCGGTCCGCCTCTGCTACAGGAACCTGCCAGTACCCGCTAGTGAGATCCAAGGTAGAGAAGAAGTTAGCAGATCTTAAAGCAGCCAATGACTCCTCTATCCTTGGTAAGGGGTACGCATCCTTGTGTGTGATACGATTGATTTTCCGGTAATCTACACACATCCTCATGGTGTTGTCTTTCTTTCGGACTAAGACTAGTGGAGCTGCCCAGGGGCTACAGCTATCCCTGATCACCCCAGCCTCCTTCATGTCTCTAAGCATCCCCTTGGCGTGTTGGTAGTGGGCAGGGGGTACGGGTCGATACCTCTCTTTTATAGGAGGATGGTCTCCCGTGGGGATGTGGTGTTCTACCCCCTTGACTCGCCCGAAGTCTAACGGGTGTTTACTGAACACTCTCTCGTACTCCTGAACCACCCGATAGACTCCTTGTTTCTGGTGTGCGGGAGTGGAGTCAGTACCCAGATGTAGTTGCTGACACCAGTCCTCCATGTTTTTCTTAGAGCCGTTACCTTCCTCCGGGTGAGATGGAGGCAAGGGTTCCACAGATTGTATAGAATTTTGGTTAATGGTATATAATTTGGCTAGCGTGGCATACCGGGGCAGGTACACTTCCCTCTCCCCGATATTTATTATGCGAACGGGCACCCTCCCATGGCGTACATCAACCACCCCCCGTGCTGTCAAAATGGTGGGCCTACTGTCCGAGTAAACTGGTTCTACCATTGCCTGGTAATCTCTACCTCTCAGACCAATAGCTGCCCGGCACCAAATCATCATTTCACTTTTTGGGGGCATGGCAATAGGAAAAGGGTCACACATTCTTACGCTACCAATCTCACCGCCGGAGAGTTCCACCTGTTGCCGTCGCATCAGTGCCCGGATCTCTTTCTGGAGCACCCGCTGCTCGCCGGAGCTGGCGTTCTTGGCAACCTGCTGTAAAAGGAAAATCACCTCTGCAAGACAATTTTCAATTACATTAGTTCCTAGAGTTATTTTTGGGTGACTCTCATGTTTGTCAATATCTACAATGATCAGTCCCTGTGCTGCCAGTTCGACTCTACCGATTTTGATGGTCACCTCTTTAAATCCGATCTGTGGCACGGGCTGGCCATTGCTGGCGATGATACTCAAGTCGTCGTCAGGGTAGCGGGTAATATCCGAGTCATTCCAGTACTGCTTAAAGAGCACGTACGGGATGGTGGTGACCTGTGACCCGGTGTCCAGTAGGGCACTCATGGGAATGCCATCCAGTACCACAGGCAAGACTGGACGTCCTCCCACATATCTGTCGCGCCAGTTTGATGGGCCTGGTGATCTTTTTCCTGGGGGTTGGCCCTCTACCCCAGGTTGTGCCCGTTTAAAGAACAGTACCTTGCCATATGTCCAGGTTGATTGCAGCGGCGGCAGATGGGTCGTCCGTCCTCGCTGTATCGGTCACTGGGTCTTCCTCTGGCCGGTGGGGTCCTCCTTGGTCGACGCCACGAGATGTCCTCCGGTCCGGATGCCAGCTGGATCTTCCCTGGGGTGGAAGCCTGTAAAGACTGCACAGTTCGGGTTAGCGCAGCAACGCTCTTAGCTAGCTCTTGGACCTGATGGTGTAGGTCTGGAGCCGGGTCATTGTCCAAAGCCTGCGCATCAGCTCCCACAGGCCCTGCCGACAAGGGCGCCGCCTCCTGGTGGTAAGTGATAGCAGGGCGCTTGTGGGTCACAACGCCACCCGGTGCCGGTTCTCGGAGCACCCGGATGGCTCTGTCCTTGAACTGTGCAAAGCCCAGATGGGGATCCTGTAAGGCCATTGCCCGCAACTGGGTTCGGTGGGTATTACAATACAGTCCCTCAATAAACTGTTCGGTCAACAGCCTGTCCTCGTTTCCCACTCCATCAGGGTCAGTCTGCTTAATGGCCCTCAGGGCCTCTTGTAGGTTTAGTGCATAGTCCCTTATACTCTCATGCGCTCGCTGCTTGCACCCGTAGAATCTAAGCTTAATCTCGGCTGAGGTGCGGGTGTCAAAGGTGTCCTTCAGCCGGGTTAGTATCCCTGCGACAGTCTTCCTCCCAGGTGGCCAGGATTTTACTTCCCTTTTGGCTGCCCCGGTTAGTTGGGCCACCAGGATGCTCACTTTTTGCTCTTCTGTGAGGGGGTACACCTGGAAGAGGCTATCCAGCTTTTCTCTAAAGTCATGCAGGGTATGTGACTCCCCTGAGTACTGGGGTAGCCAAGCTGCTCCCGGGATATAGGGCATGGTGAAGGGCATAACTGCAGCAGCGGTAGCGCTGGCGGGGGTTGAGGCAGTGAAGCTCTCCTCCGTATCCGACATCTTCCTCCCCCCTAGTGGACCGTGGCCTACCTTGCGATGATCCTCTTCCGTAGGCCGCGGCTCCGCAGTGGATCGTCAGGGTTGAGGACCTTCCGTCGCGCTCCTGTGACGTCGGCGTCTGCTGGGCTCCTTCCAGGACCTTACGCAACGTCCGGACGTGAGGCGGGGCTTCAGTTTTCGCGCGCTTTCGGAGTCCACGCCCCTCTTCTTCCCGCGCGGCGTCCTCAAGATGGCGTCCAATGGCGGGAAAACTCCACGGATGGCGGGAAGAAGGCAGAAGATGGCGCCGGATGGCGGGAAACTTCACCGATGGCGGGAAGAAGGCTGAAGGTGGCGCCGGATGGCGGGAATCTTCACCACAGGTAAGTTTGAAAAGTCTCTTTTTCAGGCACGCAGTACCCGGTGGTTGCGGGCACGAAATCCTGCCGACTACGCCAAAAGTTGACGCGCCCCTGGGCCTGTGTCGCGCTGCGTTGCGCACGCGGGAGCTTACCCAGAGCCGGATCTCTTGAGGGTTGTAGTCTCGTGGCGGTGACCCGGTCCGTGCCCAGGGAGTCAAACTGAGCGGCGATGTAACAGCGGTAGATGCAGGACGACTACGCCACCCGTTGAATGCAGCTATGGAGCTGCCGCTGCAGGACAGTCCGCTGAGGCCGGTGGATGGATGGTGCAGCGTAGATGGTATAACCCCCAACGGGAGGGGTATGGCCTCAGGGCAGCAGATGTGGATGATGGGGGTAGCAGGAACCACTCAGAGACGGTGCGGTGTAATTCAGGGTCTTTACTGGTAACAACGATAGACCCTCCCGGAGTACTTGCTAGTGAACGGGGCCTGGTCAGTCCTTGAGCAGATGGGATCTCCCCTGGCCAGGCGGAGTTGTAGGCCTCCCAAACTGACTGTACTCTTCTGGCTACCTTGCTAGAAGCGGATATAAGTAGCCCACGTCCCTGAGTGTACCGTGTGGTGCTCACCCGTATGGCCGGTGACTCGGGGCCTTCTAATGGCTTCTGCTCCACGATGGCGGTGCTGGTCCCACGCGTGTGACCGTGCCTTCGGGTTTCTGGGCCTGAGGACCTGAAATCCCCTGCCGGTCGGCTTCTGCTGCTGGGTAAGAGTTAGTCCCCACAGCCTCGGACGCCGGGTCCGGTAAGAAAGCTTCTCAGTCAGGGCGAGCTCTGCAGCTGCCAGCCCCTGACTCGTAGTAGTATTGCTTCTGCTGTTTCTTGTCTCTACTCTCCTTGACTGCTAACCCTGCTTCAGCCCCGGGTTTATATAGGGGAAGTTTTTCCCCTCCCAAGACTGGACAGGAGGTGTGGCATGCACAGGATCCCTGACCAAAGGACCTCCCACCTGCTCTCAGACATAACATTACATTACTGTGGAAACCAGACCCCTGGGGTGCCACACACACAAAGCAGTGCAAGAGGGCGGCGATCACAAGAAGTGGGGAGGCGGTGGATCCACACCAGAGACACCCATCGGACCGCCCCGTAGGTGAGTATACTATACGATACGATACACTTTATTGATCCTGAGGGAAATTACAGTATCACAGCAGCAGAACATAGACATGAATTACAACATAACAGTAGAATTTTGTAGGTATAATCTCATACATTCCCATTCACGACCGGTCAGTACGATATACAATTAGGACGCCGATAACACACCAGTCACTTGGAGAATTTGACAGTTAGGTAGTTGTACATTCCCATAGCAGTCGGCACCAACGATTTCCTGCATCTTTCCTTCTAGGATTAGACGGTTAGTGAAGCTGCTCCTCTCTCATGAACATCTCATATAATGGGTGTGCGTTATTGCTCATTATCGCCAAAACACTTCTTCTGAATTTTTTTCTTCACTACCTCCTCAAAAGGGTTAAAATGGAGGTCAACAGCGGAGCTCACCTTTTTGATAAGCTTATTTAGCTTATTAGCATCAGACACCCGCACAGTACTTCCCCAGCATATGATTGCGAAAAAGATGGCACTTACCACTAATGACTGGTAGAACACTTCTAACATTTTGCTGCACACATTGAACGACCTTAGTTTCTGTAGGAAGTACAGTTTGTTCATCCCCTTCTCGTAAATCTGGCACCTCCAGTCCATTTTGCTGTCCAAGTGGACCCCCAAATATTTATAACTCCTGACCAGCAATAGTGACAGGCGAACAGTCCATCTTTCTCCTGCTATATATCACCACCAGCTCCTTAGTTTTCTTTATGTTTAGTTATAAATAGTTAGCCTGGCACCAATCCACAAAATCCAACACCAACCTTCTATATTCCTCCTCACCCCGCCCCACCTAAGGCATCCGATTACCACGGAGTCATCCAAGAATTTTTGAAGGTGGCAAAAATCTGATTTATACTGAAAATCTGCTGTATACAATGTGAAAACACTCCCTGGCGGGCACCTACACTGCTCAATAATCTGCCAGACACAACCACTCCCATCTGTACAAACTGGCCTGTATGACAGGAAGTCCGTTATCCATATTCTCATCCCCTCCTCCACCTTCATATCAGTCATCTTTTTGCATAGTTAGAGCCGCTGTAAGGTATTGAACGCCCTGGGGAAATCAGTAATTCTACCAACCACCTCATTTATATCAGCTTCATTAACATT